>NC_140228.1:14211663-14929163 GCF_951802725.1 Rutilus rutilus
CCTACAACCACATCATAAAACGAATGACATGCAAACTCTGATTCCAGTGAAGAAGATACAGTGCGCTTCAAAGGTCCTGAGATCACATGGAAGATTCGATTAGAATAATGCAAAATGGACGCATTTTCACCAGTAGCCTCAGACTGTTGCACCTCACTGTATATGGAGTGAATTACACGGACAATTAAAGCTGTTATGAAGTCTAAAGACTTCAATGTGGTGTAAAATTGCCAGTAAGTGCTGGCATACGGATGCATCTCTCGTGTTAAACAAATCTGTGACTGTTTGTGTGCAGGTGAAAGGTTACGACTTCAAAGCAGACATCTGGAGTTTTGGGATCACAGCCATCGAGCTGGCCACAGGCTCCGCTCCTTACCACAAATACCCTCCTATGAAGGTGAGGAGCAGGAGATACAGTCCCATAACGAGCTCTAATGACTCTAATGAGAAACGTGTTGTTTGATGGCATGTTGGGTGTTTCAGAGATCTCTGTGTGTGTTTGCAGGTGTTGATGTTGACCCTGCAGAATGATCCGCCTTGCCTCGAGACTGGAATCACGGACAAAGAGATGGTGAAGAAATACGGGAAATCTTTGAGGAAGATGCTCTCGTTGTGTTTGCAGAAGGAGCCAGAGAAAAGGTGCTGAGCAGAGCCTTGTTCTTGTGGGGTCGTGGGATACAAATACACTACCGTTCAAAAGTTTGGGCTCAGGAAGAATTTTTATATGTTTTTGAAAATTCTCTTATGCTCAGTAATTCTGCATTTATTTGATAAAAAAATAATAATAATACAGTAAACATTAATATTGTTAAATAAGCATTTTTTAAAAGCTTTTTTATATATATATATATATATATATATATATATATTTAGGGCCCGAGCACCGATGGTGTGAGGACCCTATTGGAATTGCTCCGTTTATTTAATATGTAATTTATTCCTGTGATAAAAGCTGAATTTTCAGCATCATTACTCCAGTCTTCAGTGTCACATGATCCTTCAGAAATCATTCTAATATGCTGATTTGGTGCTCAAAAACCTTTTTTTTTTGTTGAAAACTTTTTTTTTGTATTCTTTGATGAATAGAAAGTTTAAAAGAACAGAATTATTTGTAAAACTTTTTGTAATATCTTTACTGTCACTTTTGAACAATTGAATACATCCTTGCTTAATGAAAGTTCATTTCTTTCTTTCTTTAAATTTTTTAATTTTTTTTACTGACCCCACACTTTTGAACAGTACTGTGTGTTTATATGTTCTGTAATATTCAGCATGGCAGCCACCACTACCTGCTCAATGTAAAATGAAACGGATATTATTTGGCTGATATGATTTTAAACACTTTTTAAAAGTCATTTACGTGTAAAACATTTTAATTGGGAAAAAATGTTTGTGACTGTTAATGTTGATATTCCCTTATAACACTTTAAGTTACAACAAATATATTTCAATAGTGTTTGCTTTTTAGGCCAACATCGTCAGAACTCTTAAAACATAAATTCTTCCAGAAAGCCAAGGTAAGAATCTTACATTCAGGACATTGTTTTTGGTTCTGTCAAAAAAGCGATCTGTCATCATTTACTTAGCCTCATGTTGTTCCACACTTGTATGACTTTTGAATGTTTTTCATACATCAACGGTTCATAGTGACCACTGTCAAGCTCCAAACAACAAAAAAGCACCAATTATTTAATATGACGGTTGAACTTTATTTTACAGTTCTGTTCCCCATGTTCATACTTATTACAGTAATAACTAGGTACTAACACTGAACCTACACCTAACCTTAACCCCTGTAGTTACCTTATATTACCCAGCATTTTCTTAGGTAAGTACACGTACTGTAAAATAAAGTTGAATCCTAATGATAGCTTTCACACCATATTTGAATCCCAATGCATAATAACTTAAATTTCATGTTACACAAATACATTTTAAATGATACGTTTATGGTGCTTTTTATCTTTTCATATCCTTGACGTGTGAAGTGTGTAATGATCCTTCAGAAGTCTCCCAAAACCTCATTTCGGGGACATCCTCTTTTGCAAGAAAACGGCATAAAAATAAAGTAAATACAGTGTTTATTTTAATTGTAAAAATGCAGAAAGTTTTCTGTTAGGGTTAGGATATAGCATTTATAACTAGCCGCATATAAATACAACAGAAGACTTTGCAATGTCCCGTGTGTGTGTGTATGAATACCTCTACACTCCCCCCATGTAAATGAATCATTATCAGTTCAGTCCAGCATTCCTCTCATTACCGGGCCGTCATATCGGAGTCTAAAAGCAGGGATAAGCATCCCAGCATCCTTTGCCAAATGGATTTCCCTTTTTACTATTCGAATCAAGCCAGTTCTCTCTCCTTCCAGCGTTGCGTACTCAGATGTTACCGCACATGCCCAGTAGGGGGCTGGAGTTGAAATTGAATTTCAACCTTAATTGGTGGTTATTTGCATAATTTAGAAAAATATTTATCTTACTATTCCATTTTGTTTGGCAGAATAATGAATTCCTGCAGGAGAAATTATTACATAGAGCACCTACAATTACAGAGAGAGCGAGAAAGGTGAGGAAAATGTTTTAGTATAATGACATTTATGATGTTTTAATTTTTACCATGCTCTATTGTGACCTATGTATTTTTACTATATACTGCTCATTTTTATGTACTGTATTATGATGATTTAGCCAATTTTTATGTATATTTACAGCACCACAAATCAAAATCACTTGAGGGACAAAAATCACTTTGGAAAAAGATATTCAGAATTTCAGATAATTAGATGTATTCATTTTGATTCTTTTTTTAAATGTATATAAATATAGTATAATTAAAATCTTAATTACATTTTGTTTTAACTTTTAATAGATAAATAAAAAAATAAACCTAAACATATTTTGCTCTTCTATATGCACGTCTGTATAAACATATGTATGTATATGTATATTTGTGTGTGTATGTGTGTAGGTACGGCGAGTTCCTGGCTCCAGTGGGAGACTCCATAAAACAGAAGATGGAGAATGGGAATGGAGCGACGATGAACTGGATGAGGAGAGCGAGGAGGGCAAAGCTGCTGTTGCTGCCTTACGGGTAACACACACACACACACACACACACACACACACACACACACACACACACACACACACACACCCACCCTCTCTCTCTGCACTCTTTGTTTGTCTGTGGTGTTTGTAATGGTGTTGCTGTTGTGGCACCTCTCATCCCTGGGCTCTGTGTTTTTTGTTCGCCGCTAAAGGAGCAGCAGTCGAAGTCGACAAGGCGACAAGTCCGTTTCTCTCAGCCTCTTGAGCTGCCCCCACCCAGGGTTGTTCAGTTTTCCCACTGATACAGATGGCTCACCTTAACAAGGAAGCACACTCAGTCAAACACAGCATTTGGACGTGTAGGAAGCGCTAGATAAAGAGGAATTGAATTTGTTCAGAGAGCATAATATACAGTATCTGCTGATATTCTTGTTATCCAGCTTTAAAGACTAAGACAATAAAGATACTAGAGTTCTGGTTGGTTAAGGATGACCGTTGCACCTTCACCTGTCTGTGATAATCTGTTTATCTATGCAAGAAATAATCATGTACAGTATAAAGCATTTATATGGCTTATTGTGATAACTTTTGTTCCGTATCCCCTGCTCATTATGAACCCATAGCTTATATGTGCCTTTTCAGATCACAAAAATACTGAAATATCTACTTAAGCTTGACCACTCACTCTAATCTCAATGACTAAACTTGTGTAAAGCAAAAAAAAGTGTAACCAATTCTTGCTAGAAAAAAGCAGAGACTGACTGAATAGTGATGTGTGCTTCCTGGACGCCATCTGTATTGTGTTTTTATTTACAACTTTGAAATACTGACCAAATCAATGACCTTTGATAACCAACCAAATTCTGTTTAACAGCCTCGTAATGAGACTTCTGCTGATTGAGGCACTAACATGCAATATGGCCACTTCTGGTCACTAAATGATTTTTGGACTCCAGTTTGGTCACTAGTACACTACCGTTCAAAAGTTTAGGGTTTGTAAAAAAGTTCACTAAGGCTGCATTTATTTGATCAAAAAATAAATAAATTCATTAAAAATGCAGTAAAAATGGTAAATTATGAATTATTATGTTTTGTTTTTATATATATTTTAAAATGTAATTTATTCCTGTCATTGCAAAGCTGAAGTTTCAGCAGAATGATTTTTTTAAACCTTATAAATGTCTTTACTGACACTTTTGATTAATTGAATGCATGAATAAATGTTTTAATTTATTTAAAATGAATAAATAAATACTGACCTAAACGTTTAAACAGCAGTGTAAGTCTGAATACTACTCAGTTTAGGTGGAAGTGTTTAAGTGTGGGTTTTTTTTTTGGTGGTGGGGGGAGAATACTTTGGATGTAGTGCATACTGTTGAATAGAATATTTTCGAAGCAGATATTGTGGATATAAACTGTAATTTGGTTGCATATCTCCAATAGTCCTTGAATTCTTGAAGGATATTATACAAAAGCTATGAAATGTGTATTTAGAGTCATAGCAAATGTATAAAATGAAATGCTCACGAAGGGCCTTAACTCCCTGCTTCATTCCTTACTACAGTGTGTTTAAATCCAACGCTGAATTACAGTAACCCAAACAATTATATATCATTACAAGAGACCTTTGACTTTTGCCCATTCTATCTCTCTCACACAGTCACCAAGAGTAAGAGAAGGACTCCAGAATATAGAGGTATGTAAACCATTACTACCATACTAATTTACCATTCTTACGATTCCTGCTGTATGTACTATAATGCATAATTGTTTGTATGAATGAAATATTTAAATGATCTACTGTATTTGGCAAAGTATTGCAGACTACTGTATCCTGCAATGCATTTTGTAAAAAGTAATTAAACATCTGAATTGATTTGGCTGTATTTGTATTACAATATTAAGGATTTAAACTACAATTATTCTTAAATAAAACTGGCTTAAAACAGGCAAAATAGCCTTTTTTTTTTTCACAAGCTACAACTCAACGCCACTCACATGCAGTGTATACAATATTCTTTTAAGAATAGTGTACACTGCACAGCATCCACTAAATAGTAAATTGGTATTCCATTCCAGACATTTCATTTAATGTTGGTATTATTTCAATGTATTATATTTTATAATGACCAGAGGTTGGATTTTTTTTATATATTTATAACGCAATTACTAAATGTTTGTGTGGGTCTATGCATGTATTTGCAGATATTCCAGCCTTTCAGCAGTCACCTCCAGCCTGAAATACCTCAAGCTGCTGGCCAGGGCCCGGCCAACACTCAACACACTACAACCCCTTCACAGCCTGCGCAGGTACAGTAGCTGTTGTATCATCAAGCATTTCAACATTCAGTTATTAGGCCACCTCAGTTTTTAAATGAAGCTGTCTCTATCTGTAGGCCCCAGTTCCTGGAGGCGATGCCCCCCAGTCCCCCATCAGTTTAGTATTAAGGTTAAGGTAAGTTGTGTTTGGGGGGGAGGGGGTTGTGGCGATGCCATAGAACCTTTTTTTTTTTTCTTAGTGTAAAGAACATTTATATAATCTCAAGAATTTTTTTTCAACATAAAGAACCAATTCGAGCAATGGAAAGGTTCTATTAATGTTAAAGGTTCTCCATAAAATCATCAATGCCAATAAAGAACCGTATTATTAATTATTAAAAGTGCAAACGGAAGCAGTAGATGACTTATATTTCTCCTCCTGTCCTACAGAAACTTGAAAAAGGAACTGAATGACATCCGATTTGAGTTCATGCCTGGCAGAGGTAAGAGCATAAAGACACGTGGCTAGTAGTCTTGCATTAATTGCACTTGAATAAATCCACATAATACACTCTTAAAGGGATATTCCACCCTAAAATGAAAATTCTCTCATCATTTTCTCAGCCCAATGCTGTCCCAGATGTATATGACTTTCTTTCTTCAGATGAACTTAAATGAAGACTTTTAGAAAAATAATCCATCTCTGCGAGTCCATAAAACGAGTCCCTCAAAGTTGACACTTCAGAAACCACACAAAACTTCAATTTTTTTTTACATTTTAAAGGGTTAGTTCACCCAAAAATGAAAGTTCTGTCAGTAATTACTCACCCTCATGTTGTTCCAACCCCGTAAGACCTTCGTTCATCTTCGGAACACAAATTAAGATATTTTTGATGAAATCTGAGAGCTGTCTCACTCCTCCATAGACTTCTAGGTGACCGAAACTTGCTGGCCCAGAAAAGTTATTAAAGAGATCGTTAATATAGTCCAAGTGACTACAGTGGCTCAATCTTCAGTATATCAAGCGACGAGAATACTTTTTGTGCACAAAAACAAACAAAAATAACGACTTTATTCCACTATTCATTTCCTTCTCTCTGGACCTCTAGTTGGTTCACGTAGTGTTTTTGCGCAGCGCGTCTGTGTTACACGTCACCACGTAGGCTCACTATTGGCCGACGCTGGTCATGTGTGTGATGCGTGTGACGTGTAACACAGACGCGCTGCGCAAAAACACTACGTGAACCAACTCGAGGCCCAGATAGAAGGAAATGAATAGTGGCATAAAGTCGTTATTTTTGTTTGTTTTTGTGCACAAAAAGTATTCTCGTCGCTTGATATACTTAAGATTGAGCCACTGTAGTCACTTGGACTATATTAACGATCTCTTTAATACATTTTCTGGGCCAGCAAGTTTCGGTCACCTAGAAGTCTATGGAGGAGTGAGCCAGCTCTCAGATTTCATCAAAAATATCTTAATTTGTGTTCCGAAGATGAACGAAGGTCTTACGGGGTTGGAACAACATGAGGGTGAGTAATTACTGACAGAATTTTCATTTTTGGGTGAACTAACCCTTTAAGATGTATTCCCAAACTGTCTGATTTTTTTCACAACTCTTATGAAAAAACACTGAATGGTTGACAGTTGTCACATTTGTCAAGGGCGGTGAACATCTCAATCGTTACGATTTACGACACACTTGGGCAGTTCTTTTGTCCAATGTTTTTTGCCTGTAAAAATCAATTTAACACCCTTTTAGAATCAGTTCCTGTTTATCTCAGGGTTTTGCCCTCCAGCAGAAAGGCCCAAGAAAAGCATGAGCATAATTTTTCTACCCCATCAGATGTCAAAGAGCCTGCCGCATCTGCGTTTTGTCAGAGTCACGTTTGGAATTTTCCCAAAATAAAACATTTAATGACATGCGCATAGTTGGCCTGTGTGTGAATGTTCTTCTGCCTGAACACGTCTTCATTCTGCTGTCTGTATTGACTGCAGTGTGTAAGCATGATGTGTGCAGTTAAGTTGTCAGAAGATCTACAACCTTGTCAGTTCAAATATCCAGGATGTTGCAATTTGCCATGCTCAAAGTTTGTTGCTCTAAACCAGGGGTGTCCAAACTCAGTCCTGGAGGGCCACTGTCCTGCAGAGTTTAGCTCCAACCCCAATTAAACACACCTGAACCAGATAATCAAGGTCTGATTATCTGGTTCAGGTGTGTTTAATTGGGGTTGGAGCTAAACTCTGCAGGACAGTGGCCCTCCAGGACTGAGTTTGGACACCCCTGCTCTAAACCAGTGGTTTTCAATCCTGGTCCTGGGGACCCACAGCTCTGCACAGTTTGTACGTCTCCCTCACTTAACACACCTGATTCAGATCATCAGCTCGTTAGGAAAGAGCCATATGAACTGAACTGGGTGTGTCAGATAAAGGAGACATATAAAATGTGCAGAGCTGTGGGTCCCCAGGACCAGGATTGAAAACCACTGCTCTAAACGAATCATTTTAAAGTGGAATAAATGCATCGCATACATGTTCTCTGTTTGTAGACACAGCAGATGGGGTTTCTCAGGAACTGGTATCGGCTGGCTTGGTAGATGGGCGAGATTTAGTTATAGGTAAGGTATTTTTTAAGGTATTAATACTTTCATTGGGCAAAAAGGCATTAAATTGATTAAAGGTGAAGACATTTATAATGTTACAATCTATTTTGAATGAAAGTTGTTTTATTTATCAAAGAATTTTGAGTTTCCACAAAAATATTGAGCAGCACAATTGTTTTAAACATTAATGATAATAATAAGAAATATTTATTGAGCAGAAAAACAGCATATTAGAATGTTTTTTGAAAGATCATGTGACTGAAGACTGGAGTAATGATGCTGAAAATTCAGCTTTGCCATCACAGGAATAAAATACATTTTAAAAATATATTACAATAGAAATCAGTTATTTTAAATTGTAATATTTTACAATATTACTGTTTTACTATATATATATAAAAAAAAATCTGTTTTTAAAAATGTGTTTATATATATTTGATTTTATAATTCCAGTTATAATAATCATATAAAATTCACTCTAATTTATGCTTATAATATAGTTTTTAATGAATAAATACTTTATTAGAGTTCCCCAAAAAACATTATTAACTATAACTTGTGCAGATTCTTACTGAAATCAACATCTGTTTAAACTGCTTGTAAAATGTCGATGTTATGTGTGAAGAAAATAAATTTCAATTTCAAATCATTTAAAAAGGTAAAATAAAACTTAAAGTAAATCATGGTTTTAGTCCTAAACTTCTGTTTTGTGTCATTCCAGTGGCTGCTAATTTGCAGAAGATAGTTGAAGAGCCTCATTCCAATAAAAATGTCACATTTAAACTGGTAAGTGACTGTTCAGTTAAACCCACTGTGTGTAAAGGCCCGTTCACATCAAGGACAATAACTATAACAATAAAGATATAGTTATAAAAATCATCACACCACTATAGTCCACACCACTATAACTATTATGGCACAGAGAAACGACATCGTTGGAATCACTTTCAGAACGATTTTTTTTTTTTCAGCTGATGAACGATTAAAACCTTGACAGCCAATCAGAGTTCATCCTGCTTAGCGGACGCTAATATAGTTAGTATGGTGTGAACGGGCCTTAAATCCTCAATGGTGTGTTGCAGTAACACGTCATGCGTGGTGTTTTCCAGGCATCTGGTGTTGAAGGCTCTGAGATTCCCGATGATGTCAAACTCTTGGGATTTGCTCAGCTTAGCATTAGCTAAACTTTGGCTCTGTGCGGGACCATGACTTGCCTACAAATGTGAAAACAAACCAACACTACCAACATGAATGAATGACACATTGATTTTTTTTTTTTTTTCCTCTTTCAATTGCCCTCAAGAAACCACTGTTGCCAAAGAGAAAAGTACCATTGCGCAGCCCATAGGATTTCAAATGGCCCACAGCAGAGTTGCACAAAGATCAGAATTTGTAGGAATCCTTAAAAATAAAGTTTACGATTGATTCATCTGAGGATGCAATTATCATAACCAGATATAACCTTAATGCTCTTTTAATGTTTCTCTTTCTTTTCCTCTTTTTTTTCTTTCTATGTTTGTTCTATTTTTGCACAATCTGAACTGACACCCCCAAAAAAACTAAATGTAAAAATGCCTCTAATATAAGTACTGTGTGCATGTGAGGAGAATGGAACGTTAATAGAGGAAATGAGTGAATGGGTTTGCAGTAGCTATAGCATTTTTTTTCTATGCCTTTAAAGAGAAGCAGCTAGCATGTTTTATCAGACCGCTTGCATTATTTACTTGGGTTCATTTAAACCAGCTTGATGAACATTTACAGAATCTGGTTTAGAAATGTCAGAGATTCTGATTCAGCTCAAAATCGACTTTTCCATTCTCGCATGTCATATAGAGTCTGATTTCTTCATTGTATAATATCCTTTATTTCAGACGCAACACAGATTTGCTAAAGATGAAATGATCTATTCAGTGTCATTGAGCCTGGACGAACACTCCTAAAAGCTGGTTTATTTTGCTGCTTTTCCCTTGTTTATTTTATTTGTGTGTGTGTGTGTGTGTGTGTGTGTGTGTGTGTGTGTGTGTGTGTGTGTGTGTGTGTGTGTGTGTGTGTGTGTGTGTGTGTGTGTCTCAACAGGGCACATTTGCGAATGTTACTACCCCCCGCTGCTCTAAAAGTTATTGCCTTAATGTTTCCACACATTTGCATCAACCATATCTCTCCTTTTTTTTTAGATTTCACATTAATTTGTGCATTTTGGTTTTAAATTTCATTTTTTTTAAAGTTTCTGTCTAAGCATTTAGATTTTTGGAAAAGGTAGACGTACGTGAGGTACCTGATGAAACTTTGGTGTTTGGTTTTTTCTGTTCTGCTATTGAACTCTTAAGTATTCATGTGTATTTCTGATCTCGATTGAACATGTAAATAATGTAATTTGCCATGGGTTTGATTTTATATGGGATGCTTCACTCATGGCCTTTGTGTTCTCCATAAATAAGGTGATGGGAGGTGGTGTCGGTTACAAAAGACACATTGTGAGTTTTGTTGGTTTGTCTTATTTGTCTATGAGGGTGCCTGTAATCACAGCGGGGTCTTAGGTGGCCTATATTTGCCTGATGTTTCCAGCAGGTCTGTCCTGAACTTCTGAAGTTTTCCTTAGAACTCATGTGAGAGGTTGTTTACTTCACTCAAGAAATCTCATTAAACATATCGCTACCTGTGCAAGAACAGCCTGGAATAATCTTAAGTATCTTAATTATTTTAAAGCAGTGTTTCACCTGATTTTTTTCCCCCTTTTTGACACACACACACACACACACACACACACACATATACAGTGAGGAAAATAAGTATTTGAACACCATGCTATTTTGCAAGTTCTCCCACTTAGAAACCATGGAGGGGTCTGAAATTGTCATCGTAGGTGCATGTCCACTGTGAGAGACATAATCTAAAAAAAAAATCCAGAAATCACAATGTATGATTTTTTTAACTATTTATTTGTATGATACAGCTGCAAATAAGTATTTGAACACCTGAGAAAATCAATGTTAATATTTGGTACAGTAGCCTTTGTTTGCAATTACAGAGGTCAAACGTTTCCTGTAGTTTTTCACCAGGTTTGCACACACTGCAGGAGGGATTTTGGCCCACTCCTCCACACAGATCTTCTCTAGATCAGTCAGGTTTCTGGGCTGTCCCTGAGAAACACGGAGTTTGAGCTCCCTCCAAAGATTCTCTATTGGGTTTAGGTCTGGAGACTGGCTAGGCCACGCCAGAACCTTGATATGCTTCTTACAGAGCCACTCCTTGGTTATCCTGGCTGTGTGCTTCGGGTCATTGTCATGTTGGAAGACCCAGACTCGACCCATCTTCAATGCTCTAACTGAGGGAAGGAGGTTGTTCCCCAAAATCTCGCAATACATGGCTCCGGTCATCCTCTCCTTAATACAGTGCAGTCGCCCTGTCCCATGTGCAGAAAAACACCCCCAAAGCATGATGCTACCACCCCCATGCTTCACAGTAGGGATGGTGTTCTTGGGATGGTACTCATCATTCTTCTTCCTCCAAACACGTTTAGTGGAATTATGACCAAAAAGTTCTATTTTGGTCTCATCTGACCATGACTTTCTCCCATGACTCCTCTGGATCATCCAAATGGTCATTGGCAAACTTAAGACGGGCCTTGACATGTGCTGGTTTAAGCAGGGGAACCTTCCGTGCCATGCATGATTTCAAACCATGACGTCTTAGTGTATTACCAACAGTAACCTTGGAAACGGTGGTCCCAGCTCTTTTCAGGTTATTGACCAGCTCCTCCCGTGTAGTTCTGGGCTGATTTCTCACCTTTCTTAGGATCATTGAGACCCCACGAGGTGAGATCTTGCATGGAGCCCCAGTCCGAGGGAGATTGACAGTCATGTTTAGCTTCTTCCATTTTCTAATGATTGCTCCAACAGTGGACCTTTTTTCACCAAGCTGCTTGGCAATTTCCCCGTAGCCCTTTCCAGCCTTGTGGAGGTGTACAATTTTGTCTCTAGTGTCTTTGGACAGCTCTTTGGTCTTGGCCATGTTAGTAGTTGGATTCTTACTGATTGTATGGGGTGGACAGGTGTCTTTATGCAGCTAACGACCTCAAACAGGTGCATCTAATTTAGGATAATAAATGGAGTGGAGGTGGACATTTTAAAGGCAGACTAACAGGTCTTTGAGGGTCAGAATTCTAGCTGATAGACAGGTGTTCAAATACTTATTTGCAGCTGTATTATACAAATAAATAGTTAAAAAATCATATATTGTGATTTCTGGATTTTTTTTTTTAGATTATGTCTCTCACAGTGGACATGCACCTACGATGACAATTTCAGACCCCTCCATGATTTTCAAGTGGGAGAACTTGCAAAATAGCAGGGTGTTCAAATACTTATTTTCCTCACTGTATATACATACATACACTGCCGTTTAAAAGTTTGGGATCTGTAAGATTTTTTGTAAGAAGTCTCTTATGCTCACCCAGGCTGCATTTATTTAATTTAAAAACAAAACAAAACAAAAAAAACAGTAATATTGTTAAATATTATGACAACTTAAAATAACTTTTATTATGATAATAATAAATATTTCTTAATGAGCAGCAAATTAGCATATTTGAATGATTTCTGAAGGATCATGTGACTGAAAACTGGAGTAATGATGCTGAAAATGATTTTTTTACATTTTTTTTATATAAAAAAGTTATTTTACCTATTTTAACTGTTTTATTTTACTTATGTAAGCATATTTCACAATATTCCTGTTTTTTTTAATCAAATAAATGCAGCCTTGATGAGCATAAGAGACTTTTAAAATCTTAAAAAAATCTTACAAACTTTTGAATGGCAGTGTGTGTGTGTATATATATATATATATATATATATATATATATATATATATATATATTCAACTAATTATTAAGTAATTTTACACATTTTCCAGTTTTATTGGGAAGATTTAAAAGATAAAAGGAGGTGTAAAATAAGCTTTGGTAACGCACAAGTATTTTCTTTTCACCTCTTTGCAATCATAAAAGCTGTCCACTAAAAATAGGGGAATTTTTTTTTTTTTTTTTTGCTTTTGAAAAGGCGAGTTTTGCTTCAAAGTTTGAATATTGAGGTTGCTATGCAGCAGATATATGGTCAACATGATTATATGGTAGGCTATATAAACAATATCCAATCTTAGTAATATGCATTTTTATAAAGTCGCACAAATCTCCTGGCTTCTTCTTAATGCAGACCAGTGTTGTAGTACAGGGACAGATCGTTTACTGTAAGCAATAAAAAACGAAAAGCAAAAAACAGTCAGTAAAATATAATTTTTTTTCTTTAGTTTATATTAGCCTATCTGTTTTATTTTTATTTAGCTTGTTTTGAATTTTAAGGCATGTTTTAAAATGCTTTAAAATTAATAAAGAATTAACTTAAAAAATGCCTAAAATGCCTCCTTATTGGTTACTGTATGTTAATGTATTTGCATATTATGCTTCCTACAGAGCTGTATTCATACAAAAGAAAATTGTTCATTTTTGTTTTACAGTATAGAAATACAGCTTAAGAACAAACTAACATTAAATATTTAATTAAAAGGCACACATTCAGGACAGGTCATACCCTATTAAAAAAAAAAGTCTTGAAAATATATATATTTTTTCACCTTTGAAATGTTTAGAAATATTTTTGAAAATATTGAGTAAGTTTTGGACACACAATGACATTAATGAATGGACACACATAGCCTGTCCTGTCACAATCATCTTATTTTTCTCTTGAGAGTGTGGCTACTTTGTTACACACATTGTTGTCTAAATGTTGTGCTTAACCCACAAGCATCACAACAGTTTACACATTACCACAATATTAAGACCGCCTTAGTAACTAGCAAAAAGGCCCCAGTGTTTAACTGCATTTGCCTCATGATCCAAAGTCCCTCACACACACACACACACACACACACACTGTCTGCAGGAACTCCCCTCAGAACATTTTAACCATAGGAAACAGCTTATTGACTTAGGCTACTATACCTAATTTAGATCGTACTATGATTATTTCAAGTCTTCTGACAGTCCTTCTCGCAGTGAAATAAATAAGTGCTTTATCTCTGATCGTAACAAACAGATAAGCGCGGGCGAGCAGATATGCTGAACTTGTGACAAGTTTAAAAATTAATTTGTGGGATCCGCGGTGTGCAGGTGTTTTAAGCGCGAGCCGCCGCTGACGGTGGCCCACAGTGACCATGATAGACTTCACGCAGATCCTGTCGTCCGTCGGCGAGTTTGGAGCGTTTCAGAAACGCTTGCTGGTGGCGGTATGCCTCCCCAACATCTTCACAGCTTTCCACATGTTCGGTCAGGTCTTCACCGCCATCAGCTTCCCACACAACTGCAACAGCAGCTGGATCTTACAGCGGGCTCCAAACCTGACAGAGGAGAGGCAGCTGAACCTCACCATCCCTCTGGACAGTAAAGGACAGTATGACAGCTGTAAGATGTTCTCACCTGTTAATCTGGATCTCGATGTCATTGAAGCTTATGGAATAAACGCAACGACCTCATGTATCGATGGATGGGTTTATAAGGCACCAGAAGCCAGCAGCACTATTATAACTGAGGTACTGTACTGAACTTTGCTATAGATAATTATAGGCTATATAGCTACGGTGCATGATTGGGCTTTTCTTAATTTGCTTTATAAAAGTAGGCCTTAATTATCCGGCTATTGGCTATTATTTTCATAAATATTTAACGTTTATGCTTACACTTTTAACGCATAAGATATAGCCGAGGCATAATAATATTAACTTATTATTCAGTGTCTTTCAGAGTTAAAATGACACAAATCTTCTGGTCACAAACAAAGTTCGTCTCGCGCAAGTTGACGCAACCCTTTAAAAAAACACGAACAATTACTGTAGGCTATTTGTGATGATTAAACCTATAATAACTTAATGACAGTGTTTGTTGCCATGGTGACCTCCTCTCTCATAGGCAATTTCTAACTCATAATTGAACTTTTGGTTACGAATCGTTTGAAAACGCGTGAAACGTTTATACTTATTTGTAAAAAAAAAAAGTGCTGTCAAATCGATTAATCGCGATTAATTAATTTGGCTATTAAAAAAAAAAGGTAAAAAAAATAATTATTTCACCTAGCACCTGCAAACTCAACAAAATGTTCTATGAACGTTTTGCTAATATTTAAATTAAATTAATATTTAAAAAAAAAATTTATGTTCTCTAAAATAAAAAAATGTCCATTTTTTTCAAATGTTTAAAAAGTTTTTTCTTGGTTATTTGAATGCGAAGGAAACATTTTATTTTATAATTTTGCAAACATTATTGGAATGTTACATTTGAATGTTATAAATATTCTAAATATTCTGAAAAATGTTAGCTGAACGTCCTTGGACTTAGTTGGAACTAAAAAGTTTCAGAAAAAAACTTCCATGAACAATGTATAAATAACTTTTTTGTGCTAACGTTTTGAGAACATTATTGAAGACCAGATAACTTTGAATGAACTTTCTTATTAATGTTACTGCAATATCATTTTGTTCATAACTTGGGAACCTTGACAGAATTTTAGCCAAATTTCTGAGAACGTTCCCTGTTAGCTTGGCAGCTTATTTTACATATTTATTTATGTATTTACAGCCATTTGTTAGCAAAAAAGCAATAGCTATATAATGCATGTATGTATCGTCATAATAGTTTAGTTTTGTTCGTTTCATAATTTTTCCTATTAAATTTAGCTTGACAGGTTCAATTGGGCCAAGTTACCCCATTGTTATCACAAAAGATCAGTGTCTTTTTTTCTTTGACATTAATGGTCGAAATCTTCAAAAATTGTAGCCACGACTTTAAAGTATGTCTTTACAGAAACTAACTACCCTTTTATATTGTTTTAATGTTTGTCAATTACATAAAATTGAAAGTTATTAGAAACTGTAACCAATACATATAAATGTCTTTTATCATGCTTTCTTTTCTTATCATAGTTTGACCTGGTGTGTGAAAATAAGATTTATAATGAGGCATCTCAGTCCATCTACATGGCTGGTCTTCTTATTGGAGCCCTATTGTTTGGGCCAATGGCAGACAAGTACGTGTAGAGTCCAAGCAACATAAGAATGATATAAAACACACAATGATTATTTTTGAGTTTTTCCAAAAACATACAGATTATTCAGTTTGTTTTAACAACCCATCAGTAATAAAGGGCCATATTTTGTGGCAAATGAGTCATTTGAGTGCTTACATGACTGTGCTGGTAAACTTGTTTTCTTGTCACAGGTATGGCCGGCGGTTTGTCACGCTGCTTTCCTTGTTCCTGCAGTTTCTGTTTGGGGTGGGAGTAGCATTTTCCCCCAACATCTATGTCTACATAGCCCTCCGCTTTGTGGTCGGCACCACGATATCAGGGATCTCTATGAACACGTTTGTTCTGGGTAACACCTGTGACTCCTTTTAACGCCAGTATATAAATCTGAAATTTCATTTAGATAATTAGATAGCATGTAGAAAGTGCATTTACAGTACAAGTATGCTTTAAAGTCACCACTTTTTGTTGTTGTTGCAGTATTTATTGTAAATTATTTATCCTTGCACATCATTATTTTTTACAATTCATGTGCTCTCGTAATCTTTAATCAAAATCATTTCCCCTCCCCCTTGCAACGACATCTCTTCTCTTCTCTGATGTTTTTCGCGGCAAGGGCGGGTCAACCTGTCACTCATATGAGATCACAGCAATAGCAAACCACAACCATCCAATCATCCAGTCATCTCCCGATTAAGTCCCGCCCTAAATGTTTTCTTGTATACATCACAAATAGCAACTTCTGTTTCATGCTGACTTTAAATAAATGTCCTGTAACAACAGAAATCGCTATGAAAATGCATATAAAACCTGTTTAGATCTCAATCTGAGATAACATTTTCATGGTATCTCAAACATGTTTTAGGTACCGAGTGGTGCGGTTCAGCCAAGCGCGCCCTTTTCACCATTTTGTCACACTGCTTTTATGCCATCGGTCTGATGTTGCTGTCTGGTGTGGCCTTTGGGATCCGAAACTGGAGGATTTTACAGCTGGTCCTGTCAGCGCCAGTTGGGCTTTTCTGCGTTTATTACTGGTTAGAGTTATTCTATATCAGGGATTCCCAAACTTTTTGCATTTGCATATTCTGATGTCGGTCACATGACATGCGAATATACAAATGAAATATTTAACATTTTTTAATTTATGTTTTATTAAGTTATGTTAATTTTTTTTTTTTCTATTTTGTTTTCTAATCATTTTCAATGTTTTTGGCAGGATTCTGCCTGAGTCTGCCCGATGGCTTCTGACTCAGGGCAAGCAAGACAGAGCCAAGAAAGAGATCCTGAAAGCGGCCCGAATCAATGGCAGGAAGGTGCCCGAAAATCTGCTCGACAAGGTGACTGTTTTCTCTATGTAGATAGCCAAGCGTTATCTGATCTAAGAAAAGAGCTGATAAAAAGATCCCATTTTCCTTCTAAAACATACAGTATCCTACAATCGAAAGTAGGTCTTGTTTTTATCGATGGTTGTGGTTTTTATATGTGTTTCTACTTGTATATGTATATGCAAATTCGGGCTGCTTATCTTGCCCAGGACACTCCTGTAAATGAGAAATTTAATCTCAGTGAGCTTTTCCTGCTTAAATGAAGGTATTGAAAATGATGAATTAACATGAAATGCTGCATTATCAGATGGAAGCAGAGAACACGACAAATAAAGGCTCCATGCTAGACCTGTTCCGAGTGGATTACCTGAGAAAGAGAGCTCTCATCATGTGCTATATGTGGTGAGTTAAGACAGCATTTCCTCATCGGAGTCTCTTAGCCCCTTTGCTATTAAAGGGATACTCCACTTTTTTCGGAAATAAGCTCATTTTACAACTCCCCCAGAGTTAAACAGTTGAGTTTTACCGTTTTAGAATCCATTCAGCCGAACTCCGGGTCTGACGGTACCACTTTTAGCATAGCTTAGCACAGATCATTGATTCTGATGAGTCCAGTAGCATTTCTTTCAAAATGACCAAAGAGTTTCAATATTTTTCCTATTTAAAACTTGACTCTTCTGTAGTTAAACCGTGTACTAAGATCGACGGAAAATGAAAAGTTGCGATTTTCTAAGCCTATATGGCTAGGAACTACTCTCATTCCGGCGTAATAATCAAGGAACTGTGCGGCCGTACCATGGGTGCAGCAGGCGTAATGATATGACGCAGCGCCTAAAAATAGTCCCCAGCTCGGTAACTTCTTCCAACGTGACCGGGACTAAGTTTGTCTAACCTATTAGACCAAAGAGTATTAGACCTATTTTCAGGCGCTGCGTCATATCATTACGCCTGCTGCACTCATGGTACAGCCGCACAGTTCCTTGATTATTACGCCGGAATGAGAGTAGTTCCTAGCCATATAGGTTTAGAAAATCGCAACTTTTCATTTTCCGTCGATCTTAGTACACGGTTTAACTACAGAAGAGTCAAGTTTTAAATAGGAAAAATATTGAAACTCTTTGGTCATTTTGAAAGAAATGCTACTGGACTCGTCTGAATCAATGATCTATGCTAAGCTATGCTAAAAGTGGTACCGTCAGACCCGGAGTTCGGCTGAATGGATTCTAAAACGGTAAAACTCAACTGTTTAACTCTGGGGGAGATGTAAAATG
Source organism: Rutilus rutilus (assembly GCF_951802725.1). Lineage (NCBI taxonomy): Eukaryota > Metazoa > Chordata > Actinopteri > Cypriniformes > Leuciscidae > Rutilus > Rutilus rutilus. The sequence continues at coordinate 14,230,245 of NC_140228.1, forward strand.
AGCATATTTCCGAAAAAAGTGGAGTATCCCTTTAAAGCTGTGACAGTTGAGTGCATGAAGTGTCAAACATTCCACCCTTTTAATGAATTCATTCATTTTTAATTAACACAGTTAAAGGTGCGGTATGCAATCTCCCAGAGTTGTTGTTGAACACTGTTGATATTTAAAATCAACCCAAACAAACCCATTGCTCCGTCTCCAAAATTCACAAACGCTTCACAGCCCAGATGTGGTTAGGCTGGTCCATAGCTGGTCTCGAACCTTAATCACTGGTGTGTGAGGCCGGCACGCTAACAAGGATGCTAAATACTGCATTCTCTAATCTAGCGTCATTAGCTGGCCTCCGTTACACACGCAACGCAAGTGTGGATGTCTGTTTATCATAGCAGAAGCGAAGCAAAAAAATGCTTCACGAAAAATACAGCAAAGATGATTGAACGAACGACAAGGAAGCACAAATAATGGACATACACAAGAGTAAATACAAGCAAGAGTTGGTTGTTAGTCGCCGGCAGCACAACAGCTCCAGACAAACAATGACTCTCAAAACAGTCCTGTAACTATGGCTAACATTACAACAACAGCATTTCCTGGTTCTATGAAACCGCAAAAGCAATGTTACTCGCGTATGGAGCAGAAACAACGCAACCATGGCCTTTCCATGTCAGTCTCTCCAGAGCGGGAAAGCTTTTCTAATATTAACGCGTGTTCTAAAGCTCTTGTCTGATCATAACCTTTCTTTTTCCAGTGATGTTCCTCTGAGGATCATTTTTCTCTTTTGTATTGTCTCTCAGCCATCTCTCTTTCTAAAGTCTTTCATCAAATCTACCTCTTGCTCACTCTCTCTCCCCCCCATTATGAGTGGACACGCCCCCTACTGCTGATTGGCTACAAGTTTGTTGTGGTACTCTGTTTTGAAAAATCGCTTACTGCACCTTTAATTAAATACATCATCCAAGTGTACTTTTTCATGGAATGTCATAGAATAGTGCATAAGTACGCAAATTGGGACGCACCTAATGTGTTAAATACAGCAACATAAAACGGTCTCACTTTATATTAGGTGTCTTTAACTACTACAGGTATGTACTAACATTTCAATGAATCATTTGATACAATGCACTTACTGTGTACACACGTTTTTACATTGACACTGCATTCATTCACTGCAAACCTCATTATTGTAGGTTTGTGACGAGCCTGGTTTACTATGGAGTCAGCTTGAACGTGGGGAACTTCGGCCTGGACATTTACCTGACTCAACTGATCTTTGGCATTGCAGAGTTTCCCGCCCGGCTGGCCTGCTTTCCTCTCATTCAGCGCTTCGGAAGGAGGATCTGCCAGAGTGCTGTTCTGCTTCTAGGAGGCACAGCTTGCCTGGTTATTCCTGCTATACCAGGGGGTGAGCGAGTCTCATATTATAATTATAGAGGAAAGAGGGAGTTTGATCCATTTGGAGTCACAAAATTGTCCCCAAAATGTGAGAGACGTGTGTTTTGCTACATCTAACACATGAAAATATAATTATTTATTTAGAATTATCATTCCACATACAGTGTCCCCAAAAAGTATGTGGATATTTAAGTCACACCTAAAAATGTCTTTGTAAAAATAAAAAAATAAACATATGGTATTTTTATAAAGAAAAAGAAAAACCTTTGTAACCAAAACATTTGACAAAAATAGGTTTGTAATTTATAAAAATTATACAATGTACAAAAATAGATGACAAATCTGAAGTATTTGAACACTTTCAGATGTCACTTTCAGTGGAAAGGTTAATAGAACATGTTTATAGAAAAACCAACCAGATCTCATGAGAATTTGTAAGTATTGTACTAGTTGGTGATTTCGTATGAATTAGTACAAAACGTCACCATAAAGGTCCACCACTAAACAAAAATACACAAATGAGATCATACTAATGCATGTGAATTCTCAACAAATTCACAAAACCATAAAATTCTGATAGGAATTGTCATGAGACTGTTGGAAAAACATTCAAAGGACAAAAACTGCTTAAATGTTCATTAATGTGACATCAGTGTGGCACGTCGCATGATTTGTACTAGTTTCCGATTTTGTATGAATTCATATGATCTGATTCTTATGAAACATTTGATTTGCAGGCAAAACATCATCATTAAAGTCCACACATTAACCTAAGTCCTCAGGACTGTGCGAGCAGATTGTATAAAAATGTATTGAGATTGTATGAATTCGCAGCTAATTCACCAAATCATAAAATTCAAAAAGTTTTCATGAGACTGGGTTGGAAAAGCAATCAAATGACAAGCTGCTTAAATCTTCATTAATGTGACAGAAGCACATTAATCCTCTTGATTTTTTTTCCCAGAGTATCCTGTGGTTGTGACTGTGATCGCTGTGATCGGGAAGTTCTCCCTCGCTGCCTCTTTCACCATAGTGTATGTGTACACTGCTGAGCTGTACCCAACGGTTGTCAGGTGTGTACGTAAAAGAGAGAAACCTTCATGAACACTCACAGTTTTCAGTTCTGCGTTCTAAATGAGTTCTCATTCTTAAACTCAATTGTCTAGGCAAAATGGAGTGGGACTGAACTCCATGTGTGCGCGTGTCGCTGGTATTCTAGCTCCTCTGATTGGCTTGTTGAACGTGTATCATCATTCCATTCCAATGGTCATATTCGGTTCTCTTCCTTTTGTGGGAGGAGCCCTGACCTTCCTGCTCCCAGAAACACTAAACACCGAACTACAGGACCACACTGAGGTTCCCGTAGATGAGAGCATGTGAGGATTCTTTATATTAGTGACATTTCACACATATAAGCATGAAACATCTCTTGCAATAATAAATCATGTAAAAAGCACTTAACTTTTGATGCACAGAATTTAATATATCTCTCATTTACAGGGGATCAAAGAAAGCCAGCATTGAAAACGGACTGTATCAGGAGCAGGAAATGGCTCTCAGGAGCACAAAATTATGAGATTTATATTGCAAAATGTTGTTAATGTTCATGGGTGTTTTAACAGATTTATTCAATAAGTGTGGATGAGTAAAATAAGACAAACAGGTGTCAGTGTTTACTTTTCATGCTGCAAGTATCATGTTTGTAAAGTTTTATTGATAAAAATGAATTTGTACTTTTTTATCACTTCATTTTGAACAATAATAATAAAAAAAACTGTGATTTATTAATGATTCAACACATGCAGGAGTGTTTTTTCCCAATACTTTTCAGACTGATGCTACAGAAAACTAGAAAGCCATTAATGAAGACATCATTTGGTCATTTATTTAATAGTGAAACAGCAACTAAAAACTATGTACAAATACTCATATTTGATTTTTATCCCAGACATCCATGTTTTTGACATAAAATTATAAAGATACATCAGTCAGTGTGTAAAATATTAGTTTTAATGATCTTTAGATGTCATAAAACACACTAACATCAGGGACACTAACAACATAAACATTTTAGAATAGAGTGATACTGATTTATAGACATAAACTGCTTTGTGAAATCATGTTATGTTAATATTAAATCCTTATTTGATTTAAACGTGTTGATGCACAATCGCCAAAGACCAGAAAATCGTATTTGCCCACATAAGACCATCTGCTGGTTACGGCCCATATACTTGTTCAGTGGTTTTAAATGACGTCAGTGCCATTCCTCTGTAGCCAACGGTCTTTATGCTGTTGACGGCCGAAGCCCTCGTCATAGTTGCCCTTCCTTCTGAAAAGCTGCTGATAGTGGAAAACACAGTAGAATTCCCCGTAGAGCGGCGCATAGCCTTGAAGGCTAAAACCAAGAAAACAAATTTTAGTATATTCCTTGCTTATGATCCGTAGGCTATAAAAAACACATTAATTGGGTGCATTTTTGTAGATTAACAGTTTTAAGCAACAGCTGCAGCGTCAGCAAAGAAGGTTAACAGCTTTAGAGGCAAAGTCTAAAGACTGGTGCAGAACTGCAACTTCAGCGCTGCCTAATAAATGATTTGCTGTGATTTATGGTCTAGTTGCATTATAGTAACAAAGATGTTACATTATAGATGTAATGTGTTTTAAATGTTTATATTTCAGCGACGTTCATAATCTTACCTCAGTTTCTTTTTGCAGTGCTTGCAGCAGAAACAGGTTTTGTGAAAAATGAGTTTATCAGCTGCCATTCTTTCCATTGGGTAAACTGGTTTCAGACAGGCTGAGCATGTTTCCTGAGCTGCTGGCTGAAACTACAGTCACACAAAAGGGTTAACACATCACTGACCTGGGGTCAGAAGTTGGCTTTTAATTCATTTAAGCTATTAGGCTGTGTTTTTTTTATGCGGGTTTTGGAAAACACTGGTGTAAATTATGGTGTTTGAACTCTTTCAGTTGAGATTTTTGAGAAAAATGAGATTTTTTTTCTTTTTCTTAAAGATTAAAAGAAAAAAGAAAAAAAAAAGGAAGGAAGGAAAAGTTGACACCATCCGCTTCAAAAATAGAAAAATATTTATTTCATGTTCTCGACTCAGGTGAAGAAACGTAAAGTCTCACGTGTTGAGAACTTTTGGAGCTGTGGTCGGCCATCTTTTCCTTCCTTTTTACAATTTTTTGTTGTTGTTTTGTGGTTGAGCCCCCTTATTGAGCATTTTGCCCATTAGATGTGGGCACTTTGTGTTGAATCTTTCTTTGAAATGTAAAATACTTTATTTTTCTGGCATCCCAACAGTTCAAACATTTCTAAATGATTAAATTCTACAAACACTTTCAAATAAATAAATGTAACATTACCAAAATAATTAATAGAATGCTAAACAGATCATTATTTAATGTACATTTAAATAGATCTAAAAAGAAAATATAAACCATTTCAATAGAAATGTTGGTTGTTGAAACCATTGGTTTATATATTTAGGGCCCAAGCCCTGAAAGGGCGAAGGCCCTATTGTTTCCGTAAGGATTATTATTATTTTTTTGCCTTTTTGCCACTTTTGGGGCCCTTAACATGCTCAAAAACTCTTGAAATTTTGCACACACGTCAGAACCTGCGGCCATCAGGGCCGGGCTGAAGCTGGTACCGGGGCGTGGCAGGGGGGCTCGACAGCGCCCCCTGGAATGGGGTCTGAAAACTTGGTCCATAAATCAAACACGCTTGCATGTAATAATATGAAACTCGGTACACAGATAGATCTCATCAGGCCGAACAACTTCCGCACTCTAAGTTATTAGCTCCGCCCAGCAGGAAGTCGGCTATTATGGGTTGTTTGAAAAACGCATGCTGTGGAATTTGATGTACTCCTAGAGAATTCATCCACTTGCCTCCAAACTCGGTCAGCATGAAGTCAAGACATTGAGGATGCTAAATTGCGGACGGATTTTTGATATCTCGAACGGTTTGGCCGTGGCGAGGAAACGAATTTATGGCGAGAAAAGATAAAAACGAAGTGTTATAACTTCTGCATACATTAACTGATCTTGATGAAACTTCAGCAGTGTGTTCGTGGTAAGAGGCCGATCACATGTATGTAACTATTGTGAGTCAAAGTTATAGCGCCACCAACTGGCAGCAGGAAGTGTGTCACTTTCTAAATGCTTTTGACAAAAGTGAAGGGGTTAATTTTATGTACAGTCACAAAAATCAGTACGTATATTGGTCTCATCGAGCCGGACAACTTTCTCATTTACAGTCATTAGCTCTGACCAACAGGAAGTCAGATATTTTGGTTTGAATGTGGATTTCTTTGCAAAATCAGCCTCTGTATTTTTACCCACTCCTCTTAAGTGGTTTATATATTTTTTTGTTACATTTACTATATATATATATATATATATATATATATATATAAATGGCAAAAAGGCAAAAAAAAAAAAAAGAATTTAAAAAAATTAAAAAATATAGCTGCGAGCAGCGATGGAGGGCCCAAGCCGGTGACACCGCCACCCCCGGTGGCTTTAGTGTAACTAAAGGCACCAGGGTGGCGGTGCCACCGGCTTGGGCCCGCAATCGCTGCTCGCAGCTATATTTTGATTTATAATCATATTTGAACGCACATGATATAATGATCTGCTAGGTATTTTAAAATGTTTGTTCAAGACTAAATAATGTTACCAGATTTTTGGGCAAATATTTCTGTAGATCACTGTTTCAGTCAACCAAATCTCATGAGAAAAATGTAGCAATTTTTCATTTCGTCTGATGTGATTCATATGAAAATGTCTAATTGAAAAAATATTATCATATTAAAAAATGAATGAAGGTCCATCCCTAAACCTACCCCTCAGTGGGCCAAAAATCTTACGAAAGCGTACAAATTTGCAACAAATCAAAATAGTTATGAATTGTTGTGAGAGTGAGACTGTGTTTCTGTTTTAAGTATTAAACATATGAGAACACCTATTTACTGAAATTTAGAATGACACGTTTCTATTACTTTTATTGACAAATATGGCAGAGATTCAAATGATATTATATTCACAGAAATATCAGAACATGTTTTCTGCATGACTGCAACATACTAAGGAAATATTAGTTTAAAAAAATATTAATTCACACAAAAAAAAAACCCACTGAAACACTAACAATGATCAGTACTAACATACATAGGAATAGTGAGGTAACCTACAAATGATAACCAAGCAAAAACAGTACAAACATGTGATACATTTAAATGCATTGGCTATGACATTATTAGATCTTTCATTTATGTGACAACCAAAACTGAAATAAATTTCCAGCATTCACAGTGGGGGATGGTCCTCTCTAATAAAAGGTGTGTTGATTTTTGGGTATGTGACAATTTCAGATGTGGCTGGACTGCTCGTAATATGCTTTCTAGAAGTTGTCCTTGTTTCCGGTTGGGTTGTCACAACCGTGGAGGTTTTCGAGGAGTAGAACTTGTTGCCGAAGCAGTCCGTCCTCTCGTAGTTCTCCTTGATGGTTTTTGTTCCGATTACTTTCTCTACCTCAGGCATCGTTTGCACTTCCAGCACACTGACCTGCCGTTGTGGATTCGGGGGGCTGGAGGGCGCCCCCTTTGTGACAGAACATTGCCTGCGGTCTGAAGGCACACTACAGCAGCACTGGGGCTTGGCCTCTTCTTTCGGTTCTGCTTTCAGGGGACTGATCATAGGCGATGGCAACTCCGTGGGCTTCCTCGCTGCAGACTGAATGGAAATAAACGAAGGAGATGCTGGTGAGGTTGATCTCTCTTTGGCTGTGGGAATCAAAAGCTCTGGCTTTTTCTGTGCCGTTGACTGTCCAGTAACACTCCTTCCCATCTTGTTTTGAGCTTTTGGGGATTTGCTCGACCCAATACTGATTTTCCTGATATTACCTGAGGGAGGTGAACCTTGTACAGCCACCATTGACTCCCTGAAGAGACCAGAGAGTCCTGCAATGTCAGAGTCAGATTTCAAAGTCGAGACTGAGTAAAGAGCCTTTTTAATGGCCTCCTCTATATCCATGAGTCTCGCAAGCGTTTGGTCTTTTAAACGAATGATGTCAGCACCAGCTTTCTCGAGGTCCCCAAAAGCAACCTCCATGGATGACATCACCTCAGGTTCACTTGGTGCTCCCAAATGTTCCGACTTGACTATTTTTGGCTTGATTTTTTTCGCCCGAGGCACAACCCAATCCGGTACGCTCTCGAAAATGTTTCTAAGCGAGCTCACGTCTACTTTGTTGGTGTCGTCTTCGATTTCCTCTACTTTGGAGAGAATGTTTTTCAGTTCCTCTTGCTTTTTCAGCTTGTCGAAGATCTCCATGACAGCTGGCACGTTTCCTTTCATGATTTCATCCATGTGCACAGAGAGTCTCTGCCTTCGCTCATCCTCAGTTTCTCCTCTCCTTTTCTTTTTCCGTCTGACCACTCCACTCACTTGTTGATCATCACTTTTATCTTCTTTTTCTTCACAGTTGTTACTATCTATCTTACAGATCTTAACCGAAGAGCCATTGTTGTGAGGAGAAGGACTGATTTCCTGTGCCGTTTCAGTTTCCAAAATGGTGGAGTTGTTATTGGTGTTGTCTGTAGTGTTCTTCACATTTTCTTTAGCCATTTTGATTCTTTTAGGTTTCACAGGAGGCACTGAACCACTCTGCTTCACCCCAAAGTTTTGAAGAGTGCCATTAAATCCTGTGGAAGATTCACTGACAATGCTTTCCGGAGAGCTCTTTGGAGGTTCTTCAACAACCTGTATGTCATTTAGCTTTTTGTTTTCAGGACTCTCAGTGTTGGTCATTGACGTATCACTAGGTTCAGGTTCATTGGCATCTGTATGCTGTACACTTATGCAGAGTACATCTTCATGAGCCGCTGGGTCTGGGCTTAATTTGGGAGTTGAAGGTTCTTTAATCTGCTCAGTTGGTGATTTTAAAGAAGTAGTTGGGACTTGGCATTTGTTGAGACGGTATGCATCAGTTTCAGTACCAAGAGGGTTTGGCTTAATTTTTAAATGATCTGGTTTAGGTGGGATAGCTGGCTTGGGTCCAATAGGAGTTTTCCGATTTTTAACAGGTGTGTCTACGGAGACATGAAGGGGAGAACAAGTCACTGGTTTGTTTTCAAACTGGGCTGTGTCAGTTTCCTCACCAACTGATTTTAAAGCCTCTTGTTCAGCTAGTGGTGCAGGAGAATATGTTGATGGCTTATTTTCTTTAGTTCTTTTACTTGACAGCTCTACATCTGTATTTTTGTGTCCTGCAAATCCTTTAGCAGAGTTTCTATAAATCATTGCAGCTCTAAAATCCCCCTTTGAGACATTAAAGTTGGACTTTCCCAAGGAATCAAGAGCTGCCTGTATGCTACCCCTCATAGCGTCCTCCTTACTTTCTTCTTCATTTTGAGTTTCGTATAACTGTGAGAGCTCTTCTTTCACACTTACATTATTATTTATTTTCACATGTGTAAACTCATGGTTTACTGAACCAAGGTCACAGATTTGTTGGGTTTGGTTGGTCTGGGAAGCAAGTGCTTGTACACTCTGCTGAAGAGCTTTTGCCTCCATTGTGGCCTGATGAAGATTCATAATTGCTGTTTGTAGATTCACTAACTCATCATCTTCCACTACATCAACAAGTTCTGCTTGAAGAACAGCTCCATCATCCATGATATCTTGATCTTGGAGAATTCTTGGGGTGCCCCCAGTGTTAGTGCAAATTTCAGCCTCGTTTGATTTTTCTGTATTATTTTCATCATTTATCACACTTTCTGTAGGTGACACTTTTAACTTGTTTTCTTCTGATTGTGTTTTGAAGCTTAAATTATCTATATTGGTAGTAAAAAGGGCTTTGAACTTGTTAACATTACCTGGTATAATCTCACTTGTTTTTTCTGAAGCACCTATATCCACATCTGATGATGTTTCCTGCAGCCTTTTTAGATGATCAAGGTCTCCTTTCTCAATGCAGCTCTGGCATAGCTGCACATCACTGGTTTTGTTTGTATCTACTGCTGAAGAACTTTCTGATGAACTAATATCTGTCTTGAGATCACCCTTTTCAGACTCTGGATCAATCTTTAGACTTGAGGGAATTGATCTATACTCAATTTTACCCAACTCCTTGACCCCTGCACTGTCTTCACTGTGGATAAAAAGTACATAAACTGTTATCTCTCTCATTCCTGTGGTACCATCTTGTATTATGACTCCTTTCCTCATGGACTTCTCTTGACTGAGTAGATCTTCAGTAATCTGCACCACATTGGCAGTCCTGCACTCTTTATCTGGAGTGAACGGAAGTTGGTGAGTGGGAACATCTACTTTCTGAATCTCCACATTGCCCTGATTGTCCTCTTTTAGGAAAGTCACAGTTGGGTTCAGGCTTGTTCCTGGTAGCATCTGAAGCATGATGCTCTTTATGTTTCCAGTCACTATCTCCTCATCATCAATTTCTGCTCTTGTATCTTCTTGTATGAAGTGATATCTTGCTTTCTTGATATGGCCAGTTTCATTAGCTTCAAGGATAGTTCCATCAGAATGCATGATACTGAAGTTGCATAAAGAAACTAGAGTTTCCTGCATGTTCTCAAGGATGGTTTCTGATTCTTCCTTGGTTTGCTGATTGATCTTATCAAGTGGAGTTGATTCGAACATCTGAGCTCTATTTCTTACATTTGCCTTCAGCAGTTCTTCCTCTTGGCTACAGCTATCATTTGTGGGTGAGATGTTCTCCTTGTCATGTAATATTGTTTCAAAGACCTGTTTGGCTCTAGATATACCTACAAATACCTCATTTGTGCCTATGAAATCAGTGGTTTCACTGTTATGGTGAATGTTTGATGTTTGTTTTCCATCAGTTTCAGAATCGTTCTTTGGTTTCCAGACCGATCCACCTTCCTCCTCAGAAACAATGTTTTTCCTTGGACAGGGGCTTTGACTGTCTCTCAGAATATCCATTGATTGAGCTTCGAACATTCTGCGTGTGGCTTTCACATCCACTCTGATGCTCTGCTCTGATGTCCCTTCCTCTGATTCGTTGAGTTGGGGTTTGTTCTCTTCATTGGGGAAGTTGGCTGTAGGTTGTTCAAACATACAAACGGTTCTCTTGATTTCGCCCTCTTGAAACTCCTTTTTCATCTGTGGTTTTTGGTCGTGGAAATCCACTGATTTGATATCATGGTTCTCAAACAGCCAGCACCTAGATTGGACCTCACTCTGGTATCCAGTGTCTGTGACTGGGTCGATGTTGAGAATATCAGCCATCTCCCTCTCTACCAAACTGTCTACATTTTTCAACTCAGGATAAGTATGTTTGAGCAGTCGTCTAAGCTCGCATTTCTGTCTGCGTTGGTGCAGAATGGACATTACTTCTGGGGGTGGTGAAGTAAAGGCTCGCTCATACTCATCAACACTGGTTTCCGGATGACGTGTAGATGGATTTGATTCGGGTGCATATTCTATGCTGTTTTGTGCACCTTCAGCCATCTTAGAGTAAAAAAAATAACAACCTCATTAGATTATTGTAGCTAATATATTAACCTATTATTTCAAATGGTTATGATTAATTTTGAGCAAACACGAATGGTTAAGAAGTTAAACATACCTGCTGAACTGTACGGAAGCCAAACCGCATGCCAAAGAAAACCAGCGTTTTGTGCCTAACGTTTCTAATGGTTATTAATTTCAGCAGTCTGAATACAGGCAGTTGAGAACATTATCATTCATGTTAGTATTATGATTATGAGACCGGTGATTAAGAAACAGACAAAGTCCGGCAAAGACACCCAGAATAATTATATATTCTGTCCTGCTAAATGAGTAGGTAATCAAACACTGCAAAGTCAACTTCATATCTTGTTAATTTAATTCAGACCCAATATCAAAAGGGTCACTACCACAATTTGTTATTTACTGAGTATGCAATTACAGAAAGACGCAAACTACAAATGTTGCTAATGTTTTGCTAATGTTTAACAGCACTAAAAGAGCCAACATTTTATTTCAAGAATAAAGTGCAAAATATGATATAATGTACATAATTTTGAATAAAACACATTTATACACAATATTATAATTTATTCCAGAGTTCACACCAGGGTTAGTTTGTACTTTAAATCGAATTAAGAAGCCAAATGAGTTTTATCACTAGATTAAAGTACATATTTGAAACAATTTTTCCTTACCTTGCTTGCTTTTGGCCTTTTTCCAGTTGGAGAAGTGGGATTCTGGTCCTAGAACAAACAAAAATCAAGGAAATGACTAGCGTGTCTGATTAGAAATAGCAAATTCAATTTCAAGTTGAGCTTTTTTATAAAAAAAAAGAAGAAGCTTTTATAAAAATAAAAACTGAACTGATTTTAATAACTTAATTTAAAGGGATACTCCACTTTTTTTGGAAATAGGCTCATTTTACAACTCCCCCAGAGTTAAACAGTTGAGTTTTACCGTTTTCGAATCCATTCAGCCGATCTCCGGGTCTGGCGGTACCACTTTTAGCATAGCTTAGCATAGATCATTGAATCGGACAAGACCATTAGCATCTCTCTCAAAAAAATGACCAAAGAGTTTCGATATTTTTCCTATTTAAAACTTGACTCTTCTGTAGTTACATCGTGTACTAAGACCTACGGAAAATGTAAAGTTGCGATTATGATATGACGCAGCGCCTGAAAATAGGTCTAATAGGTTAGACAAACTTAGTCCCGGTCACGTTGGAAGTTACTGAGCTGGGGACTATTTTCAGGCGCTGCGTCATATACTTACGCCTGCTGGACTCATGGTACGGCAGCAAAGTTTCTTGATTATTACGCAGGAATGAGAGTATAGTTCCTAGCCATATCAGCCTAGAAAATCGCAACTTTTCATTTTCCGTCGGTCTTAATACACGATGTAACTACAGAAGAGTCAAGTTTTAAATAGGAAAAATATCGAAACTCTTTGGTCATTTTTTTGAGAGAGATGCTAATGGTCTTGTCCGATTCAATGATCTATGCTAAGCTATGCTAAAAGTGGTACCGCCAGACCCGGAGTTCGGCTGAATGGATTCGAAACCGGTAAAACTCAACTGTTTAACTCTGGGGGAGTTGAGCCTATAATGAGCCTATTTCCAAAAAAAGTGGAGTATCCCTTTAAGAGTTTTTCCAAAGTAGAACATATTATAGTAATTATATATACACTGTAAAAAAAGTTGCTGCCTTAAATTTTTAAGTACAATTACGATAAACTTGGACATTTAAGTTGTTTCAACTTAAATTACATTAAACTGACTTTAAAAACTTATTTTGATGAGTAAAAGATATACAAGATTCAACAAATTTTTTAAGTCAGTTTAATGTAATTTAAGTTGAAATGACTTGAAACATCCAAGTTGATTGTACTTAAAAAAAAATGAAGTCACCAACTTTTACAGTGCATGCACCTTGAACTTGTAGCTAAACACTGATAAACAGAAAGCAGTTCATTTAGCAGCATTTTCTTGCTGCCTTACCCTGTCTCATCCCCCTGGCCCCAAAAGTAGCTACAAGTACTAACTGGTTTCAAGACGTTTCCTGCTGGTTCTGCAGCTGCCACTTTTGACAGATATAGTGCAGACAATGCTTTGACTGAAATAGAGGGTTTCTCCAGTTCGTAGAGAGCCGAGTTGTCTCTGAAGTCTGCGACTGACCTTCTTTTATCCTCTGTAAAAGCAGAAAGATCAGAATCACGATATGGTTATTGTAACTCAAAATTTGACTCCTAATTTCCTGGATGAAAGGAATGAAATCAAGGTCAACATCTGTGCTTTTACAACCAGACGCACACATCAGGGGGGCAAAAAAGACATTCTGAACTGTCAGATATGAGATTTATTTAAAAAGAAAAGTTTGTCTTTCAGTGGGAGGTGGGCGATTGGTCAGGCATATTGTTTGTTAGTTTTGTGAGAGACTTTATCTGTGACTCAGCAAGCTTTTAGCAGGGCTTTTAGATTTAACTGTAAATTATGCTATAGATTATTTATTGACTTATTCGTACCCAGAGACTCCCTTATCTAGACTTTCAGCGAACATAAGTACTCCCAAATACTGTAACAATAACAGTTTTCTCAATAACAATTTAGAATGATTCTAATTGTTATTACCAAACATTATTACCTTTTTTATTTCTTAAAATCATTCATGTATCACATTTATTTTAATATTTTTAAAGAAAATCCTGACCCCTGCATTATTGATTTTTATATGTAACTGACACAAAACAGTTCAACTAATGCCTCCATTAATGCTTTGAAATGAATATTAAATCCATTTTGTAAGTGTGCTTCATTTTAAAATGGTGATGTTATGATGGTTATTGCTCTGTCAGCTCTATTGCAGTAATGTGGACAGCTGCTATGATCGCAAGCCATCAGTGTAGTGCGTTTAGATGGGTGGAAAACATCTCTGTGACACAGATACTTGTGGGATTTCCAGTCGTGAACCAAGAACCAACACACAGCTTGGATGAATGAGAAGAAGGGTACAGACTAATATTCCGTTTCAAGGGCAAAATATTGTCTTGCCTTAAGCTGGTAAAATAAAATTATAATCAACCATGGCTGTATTTTAGTATCTGAAAAGCATTAAGGAAGTGAAACTCATTATCTGATTTTAGCTAAGTAAATTTTTTATTGTAGTAAATAATTTACCTGTTGAGTGCATCTGTATTAAATCACTCTCGCTACTCATCTGATCTAGATATCACAATGATAATGAGATTTATTGGTTCCATAATTATTGATTAAATGATCATCTTGTCCAGTTCATCACACATTCTCCAAAAGCTATTCATTAACAATACAAGACAGATTTCCTTTAAAACAGTCTATAAATAATATTTGATGAAGACAAGTGAAGCAAAGTGTCCAACAAAAATCATCTATAACTAATTTCACCATGTTAGTGAGTTGAAAATTAACATATGATTATTTATTTGCACAGTAAAATGTTAAGGTTAAGCTTGTTTTCCAGCCTGTTTTTTAACACAAAAATGAATAATCAAATTCTGGAAATCCCATGTCCTTGGTTACACAACACAGTGTGTCTTCTATAATACACATGTTGTGGGAAATCTATTTGATCCAATATAACACTTTAAAAGTGTGTAAACATAAACTCACCATTCAGCGCTCTTTCTCTTTGCTCATAAACTTAAATCAAATCCCTCTGAATTATTTTATTACTTAGTTCAGTAATGATCCTCTGACGGGTCTATCGGCCATGTGTGTCCTCCGAGTGTGTCAGCAAGCCTGTGGCTCCGCTTCTGTTCTGGTAACAGCTGACCCTGTCCGGCTCTCATGGAGGGATAAGTGCCAGCCAGCTATTTTAGGAGCTATTCTGCTATTGCTACACCAGGCTGAGTCAATCACTTGTTGAGATACACAGCTATATTTCCAGTCTGCCCCAACCCAGCACTCAGAAATGACTAAAAAAAGCATGTTATTTTCATCTCATGTCATTATGAACAGTTGTTGCTCCTGCTGTGATGTCAGGCGTTTCCTCAGTTACAGTTTGGAGGGCCCTCACACGTGGCCCAAGTTTTATCAAAAGCAAAGTAAAGTATATTTTCTATATTTCACCAGTGCTTTTATTTGACAGTATTGACTTTTTGTCTTGAAAGATATTCTATATAGCTTGCTCTTGACATTTAGGTCACCTGATACTCTGTCAACATTTGAAACGTAACCTTGAACTATCCTCAATAGTGTTGTTTGCTGAGGTAGGCATTGCTATACTATTGCTCATAGTTTGAGTCAGAGTTTTGAACAAACCTTAAACCTACTCCATCCATCCATCCATCCATCCATCCATCCATCCATCCATCCATCCATCCATCCATCCATCCATCCATCCATCCATCCATCCATCCATCCATCCATCCATCCATCCATCCATCCATCCATCCATCCATCCATCCATCCATCCATCCATCCATCCATCCATCCATCCATCCATCCATCCATCCATCCATCCATCCATCGGAAAAGCGCCTTTTGCAAAATGTAAAAAGTTACGTATGTACTCACCCTCTGGAGTTGATGTTTTTTCACTATAAATGCCAGAAATGGTCTTTCTTCTATCAGATCGGGTTATTATCTGTTTTGTTCTCTCACTCTGAAAGAGTAAATATTTCATCAGTAAAACACAAATGACTCTTGGTCATGCACATCTCTGTAAGGTCTAACTATTTACCTTTGTGATCACTTGAACCTCTTTGGTCCATTTCTCTGGTTCATCATGGCTGTTATTAACCTCTGGCTCTACTTGGGGCTTTATGTCCTCAGGATCCTTCTTATTGGGAAGAGTGAGTGGAAGAGTAGTGTTATTGGCTTTCTCAGCACCCACTGACTGTAGTGCCGTCTTGCTTCTCTTGGACTCAGGCTGAGTGGTGACCTTTGACTCAAAGAGCGCCCTGAGTGCTGTGGTGCCCGTAGGTCTCTGCCGGGGGAGGCTCCCCATAGACTTACTGCGGGACAGAGGAGAGACTCTGGTCTTCTCTTTGACATCAGTCTTCTTCACTTGTGTCTCAACTCTGCTGACATTCTCACTGACAGGAATTGGTTCAATCTGCATGCTCATCTGTGGGAGAAATGAGAAAACCAGGTACTGCAGGTAAAAGTGGTTGAGTCCTTCAATCATAGGTAAACAATGACATCACATGTTGAATATTGAAAAATCTAATAGAGTAGCTTATGTGAGGTTTGGTGTTTTTACCTCATGCTTGACATCCTCTGAATCAACTTTTGTTTTTATTCCAGGAGAGTTTTGGTAGCTGGTGAAGACATGGTGTTCAGAAGGTCTGATAAAGTCCTGTATTTAATTTCATTTAATTCAAAATGACTTCGGAAAATAGAACTGTACACTTTCTGTTTATTTACACATCAACATCAAGCCCAATGGATTATTGGATACACAAGTAAGTGTTTATTGATTAAGTATAAACTCTCATTTATTTGATTAACTCAAATTGAATATTCTGTCATCATTTATTTACCTTCATGTTTTTCAAAACACATTTCATCTCTTATTTTCTGTGGAATACAATAGGATATCTTTAGCTGAATGTATTAACTGCTTGTTTCCATACAATGGAAGTGAATGGTGACCATGTCAATCAAACAAGATTTTCAGTGAATAACAACTCAAATTCCGTCAAGTTGTTGTATGGATTTAGAACACTTAGAATATATGTAGTGAACAAATTTCATTGACAACCTTTTTTTTCCTTTCCTTTTTGGAGCTTGTTCCCCTCCCACATTCATTGTATGAAAACCAGCATCTCAGACATTTTTGCTAAACATCACATTTTATGTCCCAGAGAGAAGGCAAGTCATACAGGTTTGGACCATCATAAGGGTGAGTAAATGATGACAGAATTGGTGAACTATTCCTTTAAAGTAAGAGAAACGTCTCCCTCACTGTAACATAAGCTGAGAGACAGACTTCCTCTTGTCTCTGAGTCCAGTTTCAGTCCAGGACACGACATGATCAGTGGAAACACTTCTGAGAGACTGGGCCCTCCGCAAGATGCCCTTCACTTCCATTTCTTCTTCCTCTCCTAATACTCTGTCCTCCGTCCACGTCCCAACCTACACACTATGAACACACATCACATGCGTCTTGACATGGACAGATTTGTGGCATTCAGTCACATGGAGTGGTCTTACATTTTAAAATCAGTTATGGGAAAAGCAGTTATCCTGTTAACAGCCAGTCCCGGTATAGTAGGACACTTGGCACACTTTTTTTATTGCCTTTTTCCCTCACATATTTCAGTCATCATCATATGATGTATCATTCGAAAGCTTAAACACTCAAAATCCATTCCACTGTGATTCCACACGGAAAAGTTACACAGATAAAAACGCTGTATTATGCATGCCAGGCCAGTAGTTGGCGATGTCACTTTGTGAAGAAACTATGTGCCTATAGACTGAACACATAATACGCATGACATCATCGTTTTCATAAATTTACCTTTTTGTAGTTTACACAGAGATGATAATGGTATCGTTTTCTACAGTCTACTAATACTCTAATGAGAGTAAGATGACATGTAGTTGCAAAGCGGACCATCAAAATAAATTGTACAAGATAATACATGTTTAGTTTAGTACATTGATCTTACACTTTCATTTTTGAAGCTACTTTCACTTCTGCAATAATCATCTGAGCGTTTCTTTAAAAAAAGACCAACTTTAGGACTGTATTCCAAAGCATTCATGAATTACAACCATGATACAGAATATAACATCTTTGATGAACTGACCCATGGCACATTACTCATATTAATCATTGCCAGTGCCGATAATACATCTGCTAACTGATAATTAACCATCTTCGTTTACAGAATGCTAGTAATCCATTGGTATACGCTTAAAAAAAAAAAGAAGATATTTTAAATAGGCCTAATCATGGTTTTAAATGCAGTTTGTTTTTTAACCGGACACAGTTTTTTTATATATTGACATGAAATGGATCAAATAAGTGAATATTTTTACCTTTGAAAAGTGTGTTGCTCACTCGATTGACAGATGCCTTGAGACAGTTCTCTGTGCATCACGCGGAGAACTCACCGGACAGAATCTGTGGGCAAAGTCCGGCTGGTTTATTACACCTGACTCTGGGAAAACTGCCTCCTGAAGGTTTGTACCCTGTAAAAAGGGTTGGTTAGAAAAATTTTGATTGCCATCAATAAAACACATGGCTGCTACTATTGAAAGTTGCATAATGTTACATGTCATCTCTGCCCATTCGTGGTGTAAAATGTGCATAACGAAGGTATAGGGTTTTCTCAGGCCTGGCTGTTTGCATGATTCCATCCATCACATCATTAACTAAAATCTAAACAAATTAAATAATATAATATGCTTGAATACCAATATATGCATATTTCTTTTCCTTATATATTTCTGTTCCTTTGTCCTTTGATAGTATGTTATCTGTATTTTTATGCGTTCTTATGGAGGACGTGAGTGCTTTCTGATTTCTGCGCGCTGTGCTGTATTGAGTTAATATTTTAAATATTTAATCTTATCTATGTTCATTTTAAAGGCTTTCTCTGCAATACATCATTAGATGCTGTGATAGGTGTTAGACAGATGGTTAGACTTTATTACTCAACCATGACCCAGGTCACTTCTGTGGGACCCCTGATGTCTTCTCTTATTAGGGTCAAGCTTCCATTTGACTTTTGCCCCTGTAGGGTTGAGGTACAAGAGCCTGCTCTAGACACTTATGTTCAGGGGTCAGTCCCGAGTCCCAGAGCTGGCGTTGCATCTCATTCTGTCTTTAAAAGAGCCGCTAAAAACAGCTATGAGACTTAAAGGCATTTTGTTGTGTCTAAATTTTACGCTGTTCTCGATTAGGAACCAGGAAACCAATTATGAAATGCATGGATTAACCTGTGAGTCCAAAGTTACATGGTGGGCAAAATCCGCATACTTTGTTCTGTTAATGAGTGTGACGTATATTAGCATGTTTTTTGATATAATCACTTCTTTGTGCTTTTGGTCCTGTTTCTTGTGCCTGGAAACAGGTTAAAAATGGAAACTGCAAAGATGTGTTAACCAGTGAATTAGTGCAGTGTTTTAGGGGAGTATGTGTCTTACATCGGGATTGATTGATTGTTTGATTTTATATCTTTATTTCTTTATTTCTTTATTCATTTCTTTATTTATGTATTTATGTATTTCTTTATTTCTTTCTTTATTTTTATTTACTTTATTTAATTTAAAAAAGGTTCAATGGGGTTTTATAACCCTATAGGGTGCTTGACTCAATTTTAAAGAAGATGTATGCCAAAAACGTTCTATGTAAAGAGAAATGTCTTAATTGCATTATACTTTTGTTTAACAGGTAAAAAAAAAAAAAAAAAATTATACCAATTTTTTTCCAAAAATGAATTCAAGCTATATTAATTCATTAAAAAAAAATAGAACCCCTAAAAGGTTCTATGAAGCATCCGACAGAATATTTTAATATAGACCGTTTTCTTCAAAGAATGTGCTTTATATTTGAAACCTCAAAAGCTTTTAATTGAGAAAATTGACCAGAAAGGAATGTGAATAAAGGGGGAATTTCACAATAGGGCCTTGCTTTGAATTAAAGACAAAGTTTGAATTATTTTCCTTGCAGTTCGCTTTGCATTTACATCTTCCTTAGCCAGATTTTACACCCTCAGATTTACTGTGAGATAGTTTTAAAGTAATACCAGAGGAATTGCTCGTCATTAATCCCGGGTTTAGCTAATTTGCTGTCTGTTTGACAAACTACCTTGTTTAAAGCCATATAGCTTTGCACTAATAGTAGTCTTTCTGCTCCCTGTGCTTGCACTTTCCTGTCAAATTATTTCCTTTAGTTCTTTCACCCTATTTTAAGCTAAAGGTCTCGGTTGAATTGCAGGTGCAATTGTGCTATTTTTTACAACCTTTAAGAGGCACCGAAGAACTCTGCAAATCATCCATGATGCCCAGAGAGAGAATTAGAGACTTTTAGCACAGAAAGCAAAACTTTTTATTTGACCTATAACTTCATTATCTCATCACATTAATATGGAAGCTTGTTTCCACCAGGGAATAAAAAATAAAAAAGGTAATTGCGGACTTTTTATCTCACAATTCTGACCTTTTCCCTCCTATTACGAGTAGCTTATATCTCACAATTCTGACTTTTTTCCTCATGAGGAATTGCAAGTTTATATTACGAGTTGTAAAGTCAGGGTTGCGAGATGTAAACTTGCAAAACTTGCAGAATTGTGAGATAGCAATAGTATTTTTATTAATTTATTCCATGGCAGAAACAAGCTTCCAATACAAGCAAAACAAATCCACAATTTTGAACACAAAGTTTTTCATGATTTAAGATTTAAGTATTTAAATCTATAGTTGTCTTGTTGCAACAATGTAAATATTTGCAAAGTTCTATATGATAATGATACAAAAGCATGTTATTGTTTGTTAAATTATGGATTTACACAATTCAGTGTTATTTTTTAAAATACATTAATCAAAAACAGCGTTGTTCTTCCAGGTTATATGATATATGATATGATATGATATGATATGATATGATATGATATGATATGATATGATATGATATGATATGATATGATATGATATGATATGATATGATATATGATATATGATATATGATATATTTTTGTTGTATTAAAATAATGTCACATTATAAAAGATACGTAATAAAATGAATGTTCTTCTAGGAAATGTTTGTTGTTGACAATGCTACATACAGTAATATGGCACATCTTTCCCGCACGTGAGAGCGCCTACAGACAGAGGAACTTGACTTTAGGTGTTCTGACTGTAATGCTCATGTTTGTGCGTGGGACTGTCATATGAGTTTAGTACATGAATGACTCACTTGAACACACTTCAATGGCCCCTGACAGCCCAGGAAATGACTGGATTTGAGTTTCTGCCTTGATCTGACAGTCTGTCTCCATCTAAGACTCTGCCATAGTCAATGGGGCAAAGAAGGGTATTTGTTTTGTCTTTCCTAGGTCCCCGGTGTATCATTTACCCTTGTATCTCTGATCCGAGATCAGCTGTGTTTAAGTGAAGTGTTGATTGAAATGACTGGGTGTAGATCTGTTTACTGCGCAACAGCTTTCCATATGTTTTGCTCCATTTGTACATACATTTATTTAAGAAATGCACTGTTTCTTGGAGCATGAGATCCTTGTTGTAATTTTGTGAATATACATTCAATCTTAATGAGTGAATATTCAATTCAATTCAAGTTCATTTGTAAAGCACCTTTCACAATAGGCCTACATATTGTTTCAAAGCAGCTTTACAGAAAATGCTTGTTTTAATGTTAAAGTATTCTGCTATCAGTCAGAAATGACTGTAGCAAAGTAAAGTCCATATGGCAGTGATATAAAGCTATTATATATGTCATGTGCTTAGTTAACATCATGTATTCAGTTAAGTAGACTCAACGAACATTCACAGCTCGTAATGATTACAATATATGATAAGGATAATATTTGATAGTTTTGTATGTTGATCCAAAGCTGGCGTCATCTGAAGTCTTCACAGTTGTCTTTGGAAATCTCTTTGCAATTATGCTGCTTAGTCTTTACAACAGGGGTGTCCAAACTCTGTCCTAGAGCGCCACTGTCCAGCAGAGTTTTGCTCCAACATGCCTCAACCTGAAAGCAGGACCTTGATTAGATGGTTCAGGTGTTTTTAATTAAGGTTGGAGCTAAACTCTTCAGGACAGTGGCTCTCCAAGAACAGGATTGGACACCCCTGCTTTACAACAACAAAAACAGATCACAGAAGCTGTTATCTGTACACATAGCATCACTCTCTAGAGGTGAGTTTCTCATGCCGCGTGCCTCTGGCTGGCCGTTTTTTCTCATGTTCATCTGCTAGCAAGTATTCACATGACCACAGGCTAGTACAAGTGTTTTATCTCAACCTGCATAACAAGCGCTTTAAACGACTTGCAGTCCTTTCATGCAGTAAAATCAGTTCTGTGAAGCCCTAGGGTTACATCACAGTTTCACAGCACTGTGAAACATCTGGCACCTTTACATTTCATTTCTCATCTTTGCTGTTCAAACCAACAGAGTATGCAGGTTGGTGTCGAGTTGAGTCTACTGTGGTAACTGTGTCGGTTCTGTTTGCGTTAATGACTTTAAAGAAACAGCGTGAAGCACCTCACACTTTGAAAACAGAATGCTGCTCTATAAAGGAAAGACAGCTGGGCTCTTTAGGTTTTAAAGGTCTCCATGGAGGGCCGATTGAGGGGAGACCCTGTCACCAGTCTCTGCAGAATAGCAACATGAGATCATAGCATCCATAGGAGGGTTAATACTTTTTTATTATATATTTTACTTAAAAACTGGCGAGTGGTTGAGAGGAAGGAAAAGATGGCAAAGCTTAACTTCTTCAGCAGTTTTATGTGCGTGTGCTGAGGTTCCCCCAGGCATATATTGGATTTATAATGTTTGCCTTCCTTTGACATACTTTAAACCCTTATAGGACATGAGGCATGGGTGATTTTCATGGTTCAAGTGTAAGACCCTGTGCCTCATTGTAAGCAAGGTTCACAAAATATACTGTGCTCATTCCCTTGTGAAAAGAAGTGCAATATATAGGCTCCATTGTATTGAACGTGAACTTGTAGTGTATTCAAATTTTAAAACGTCTAAAATTTACTTTCGTGACTGTTTCCTAACACAGTTAAAAGGGATAGTTCACTCAAAAATGAAAATCCTGTCATCATTTACTCACCCTCAAGTTGTTCCAAACTTGTATGAGTTTCTTTCTTCTGCTGTGTTCAACTTCAGCAGCATTTATTTCCTCTGCTGTGCTGCATTTTCATTTAAATGCAAAAAACATTACATTAAATGTCCGAAAACATAAAATTACAGGCTTTTATCCAAAGCACTTAGTGTCTGAGCTATGTAATCTTAGTTTTTTATTTAAAAAAAAAAAACGTTCTGGGAACATTATGGTTAAAGGATAATGGTTCTAAAAATAACAAATAAGAAAAATAAACTAATGTTCAGTTATGTGTTGACTGGGATGTAAGGTAGGCTATACATTTTTATTTCCAGGGAATTGAACTTATGACATGTACCATTCTTGCCAGTGAAATGTTTATTTATTTCACCACTCGTTATTTATTTACATAAAACAGATTAGCCAATTCTTCATCAGATCAGTCCTCTGAGCTGTTTGTTCTCCCTCTCACATGTTGCTTGGCTGCAGTCCACCCTGTTACTACACCAACTCTTGATATGCTTTTGATGAGGCACATGATTTTGGCTGCTTCAGGATATTTGTGGTGTTTTGACCTCTTCTGATACTCTTGCCTAAAATGAAGATCTACCACAAAGAACCTATTATATTGCTTCTGTTGGGTCACCATTATGCAACAGCTAAAACTTTGATTATTGGTGGTTAATGGATACAAGTAATTATTTATATATTTATGTGTGTTATATAATATATTTATGCATATTTTTCTCCCTCACTGTGCTTTTTATTAGTTTTTTTTAAATAAACAAACTCTCACTCTTGCTTACGTTTTTCAAATTGGTTGATTCACAGGAAGTTAACTGAGGCCCCCTAGTGGACCGCACGCGGCAACTAACTAGTCAACTTAACTAATAAGTTAGGTTTACTTGTGACTATTTGGCGTCGAGGTCAAACCTCGTGCTCCCCTTCGCGAGACTGCAGTTTCATAAGATGTTATGAACATATTTTTCATGTGACTGGATTTCTCATCACATCTGGTCGGCGAGGTGCCCCAATTTATGTGACGTTTAAGGTCGACAAGTTCAACTGTCCTCTCCAGGTTCATGTCTTTCAAATACAATATTTATTTTGGTTTTATGTGCACGATTTTATTTACTTCATACGCAAATTAGGTAGCCTAATTAACAGATGTTAATTTTATCTGTTTCTTTTGGTCATGTTTGGTCATTTATTTTCGTTCATCATGGCGAGACTAATATGACGAATGTCGCCGCGTATTTTCAGATAACCGTCAACATTTTGGAAAACAATATCTTTAACAACCAAATACAAGGTCATGAAAACTGGGCCACAAATCTGCTTTGTTTATCAATGTAATATTTCCAAACGAGCAATAGAGGGCAGGAGAGAGTCGTTGTCGAGATAAATCAGATTGAACATTAGAAAGCACAGGCCAGGGACAAAGAGCTGTTGTTGTTCAGTCATAAATCAAGACCACTGTGGTAACACGATAAGCAGACTTTCTTCTTTATGGAATCGTGGCTGGTTTTTTTGCTTGCTTTTCTTTTAAATGTTTTGTTAATTTGCAACGCACACTTCGTTTAATAGCTGAATATGTTACTAAAATGCGTAAACATAGGTTAGAAAAGCCTTTTTTAAATAAACTAGTGTTTTCTCTGTAGGAAATAATGGTCCTAACTCACCCTGATTAAGCAGTTTAACCCAGACCAAGATGGGTTGCTGGTCTAGCTTGTTTAAGCTGGTCTCCCATCCCGACTAGTGTTCAGCTAGTTTAGTAGGTCATCCAGCTTGGACCATGACCTCTAATACCAACAGTATGAATTCCCTTATGGCCTGACTAGCAGACCAGATAAGACCAGCAAACCAGTCTAAGCTGGTTTCAGATGTTTTCTTTAGCAGGGTAATGTTAAAGTTTTATGTAAGTGTAAGCTTTGGCCCTTTGAAAACTGCATGCACATAAATGGTAGGTGTTCACATTTACACAATAAAATAGTGTCAAGTTAGTTAATGCGTAGGGTTTAAAACAAAATTCAAAGAAATGCAGTACAAAATATATTCCTTGATATTCCTCAAGCAAGTACTGTAATGACATCTGTGCAGATTTAGCACAAGTGTAAGATGGTGTTTGAATAAAGTTGGCTCTGCCTTGCAGGGTATCCGAGTTCCTGGCAGTGCCAGCTGGAAGAACCACAGGCCGATGCCAACATCCCCCTTTTACCTGGCATTGTGCCCTCTGCGTACCCGTGCCGTGCACTGAGTTGCCGCGACAACCAAAGCAGTGAAGTGGAGCAGTCCCAGCTGCAGCCCAAAGCACAGTGAGTAATCCTGTGCTTACAGTGCATCTTTATACACACATTTTTACTGACCTAAACTTGCACTCTTAGTCAACTGTTCATCTATATATCACTCTTCCTTCACGCACACATGTAGGGTCTTGCTTTTCCACTTATTCTTCTCAGTGTGCCTTGACACCAGGACAACAATGTGAATTGCTTTAATGAAGTCCTACCATTGTCCCGTCCAGTTTACAGCATGTGAACCTCTGGGGTCAAGCACAGGGCAGCTGCTCAAAACACAACTGATCTCAGCTTTGTGGGCAGATCTCAGTCTCCATTCCTGCTGCCTTTTGCCTGAATCACTGAATTCTTGGCGCAAATGCATATTTACGACACAAACAAGTCAGATTCTTTAAATTCCTGCATTACTCTCCTTTTCCTTTGCAGCCCTCCCCCTTTTTCTCTCTCTCAAACTGTTTCGTGGTCAGTAGTGTTTTTGGGGCAAAAGTCAGTAGAAAAGTTCCAGTGTGTCTCTTCAACTACAGGGATTTTCATGTCACAGCATTTATCTTTTTGCTATATGCCACGTTAAAATTTTGTTTCACAATGGCTTAATTTGTTTTTGCTACTTTTCAAATGCCTTTTATATGTAGATTTTATTTTTGTACCTTTGTCTGAGATGTTTAATCATAACATAATGGAAAACTATTATTAATTTTGTTTTATTTAAAATTTTAATGTTATATGTTTTTTTAAAACTATGAACTTAAATTAATTCAAATGAATAACTTTGATAACATTTTTCAATACTATGGTTATTATAAAAATTTAATAAGATAAGAGTATCCTTATAAAATACGAATCTAAATAAAATGAAATGTATATAAAATAATTACAAATAATCTTTAAATTGTATATATGTGCTATATTATGTAAGATTATTTTTAAAGATTATATATATATATATATATATATATATATATATATATATATATATATATATATATATATATATATATATATATATATAAAAATGTAAAAATTATGTAAATATGTATAATCTTTAAAAATAATCTTATAAAAATGTATATTATGTAGTATTTCCACTCCACAGAATGAAATGTTGTGAAAATGAATATGTTCATGATGGTTCAGGTGGGGAAAAAAATAATAAAAATGTATTGAATTTTCCTGTGACACATAAATATCTACTTTTACGTTTTAAGGGAGATTCATTTCTACAGTTTAAGATTTCCTTAATTTCTAAAGTCCTCAGGACCAAAAGTGCCCATAGTTGAAGAAACACCCAAGTATCCTGGCATAGCAGACCTTGTATGCCATCCTCAGAAGGTCAGCTGGCAAATCTGATACTATCAGCAGCATCGTGACTGTGTGGGGTGCAGGGCTTGACTCAGATCTGACTCACTGCTCCTGTGGGTTCATTTCTCCACTGATCTCGGAGCTTTTGCCCTCAGCTGCGCCGGGGACGGACTCACACAAGTTCTGGCACAGAACAAGCTGAGCGCCTGATGAAAATAAATAACTTGCTACCAAGTCCGGATCAGTGTGGGGACATAATGCTGTTTTGTTTGGCCCCTGCGATTGTCAGATATTCTGAGAAAACGCAGGGCTTGACGATGACAGCTATGAATTTCTCCCAGTGGTGCAAACATAATGACTGAGTACAGTACATGCTGTGTGCTTCTATTCTGGTGATGGTGATAATCATGAAGATGATTAGGATAATGACACAGGCTGCAATCATCGTTATATTTGGGTGAGGTCAGCAGTGTGGGCTTAGCGTTATAGTAAAGTAATATGATATTTATTTTTGCATTCAGGTGACACAGATCATGTGGGTGATGATGCCAGTAACTACAATAGATATGACTTAACCGTTACATCATTAAATGATGCGTTCGTGTGACAAAAAATATTCCTCAGAGGAGACATAACCCTGATTCACCTGGCAGTTCTGATGATGATGATGACGATAACTGTAGTGTGAAGCTGAGATCACTTGTTGAACAATGAGAACTGATGCTGAAGTATGTGTGTAACATTGGCTTTGGTTATTAAATCATGCATTTACACATGCATATTTAGAAATCTCTCAACCTTTGGAAAAAAGTATAATTTTTATAGTTCTACAATATACTATTTCATTTTTCATTTTTGTTTTATTGTAATTTTTTTTTATTGACATTTTTATGATTTTTTAAATTTTTTAATTAAAATACTATTTAGATACAATCTATTTTTACTTCAGTTTTATTTGTTATTTATTTCCAGTTAGGAATTTAAATACTTAAGCTTATTTCAGTCAGTTGCCAAGTTGTAAGTCTTTTTTTTTTATTGCAACATTAATTAACAGAAATATTTTAAATATTTTAGGTTATTTAGTTTTTAGATTTACTCAACTTGCTGAATTTAAATATTTAAACACACTAAAATTTAATATGTAGCCTATACATTCCTATACAAATAATTGTATATTTGGTATATATTTATATTTTTCATGAATTGTTTTTACTTAAATTTTGTATTCACTAAAATATAATTTATTTTCTTTCCAAAAAGATAATTGTCAACAAGCTGGCAGGTAACTTTCAAAATATCGACTTATTAATCGGCTTACTGGTTATGATTGCAGTTTTCAAAGAAGGAAGATCCTGCAGGAAAAAGTTTGCTTTTATGAAAGTCATTTTATAATAATGACTATATGACAGACTGTACATAAGCTTTGTACACTCCTGAAACGAAACAGGTAGAACAATGTGTGTCTCAGCTGTTAGGACGCAGGTGTGCTGCTCCAGTAAACGTGCTGAAGTCCATCTGACTGGGAGGGCACTGCATGCAGACACACGCGCACACACACACTCGCACACACTCCCCTCTCCGTGCATGGGAACCAATCCACTCAGGCTGACACTCCTCCTCCTGTCTCTCTGGCTCTGAGAGAGAGTGTCTAGGCCAGGCCTGCGAGTGTGCATGCATGAGCGTGCGTGCGTGAGTGTGCACGTTTCACACGTGTGCCGGCTGTGGACCGGACCGCGGCTGTAAGCTGCTTTGCAAAAGCTCAATAGAGTGTCCGTTTCCTAGAAACACACTGGGATTGTTGTTGCAGATGAGAGCTGTTTGCACATGGTGCTGCAGGACTGTCAAATGCTCAGCCTGAAAACAACGTGTCTGTTCAGACCTGCATGCTTTTGAGTAGTAGAAGCATTTCATATAAAACTTCTCTATCACACTTTTTTGTTGTTGCCAGCATGCTGTTACATCTGGTGGTATAGCTATAAGTGTAATGTTGAATGGATATTATAGAAGCCCTAAGCCTGTGCATTGTTTTCATATATGATCACACCTTAATTTTTATCAACTTAGCAAAAGTCAAGTGGCTTTCTTGTAACATTGATTTTGCTTAGGAGAATAAAAAAAAAACATGCTTCTATAAGAATGTAAACCGTGAGTTGGCTGGTAATGAAATTAACCACGTGTCTGTAGTGTTTATGGTGTTAAAGTTGTTCCCTCTTTCTCAAATATCAGACACTGATTTGGAAGTGGTCTAACATTGAGTGACAAATCTATTTCAGCTTTAGTTAGTCCCTGATTAAAGTCAAAATAAATGTGGTCATCCTTGATGCAGCAATATATGTATTGCACTCAATGACTTTGTTACCGCCAGACCAAGAGAAGAACTTTTAAGTTGAGACAACTTGATCACATTTTGAAATTACATTAACTAATCACATTATTTAAATTGTTTTGCCATTTTGAGAGGCTATGTTCTTACTAAAAGTGTTATAAATATATAAATAAAAAATATATAATATTATGTAATATTTCAAAAGAATAAATGAAACTATTAATAAAATAATGCATTTTAATACTAATATAAACAATAATAAATTAACATATGTTTATACATTATATACAGTGTTTTTGTATATATAAAACATACATTTTAATAAATGCTTATATATGTAATTAATTAAATAACATTTAATTTATTAATAATAAATGCAATATAATTGATTAATTTTTAATGTATTAATTTACTAAATGGATCTCTTGAAATCTTTCACAGCTGACAGTAGTTTTTAATAAAGCAGTCCTAAACTGTACATAATCCATAATTCTCAGTAATTCTGGAACACTTTGTTTCTATATTCTCATCACTTCTGTCATCAGTAGAAAAACAAAACAATGTTTCTATGTACAACAGGAGGTCAATTATCATTAGGGTACATCCTGTATGCGTTACATATTTGATTTGAACATTCAGCACAGAAACACCAAAGTAACACCAGGAAAGAAAGGTGTATGTTGTTTATTTGTGTGAGCAGTGAGTGAATTTGCGAATGTTCAGTGTTCTGTGTGTGGCTGTGGTGCCTGTCCTCTGCTGGGAACAGGAATATCAGGTTTCCTCTGTGTGCACAATGTGTACTCAGTGTTTCCTCTGTGTTCTCCTGCTGTCAGCACAAAGCAGTGCTACGTCAAGGCAACATGCCTCACTGCTCCTTCCGTTCAAGTGTGTGTGTGCGTGAGCCGGGTGTTACCAGCCGCACTCATTGTGCAGATTTTATTGGACAGGTTTTTATTTGACTGCTGGGCATCTGTTAATTCTCTCTGGTAATACATTAACACCTCAGGAATATGCAAACGGATTGAACTGTTAAACTGTCAGGATTTGAGACTCAGAACAGCAGTGGGGAGGAAACTGAATCAGAATCTTCAATATCTTAGTTGTTTCTCCTAGACCAGGAATTCCCAAATGTTTCATCCTGAGCACCTTTGACCTAAAATACTTACTTTAAATACCATTTGAAATTAAAAGTGAATATTTCAATAATTTAACAGCACATGTACATGTTCATGGTTCTCTGATGACTGTTAATGGTCACATGACATGCAGGTAAATACACTACTATAAGTAATACCACAATAAGTTTTTATTTTAAAGAAATTAGTACTTTTATTCAACAGTGATGCATTAAATTGATCAAAGGTGACGTTTATAATGTTACAAAATATATCTATTTCAAGATAGTAAATGCTGTTCTTTTGAACTTTCTATTCATCAAAAATCCTGAAGAAAAATGTATCACAATTTCCACCAAATATTAAAGGGATAGTTCACACAAAAATGAACAATTCTGTCATCATTTACTCAACCTCAAGTTGTTCCAAACCTGTATGAGTTTCCTCCTTCTGCTGAACACAAAAGAAGATACTTTTAAGAATATAGGTAACCAAACAGTTGTGGGGCACCACTGACCTCCATAGTATTGAAAGAAAATAAACCATGGAAGTCAATGGCTCTATTAACTATTTTGTTACAGAGATTCTTCAAAATATCTTCTTTTGTGTTCAGCAGAAGATATAAATTCATACAGGTTTGGAACAACTTAAAGGGTGAGTAAATGATGGCAACATTTTTTATTTTTGGGTGAACTATCCCTTTAAACGGCACAATTGTTGTAAGAAATGTTTCTTGAAAACCAAATCAGCATATTAGAATGATTTCTGAAGAATCATGTGACATTAAAGACTGAGTGGTGAAAATTCAGCTTTATCATCATAGAAATAAATTATTTTTTTCAATACAGTTGTCTATATAAATATAAATGTATTTTAAAAACATTTCAGATCATCATACTGCTCAGAATAGTCAGTCAATATGAGTTTTTCAATTATTAAATGTATGCTAATTCTTATAATTCCCCAATTATGCTGTTTTAAGGGTTACCTACAAAAGGTTTGTGGTCAAGGTCAAAAAAACACTTTAATGTTCTCTTAATATACATTGCAGCATCACCTCTTTTCTCACAGTGTCTGAAACCGTTTCATAAAGGATTCAGTCTCAAACCATTCCAGAGCCAACTCTGCTCTGATTGGTCAGATGACCCAGTCTGTTGTGATTGGTCTACCCCGCTTACAGTGTGTGTCGGAAATGAAACACCCATTACTATATCTGAATCTCAGCTACGTTCAACTGTAATGATGCCGTTGGTTTTACCGTACACTGTAAAAAATTTCTAACCCTCCCAAATCAAAAAGTGACCGATAACATCTACATTTTTCAATTGGCCCAAGTGAAATTCTTGTTGCAATAGTCTGTTAACATTGGCTCAATGAAAAATAATACGTCAGACTAATTGAAAAATGTAGATGTTATCGGTCACTTGAAATTTTTGACTTGGGGATGTAATTTTTTTTACAGTGTATCAATTAGAGCCAGAGTCCTCATTCTTTGGAAGTTCATGGATTTGCAAAGTGGATTTGCTTTTGCAGTGCAGAAAAGTTTGAGGGCCGGTCAAAGTAGGTGTTGTTCGCGGCCAGCCAATGAAGACCATAGGCTGACAATTGTGCAAATTTGTTACAAACTTACAAAGGTAAGTAAGGCTGGAATTACTGACGACTTGTTTTATGGAGTTCAGAATCGGTTCTTTCTTCTGGGAGACAGAAACTCCATATATTGTGCACTTTGATTTTTTTAAAACTTTGCAGATTTTTTTATATTCACAAATGGCTATATTACACACTACATTAATATGGCTATATTACACACTACAGCAATAATAGGGGCACTTTAAACACTTGTTCCCTCCTTCAGTTTCAAATATTTGGTTACATCCTCGGCATACATGAAGAGGATTGGGTCGATGGTCAGTTCTGCCATAAATCGCATTAGTTGGTTTGTGATGTTGGATTAGTATCATCCATGTCCTCTCTGGTTGGTGAGGGTGTAACAGAGATTGTTTTTGTGGTACATTCCGCTCCCAGAAAAGCCCTGGTGACCCCTGCGGCGTCATGTAAAGTACTAGAGCAGAGGAGGAGGAGATGAAGAGGCCCCACTGGCCTCTGATCCTGGAGAGCAAACCATTCAGCTTCATCCTCCTCCCCCATTCACCTTCTTCAATCCATCTTCTCTGCTTCTTTAACAGACACAAAATAAAACAAGAATCACATGTGATGTACACTATTTTGGTGCAGCCACAACTGTCTGACTGAGCTGGTTTCAGTAGTGCAAACCTGTTATCTGTGTTAATGGACTTTGGTGCATTTGTGTGTGTGTTTGGCTAAAGGGGATTTGTCTTGTGATGGGATTAGGCAGAATAACCCAGACGAGAGGGAGCTACTCACTGGCTTTGAGCACTGATACAGTATCGGCTACAAGACGAGCCCGATGCTTCCCTGCTGGGCTTGTGTATGTATGTGTGCAAGTGTGTGCATACGTGCTGCTTGTTTGTCAGTTCTTCATGGTTTGTGATTGTATGGAAAGCCACTGAGTGTAGTAGTTCTAGATGGGTCGCGAATGGTCTTACACAGCATTCTTTTAGTAGGTTTCTATTGTAGTTTACAACTTCAGATCTATGTGTACGAGATCCACAACAGGGACGTCTCTATGGCATTACAGCTCAAAGTTATAGAGTCTTTGACCATATGATACCTATAGCTGTTTGACAGTAGTCACCTTTATAGACCTTATTCAGAGCAGCGCCATGACAGGCATGAAAGCGAGGCTGTGAGGGATAGACTTGCCGTGTTTCAATGGCATTCACTTTAAAAATCTGTATAAAGCTCCTAGATCACTTAAAATTTTCCAAATTCCTTTTGATTGTGTCCCTTGTTTCCTTTAAAATAAAGCAAAAATACAGTGAGGCACTTACAATAGAAGTGAAAATGGAAGTGACGTTGTTAACTGGACATAAGTTAATATAATATTTATATTAACTTAAAAATAATATTTAGCAAGTTAAAATACTCAATTTTCATAGTACAGCAACAAGAACGTAAATAAAGAAATGTAAACGTGATTTGAAAAAAATTGCTTGGTAACTTTTTCTGTGTGAAATTATGTCCAGTTTTACAACTTTGTTGCCACGGCATTACCTAAAACCACCGTAAAAAAAGACACACAATTTTACAGCTGAAATAATTGACAAGTTTGACCTAAATAATGTAAGTGCTTTTACAAAATTATAAGCATCACATTTATGAAATTAGTCAAAATAACTTTTTGTGGTAATCAGTATAATGCCACAAACAGTGCTGGTATTGTTAACTGAAACTTAAAAATCATGGTAACACTTCCAATTCTCATTATTAACCATTACATTTGCCTTAATAAACTCCTAATTACTGCTTATTAATAGTTAGTAAGGTAGTTGTTAAGTTTAGGTTTTGGGTTGGATTAAGGGATGTAGAATATGGTCATGCAGAATAAGATATTAATATGTGCTTTATAAGGACTAATAAATAGCCAATATCCTAGTAACATGCATGCTAATAACTAGCAACTAGTTAATAGTGAGAATTGGACCCTAAACTAAAGTGTTACCAATTATTTTTGTTAATTGAAATATAGCTTAAATTAAATATAAATTTTTGATGAAAAGATAAGTTAATAATAAATTGAAATAAACTGAAATAAAATAAATAACTAAAACATACTAAATGGAAATAATAATAAATTAAATGGTAAAAAGATATATATTTTAAAATGCCAAAAGCACATAACAAACTGACAAAACCATAAACTAAAATGAAAAAAATAAATAATAATAACTCAGAATATTAATAAATACTATAATTTATAATTAATACTATAATGGCACTGGCCACAAATGCTGTTGATTATTACAGCCTGGAATATTCCTAACAAAGATCCCATGTGGTTGTATTTGCATTACATGAACGACTGCTTGTTATACAATTCCTTTAAACAGCTTGTTATACAATTTCACGCATCAGTTCGTATTTCCCAATGTTTTGTTACTCCAGTGTCTTTATTCTGTCTGTGTAAATGTGCTTTAATTTGTTTCAGAGCTGATAGCTTATCTTCGCTTCATCTTAAATATGCACTTCTTTTGGAGACAGACAGAAGGTTTTTCATGATGTTATCAGATTTTTGTGTGCATGTGTGATGTAGTGGTGAGATTACCTTCTCTCTATGGCATGTGCTTCATTTAAACAGATCCTGTTCCCAATGCCATCCTGTAGGGGGCAGTATCCCCCCCCGCCCCTTCTAAGAGCATATATCACTAATTTACCCTACTAAAAACATACCAACAGCTTCCTATCTTTCATAATCATGTGTCAGTAATGCATTGTGTTTCCAGACAGGTTTGAAAGTAAAGCGGGATTGATGTGTCACAATATAAATTGCTGAATTTAGTCATATTTAGTCAGTGGGTGTTAGATTTGTGTGTTAGTTATTTTTTCCATTTTGTGCCAAATATAGCTAGCGAATATGCCATGCAGTAGGCCTATGTGTTTGCAAGGTTGTTCTATTAATGGGGAAGGATAGAAGTGTTTATGGGAAGAGTCTATATTAGGGTTAAGACAGAGAGTCAGTTGACCAAATGGTGATGCTAGGGTCAAGTTGAGGTGTTTTACTAACCTACAATCAAGTCCTTAATAGTCATTTGAATATTTGGTTATTTTTGTTCTTGTGCTTGCAAACAGATATCATCATCATCAGTCATTGAAATATTCACAGTTTTATTATGAGTCACATTGAATACAATGATATAGTACACGGATCTTGGGGTTCAGCGGAACAGTTTTATTCTGCTTTCTATAAATACTAGTTGGAAATCGGGAGATTAATCACAGTTAATTATATATTCTGTTTATAGCTGTAGTTTTTTTTTAATCACTTAGGCCTAATTTTTATACTGTAATGATGGGTAGAAAAAAGATGCAGAACTTAATAGAAAGTAAATATTTTCATTTTCCATAGTGACAGTATAAAAAGGTCTTTTAAATATGAGATATATAGCTGTCTTTATTTTGTAGAGGAATAAAAAAGTTTGAAAAACCCTTAAAAATAAATCATTGAGTCAACCACAGAATGAAATAAAATTCACTCTATTCACTATATTTTTTAAATGCATGTTGTAGATCTGATGTACAATTCATCTGTGCATTCTGTATGTTTTTAAATGTCCTGTTTCAATCAGAAATATCACATTATAGATATAAATTGGGTCGCACACACCATTTCATGTTGACTTTAAGAGGAATAGTGTAGGTAAAAGGGAAATTTTTCTTGGAAAATAATTTGTGCATAATGCCAGACAACAAATAATGGATTAAACCCCACTGTTACAGATTCATGTCATTGAAATTATAATTATTGATGTGTTTGTTTTTACATTTGTCTCCTCTTTTCTCTTCTCCTCTTCTCTCCTGTGGGTAGGAGCCGGGGGGCTGCACATGTCGTCAGCTCTGGTTTGCATTATGCAGGTCTGACTGCGGGGAGTTTGATTAATGGCTGGAGTCAGAGGGGACAGACACAGGAGCTCAGGGGGAGTTGCACACAACATGCAGCTCTGCCAATACAACAACTAGATGTAAGTGGGTTTATCCATTAGCACGGCATTTTCAGCACTGTATTTTGTTTATGCATAGGAACAGAAGAGAAACTTACAGCTGTTGGATGAATAACAATATTGTATCATTAAAAGATCATTATCTATATTCAAACACCTATGTTTCCTAAATGTCAATTTATATATATATATATATATATATATATATATATATATATATATATATATATATATATATATATATATATATATATATATATATACACACACATACATGCATATAGAGCTCCAGTGCACATATATGGGATCACAGTGCGGTTTCCTGGGCTATATACAGGAAGTCACTGAGAACGAACTAGAGGAGACATCTGAGCCAGATGATGTCAGCTTACACTCATCACACACACTATCATAAAAGCCACGCACACTCCCAAAAAACACTCCACCCACATTATGTGTGATCATTTGCAGGATATGACAATGCCGCTGGTGGATATTAATACCCGTTAGCTCATCTGAATGCAGGAGAAAATATCTGACAGGTGCTATTTTTAGTGCTACAGGCAATCACACTGGGATCCACTAGAGCTCAATAGCGGCTATTTTGGAGTGCAGCACTCACAGAAATAGCTGCGGCATATTGAATCCAGAGGAGAGGGACAAAGAAACCTGGCCGTGGATGTGCACGCTCTATTTATAGCACAACAGCAGCAATTAACGCTGCAGAGAACATGGGAGTACACACCACAAATACTGCAGACTCTCAGGCGCTTATGTTTATCCTTCTCTGGCGTACGACACGGTCTGCCTGTGGTATCTGATTTGGGATCGGCTGTGTCTTCATCAGCCTTAGTCCAAAACAAGCATAAGACAAAGAACTTACTTGATCTATATGAGCTGCAACTCTCAACTCTTATACTCTCAGTCTCAACCTTGGTCCAAAAGGGTCTTTAAAGGGGCAGTTCACCAAAAAGAGTTAAATTCTGTCATCATTTACTCATGCTCATGTTATACCACACCCTTGCAACTGTCTCTCTTCTGTGGAACTCACAAGGAGAATGTCTAAGGAAAACCATGGCTACTCTCTTCAATATAATGAAAGTTAATGAGGAATGGGGCTGTCAAGCTCTAAATAGCACCATAAAAGTAGTCCACATAAGTTGTACTCTGTTGTCAGTCTTCTGAAGTATTTTGATAGCTTTGTGTGAGAAACAGACCGAAATTAAATCATTATTCACAGAAATTGTTTTAATGATTCGGTCCATTTGACAAAACCTTATCCAGTTCTCAAGTTCAACTCACTAACTCACTGATCAAGGCAGTTCCGAACAGATATTATATAAATAACAACACTTTTTAAGTCCAGTCCCCATTCACTGTGACTGCATGTAAAAGAGTACAAAAGTCAATACGATTTTTTTAAAGCGGTCTCTTGTGCTCACCAATGCTTAATTTATTTGATCAAAAATACAGTAAAAATAAATAATCAAATATTAATACAATTTAAAATAACTGTTTTCCTATTTTAATATATTTTAAAATTCCATTTATGATTTATTAGTTTTATTTGAAATAGAAATCTTTTGTAATATTTCACCCTTTCATCCAGCTGAATAAATATATTAATTATAAAAGATGTGTACAATCTTACTGACCCCAAACTAATATACCTGCCAGTTTTGTCTTGGATTTGGTTGCTAGTCTAGTTCACTTTGGACCTTGAATGCTCAAAAGTTTCAAAATAACTCATTAAATAACCAAGTATGCTTGCCCGGTCGTCCATTTTGAGATCTTTCTGGAGTCATCTGAATCTGAACCACATCAGCAATTGAACAGGAAGCAGGAAGTGTAAAGGTCGACCTTGACCTTGGTTTTTAGAGGCCTACTTTGTCCCAGTGTTTCTAATGAATCAGAGTGGTATGAATTACCTCAAGCTGAGCTTTTTTATGCAGACGCACATCACCTCCCCCCGCCGTGAGAGGGATCAGCAGATAGCAGCTGGTGAAGAGCAAGAGCAACAGCGATCCACTTCCTCAACGAAAGGCCTCCAATGTGGAGAATGTTCATTTGGATCCATTCATCAAAGCTGACATTCCAATAAGAGGTCCCTGTGATGGAATCCAAACTCACTGCTACCTTGTGAAAGCAATTTTCCCCTTCATGTGCTCCAGGACATCAAAGGGGAGTTAGACTGGGAGTGAGGCTAGCTTAATCGCTCAGCATGCAGAATTGACAGAGCCTATAGATTTCTTTATGGAGAGCTGTTTTGGCAGCCCCTGTGTCGTTAAGGCAAATTCATACCTGACATCAATAATCTAATGCGACAATTAGCTGAAGATGGATGTGACAGGTTCCTCAATACTGATAAACACAGCAGTTCTGTGTCCACAGACAAGGTCAGTCACTCCTGTCCAGTGGAATCAGATGCAAAAGGAGCGCATGTCCTCCAGCATCTAAACAACATGTGAAGATCAGTCTGGACTGACAGTGAGGCAGATGAGTCACATTCGTCCTTTGAGTTTATGAGACATGACTAGGGTAGACTGAAGGTGAGCAGGGTGAACCTGGACGAAGAATGATTGCATCCAATTATCTTGCATCCAAACATTTAAAGCAATAGTTTACACCCAAATTAAAATTTGTCATTATTTTTTACCCTCATGGAATTTATATT
Organism: Rutilus rutilus; assembly: GCF_951802725.1. Taxonomy (NCBI): domain Eukaryota; kingdom Metazoa; phylum Chordata; class Actinopteri; order Cypriniformes; family Leuciscidae; genus Rutilus; species Rutilus rutilus. The sequence continues at coordinate 14,268,219 of NC_140228.1, forward strand.
CCTTGAAACTCATCAAGAATTGGTGCGTTCATGAGTAGCGTTGTCTGAATCATGAACAAATTATGAATCAATTTGTGTCTTATGTTTTCAATGAATCAGTTGATTTAATTCACAAAACCAGTCTAAATGATTTTTTGTGATCCAGTTCTTGAGTTCATGTTAGTAACTCAGCGATTCAGTCTCACTGATTTGGTCTCACTGACTTGAGTTCAACTCACTGACTCAATGATTTGAACACATTGACTCTAATTCAGCGCACTGACTCGGTCCCATTGACTTGAATTCACCTCATTGACTGAATGGTTTGGTGCTACTGATTTGTGTTCATCTCACTGACTGAATGATTTGTTGCTGCTGATTTGAGTTTAGCTCACTGATTGAATCATTTGGTGCTACTGATTTGAGTTCAACGCACTGGCTTGAATGATTCGGTCCACTGACTTGAGTTCAACGCACTGACTCAATGATTTGGTCTCATTGATACGCTTGACTCACTGACTCGATGAAAAGGTCTCCGTCTCACTGACACAAGTTCAGCTCAATTCAACATTTGATTGCAGCGGTGAACAACACACTGCAGTAGAAGACTATCAGTGAATCGGTCTGTTCTGGCTCACACAAAGCAAGTGAATGGGTTTGGACCCCAAGCGGTCGTATGGATCACTTTTGATATGGTGCTTTTGCACTCTTTTGAAGCTTGAATGCTTCAAATTAATTTCTAACAGTGATCACTATGTGATTCAGAATGTATCCTTTTGTGTTCCACAGAAAAAAAGAAAGTCACTTAGGAATGACAGGAGGTTATTCCATAACAAAACAACCTGTGAATCCCTCTTCTTTCTAACCAACTCTGCAAAATTTAGTTAATGATTAGGTTAAAATGATCAAATTAATCCCCTTTTCTCTATATGGCAATTTCTTCAAGCCCTGGGTGATGTCATAAACTAGGGCTCATGCTCATATCTGGAGGGAATCATATTATGGGTTATATTTTGCCCCATGCTAATTTGGGACGCTTATTAAAGTTCTTCTAAAAATAGCCTTCCAATGTACTCCGGTGACTGTATTTGCAAACATGTCCTTATATACCACGGCCTGCAGCTCTAAAAGTGGACTGCCCCCTGCTTCCAGTGGCCTTCGGTGAAATTTGTCTCTACATCATGGGCCAATAATGGGCCCTGGGCTTTGAAATAGCTACAGTCACCCTGTCGAGCTGCAGGGGCTCTCAAGTGGCTGTACACAGATCTGATGGGATTTCCTGAGCCACATGTGTCTTTGAAACCTAAGCCAAAAGTGAGAGCTGTGCAGTTCTCTGACCCCAGAGCAACTGCAAGTGCATTTCCCCTCAGTTGGTGCACTGGCGGCCTCTCATACCAGTTATAGTAGCGACGCTAAGAGAATTCTATCAATAAATAATGTGTAGCGGAGATACACATTCAGCACGTCATTCATTATGAATTAAAAGCCACTAGCTTACGAAAATCTGACACTTGCTGACGGTCTCAAATAATGATGGATGATTTTGAACTCCATTGCATGTAGTGTTTGTCTCGCTTTCAAGTTTAATGAAACCTTACAAGCAGAATTGCACCTTTGCATATATATATATATATATATATATATATATATATATATATATATATATATATATATATATTTAATATATATTTAATATACAGTGAGGAAAATAAGTATTTGAACACCCTGCTATTTTGCAAGTTCTCCCACTTAGAAATCATGGAGGGGTCTGAAATTGTCATCGTAGGTGCATGTCCACTGTGAGAGACATAATCTAAAAAAAAAAATCCAGAAATCACAATATATGATTTTTTAACTATTTATTTGTATGATACAGCTGCAAATAAGTATTTGAACACCTGTCTATCAGCTAGAATTCTGACCCTCAAATACCTGTTAGTCTGCCTTTAAAATGTCCACCTCCACTCCATTTATTATCCTAAATTAGATGCACCTGTTTGAGGTCGTTAGCTGCATAAAGACACCTGTCCACCCCATACAATCAGTAAGAATCCAACTACTAACATGGCCAAGACCAAAGAGCTGTCCAAAGACACTAGAGACAAAATTGTACACCTCCACAAGGCTGGAAAGGGCTACGGGGAAATTGCCAAGCAGCTTGGTGAAAAAAGGTCCACTGTTGGAGCAATCACTAGAAAATGGAAGAAGCTAAACATGACTGTCAATCTCCCTCGGACTGGGGCTCCATGCAAGATCTCACCTCGTGGGGTCTCAATGATCCTAAGAAAGGTGAGAAATCAGCCCAGAACTACACGGGAGGAGCTGGTCAATGACCTGAAAAGAGCTGGGACCATCGTTTCCAAGGTTACTGTTGGTAATACACTAAGACGTCATGGTTTGAAATCATGCATGGCACGGAAGGTTCCCCTGCTTAAACCAGCACGTCAAGGCCCGTCTTAAGTTTGCCAATGACCATTTGGATGATCCAGAGGAGTCATGGGAGAAAGTCATGTGGTCAGATGAGACCAAAATAGAACTTTTTGGTCATAATTCCACTAAACGTGTTTGGAGGAAGAAGAATGATGAGTACCATCCCAAGAACACCATCCCTACTGTGAAGCATGGGGGTGGTAGCATCATGCTTTGGGGTTTTTTTTCTGCACATGGGACAGGGCGACTGCACTGTATTAAGGAGAGGATGACCGGGGCCATGTATTGCGAGATTTTGGGGAACAACCTCCTTCCCTCAGTTAGAGCATTGAAGATGGGTCGAGGCTGGGTCTTCCAACATGACAATGACCCGAAGCACACAGCCAGGATAACCAAGGAGTGGCTCTGTAAGAAGCATATCAAGGTTCTGGTGTGGCCTAGCCAGTCTCCAGACCTAAACCCTATAGAGAATCTTTGGAGGGAGCTCAAACTCCGTGTTTCTCAGCGACAGCCCAGAAACCTGACTGATCTAGAGAAGATCTGTGTGGAGGAGTGGGCCAAAATCCCTCCTGCAGTGTGTGCAAACCTGGTGAAAAACTACAGGAAACGTTTGACCTCTGTAATTGCAAACAAAGGCTACTGTACCAAATATTAACATTGATTTTCTCAAGTGTTCAAATACTTATTTGCAGCTGTATCATACAAATAAATAGTTAAAAAAATCATACATTGTGATTTCTGGATTTTTTTTTTTTAGATTATGTCTCTCACAGTGGACATGCACCTACGATGACAATTTCAGAACCCTCCATGATTTCTAAGTGGGAGAACTTGCAAAATAGCAGGGTGTTCAAATACTTATTTTCCTCACTGTATATATATATATATATATATATATATATATATATATATATATATATATATATATATATATATATATTTATTTAATATATGAAGAGTACAGATGCAAAAGCCTCTTAAGTGCCATCTGAAATTTTCTTCTAGAATGATCATTTTTATCAGGCTCGTATATTTAAGTTCAGTCATTTCACTTAAATGGCAATGCAAATTACCTATTAATTGTCATTTAAGTGAAATAACTTAAAATATACAAACTTTATAAAAATGATAATTCTAGAAGAAAGTTTCAGATGGCACTTAGAGGCTTTTGCATCTGAACTCTTCATATATATACATATATACATACACTCACCTAAAGGATTATTAGGAACATCTGTTCAATTTCTCATTAATGCAATTATCTGATCAACCAATCACATGGCAGTTGCTTCAATGCATTTAGGGGTGTGGTCCTGGTCAAGACAATCTCCTGAACTCCAAACTGAATGTCAGAATGGGAAAGAAAGGTGATTTAAGCAATTTTGAGCGTGGCATGGTTGTTGGTGCCAGACGGGCCGGTCTGAGTATTTCACAATTTGCTCAGTTACTGGGATTTTCACGCACAACCAATTCTAGAGTTTACAAAGAATGGTGTGAAAAGGGAAAAACATCCAGTATGCGGCAGTCCTGTGGGCGAAAATGCCTTGTTGATGCTAGAGGTCAGAGGAGAATGGGCCGACTGATTCAAGCTGATAGAAGAGCAACTTTGACTGAAATAACCACTCGTTACAACCGAGGTATGCAGCAAAGCATTTGTGAAGCCACAACACGCACAACCTTGAGGCGGATGGGCTACAACAGCAGAAGACCCCACCGGGTACCACTCATCTCCACTACAAATAGGAAAAAGAGGCTACAATTTGCACGACCTCACCAAAATTGGACAGTTGAAGACTGGAAAAATGTTGCCTGGTCTGATGAGTCTCGATTTCTGTTGAGACATTCAGATGGTAGAGTCAAAATTTGGCGTAAACAGAATGAGAACATGGATCCATCATTCCGTGTTACCACTGTGCAGTCTGGTGGTGGTGGTGTAATGGTGTGGGGGATGTTTTCTTGGCACACTTTAGGCCCCTTAGTGCCAATTGGGCATCGTTTAAATGCCACGGCCTACCTGAGCATTGTTTCTGACCATGTCCATCCCTTTATGACCACCATGTACCCATCCTCTGATGGCTACTTCCAGCAGGATAATGCACCATGTCACAAAGCTCGAATCATTTCAAATTGGTTTCTTGAACATGACAATGAGTTCACTGTACTAAAATGGCCCACACAGTCACCAGATCTCAACCCAATAGAGCATCTTTGGGATGTGGTGGAACGGGAGCTTCGTGCCCTGGATGTGCATCCCACAAATCTCCATCAACTGCAAGATGCTATCCTATCAATATGGGCCAACATTTCTAAAGAATGCTTTCAGCACCTTGTTGAATCAATGCCACGTAGAATTAAGGCAGTTCTGAAGGCGAAAGGGGGTCAAACACAGTATTAGTATGGTGTTCCTAATAATCCTTTAGGTGAGTGTATATATACATATATTATCAGGTTTATTTTTAGATTTATTTTTAGATTTATTGTTGTTTTAGGTTTAACAGAAACTGCTCCATACTTATCTTAATTGTCAACATCACAGTCTACTGCAGTACTTGATGACGTTTAGCAATACACTGTAACTGCCATCACACTGGATCTCTGCTGCATTTATGATTAAGCATGGACTGGATGCAGATTTGGCATCATATAACTAGTAGATCTAATTGTCCAAGTTTGGGACGTCCATGGCAGATAATGTGTGTGTATACATTTTTATTTATTATTTATATAAAATACAGAATATATACTTAATATAAATATAAATATAAATGAATATATTTATTGTCACATATGTGGCTATAATTAATGTGCACGACAAAGGACATGAGTAACAAAATAGTTTCTAATAATATATGCAAACTAAAACTCGAAGATCGCAGGACAAAATCATACAACCACGTTTAACATTGACAATACTGGACCAAGAAGTGAACCAAAAATAAGGCTTAATACATAGGGAGTGTAATCAAGGATAAAACTGAACAGATGTGTGCAAACTAATTAACAGCCAGGGAAACCAACTAGGTACTCAGGTAGGCAGAACAGAAACAGAGCACAGTGAAAACTAAACCAAAACAGACTATACACATTTACACACACCTTTGCAGAATTTGCAAAATGTTAATTTTAACAAAATAAAGGATCATTAAAAGAACAGATATTTACATATGGTCCACAAGACAAAATAATAGCCAAATTTACACAAATGAACCTGTTCAAAAGTTTACATGCCCTTGCATATTACAACTGTGTTATTATATATTAGAATATTAGAACTCAGACTCGGATATTGATACCTGGATAATCAATGACTGTTTTTATGTTTTGTGATAGTTTTTTATAACTTCCTTGCTTGTCCTGAGCAGTTTAACTGCCCACTGTTCTTCAGGAAAATCCTCCAGGTTTCTTTCCAGGATTCCTCCACATTCTTTGGTGTTCTATCATCTTCTGTATATTTGAACCCTTTCCAACAGTGACTGTATGATTTTGAGATTCATCATTTCACACCGAGGACAGTTGATGGACACATAAAACATTCATTGGTGCTCAAGAAGGCAACGCGATACATTAGGAGCCGGAGGGTGTAAAACCTTTGAGTTGGATAATCAGGTAAAATGTACTTGTTTTGTCTTCTGGGAAACCTGTAAATATCTCATGTAGATTTTGTCTACATCACAAAAAAAAAAAAGATAATTAAACAATAAGAAAAAAAAAGACATTATCATACTGTAAACATGACACCCCCTAGCTCTTAATGCATCATGCTGCTGCCTTGAGCATCAGTGCATGTTTTCACCTTTTCTAACATTTTGTATGACACTCAGTTGTCCTCCATGTGAAAAGATGGATCTCAAAATCACCTCTCTCTCTCTCTCTCTCTCTCTCTCTCTCTCTCTCTCTCTCTCTCTCTCTCTCTCTCTCTCTCTCTCTCTCTCTCTCTCTCTCTCTCTCTCTCTCTCTCTCTCTCTCTCTCTCTCTCTCTCTCTCTCTCTCATTCATATATATATATATATATATATATATATATATATAAAATATTAATAAATATTTAATGTTTTTACCAAGAATGTCACAAACTTTGAAATACAGAGTTGTATATAAAATTACATGAAGTGTTTTACAGTTAAACAAGTCACATATCAGTTAACACCATTACTTTCAGGCAGTGTGTTGCATGCTTGCTAACACTGTGATCTTGTCAATTTCAGATTTACCAGATCTTGTGACATTGATTAATATTATGAAAACTGAAATAATTTTTCATTCATATTGTAGTGCTTATTTATAGTTTTTTTTTTTCTTTTTTTTTTCTGTTAACGGAAAAGCTTTTTGCCTTCATAATAGTTCAGTAAATGTAATATTTTTTATTTACTATTAATATCTTTGCTGTGAGATGAGCCTGAGAAATATCTATTCTTTGGCTCCTTTTTATGAAGCACTGGGTGAGGAAGAACTCATCGTGTTAGCCAAGGACTGTTTTTCTTTCACAGTAGCTAATTATCCTTTCTCCCACTCTCTCTTTGCCGTCAGAGTTCTGTTCATTACGTGATGTTCAGACTTCATGACACCTCTGAGTTCCAGTCCCCAGGCAGATGTCCCCGCCTCTCCTCTTTCCCTCTCTTTCACTGTCTTTCCATCCAAGCTAATGTAAGAAACACTGCCTTGTCTTTGTGAATGTTAGTTAGCAGTCACAGAAACGCTGTGTGTGCATATTTTAAATTACGAAACATTTGCACATGCATGCGCCAGTAGTAAACTGTTCTCACTATGTTATCTAGGTGTGCTTTTATTTTGTGAGGTGGCTTGGCGTTTTTGTTCAGAGCTGTAGAGTGTGTGTAACTGACACACTTTTGAGAGACAGATCTGTATGCACGTCTGTCTGTGTGTCTGAGCATGTGGGAGAGTCACATGTTACCACCGTATTCTGTAGCCTGTCTGCTCACCTGGCCGTTGCCATGGGAACAGTCAGACAGCGGCAGACTTTGCACCGATGTCCTCAGAGGATTCATTGAACTGGTCTCCGAGCACCCGACGCTCCAGAACACACTGCAACCCTCTAGCACAGAGTGCACACTCTCTGTCCTAATGTCTCACTGTCTCTGATAGGCCTGGGAACGTGCTCTTGAATAGATTCAGTTCTGTAACTTTTATTTATAATGCTTTGATAAAAACAGTAGGGATGCACCGATATTTAAATTCTGGTCGATTACTGATAAGCCGATAATTAATTACATGTTATGCCTGATATTAAAACGCTTTACTTTTTTGTTTAAATAAAAAATAAAACACTGTGAACTAAAATCAATCATTTTAAGTGCAGCACCTGAATTTAGGCATCACACCATTATAGTATAACATTTATATTTAAGGAAATTCGTTAAAGATTACAATTAACAGTTATTCAATTATTTCTGTTTTTAAAAATTAATTTTAAGTGAGCGTTAGATAATGCCAATTACCAAAGGTAATCTAAATGGGGTAAATTAGCATGCTCAATTAAAGATCGCTACTGATACATTTAAAATGTATACATTTCCAATATTGTTACTGATAGATTGAAAATGTTTAAATAATATCCAGTATTGTTACTAATGTATAAATAGTTTTCAATTTTCTTATCAATAAAAAAAAAAAAGCTCTAATATAGGCCTTTAACTGATATGGAAGTGATATACCATGCATCTCTATCTAAAGGAATAAGTTCATCAGAAAAATGTAAATTCTGTCATCATTTACTAACCCTCATGTTAGAGCTGCACTATTAATCATTAAAAGATCGCGATCTTGATTCAAACACCCACGCAATCTCATTCCTAAATGACAATGATTTGCCTGTGTCTATTAAACCTTTGACAAAATCACACCGGAACATTGAGAACTGCATTTGAACAGTTGTCATGTATAGGTATGAAACAGCTTAATGAACAGTATTTTCAACCACACAGTATCGTTATTTCTGTGATACAAATATTCATATTATCACAGAGGACCTGGGATAAAAGTTTATAATTCTGATAAAAACGCTGATGTCTATGGTAACTATCAAAATTAAGTAAATCACCTTTTGAAAGTAACTGTCAGATAACGTTACACCAGTAGGTGGCGACAAGTGAAATTGTTTAATTTTTTAAATTTGAATCATTCATTCAAGAGATTTGTTCATAAAACACTGATTCATTCAGCAATGGAACAAGTGAAGTCTTTATGAGTTAGTCATTGAAATATTCATTCAAACCGATAAAAAATAAATAAAAATTCATTCAGATTCAATAAACATTTTAAACAGACTGCAGTAATTAAAGGTAGGGCAGGCACTTTTTTTTCATAAACACTTTTTGTTATTCTGGTTGCAACTCTCATCACATCCTGATAGCAATCAATAATAGAAGTGGTCTTAATATGAAAACATGTACATATATCTTCTGTGGAAGTCTTGGGACCCAAACATTTTCGTCCAATCATTACATTAAGTCCGAATGCAATGAGTCAATGTCAATATATGTATTTCTATACCTCCGCGCACCTGCTCGCGCAGACATCACACGTCATCAGCACGTTCTGTAAGGCTATGCAGAGTTGTAGACAGACAGTCACCGAGCGCCAAAAACAAACAGCAGTAGCCTTTTACAGTTCCTCCTGAACCCAAACAATGATTATGCTGGGTTCACGTCATGTCGTAGCCTGACTACGTCAGACTTCGTACTTCCGCTCAATTTCAGTTCGCTTCTGTACTCAGTCTGAGATATCGACCTGTCTTTCAGTTTTCCTCCGGCCTCAAAACAGCCGGCCAATCAACGAACAGAGGGCGGGCTGAGAGCCGTGACGTAGACGCTGATTGTACCGTGGATGCGTAGTTTTACTTCACATAATCTGCAAAAGTTTTGTTTTCGCATCATACATGTGTTTACAGTTGAAGTTCAGTGCGGCTGAGTCGGCGCATAACACACTTCTTAACCAAATGTTATGTGATTGGCTTACGGGTAACCAATGATTTTAAACTTCAGACAAGCCCCCCCCCACCCCCCGAAAAAGAAAACGCTTTTATTACGCCCTTCCAGACTCTGTCTACGAAGCAAAACGAAGTAGCAGAGTTTGGTATTACCAGGCTAGTCATGTCGTAAACCGTAATTACAAGATGGCAACACATGACGTTCCACCCGGATCTGTTCACAACCTCAGACTCGGATTTATGCGTTTCTATATATATACATCTCAACACTATCAATGGCGAAATGAATCTGCAGCAGTCAGGTGGTACAAGCAAGAGCTCTGTTAGTTGTTTACGTTCATTATTATTGTAATGTTACGTGCTTTGAGACGAGGTAATTTATGACGCTTTGCTGAATCTGCTCTGGCTGTGCGCGACCAGTACGTTCATGTGTTTCATGTGGAGGGTGGGAAATGGCCTACCCTGACTTTTACATTTGTCAGAACCTCTAGTAAATTACATGTTATTTTGTTTAGTTGTCCGTTCATAAACGTGGGGAAATCGTGATCTCTATTTGAAACAAAAAAATCCTGATTCTCAATTTATCAAGAATTGTGCCGCTCACCCACATGTCATTCCAAACCTGCATGGTTTTCTTTCTTCATTGAACACAAAATAAGATAATTCCTTGTGCTTTCATTGGCATGCAATGAAAATGCTGATTTCGTTGTTGTTACTGCCAAACTCCAAAAAAGCACAGTAAAAGTAATATATATATATATCTGAGTAATATTTGAGCAAACAAAAAAACACCCCATGATTTGGGGTGAACAATTCACTCCCTTCCCTAAATATGGTCCTTGTGTGAGATACTAAGAAGATGCAGAGGGGGGTAGTGAATGGAGCTTTTTTTTTTTGTCTCTTTGTGACTCTAAAAGGCTGTGTTGGACCGTCTCGTGAATGTGAAAGAGTCGGGAGGGTCTTCAGTAGTGATCTTTCAGTGGGGGTGGAGGGGCAGAACTCTGCGCGTGAGGATTTATTGTGTGGAGAATGTGTTCTGCTGACAACGACATGACAAGATATTCCCGGCTTTATCGAACCAGTTGCACACTTCTTCTCTTTGTGTTTTGCCAGAAGACTGGGGTTTTGAAAGGGTGTGTGTCAGAGTTTGTGTGTATGTGTGAGTGAGGAGGGTGGAGGCCAGCTGGACACAGGCCTATTCTTTTTCAATTCTTAATGCAAAGTCGGGATTCTCAGATCTTTCTGCCACTCACTCGCACACACAAATATATCATTGTTGGAGAGAAAATAACTTAGAGACATTGCTAATGCTAACATGACTTATTTTCAGCTGTTTGACAGTAGCTTGACTGGTTTCAAGTAAGTGTAGCTTTTCCAGTAACAAACTACTATTTCTTATAAGTACACTGCAATCTTTTTTTTTTATATTAAGCAAATAAACCTAATACATGTGGAATTGTGAAATTTTTATGTGGAATTGTCAAGTTCACATAACTTAATTTTTTCAATTACGCAAAAGAGTAATTTGCTCATTTTTATATAGATATTATATTTTGCACGCACAACTTTACAGCCGAGCAAACAAACGCATACTCATCTCATAAATGTATTTGTACTGTTGATACTTTTTTTCAACTCGGGGTTGATATGTGGGAGTTTTCTGGTTTAATAAGTTATGTTTAGGGTAGGCTATAAATCTATCTGGCTTTAAATTATATTTCAAATGTATTGTTACCTTTTAATCTCTTAGATCCTTTTCTTTAGTAACCTGTAGCACTAACTAACTACTTTTTCAAATGGGTACAGTTTTGTAGCTTCCCCAACAGTGATATACACACACAAATATGCACGCCCGGTCGCCCGCGCACACACACCCTGTCCCAGCTGCATATTTGAGTGCCAGGGGTGAAGCAGGGAGCAGAGGCAGGAAGAGGAGGGGACGGGGAGGAGAGAGGGCCATCCCACAGTCAGGCTGGTTAGTAGAGACCACAACATCAGCATGTGAGTCTCTCTTTCACTCTTTCACTGTCTCAGCCCAGCTGTCTCATGCTCCCTCACTGTCTGTGCTGGAGCCAGACTCACATGGTGTCACATGTGAGAGCTCGCTGTTTTTCCCTCTCTTTTCAATATATCAAGACACGGTCTCTGCCATCTCTCTCTTTGTCAGCTGATCTAAAGGTTCAATCTACCAGAACAACTGTACACATTTCTCTTCACCCACCCTGACCTTTAAATGGCCTTTCATAACCTGATTATAGAGGGAATTAGTAGAAGAAATGCAGAGTTGGCTGCCATTCAGAAAGTTCTACACATCCGCTAACACTTGAGTGTTTGTTTGATAAGTTCTTCGGCAATTTTGAATATCTTTCAGCTACCAATAAGAGTGGTATGGGTTCATTTATTTTTATTTCAGTTTTAGTCATTTTAGTACTTTTAGTTGCCAAATCAACATTTCACATTTTTGGTTCAGTTTTAGTTAAAAATAACAACACCGATCATGTTTTATGCTAATCCAATTTAGCACTTGCCCACGAACATGCTTGTCATTGTTGTTCAAAACAGTCTTGAAACTTTCTTGCGCTATACTAAACTGAGAGTAGTTGTAGCTGACTACAGTATCTGCAGGTGTAGGAAATCCAGGTGTGATTGGGGCTTTTCTATTTTGAGCTACAGGGCCCGAGATTATCTAACTGTTCCCCTGAGCGTGTCTATCTAGGTGAGATTACTGTGAGGATAGACCTGTTATGTACGGAGCCTCCAAAGGGACATGGTGATGGAAGAAATGTAGGAAAACTGTTCTCAAGGGAACGCAAACATTTTGCGAGTGAACGCAAAGTTTCTTGGCAAAATTCTATACATTTGCGAGAGAACCAAGCATTTTTTATATAATAAAATATTATTATTTTTTATATGAGACATAATTTTTCCTCTCATCTCATATTTTCCATCACCATGTCCCTTTAGGAGCACCGTAGATATGTCTTCTGCCTCCATTTCCCTGCCAGCCCTGAAATGGAAAGTCCCATTTCTTGCATTTTATCCCTTCTTACAGTGAACTATTTCCTGATGTTGAACGTTATGAAGAATTGAGTGCATTGTCAAGTACCTGTCAATTGTTATGACCCACAGACTAACATTCTCATTTTATGTAATCCAAAATGACATTTAAACAGGCCTAAAGCTTGTGTGCTTTGTTTTTTAAGGGTAAGTCCATTGTGACATTACGGCAAATGCTAATAATAAGAGAAGGGAGGATGGATTTCCCAGTTCTCTTCTGCAGGAACTTCCCTTCAGTGTTGCCAGTGGGGTTATTGTTTAATGTTTTTTTTTTTTATGGGGTATTTTTGCCTCAGTGTACAAGATGGAGCAAAAAGGGAAAAAAAAGAATGGGAGAGAGAAGTTGAATCTTCATGGTATAAGGTTGAAGCCTTATAATTTACTGTTCAAAAGTTTGGTATCAGTAAGATTTTTGTTGTTTTTTGATAGAAATTAATACAATGATATATTAAATTGATCAAAAGTGCAGTAAAGACATTTTATGTTACAAAAAAATATATCAAATCCTTTTTTTTTTTCTTTTTTTTTTACTTTCCATTCATCAAATAACCATGCATAGGAATGATTTCTAAAGGATCATGGGACACTATAGACTGGAGTAATGATGCTGAAAATTCAGCTTTGCTACACAGGGATAAGTTACATTTTGAAATAAAATAAAATAGAAAAGCTTTTTTTTTGGCAAAACACTACAGGTGAATAGGGTAAGCAATTTAACTAATAGTTATCACCATACTTCCACAGTTGATTGATTACATTAGGAATGAAAAACTTTTCTGAAATGTCGTGTTTAAATATGCAAATGAGCCATCACCTAATTTAATATGCACTAATTTGCATAGCTTTCCAGAACAGAAATCTGAACATTTGATAAAGCTAAGTTCAAAGTTCATTTTGTTGACATAATAGAGTTAAAGGTTTTTACTGAGGGAGTTTTGGATTTTCTCTTTTTTATCACTCTAAAATCAGATTTTTTTTATAAAATGTTGTATAAAATCAGACTAATTATATATGAATAAAAAAGTTTTCTAGCTCATTTTCAGTTTTTAAAGATATATATTGTAATTGGAATGTAGATAGTGTAATAAACACTTAAACGTGTATTTTGGATGTTTTCTGAAACAATTATAAAAAAGCTCAAATTTGACCAGTGCATGAAAAAAAAAACATTTCTGACTGTAGCGTCTTGCTTAAAATGTAATATTTCACATAATTACTGTTGTTACTGTGTTTTTTGATCAAATAAATGCAGCCTTGGTGAGCATAAGATACTTTTTTCAAAATTGTAAAAAAATCTGATGAGCCATTCATACTCTGTTTTTTCTAAGGGGCATATATATATATATTTATTTTTTATTTTTTATATATATATATATATATTTTTTATTATTATTTATTTTTGTACATAAAAGTTTGAAAGGTACTATGTAATGTGCTTTAATGCATGAGAAAGGGCCTTTGGCCAATCATAGCAGAGCTCTTAAAGGTGTCTTAAAGGTGAAGTGTCTTGTTCCTGTTTGGAATTGTTTTCAGGTTTCCCAAATATTCTTTATTCTTCCATTGCTCAGACAAGCAGTCCCGCCCTAAAGTCTTGGCTTAGCCAATATTGCTGGTCAGAAGTTTCAGATAAGCAACATACAAGTAATCCACCAAATGGCTTCCTTATAGTCATCTCTTCACACTAAACTCAGATAAGAGAAGTGAAAACAGAGTCCTTTAAGATCAAGTCCTTCAAGTCCTTTAAGATCCATTGTCATTATTACAGTGCTAAACCATAATTCTCATTACTGGTGCATCTGCAGTGGCCCATTTAAGAGCATGTCTCCATGAAATAGCTGTCTAACACGTTGCACTTTAGTTTGTTGTGTTATCTGGGGCTTGTAGTAAACATGTGTTTTGCACATTTCAGTTGTTGTATGACATTGGCAGTGCCTGAGCTTGGCTGCATGCCACTGAGTCGAACGGCAGCACACGAGAAGACAATGAATGAGTTTGTTCTCCTGTCAGCAATCTCCAGACCCCATTCAAATCACCTGTCACATTACGCAGAGCTCTAGATTCCACACGAGCATTCAATCACATGCTCTTGAACGGCGATAAACCAGCACTTGGAAGACTGACAGACAGGCGGGACGCTATCTGGGATGTCTCATTTCATTGTATTCTTCTTGACACTGGAAAACATTCTAAATCCCATAAGTTTGATGTATTTATTGGAAAGTTTAGCTTGTGACATATTAAAGGGCTTTTTTTTTTGCCTTTAGGTACATCACAGCTAGTGGAATTAGGGGGCAGTGCATTCTCATAAAGAGCATTTGATTGGACAAAAATCTGTCTAGTGCAGAATGTCATCATCAATATTTTTGTTCTATTCTTCCAGAAGAGAGAGGCTGTACTTCAGTGGTTCTGAAATCGAAAGCCCCTGTTGTCTAACAAAATATTCGAAAGATCCCTGATATAGGTTATTTCCGGTATTTCTGGTGTAATTATGACAAAGAATGCTTGTTTTGAAACTTTTTTTTTTATAAACAAACTGGGTTTTCTTTATATTAACAAATAACAGATTTTATTTATATTAAATGAATTAACTACAATTCATTTTGTAATTTCAGAAGTTTAAAAAAACGGTACGTTCTTCAATTAGAGGGCTAGTTCACCCAAAAATTTAAATATTGTCATTAATTACTCACCCGCATGTTCTACCAAATCCGTGAGTCTTTTGTTCATCTTCGGAACACAAATGAAGGTCTTTTTAATGAAATCTAAGAGATTTATGTGCCTCCATTCTACGCAACTACCACTTTCAAGACCCAGAAATGTAGTAAAGATATCATGAAAGTAATCCATGTGATTCCAGTGGTATAACCTCAGCTTTATGAAGAGACCAAGTGGTTTGTTTGCGCAAAAAATACATAATTTACCACTTTATTTACAAAATATTAATCTCCAACGCACATTCACGCAACAGCATCTGCTCTCGGTTTAACACAACATGCATGAGTTGATAAAGTGGTAAAAAGTGGTAAATTGTTTTTTGGCAAACAAAGCACTTGCATCACTTCATAAAACTGAGGTTAAACCTGTCATGCTTATTCAGTTGTAAAATGGAATTTTAGTTTGTTTTCATTCATCACATGTGTTCCTTTGTTTGAATTTCCCACCACTCATCGGTTTCCATGGACACTAATCTTCACCACAGCTGTTCGTCATTTATTTAATCACCATGTGCAATTAAGTTCCTCACCTTCACTCTGTGTTTGTCATTCGATATTTGTGTTTGCGTTTGTTTTACGCACACTCTGTTACACCCTCTGTGTTACTTTATTATTATTATTTAAGTCATTTAGTATTGAAAACCTGTGGAATCTTCTTCAAATTGTGACAACCACTGGAGTCACATGGAGTACTTTAATGATGTCTTTACTACATTTCTGGGGCTTGAAAATGGTAGTTGCGTAGGCTGTCAATGGAGGGACCGAAAGCTCTCGGATTTCATCAAAAAGATCTTCATTATGAATGAAAGTCTTAGGTTTGGAAAGACATGAGGGTGAGTAATTAAAAGCCCCTTTCACACAGTGCTTTGAACCCGGGAAATTGCCGGGAAATTGCCGGCAAATTGCCGGAACGCCTTCTGTGTGAACGCAAACACGACCCGGGATTGATGCCGGCATCGATGCCGGGTTGGGGACCTAGTAATTTTGCCGTGTTCAGTCCCCGAACGCGCGCTGTGTGAACAAAAGCCGTAATAATGCCGTGTCGCAGTGATGACGCTGAAGCGCGGGATCGTTCGCCAGCTGTGAAGCGGTACGTAATGCGCAAGTTTATGATCGAATCAGAGAAATAAATGCACAAGCGTGGTTTCTCGAGAGAGAAATCGCAGCTCATAAGCAAACTGAAGACGCTGCTGAGACATTACAAGTCACATCGATGTCACGTGTCTTTCTGGGACATACACGGGTTGTGTGTGAACGCGCTCTCTGATTCCGGAAAATCACTGGCAGTGTGAATGAACCAAAATCAAATGAACCCGGGTCAAATCCCGGGTCACTTTATCCATGTATTTTCCGGAATCTCTGTGTGAAAGGGGCTAATGAAAGATCCCTTTTAAAACGACAGTTATTTTTTATTATTATATTATATTATATTATATTATATTATATTATATTATATTATATTATATTATATAAGGCATTTCAATGTATTTAATGTTTTTCTTTTTAAAATTTAAGTTTAGAGTTTAATAATTCATTTTTATATATTAATAATTACGTTTTATTCTTGAGCCCCCGTCGTTGAGGACGATTTCTGTAAATGTGTATCTCCGCTAAGAAGTGAATTTTGTAAGCATTTCTGAGTACACCTGCAAATAGATGGCCTCCCAATCTGATTTCATGTTCACTTTGTCATTCTTTCTTTTTTTCCCAGCCGCATTCCTCATGTATTCGGGCATTGCTGTCTTGTGGGAGCTGGCAAACTGGCAGAGGATACCAGCTTCCTGTGCCTGTATATCCATGCCTGGCTTTTCTCTGTTGTAGCAGTGCCTCATCATACTGTACACTCTGAACTAGACAGATTATCTCTGGCAAGGCAGTGATCTAGACAGATTATCACTTTTTTTCCTACCGCTGGCCACGGCAACCCCTGACTGTCCTGGTCATCAATATTTACTCTCTCAAGGGAGGTGAACAAAAGCATCGGCTCGGGTTCGTACAAAAGCGAGATGTTCAGTTCTTGTACATTCAGGTCAGTGATCATTATAGTTAGGGCTGGAAGGAAAAGGACAAGTCTGTACCCTTGCTCAAAGCAAAAGGCCTCTAAATCAATCTCCCCGTCGAGATTAAGAGTTCAAAGGCCACGATCTTGTCGGAAAATGCATAACTGAAAAGCCTTGTGTCTTTTACCTAGGTTTTGACATTAGTGGGTGCTATTAATGATGCATGTTTAGTTTTGCCAGTATTGTGGCAGAGACCTACATATATGTTTTTATAAGGATTATGGAAATTACTATGATTAAGGAAGACGTTGGTCAATGAAACGAAAAAAAAAGAGGAACTCAAGCAAGAGAGGCTTAGTGTCTTTAGAGCTAAAAAAGAAAAAGGCCTGTGGGTTTGTGCTTCATTCTCTTTGACCTGCTCTATGTTTAGCTCAATCCCGTGGCTTTCTGACTGACTGGGCAGCACTGGTCATTTGCGTGATTATAACAATGCCTCGCTTTTTGGCAGCGTGAATATACGAGGAATTATAATGGAGCCATTTTCGTGTGATTTATCTGGAGAGAAACAGCTTTTGTTGAGTAGGGGATGCTGAGAAGCTGCATGCTTTATTTTATTGCCGTGCTGTTTAGGAGTTCCCTTATTATTCTTTCTATTTGAACTGTTTTCTTGTTTAATACCTTGAAGAAATGGAGCTAATTAGATGAATGCACAAATTAGAGCTTCATTATCGCTCGATATTAGAAAGCATTACGAAATGCTTTGTTCCTAAACCTCTGGAAATGTCATTAGCCCATATACAGATAGCTTACAGTGTCACAATAAGTCGGGCATATGGTTGCCAGGGCAACTGTGACATCACTGCAGACAAAGTGATGCATGAAAATTCAAATAGCTGGGGAGCGGTTGCTAGGTGACCTTAACTCGGAGAAGTCATGGGGCAGCAGCCAAACTGATACTGGTGTTGTGAACACTGTACTTGAGTGGCACGCCGTGGGTCTATTAGGCTGTTGGCTCAGACTCGACTTATCACTGCAGGTGGGGGAAAAAACAAGCTTATTGTGCATTTGTAAGCCCGTATTAAAAAAAACAACACATTTTCTGATCACAGCTGTCTTTAAAAGCCCCATCAAATCACATGACATGTTTAGATTTCTTTCCTGTGTTGACATATTCCCTGTTGGAACAGGAAGTTTGGACGGGACATATCAAAGAGATTTCTTTCTTTAAGAAAAATGGATCGCATTAGGAAAGGGACATGGGGCATTCTTATTCTAGACATCACTTTATTGGACACAAATCTGTGTAGTGTAGGATGAGTCATCAATATTATTGGACTGTTTTGTTGGCAGAGACTCAATTTTAAATGTGTATTAGGGATACACAATAGTAGAATTGTCATTCGTAATTATAAGCTAATATGTATTTTCATGTTGTGTATGATAGGTGATAAATGATTGATATTCAAAATCTGTACTATTTTGTCTAAATAAAATAATAATTAAATATGTAAATAATAATTAAATGCAATAAAACATTTTGTACAGTGAATTTAAATAGAATTTTATGTTTTTTTTAAAGATTAACTTTAAGTGAGTGTTAGATGACCGCAAAGGTAATCTAAATATAATATATTTTAAATGTGACTGTTATGCTACCTAGATATTGTGCATCCGTTAAAGGGATAGTTCACCCAAAAATGAAGTTTTGTCATTAATTACTCACGCTCATGTTGTTCCAAACCCGTAAGACTTTCTTTCATTTTCAGAACTCAAAGATTGTTGGCAGCTAAGCAACAACTAATTCGACACTAAAAAGTTAATAAAGAGATCGTAATCCATATGAATTGAGCGATTTAGTCCAAATTTTCTGAAGAGACTCGATCACTTTATGTGATGAACAGATTTAATTTAGGCTTTTATTATTTGATCAAAAATACAGTAAAAGCATTAATATTGTGATATATTACAGTTTTTAATAGCTGTTTTCTATTTTAATATAGTTTAAAATGTAATTTATTCTTGATGCAAAGTGGGATTTTCAGCATCATTACTCCAGTCTTCAGTCACATGATCCTTCAGAAATCATTCTAATATGCTGATTTGGGGCTTAAGAAACATTTCTTCTTATCAATATTGAAATCAGTTGTGCTGTTTAATATTTTTATGGATTCTGTGATATTTTTTTCAGGATTCTTTGATGAATAGAAAGTTAAAAAGTATTTTGTAAATATTTTTTATATCTTTTGATCAGTTTAATGCATTCTTGATAAATAAAAGTATTAATTTCATTAAAAAAAAACTTTTTAACAGTACTGTTTTTTTTTTTAGGATACTAGCAAATACTATTGGTGACATCAAAGCGAACAGACAGACGAAAAGCCACAAAATGCTCATTTTGATTGACTTTAATGTCAGAGAGATTCATTTTAACCACCAATTTCAGCACATTAAATGATTTAAGCAAATAATCAGCTTTTAAAAGTGTTAAGACAAAATCCCAGCCAGACTTCCCTGCGCTGAACACTACACTGAAATGATCTGATCTGCAAAATCAGATTGTATAAGTATTATCCGTATGTAGGTTATTGATGATCTACGAGTGCACATGGTGACGGAGGCCTGTGTCAGGGTACATGCTTCATGACTCAGAATGAGGTCACTGCATCTCTCCCACTGCCTAGTGGGACACTGTTCTCTTTCGCTCTCTCATGACTCAGATCTGGCAGCGGAGTTGTGAATGAACAGTGTCTCACCGTCTGTTTCATCGGTGCCGTATATAGAGAGCGATTACCACTCGCTGCAGGATCGTGACACACTCTACACCTACCACCTGCCAAATCAGAATGAAATCACACGCAGGGAGACAGAACAGAGAGAACCAGAAGCACAAGGCTGGTAATCACGTTCAAATGAGATAAAATACTTTTTCTCTCCCAGAGAAAAAAAAAAGGCACATTGCTTATAAGATTTTCCATTTAATTCTGGGAAAATCTAGAGAGGTTTGAACAGTAGGGGATGAATTTCAGTCGTGACTCAGTTTAAACAGAAAAGAGAATACAGAAAGAAACAAAGGGCGCTGATGAAATGATGTCTCTGTGCGTGTGCGAGTGAAAACCCCTGATGATATGTTTGTAGATCTTCCATTTAGATATGCAGAATATGCAGGGCTTATGCTTTTATCACAAACAGGACCCATTATGTGTTTTTTTTTTTTTTTTTAACACCAAGTTTCCCCTAATATTCTTGTTACCATAATGTAAAAAAAAATCTAATTTTAATGAAAAGAAGTATTTAAACATAAAATACTTTAAAATACATACATATGGTTACATTTGCCTGGTATTTTATGCAAAATCCAGATTACTGTGTTAGACCACTGATCTATGTAAATTATATGAATTTCTGTCATGACAACACGAGTTCTTGGCATGGTAATGAATATTGCAATGTTGATAAAATTTGGTCTTGACAGAATAGATCTGCTATGCTGCTACTGCTGTTATTGCTGCTGCTGCAGAGCAAGTACGGGACTTGCTACTGTCAATACATACATGACACGCTGCTGTGAGCAAGTAAGACATGCTGCTGCTGTACAATACAGCATGCATTAATTACCTGTTGCAGATCTATACAGGTGGAGCTGGGGAAGGTGGAGGGTTTCTGAAAGCACGCTGCACTGCTACAGCAAATGCTGACTAACTATTTGAAGGTTGAGCAGCGAGCTCATTGGCTACTGATACAGCAGGAACCAATCAGCTGTGTGCTATAGAGAATGATGTGATTGCAAGCAGGTTTAGTTAGGGACTTAGCCTGCGCCATCTAGAGTTAAATGACACACCTTTTTATTTATTTATATAGATCAGTAGATAGAACTCGTTTTTGCAGTTAAAAACGCGAGACACGCAAGACTCAAGCGCAACAGTCAAACACAAAATATAATTTTTATCAACACTTGAATGTGGGTATGTTTCATAAAAAAGCAACATTTTGAACAAAAAGCCAATAAAATCTTGTTTTTGTCAAAGACTAAAACGTGCATAAGCAATGCTTTTTATTGCGTGTTTCTTCTTTTTTGCCTGTTTTGATAGAGATTCTGTACTCTTTCAGAAGATGCATAATAGCACCCCCCTACCATATAACAGTGAAAACATGGATTGCCATAAATGGCGGGGAAGCATTGTCATAAATGACGAAAAATTCGTCAGTGGTGGGGAAAGATTTAAATTACATTATTGGCCCTTTAGCGGTTAAAAACAAAACTGCATGCATTTTGTGGAAGAACACTTTGTTGTGCTTTGGCTCTAGGTGACTGTGTGGATGAATATGGTTATCCTACTGCTCATAAAGCATTCACTACTAGACTTGAGAGAAATAACCAGTTTAGATGGAAAGAATCTCAAGCTGACTACTGTAGCCATTAATAGACTCTGTGAAAACATTCCAACACAGCGCTAAAACAACCAGAATGAAATTACCCTTCACAATAGATAATGCTTTGCAATGAACTTGGTTGGAGGGCTGCATATGGCAATTTATCTGTTCAATAAAATATCTTACTCACCTGTTGGGTAGTAAAAACGCATCTCTGTGCCGCTTTTACAACATTTCAAATCTCTCAGAACTTGCCATCTCCGAAAAGCCAAGCCAATGTTGATTCTTGTTTTATTACGAGCTCTGTCGCATTCTCTTTTTGCCAGCAGACTCTTCTCTGTTCGTCCATTGTTTAACACGGGTGATTCCCTGGAGGTTTTGAACATTTTTTGAAACTGACAATTAAATATTGACTCAACAAATTGCTTCCAACTAATTATCCCCAAACAAAAAGATGCATTGTAGTAATTTTAGCTTAAGGTCTGAAGGTAAAAAAAATAAAAAATCACTGTGTTCAGCCAATCCATCAAGTAGAAGTGAAAAATCTGCGTTTGCCGAAAAAGCCCTGCAAAAAATGGCATATATGCGTATATATACACTTGCGCCTGAGAGAATCCGTTGGTATAGTGGATTCAAATGTGCGCGGGAGAGTGAGAAGTCGATGCTGAGGACGACGACAGAACATCATTTCCAGACAGATTTTCCATAATTTAAGTTATGGTGAGTACTGAACTCTGTATTTATTAAGTCTTGTGTACGTTCATTTGAGTGCAGGTCTCAATTTCAACATAAAACCATTCGCTAAACGAATTAGAACGATTCTCTGAATGTTTTACTTTAGGACACAGTATATTTTACATACATAATTGTATTTTTCTGAATAACAGTGAATTTACACCTTTGCTGGTTTCATGATAACCTAATTTAGCCCATACTAATCTCTCAGTTACGATTTATTGAACTAAATAATTTTATCGAACTTTATTATGATTATATTAAATGTATGAGACACTAGGTATAGCTTTCTGTGATAACTTTTTTTTTTCTCAATGTAACCCAGCATCGTTAGGTCTGACTCACCAGGTATCATTTAGTGAAGAAAACGGAACCACTACGACGGTCACAGTGGGTATTTAACAAGCTGATATTGCATATTTGTGTCAAATACGGTTAGCTCATATGATATGTAATTTTAATTTGTGTTAAGTTGCTTTATTGAGAGCCACCATGAGACCGCTAAAACATGTGACAGTGCAATTCAGGCTGCATAAGTTAGGAAGTTGATGTCTGCCATTTTGTGTTAGTCTGGGGGGAACTCCTAGTACTAGCTTGTTGAGGACACAACGTGGCCATGATATCATTTTAGGTAACCTGACATCCTCAGTTGGTTCTGGCTTACTTAGTGCCCTAGGCAAGATTAGATATGGAGCCTCTAAATAAAAAAAAAAGCTAATTTAACTATCATTGTTATTAATACAGAACTATAAACCGAAATTTTCAAAACATTTTACATTTCTTGAATAAATGTTATTATTTCAGGTCAAATACAATAAGAATATCAATCAAAATAAAAGTGGTGTTTGGGTTAATGCTAATTACTTCAAAACTTAGTATTATTTGATTAAATTACATTGACATTATTCTAATTTAATTCATTTAATGAACGAGTACCAAATTTGTTTGCTGTAATCCTCTAATGTATCCACCTTATTATCAATGCAGAAGTAAGCTATTTTACATGAATTACATGTTCTGGCACTAGACATCCTCATGAATTTAAAATTCATTAAGATGTTTTAAGGTTAAAAATATTGCAGCATGTGATTTAAAGACCTAAATTAATCAAATTTGGCAGTGTTATGTAAAAAACTTCTATTCTGTCACTTGTCGTCAGCTATTTGATGCAAGGAGGCTTTGTCATTTATTTATTTTGCAGGTTTTCAGCATAAGAAGTCCATGCGGTGCCGCTTCTGCAAGTTTTCATCACATCACCAAGACATCCTTTTCAAGTTCTACAGAACTTGCCATTGGTCAGTTAATGCAACTTCCTTTCCCTGTTTACACCCAGAATGTGTTTGTATTTTCAAAAGAATTGGGGCTTTAAAAACACATCTGTGGAGGGTACATCCAAAGACTGGCATTAAGGAGAATGCCACATTTTCTTGTGACAACTTTGATTTTAAGCACATCTGCTCTCAATCAACATTTCTTCACCATTTAAGAGGACATCATGAGCTCAAAGTACCTCCCGTGAGAATACTAAAATTCAGATGAAATTACACTAAAACACTGAGTGAAGTAACCCTGAAGTACTTCCCGTTTTTCCTTTTTTTTTGTGTGACTTTTGCAGTCTTACAAAATATTTGTAAATGTTTTAGATGTTTAATGTTTAAACTGTTAAGATGCAGTTTCATGAGCTCAAAGTACCTAATATAAATTTACCGATATACATTTTCAGTTTAGGTAAAACAAAAAAAAGAATGCTACTATAATTTAAAATATATAATTGGGCCAATAACATGGTTTGGTAAACTTCAATTGGTTCAACGTATCATTTCTCATTGAGCCAATGTTAACAGACTATTGCAGGGGCGGCCAACGTCGGTCCTGGAGAGCCACAGTCCTGCAGAGTTTTGCTCCAACCCAAATCAGACACACCTGAACTTGAGTTATCAGGGTTGGAGCAAAACTCTGCTGGACTGTGGCTCTCCAGGACCGACGTTGGCCACCCCTGGACTATTGCAACAATTGATAGAATTAAATTTACAGAATTTCACTTGGGCCAATTGAAAAATGTAGATGTGACCAGTCACTAGAACATTTTGAGTTGGGGAGGTTAGACGTTTTTTTTTACAGTGTAACCAATGACACTTCCACCACATACACTTGGCAAAGTCGGAGCAGCTTTTCTCTATTTACGGATATGACGGGCGAACGAAGCATGTACAATTTCCAGCTGAAACCATCCAGTCAGGTCTAAATTATAAACAATTATAATAGGCTTACCATAGGGAATCAGGGTAATACAAAGACACATTTTGGAAGAAGAAAAGATGATGCATTGACTCATTGTTTAAATTTAGTTAATTTTGAACTAAAAAATAAAGTTAAATAGCGTACCTTTAATTGTCATGAAAATAATTTCACACTGCAAAACATCACATTGGTACAAAAATAGCCATCATTGTCATTTTGACTTTAGGGTTAAATATGATGCAAACATTTGTCTCAGTATGGACAATCCTCTGTGCTAACACAAGTTTTTTTTTTAAAGCCTGATTATTTTTTTTAAGGGCTCATTAATCTTCAATCCCTTTGAGTATTTAGAAATCTACCTTGTTAATTGGCAAGTTGACAATATAAACCTATTATATCGCACAAAAACAATGGAAAAATGTAACCGCTGTCTGCCAGACACCATTAAACTCTAGTATAGTTAAGTTGAAGATCAACAACGCTGTGGTGTAATAGGTTTGGATCTGTGTAACGTGATTTTACGTAAACACGCATGACTTCATCACATCTCTCTCCTGACCGTGCTTCAAAACAGCAGCGGAATAATCACTCAAAGTGTTTTTTGGCATACATGCCTGTGATTCATCTTGTTCTGAAAGTTCATGTAGTTAAGGTAAAGCTGTTGTTTTGTTCCGCTGTGGGTTATTTTACCCAGTTCCAGTAATCCGGGAAAAAAAATGAAAGAACGACATGGGCGGTACTGAACTGAAATGCCTGAAACTCCTCCTAGTCTTACAGTAGACTGATGAGAAATAACTATACAGAGATGTTTTATGTACAGCCTCTGGGCAGCCACTCTGAGATTATTACCCTGCATTAGACCACACTGACTCGATGATTTAAGAGGCTGTGTATTACTGGAAAACATCAATGCCTCTGTTTTATGATATTATAGACCAGGCAAGAACATTTTACAGCCTTTCTTTTCTATTCTCTCATAACTATCTGTGCTTAATACTGTATATGAACTCAGCGTTTTTTACTGTAACTCAGTGGTGAAGTTAAACTGTCAGTCTTCTCCTGCGAGTGAGTCATCTGTACACCCACCTCAGCATTGTGTGCAGTGTTCACTCGCAGCGCTGCTGGAGAATGACTCAGCCGTTACATGATCACCCAGCCTGCAGACTCCGCCCCCTTTATTCACCTGCACTGATGTCATAAGAGTGGGCTCTGTGAATTGTGCTAGTCATTAATTATCAATCAGTTCTGTAAAAGTTGGCGTGCAAGATCCTGAGTCATCCTGAGCTTAGTGGGCATTGTCCATTTTTTCCACATTATGGATTGGACTGGAACCATAGTGTTGCTATTGTGTAAGGTGATGTCATAGCAACTGAGCTGTTTGGTGGGGGCGTGTTTGATGGTGATAACAGGGTTTGGCATTTAAAGAGTAGCCTATATGATTTTATGCTGTATACAAATATATGAATTTATACAGTGTATTGTTTATACTATATTTGAGTGTTGTTTTATATACTATTATAGTTGGTTTTCATTTTAATGAGTTTAATTTTTGGTAATTGTATGTGCTTGTCATTTTTTAAATCATTTTAATTTCAGTCTGTTGCCAAAACAACATTTAAAATGTTCATTTAGTTTATTTTCCATCTAATATTTATATTTTATTTAATTTCAGATTTTTTTTTGTTTTAGTTTACAACACAGAGTATAGAGCAGAAATTTCTTTATAACGTAGTATATTTCTTTATAGTTAAGGAATGGACAAAGTACAATAATTTTGTTATTAATGCAAAATAAACCCTAAATTATTTGTATTTCTTTTTAAATGTATTAGATTACTTGTAGATAAGCGGTTCACTAAGATATTAGCATAAATATATTCTTTATATTCATTTATCATTCTTAAAAGTATCAGGTAATGGTTCATAAATAATTTATAAGGCTTTACGGTTTCAATAATGACAGCAATAAATTCATAAACGTTAAAAAAAACGTATTTTGTTAAATATACACCTGAGCTAAATTCTCCACAAAAGCTATATATATCTGAGCCCTGTCATCAGCACAACATTTTTCTTGAGCTGTGGAGCTTGTGCTTAAACTAGATTATAAAAAGTATACACTATAAAAATGTTAGTGTAGCCAAGAATAGATTGAAGTGTGGGCCCAGATCAAGCCATGTCACTCTCTCTGGTACTTTAAAACAGTTCAGTGGGTTAAGTGGACGACAGTGTTGTAATACAGGGGTCATATACAGGGTGCCTGTGTGTATATGAGCATTAGAGTGGCGTAAAGTGTGACGTGTGTTTAAGGTCAAAGATCTTTCTACCCTGAGAGCCACACAAGTCAGAGTACACACAGCTGTCGGCTCCGGTTAATGACTGTGGTCAAATGAAGAGTGTATATATGATTATATGAGTCCATGTGTGCGTCCTGCATGAGAGAGGGAATAGTCTGAATACAGTCTGAATACTACATTTGAATTTTAACTTACTTTGCGACCATTAAAAAAGTACGGTATATAGTATTCGGACGTACTACATCCGTCATGTTGTCATTATAATGTGACCTACCAGCGTCAGTTGCGTCACTTCACCTCACTTGACCACCACCTAAGACATTAAGGAAAAATTTATTAAATAATTGCATAATACTTTATGTTTAATGTGTTATTACATTTTTTCTAGTGATAATGAATGTCACGATTATTCTTAGTTTCACCCTCATGGACTTTTAATTTGTATCCTTCAGTCACATGTCTCCTTTGATCTCAGTTTCCCGCCACTTGTTTGTTTCCTAGGTTACTCATTGCGTTCTAGTTTATTTCTATGGTTACTCATCAATTAATCCAATCATCTTTGTTTTCAATTAATATATATGCCTATGTTTTAGTTCTCATTTGTCAGTTCACGTTAATGCTTTAGTTCAGTTTGGTGTTGTTATCCTTCTGTCAATAAACTGTTCACTTTTATCTTCGTCTTTTATTCGAATACTTGTAGAAAACTTAAATTGGTCCACCTAAGAAACTTGCATAGTTATATAGGAAATCGGCTAATATTCTTTCATATATTCTAATATATTCATTCTCTATCACATAAACAGTATCAGTTAATAAATAATGCATGTAAGGCTTTAAATTTTCAATAATGGCAGCTATAAATTCATGAACTTCTCAAAAAAAGTTAATCTAAAAATTAATTATAGCTATTATTGAAAATGTGATGCTTAATAAATGATTACTTGAGAGCGGGACGGTCTCTTGAGTTGAAAACCTTACATGATTAATGTGTTTCAGGGTCCTTTTCAGATGTGTTTGCTGACTCAGGCAGTTAGTCGAACTTTGCCTCTTCAGCTCTCATTACGTAACTGGTTAAGTGAGTTATTTACTGGGAAACAAATGCACGTAAATACACACTCCTCTCAGCTTAATTGCATTTTTGACAGCAATTACTGTAGTGAACACCCAGTATCGTGCTCTATGAATGACTTTGAAATCCGACTTTAATAACTAGTGAGAGGGACATGTTATTTTTAGGACACTCCCCACATGGATGTCTGTGTCTCTTTGTGGCCACCTGGGTATGAAGAGAGCACGGCTATGATTTGAGGAGTTGAACAGGTGTTGTCTGAACTCTCCCACGTGTCCACTTAATCCGTACAGGTACAACTAGGGTGTGTGTGTGTGAGCAATTATGTGTTTTTGTCCTTATGTGTTCACTCTGCTTCCCAACATAGCCTTTGTGATGAGATGTTCTTGTCGCTGTACATTAATTGCTTTTATGATTGCCTCTAGTGATCATTTGTCATACTGTGCATAACCGTAACTGAAGAGTGCACAGTAAGTGCACTTTTCAAAATGTACCATGTCTCAAAAAGTGTCACTCCTCATAGGTCAAACAGATGAATCTCAAGCAAATGGACACTGACCTATGAGGTCATAAAAAGGAATGAGACCACCTACCCGCTTGCATTCACTTCTTTCTAGCATATTTCTCGCAAGTGATCTTTTCACAGTAAGTATTCAAAATCTGCAACATTGACCAATTTGTGTTTTTCCAATGGATGATTCTTAAATCATTTTGTCCCTTTCAATTAATAGAATGTGGTTACATTGATAAGAAAAGGCCAATAAATTGCACCAATTAAGAGACTTCAGGTTGGTTGGACAAATTAAGGCTTTAACCCCCTAAAGTACTTACAAAGTACTTTTAAACATTTAATTTTTCAGAGTGAGGGTGTCAATTATAAGGGTTTGACCCCCTCTCCTTCCCTCCTTCCCCCCTCCCCAATCAAGGCTTTATCCAGCAAAAGATTTATGTGACTATTTTTCACATTATCACTGGTTCACATATCACACGTGTATTATAAAAAAAAACAGTTTTTATTTATTTCAATTAAGAATTATTAAAAGTTTAGGGTTGGATAGATTCTTTAAATGTCTATTATGTCTCTCATGCTCATCAAGGCTGCCTTTATTTGATTAAGAAAACAGAAAAAACTGTAAAATTGTGAAATACTAGTATTACAATTGAAATGTAACTGTTTTCTATTTGAATAGATTTTAAAATGTAATTTATTCCTGTGATGGCAAAGCTGAATTTTCAGCATCATTACTCCAGTCTTTACTTTAGTGTCACACGATCATTCAGAAATCATTCTAATATCCTAATTTGCTGCTCAATAAACAATTCTTATGTTGAAAGCAGCTGAAGATTTTTTAAAAGAACAGCATTTATTTGAAATAAATACATTTATCACAGTTACAAAATATTTCTATCAATTTAATGCATCATTGCTGAATAAAAGTATTATTTTCTTTAATATAAAAAATTCATACTGCCCCAAACTTGTGAACAGTAGTGCACATTATACAATTATTACAGGCACAGTAACCACATTTAATGTCTTTGTCTTACAAGATCAGGGCTACATGCTCATTTTGCTGCATGTGTGCTTTCTGCACTGGTTTGGAGTCAGCCGTTAATGTGAGGTAACCCGACTCCAAGTCAGTTCAGATCACATGGCAACAGCCCAGGAAAATGCCCTGGGGGCTCATCACAGTTTATTATATCTGCCTATGCTGAGAAGCAATTCTCAACTAAAAAAACCCTTGCTGTGTAAAACAGTTGTTAATTGCAGCAGATACTCCAGCATTTATTACAGTCTGAAATCAGCCTCTTTCTCTCTTTCCCTTTTGCGAGGATGATATGTGTGCACCATTAACCAAATGTTGCCATTGAGACAGTACTGCATGAATGCCCCCATCTGTAGATCGTAGTATCTCCTTTCTCATGAAAACAATTACAGACCATTTGCATTTATGGAAAATATGGTCGCGGTGCATAAAACGTGGCCGGCTCCATGTGCTGCTCTTGGCGCGTGTCGATGCTGCATGAATATTTCATGATATGGCCTGCAACAACTCATAGAAGTGCAGGCACTGTAATTGGTATCAGCTGTCAGTCAAAACACCATTAATTAGCACAATCATAACATAAACAAAATACTCTGGTCCTAATGAAGAATGGCGTTATTAGCAGCATCACACTGTATAATGCGTTAATCAGCGCTAGAGCTCAAGATATCTTTCTGTGCAGTAAAAGCAGCCACTAGGTTTTGTAGATTGGTTGACACCTGTGTAAATGTGTTGTTAGTGTTGTCAGTACTGACGGTTTAATGATGAGTCTTAAGTGGAGTAAATGCCGGAGCTGGTGTGTGTCACACACAGACTGTGAAAGGCCTGCAGAGAGCCGATTGCCGGTGACACAATGGTGCTACACACTTCCCCCACCCCTCGCCACTGTTCTTTACCACCCATTAAACACCGAGGCTAGGTCAAGAGGTCGCTCTTATAGGAGAGACACCAGACATCTCCACAGGACTGTAGAGCTGTGATATGGCCTGGGAAACAGGTGGAATCCATCCATCCATCCGTCCGTACACGTCATTATTGGTTATTTTGGTGAAAACGACGGACTTCTGTCAGGTGACATTTGCACAGGACCAATCACTTAATTTGCTTAAACCCATCTTAAAAAACTTGAACATAACAGATTCTTAAATTCACTTGTAGCAATTAAATTGATGGATTTAATTTTTTTTTTTTTTTTTGAAATGTATTTATAGGTTATTGGCCATAACATGAAAATAATTATTGGCTCATCGGTTTCCCTCCAACCACCTGACAACTTTTTCAAACTTTTTTTTGTATTATTCACTGGGAATTGATTGGATTATGTGTTGGAGGGAAGAAGTTGAAAAAGGAGAGAGCTTGGCGACATCAGCCAAACAGCAAATATATTGCATTTCATTGATATATTACATAGACAAAAACAGATGAATTGTTAAACTAAGACCAGGAAAGTTGATGTTACTGTATGTGACTTAGAGGTCAAGACAAAAATGCTTGGGAACATTTTTACTTTTTACCTGACTACTAGAGTTTACAAAGTGAATATTGAGTAATCTGATGGTTTAGTTTTCCTTTGTCGGTTTATGACTTCATACTTGCGCGCTCTCTCATGAAAAACAGAGGGCCTATTGTAGCAGTCCACCCACTGGGCTCATTGTGCCAGTCATCCGGTCGCTATAGGAACACATTTAGTATGTAAAGGAAGTGATCAGAGATTGGGTTCTCACACAAGTGGTGGTAATTTACACATCAAGACACATTGTCACATCAAGTCTCTGGAATGCTCGTTTGGCACACATGCACGCACATACATATGTACACACAAAGAAAACGCATTATGGGGCTTGTGATGGAGAGCCTGTAGCCCTTTCATGTTCTAGTGACACATAGCTAGTTAACAGAGTAAAAACTGAGTGATGTGAGCTTCTTAAGACAGAGAGTGAAGTAAACACGGTAAAATCCTTTTTCTTTTAAAAACACATTTGGAGTAAATTTCACGTCATACAGAGCCATACTATAGGTCTTCAAGTTACGCTACTGTACAACATTCACCAAAACAGATTATTTATTTGCTGTTATTGATATAGGCTACGATCGCTAGTACTTTGATCATATTTATTATTATATATTTATCTTTACGACCCTCTTTTTAATGAAATGTCATAATCTTATGGGTTCATCGCAGTCATCTCAGTGCTAGTTGCACATTGCTTGTTAGAGAGTGGTTTGAGTTATTGATTTAAATATGGTTGTAATTTCAGTAAATTGTATGTATGAAGTTGTAGTTGCCTGCAGCCACTGATCTAGCGTCATATTTGCCTTTCCCACTTGTAATTATGGTTTGGATTTGAAAACTGATCACAGGCCAGCAGTTACAGGCAGCATTAGGAACAACAATCGGAATTGACGATTCACTATAAGCTCCGCCTCCCTTGGTTACTATTGTAACTCAGCTTTATAGAACATACATGAACTGGCGGGTTCTATGAAAAACGTGTTTCTCAATAAAATGTGCCAATAAAGCGCAAAAAAAATGATGGCTATAATGAATTTTGACACCGCAAAGAATTGTTATCTGCAATGTATTACTAGTTAAAACAGTGGGAAAAGTCAAGTTACATTTATTTATATAGCACATTATACAGTACAGATTAATTCAAAGAATCTTTACATAAATTAACAGGAAAATAACTGTTAATGTTTTGAAATGCATCAATTATGAAGCAAATTCAACTTCAGCATTAAAGCAGCTATACAGAAGATAGTAGCATCATTATACAGCTCAATTCAGTTCTAACTGTGTCAGTGATGCAAAGTGTATCAATTATGAAACAAGTTCAATTCAGCTATAAGCAGCTCTACAGAAAAAGCCTCATCTGAATGCAAGTGATAACATAGAGTAATTCCCAACTCTTTAGTTACTATCAACACTACAGTGAAATGAAGTTTAAGTGATTGTTCACCCCAAATTGAAAATTCTGTCATCATTTACTCACCCTCATGTTGATCCAAACCTGTATGAATTTTTTCTCTCTCTGTTGAACACAAAAGAAGATATTTTAAAGAATGTTGGTAACCAAACAGTTGTGAGGCACCATTGAATACCATAGTGTTTTTTTTTTCATATTATGGAAGTCAATGGGGACCAGAAACGGTTTAGTTACTAACATTCTTCAAAATATCTTCTTTTGTGTTCAACAGAGGGAAGAAAATCACAGCATTTATTTAACAATAATACAATATTTATCCTATTATGAGCGACCCATCAGCAACATTTTAAAATATTTTGGATCATTTCGTGAAATTTCATTTGAAACACATTTAAAGATTCTTCTTAGGATTATAAAGCTTGCATTTTCAAGATTCTCCATAGATCTAAATTAGAAGAGAGAGAGAGAAAAAAAAAAAAAAAAATTGGGAAGATGGCAGTGGTTGCTAAAGTAGGATTGATCTGTAGTGACTTAAGTTGGTTGCATAGTGAACAAAATAATATATGCATCATAGTGACTTGCTGTTCTTAATAAACTAAGATGGCCTTTTATTACTTACAAATGAGAAACTTTTGGTCGTAGATGGGCATACACTACCGTTCATATATTCAATATTATTACCATTTATAATAACTGTTATATATCATTGTTTTAAAATGTCATTATTCCTGTGATGACAAAGCTGAATTTCCAGCATCATTACCCAATCATTACTGCTCAAGAAACATGTATCAATGTTGACAGCAGTTGTGCTGCTTAATATCAGGATTCCTGGATGAATAGAAAGTTTAAAAGAACAGCATTTATTTAAAATAGATTTTATTGTAGCATTATACATGACTTTACTGACACTTGTGATCGATGTACTGTAATGCATCCTTGCTGAGTAAAACTATTAATTAATTAAAAAATCGTACTGACCTCCAACTTTTGAATGCTATATGGATACATACTTGATTAACTGTGTGTGTGGGTGTGTGCGCGTGTAAATGCTATTGAGGAAGCTCAGTGCTGTGTATCACCTCCACTACAGATGGGCTGTGTGGGTGTACTCAGCTGGGCTTCCGCAATAGGCTATTTCCATAGTGCTTGACTGTGTCTATTTCACACATCAAAGACGCTGTCATCGAGGTCAGATAGACAGGAAGTCTGCCGTTATACAGGTCTCTTCACCTCCAGCTCTCGTTCTCTGCAGTGTTTTGTAGTGCACTTACAGTAGGCCCTGTGGTCAACTGATAAACAGCAGTTCTCGTTTCGCTAAATTATTAAACGCCATTTGAACAGCAGGACAGGAAGAGACTGCAGCGCTAAGAATAGCGAGATGTCAAAAATAGCTGGTTTTAAACCATAAGAGACGCTTGATCATGAGAAATATGGACGTCAGGTACCCAGGTAACGCTCTGCTGGGACTCGTCCCATCTGTGCACTTGTAATGCAGCTGTAAATAAAGGAAACTGTAATCCGCTGATTGTTTAGACACAGATTTAAACAGTTCTTGGCACCCCTTTATCTTGTCTAATAATAAATTCATGATCTCATAAAGCCTACGGGTGGCAGATTAAAAAATTTATTGTAGTTGTGTTTGAGGACTGATTATTTATTCATGAAAATCTGACTCTGTTTTTGACCAGAATCATATTTATTTACCTTAATATACCATGTTATCGTAAAAGGTAAATATTTCTGTTCTGTCTTTATGAAAAGGCTCAATTGAGTTTCTGTTCTCAGGTTTGTGCTGCATCCTTCTATAAGTAATCAGGCTCATCTGTTCAGTGTTGTACGGGAGGTTACAGATATACGCTCTGAGGAGGATGGAGCTGTTTACTGCCGTATAGCGGGTCAGCTGTGCTAATCCATTCATCTGTCAGCCGTAGAGCCTTTTGATTGACTCAGCAGAGGTCAGGCTCTACATTGACCTTGTCTGCCTATAAGAGCAAGCCACTTTTCAATATAAGCCCGCAATATTAGTGTGCTTTATTGTCTTAGTGTAATTGGGATTGAAAATACACCCTCATATATCAGGGAATGGTGTAATATAGTCAGTGGAAGGTGTTTCTTCAACTATGGGCAGTTTTAAAGGGATACTCCACTTTTTTTGGAAATAGGCTCATTTTACAACTCCCCCAGAGTTAAACAGTTGAGTTTTACCGTTTTCGAATCCATTCAGCCGATCTCCGGGTCTGGCGGTACCACTTTTAGCATAGCTTAGCATAGATCATTGAATCGCGTGGCGTAATGATATGACGCAGCGCCTGAAAATAGGTCTAATAGGTTAGACAAACTTAGTCCCGGTCACGTTGGAAGTTACCGAGCTGGGGACTATTTTCAGGCGCTGCGTCATATACTTACGCCTGCTGGACTCATGGTACGGCAGCAAAGTTTCTTGATTATTACGCAGGAATGAGAGTATAGTTCCTAGCCATATCAGCCTAGAAAATCGCAACTTTACATTTTCCGTCGGTCTTAGTACACGATGTAACTACAGAAGAGTCAAGTTTTAAACAGGAAAAATATCGAAACTCTTTGGTCATTTTTTTGAGAGAGATGCTAATGGTCTTGTCCGATTCAATGATCTATGCTGCTAAGCTATGCTAAAAGTGGTACCGCCAGACCCGGAGATCGGCTGAATGGATTCGAAAACGGTAAAACTCAACTGTTTAACTCTGGGGGAGTTGTAAAATGAGCCTATTTCCAAAAAAAGTGGAGTATCCCTTTAACTCTGTGGACTTCTAAAGCTCTTCTTTCACACTCTCACTAGTTCATTTCATTTGTCTGCGAGCAATGTGGAAATGCATTCTTATTTTTTGCCTTTTTCTCCCCTAAAATGTCATGATCGTTTTGATGTTTGATTTTTAACAGTAATCTGTGATAAAAATGGTGATTGTGAAAAATGAAACGATAAGACAACTAAACCAAACTAAAGTATTTGCAAATTAAAATACATTTTCTGTACTATATTATGTCTATTATAATTATATATAATTATATTCTGTAAAAAATTATATTATAATTACTCATCTTAAGCATGTTACTGTATAAATAGTGGTATAAATTGTAGTGTATTGTTAATTTGTGTTTTATGTTTACTCATTAGGAGACCTGTTTACACTTTGTACAGCACTTTGGCCAACAGCTGTTTTTGCTCTATAAATAAATATGACTGACTGACGGTAGTAAGTGTGCTTGACAGTGTCCCAGCTAACATGAAACGCTCTCAGAACTTTAGCTAACGTTCTGGCATGGTTCTCTCAAAGTTATGAACAAACATTCTTCCAGTAACATTAACAAAACTAGTTCAATGTTAACTAGTCTTTAATAATGTTCTTAAAAAGTTATCACAAAAATGTTATTTATACATCGTTCATGCAGTGTTTTTACCTGAAACTTTTAGTTGGATGTTCATCTAATGTTTTTTAAATGTTACTACTCGTTTCAGAATGTTCAGAGAGCATTCAAATGTAACTATCATTTTGCAAAACTGCACGTTTTGAACATTCAGAGAACATTCATTAATAATGCTTCCGTAACATTAGCAAAATGTTCTTAAAATATATTTTTGTTTTAACATATATATATTTTTGAAATTTTGTTTTATATATTTTGGTTAGTGAATCAAGTATGCTAACTTTTGATAAAACTTTATTAATTCTATTCGTTTTTTTTATTAACTTTTACTTTTTAGCAAAATTGCTGACATCACAAAAGAAGTTGTGTAAAAAACTATATATTTATTTTTACACAGTAATTATCTAAATGTTTTTTTTTTCTTCCGATTATAGTTTAGACTGAAAGTCTAGGTCTAGGACAAGGGTAAAACTAGATAAAATCCTTTACAAAAGAAGCAAAAATTATGAAAAAAAATCTAAACAGTTTTAATGTGACCTTCATAAAACATTAATATTTTAATATTTTAAAAAAAATTATTTTAATATTTTGATTCAAATCACCAGGGACATAAACGTTTCTGTGAAGAAACACCTGGAACTGCATGTGTAAAAAACCTTTTATTCATAGGGAATGGCTCATTTTGTGTTTGTTGTGATGCAAAACACAAGCCCCGGAGCAAACACTCACTTCCTTAAGAAGACAAGACATAATTTCTTATTATGTTCTGCAGTAAAAGTACCCAAGCATTATCTGTTTTAGCCATCAAGGTGGGTGGGAGTGAAGCCAACGACCACTGCGTGTCGGTCAGTGGATATGTGTGGGTGAAAATGAGCGCTGACGGCTCATAATACATAACAGGGTGATTTCTGACATCCCACATTAACCCTTGCAAGTCTCTGACTGTATAAATATAAATGTTGTGTAGCAAGACTCTCTGTTTTCACTCCCTACACGTGTCCCTGTGATGGGTTTCAAATGTTTGTGTAAACAGCTGCGGCAGACTGCTGTCTCCTTCGGAGGGCAGATTAGCTTCAGTGGAACACCAGGAAGAAATTTGCTCCACATTTTTGTGCAAAGAAGGAAGTCTTGAAAGAAAGAGACTTGGACATTCCTACAGTTTGAAAAAGCTGTTAGCGGTGCTCTGTCTTGACCTCTACCTTATTTGGCTCACTGCAAGATTTATAGACTTTATAAGTAGAACTGCTACATTGTTTCAGTCACTAATAACAAATATTCAGTGTTGGACAAGCTACTCAAAAAATGCTGCTAGCAAAGCTTGCTACATTTAAAGTACTTCAGATTTTGTATAAATATATTTAGAATAAGTAGCTACATTAGCTTGCTACATTTAAGGTACCTTTTTATAAATGTATTTTGAAGGTTTGTCAAATAATGTAATAAAAGTCTTCTTAGGAAGTTCATATTTTTGAGTTGAGTCATACTTGCGACATCAGGAGCATTTAAATCACTTTGGTCAAGCAAGGCTTTTTAACTCTACTAATATTATATTTTGAATGTGTGCATTTTTTGTTGTTGTTGTTCTCTGTGATCAAAAGTATCTTACAGTTTCACCAAATGATTTTTGTTGTGAGTGAAATGTTCGAACAATTAAAACGAACAGACTCAAATGAGGGATTCATTCACTGATATTGCTGGTTCTGGTTCTAAACAGCTATAGCTACTAAAATTCTATAACTTTAAATACATATATTAGATATACATAAATATACCTACATATAATAGCAAAGTCATAGAATTTCAGTAGCTACAGCTGTTGTGAGTGAAGTAAGTTTCTTATGCTCATCAAGCTTGCATTTATTTGATCAAAATACAGAAAAAGCAGTAATATTGTGAATTATTATTACAATTTTTAATATACTTTTAAATGTAATTTATTTCTGTGATTCAAAGCTGAATTTTCATCAGCCATTACTCCAGTCTTCAGTGTCACATGATCCTTCAAAAATCATTCTAATATGCTGATGACCTGACACGTATTAGTGTTGTCAAGGGATGACATGATTAATTTGACACTTTTATGTACTACTTCCCTTCTTGTGCACTAGTTTTAAACAACACGCTGCTCATTTGATAATAATCCAGATTTTTGAAGATACAGTAATGTTGTTGAAGGAATGGGTCTTTTGTTGCATAATCTTCTTAATCTTTGTCAAATCCCACCATTTTGCATTGGATTAGGTGTATTCATTATTAGATCCTTGTGGTTGTAATTAAATGTTGAAGCAGCATAAGCCCAATTATCTGAAGAGAGTCTGTTTCTGGACACTCTAAAGCGACAGGTCGTCTGGGGACCCTCCACAGCCACAGATGGGGACCACCATGCAGGCTTTAGCACAGTTCCCTCCAAAACTCACTCAAGCTGTTCCAATTTCTGACTCTGGGGGTTAAATTATTTAACAAGTCCTGGCTTGCTTTGGGAAGCACTGTGGGAATTATCTTGACATGTACAAACACACAAACGCAATATTGTACACTATATTAAACCATTTCTATCAAAATCATGCAGTCATATTGTCATTGGGAAATAGCCCTATGTCATTTAATTAAACAAAAATGCTCACGAAGTTAAGATATTTACAATTCAATCACAGTTACATTTCATACATCTTGAAAGGGAGTTGCAAAAACAATGACACTTTTTGACACAGGTTTCCTAAACACTTTGTCTTCTATTGGTAGGATAGACAGATAGTCCCACCCCAAACTCACGCCATTGGTTGAGCCAAAGTTGTTGTCAGACAGATTGTGATTGTCAAACAAACAAATGACATTACATTATTTACACTTATTAGGTGAATCATCCTAAAAAAAAAAAGTCATACTTACAGCAGTATTTTAACATTTAAAAATGACTTTTAATTAAACATATTGACTTATTGTAATATTTACACACAAGCACACAACATACTGAAAATGTTTCTCTGTCATGCATAATGTAGAGTGTTTGAATACAATCGCATGTGCTAAAGCCCTGGTAAAATTATGTATCACCAATTTAATAAATCTAGAAATGACACTTTTCAAACACTTTTTCTTCTATTGGCTGGACAAACAGATAGTCGCGCCCCAAACTCACGCCATTGGTTGAGCCCAAGTTGCTGTTGTCAGGCAGATTGTGATCGTCAAACAAACAAAAGAGTAACATTATGTACACTTTTCAGTGCAATCATCTTACAAAAACTGGCAGAGCAGTATTTTAATAACTACATATATATATATTTTTTAACTTTGTTTTGATGGTCCCTTTAACACATTCTGTTGACTATAAGTAACGTTGCACCTACATGTCTACTATCTCTCATTAGAGTGTTAGTAGAGTATTAGTAAACTTGTGGGTGAGGGTTAGAATAAGTTGACATGTAGTTGCAAAGTTACTTAGTCAGTATAATGTCTGTCGGAGGATCATCACAATAAAGGGTTAACAGATATTAAGCAGACAGTCTACTAATACTCTAATGAGAGTTAGTTGACATGTAGTTACAAAGTTGCTTAGTCAACAGAATGTTCAAACCATCAAAATAAAGTGTTTCCAACATATTGATTGTAACACACAAGCACACATAAACATACTCAAAATGTCTATATGTCAAACATAATATACAGTGACTGACTACAATCACATGTGCTAAAGCACTGGGGAAATGTATCACCAAAAGTGTGACTTTTCAGTCTGATGACGCATAACTTATGACTAAATGAAAGCTGTCTTAAGTTATGTAGCCAGAAAACCACTCAGTTCCTCATGACCAACCTTATTTTAGAAGGCAGAAGTATTCTATATTAGTAATTCATACGTTTGCGATGTTGCACAATTTACTTAGAATTGTTACAATTTTCCTAAACTGACGTCAAAGATATTTGACCTGTAAATAGACCACAGGCAGTGCTGGTTCAATGCAGTTTTGCACATAGCACCAGAAGAAGCTTTGCTCATTAATTTATAATGATGAGCAATAGGAACTGGTGGTTCCTGATTCTAGTTCAATATACAGACAGACACACACACACACACACACACACACACACACAGTGTACTGATAATGACCAGCTCAACAACATTCATTAAAACATTCCCCTGCTCCCTGTTTCCAGGGAAAACTCCTGGACAAGGGCACGAGGATGATAAAAAGGGGAGCACTTCATAATTTCAGCCAGACATTTTTCTTTCTCCCCCCCCCCCCCCCCCCCCCATGCACTCAGAAGATACAATGGGGCATTCATCATGGCGCACACAGTGCTAATTTCCCTGTAGGCAATATGCTCTATTTCAACCTTGCTGCTGTCTTCACAACAGCCACCGCTGGTTTCTTCTTCCCTCATATCTCTCTCACTCTCTCTCATGCTAAAATGCTGATTTGGGTAAGAGTGCTTATTACCCTCCCCCCACAACGAGATTAATTAAACCCAGGGTCCTATGAATGCCCAGATGGTTCTTCTATAGTTCCAATGAGCTTAATCTCCATGCGGTCTCTAATCTACTTCTCGTTTAAGGAATTGCCTCAAAAAACGCCTTGATCGGTGGACTTCAATTTCAAAAACGCCTTTTTAGTTTTATCTGAATGAGAGCAGAACTGATACGGCCTCTGAGAGTGTTTCCATATATGTTACCCTCCTAGCATAGCTATTTTGGCTAATGCATGATGATATTCAAGGGAGATGTGTTTGCTTTGTGTTGTGCTTTGTTACCTACTTGTCTGTCATTGCAGATTT
Source organism: Rutilus rutilus (assembly GCF_951802725.1). Taxonomy (NCBI): domain Eukaryota; kingdom Metazoa; phylum Chordata; class Actinopteri; order Cypriniformes; family Leuciscidae; genus Rutilus; species Rutilus rutilus. The sequence goes on from NC_140228.1 coordinate 14,308,709, forward strand.
GGTGATCGCAGACGCAGAGCGCAGCTGACACCGCCACATCCAGCACGCCTCCAGGTCGGCTGTTCTCTCCTCTTCAGTTTCTGCTCCCAGTGTTTTAGGTTTAGCGCTAACTATTAATACACAGCGTCGTGGTGCAACCTTGTGCTGCTACATGTCTAAATCATTTTAATGCCAATTAGTCATGTCACCTAATGAGTCTTCCTGATTGTGGGGCTGTACATGAGACGTGGCTATTTGAGGCTAATCACTGCATATTTTTTTAATTATCCCTGCATGCAAATAGCTTAAATGATCATGTTTGTCACAATGCTAGTATAGCTTTGGTCCTCTGAGATTATTACACCAGTAATTGCAGGAAAGCAGGCATTTTCGAGTTTCCCAATAGCCTCAGGGCTCAGGCAGTGCCTTAGAATTTAATTTTGAGGGTTTGGAAATGCTCAACGTTTCTGTCGGTGAAAATGCAGCAATTCCGCATGCAACGATTTCAGATGTTTACATCATAGACAATTGCACAACCGTGTTGTTTATGAGCTCAGATAATTCCTGTTTGTATAAAGAAGCTGTTTTGGTGTGATTTGTGATATTTTTTACTTACTATGGTAGTGCTATGTTGAGAGAGAGAGAGTCTGTTTTTTAGGGAATCAACCAATGAAAAGTTTACTTCCATTTTTGACATTATAGAAAACTATTTTTTAATTATTTACTTATATTTATTTTATTATATTATTTTTACACTATGGTTCAAAAGTTTGGGGTTGGTAAGTTTTTTTTAGTTTTTTATTTTAAGAAGTCTCTTATGCTTACCAAGGCTGCATTTATTTGATAAAAATACTGTAATATTAATATTATAGTAATAGTAAAAACAGTAATATTGTGAAATATTATTATAATTTCAAGTAACTAAGTAAGTTTTTATTTGAATATCTTTTAAAATGTAATTTATTCCTGGTGGCAAAGCTCAATTTTCAGCATCATTACTCCAATCAGTGTCACATGATCCAGAAATCAGTGTCAAGTGATGATGCTGATTTTCTGCTCAAAAAACATTATCATTATCAATAGAAAGTTAAACAAAATCTTGTGTAACAATGTAAAAGTCTTGAATCTCACTTTAATTCAATTTAATTCACCTTTGCTGAATAAAAGTATTAATTCAATATTACTGACCCTTTTGAACTATAGTGTATATTTATGTATTTATTCATTTTAATTATCATTAATAATTAAAAAACGTACAGAAGATGGATGACAAAAGATGCTAGATAAATGTTCCTTATTCTCTCGCTCTATCTTTCCAAATCTTTGCAACACCGTCTCGATGTAAAGTGAGATGATATGAGATTTTCAGAGTTCAAAATCACCTGAGATTTATTGCACATCATCTGAGCTGATCCACCACAGGCACCCCATCCCTCACATGCACATGTAATGACCTAACCTTAATGCACGCGTACATAGTCAATCGATCAGAGCTGCAGCCAAGTTGCATGTGCTAAATTGCCCTCAATCGACCACTCTGTCCAGCAGCCTGGAGAAATGAAGGCTGGAGAAATGGCATTGGACTTGTCTTTGCTTTCCACATGGACGAGCATGTCCAGCCCCAGGGGCAGCAAGAGAGGTCACATTCTGACACTAGTCCGCTCTGCACTGAAATGACCCCCGGCTTTCCTAGCCCTCGGGCTCCGTATGCCGGCCCCTTTACGGAGTCACCCAGAGGGAGGGCCAGTGACAAGAGGGGAGTTTTCAATTAGATAGCTGAGTGAGCAAAGAGCCCCTCTGAGCGGCTCATTAAAACACTTTGGCTTTTGTTTGGCAGACGTCTGATAAGTACAAAGTATGCTTCTAGATGGACTGTGGATGATAAAAGTGAAAAGTGGTACATGATTAGTAAATATTAAAAATGTAATGGAGGGTTAAGATGCCCACCGAGGAGACAGAGGAAATAATGCTGCAAAGGGCCCAACAAAAAGTAATCCAGCTTTCACATTACTGTCAGGAGTGGCTCCCACACAATACCCATCAGGGAGTCCCTGGTGATTGTTCATTAGCAAACTCAGTGGGAGTCAACATTTGCAAAAAAGCACTTCACAATCTCTGTAGATGCCCATTCATTTACCAGAGAATAGCAAAACTGGCTATTTAATATTCATGAAATATTAGAACATAAAACAAAAGAATGAGAGAAAAAAAAACACCCCTCCGAAATTTTGCTGACATATCAACTTTGTTGCTCTATTTTGAAAACACAAGTGACCTTTGTATTTTTTGTCTTGCCGTAATTAGCATATTTAATTTGAAAGTAATTGAGGATGATTTTGCCAGAACAGTTAGGAGTGTATCGTGCCTTTTGTGTTATCTATGTGTAGCTACTGTATCTTTGTGTGGTGTCGACTTGTACATTACGCCTGAGCAGAGAAAAGCCCAGAGCCATTAATGTTAATGTGTGTGTGCATCTTCCCTTAGTACCACTGAGACTCTATATATAGAGCTGTAATGATAGCCAGCTTCAGGAGATAAGAACAGAGAATTAATAAGGTACGTTAGAGGATCCTCACATCGCCTCAAGACTGGCAGATCTGCTGTGGAACATCCACAGAGCTGCAGACGTGTTGAGCTTTTGTTAGCAGCGCTGTAGCAAGCATTAAGTATGTGTTTCTCAATCTGCAAAAAAGTAGGGTGAGAAAATAGTAAATGACACGCTCTTGCAAAAAAGACTAAAAAGGGTTTTACTGCCTGATGTTTTTGGAGAACCTTTTTTTTAGAAACCCCTTGAAATGCATTTAGCATTTGCGTTTCAGACAGTTTTTGTCCCTTGGCCTGTAGCCTTGCAGGTCACATTAGGATGCTTGGACAACAATTTATATATGCCCATCATGCATATTTTGTCTATTTTATGTGCAAGACATTTGGGCTGCATTTGAATTACCGTTCAAGTTTGGGGTCGGTAAGTATCTTATGCTCACTAAGGCTGCAATTATTTGATCAAAAGTAAACTGTAATAATGCGAAATATTATTGCAGTTATTACAATCTAAAATAACGTTTTTTTTAAATGTTAATTATTCCTGTGATTACAAAGCTGAAATAACTGAATTCTGAATCATGATCCTTCAGAAATCATTCTAATGCCGATTTGCTGCTAAAGAAACATTTTGTGTTATTATAATCAATGTTGAAAACAGTTGTGCTGCTTAAAAATAATATTTTGTAAAGTGTATCTACTGTTACATTTAATCAATTTAGTGAATCCTTGCTCAAGTTTTTTTTAATTTTTTTATTAAAAATAAAATCTTACTGACCCCAAAACTTTGAACGGTAGAGTATGTACTGCATTACTTCTCTGCCATTCATGAAGTATGTTCTGTAGGTATGCAGGGTGTTGTATAAGTGCATTCACATGCGTACTGAGTAATTGACCTCGGGCCTATACGTTCTTTGACCTATGACATTCTTCATTGTGAAAATTTGGACGCAAGAACGAACTAAATGCCACAAAATTTCAATTTCCATTATTTCATTGTTTTTTCAATTCCGTGGTTCTCCAGAAAACCTTTATTCCTAAGAGCTTATATGAGAGTTTCATCTCTCCGTCTATAGAATTAGATAAAGCAGTTGTGCCAAAGTGCAAACATGTTGCAATTCTCATTTTATTTAGCAGACGGTCTCATCGGTGGAGTGCGTTTCTGCATTTAAACATGTGGTGAAACTCATTTGCTCTGTTTACAGTCAGCGTTAGGATAAAATCTCCACAAAGACTCAATCCTCAGATACACTGTTGCAGCAGAACTGCAGCCTTATGCTTGGGTAAAACTGGGACACGGGCCACTAGTTAGACATATGGAGCCAAATTTAATGCCAGCTGCTTTGCTGTACATCGCTACTTTCGAGTACAGGACAACTTTCATGTGTGAAGTACACATAGGGTTACGACACTACACTGCTGCCATGGGCAAGGTCTCAGTCTGGAGAACGTGTCAGCAATCTGTTAAACTTGTAGTGTATTTTTCATCTCCATTTAAAAAAAAAAAATTTTTTTAGCATGAGCAATTAAGCATCTAACAATAATTTACCTTCTTTTAAGTGTGTTTAAAGACTGTTTAATTAAATAAAAAGTGGTAATCTGCACACTGGTGATGTTTTCCTCAAGAGCTTTGTTTTTATTGTCACTTGCTGTTTAAGAAGCTCAGCTTTGTCCGGCGTCAGCATTCAGATTCAAAAGACGAGGTCAAGAGGTTAAGTAGTCCAAGAATTCGACCAGATATCTCCCGCTAAAACGTGCACCAGGAGACATGCAAGCGAAAGAACAGGAAGATAAGTCTGACTAATGGCACCTCAGACTGCGTTTCAATGCACTCTCTTGTTGCAAGGACCCAAACTAGTTTGCCCTCTCTAGAGGTCACAATCCCTTTTATATTCTCTTTAGTCACAGATCATGTGACAACATTCCCCTGGGGCCAGGGAGAAAAAGTAGCGCAGATTGTCCCAGCATCTGTTTACTGCATTTTACATTGAATGATTCCACAGAGTAAAATTCACTTAATGATTAGCTGATCAATACTTTCTGTTGCTTTTACAGCAGGGATATCTTGAATATCCCAGTTTGGATACAATGCAGCGCTTTGTACTGTGATCGATCTACAAATCTTATCGATTTCAAATCTAGAAATGAGCAACGGCTGTTTTCAGGCATCAGGGATAAAAATGAACTGCTGTGCTGTTGAAGGGAATGAGGCGGTTGTGCCTGAGAGTTGCTCTTGACTCTATAGATGCTCTGGCTGAGAGGTCTCACCTGTTTCCAGCCTGTAGACCATCTGTTTGGAGTTATTTTGAACAATACAGGCCCGTGAGAGAGGAGAGTGAGGGCTGATGCTGGCAGCTCTTGACTGGAGTGATTGAGGACCGCTGGTCTCATTTCTACCGCAGTTTAATGTTCAACAGCTTTATTTATACATGTTCAGATCATACATTTTCTGTTGGTTAATGTTTTAGGCTCTTCTAACAACTTTGTCGAAGGTCATTATGCATTGTGGTATGATACTGTACTTGTCACGGGTTGGTTCCACTATGAAGCAAGTAGAGAATCCGTTTGCAGCAGTCTTAACTTTATTAAACTAAACTAAACACTCTGGTACTGGTGTAGTACACAGGAGCAACACAAACCAACGTTGACATTGAATACACCTAACTAAACAGAGTGGTTAAATACTCTGAGACTGAACAAGATGATTAACTAGACAATCAAAAACTATAGCAACCAAAGAAGAGCGGGAAGATAGTAGCCAATGAAACAGGAAAAGAAACAGAGGGTGAGTCTCAATCATCTCCCTTGTTCAGTAGGCAGGGCACTGATCAGGGAGTCGGACATTTTAAGGAGTGTTTTAACCTTCCAGCGCTGAAACACTCGCTCCCTAAAAAGTCCCACAATGCACTGTGAAAACCAGGGAGCATCGATGCTCACTATGTTCCCTTAACGGAAGTCATGAAGCGCGAAACTCGAATCACGTGAGCCAACTCACTACATATAACAACAAGCGATAGATGTTTTTAAAAGCATTATTTTATTACATTTCAGCATAAACATACATTGCTAGATAGGTAATAAACATACATATATATAAACTTATAAATCATCAACTAATAGATTATTAATATTATTAATATTTTTATAATAATAAATAATATTGTCATCAACCTCAATAATCATACTTGTTTAGAATAATGTATTAAATATGCAATACCCTTCAGACGTTTAGGGTCAGTATGTTTAAAAAAAAGAAAAGAAATTAATACTTTTAATCAGCAGGGCTATATTAAATTGATCCAAAGTGACAGTAAAGAAAGTAAACAATGTATTTCAAATTAATGCTGTTCTTTTGAACTTTCTATTCATCAAATAATCCTGAAAGAATATATCACAGTTTCAACATTGATAATAATAAATGTTTCTTGAGCACCAAATCAGCATATTAGAATGATCTCTGAAGGGTCATGTGACACTGAAGACTGGAGGAATGAAGCTGAAAATTTCGATTAAATTGGATCAAAAGCTTTGTGATCACAGGAATAAGTAATGATGCTAAAAACATTTTTAAAATATATTAAAATAAAAAAACTAATTCTTTCAAATTCCTAAACTTCTGTACGGTAGTGTATAAACATTGTCAGAAGGGCTGTCTTTTAGATGATTTTTACATTTAGAAAACGTTCAGACCTTTGTTTTTGTGTAGATTACTCCTGCATTTTGGACATTATACTCATACTATTAAAATAGAAAAAGTAACTTAGTAAACATGTTATCAAATAAAGGATGAGATGTCACTGCAAGAGGGAGGGGAACATATATGGTGTTTAGTGTATTTTGGGCATTGTACCCATTGCTCTAACTCAAATGACTCAAAGGAATTTTCCATCCCCAGTCAGGTAAAAAATACAAGATCAATTATTTTATTAATTGTAACACCACCCACGTGATTTATATGTTTAAATGTCCATGTGGTTTGGTGTATGTAGGTCAGACTAAACGCCCCCTTCAACTACGCATTGCAGAACACAAAGCAGCAATTCGGAACCGTAATATGGACTATGCAATTGCGAGGCATTATGTACAAGCTAATCATGGCTCTAATGCGTCCTTAAAATTTTGGGGTATTGAAAAAATGCTACCCTCCCAACGACGAGGTGATATAGTGAAGTCCCTATTACAAAGAGAGGCTTTCTGGATTTTCACTCTTAACACAGTGGAACCTAATGGTCTTAATGAGGAACTGGGCCTCTCATGCTTTTTATAATTCACATTTTGAGGCACTTGTATACATGTTGCTATACAAGTCTGTATACCTTTATATTTGTACGTGTACCTCTTCTCTTTTGAAGATGTTTAAGCTATATGTTTATATCTATTTTTTATATTTTTTTATATTATATTATTATTATTATTATTATCATTATTTATATATATACAGTACCAGTCAAAAGTTTGGAAACACTACTATTTTTAATGCTTTTGAAAGAAGTCTCTTATGCTCATCAAGCCTGCAGTTAAAAACAAAAAAAACAAAAAAAACAGTAATATTATGAAATATTATTGCAATTTAAAATAATGGTTCTCTTTTTTTAAAATGTAATTTATTTTTGTGATGCAAAGCTGAATTTTCATCAGCAAGTACTCCAGTCTTTGGTGTCTTATGATCCTTCAGAAATCATTCTAATATGCTGATTTATGATCAATGTTGGAAACAGTTGTGCTGCTTAATATTTTTTTATAACCTGAGATACTTTTTTCAGGATTATTTGATGAATAAAAAGTTAAAAAGAACTGTATTTATTTAGAATAGAAATCTTTTGTAACAATATACACTACCGTTAAAAAGTTTGGGAACAATAACTAATGAAATTAGTACTTTAATTCAACAAGAATGCGTTAAATTGATAAAAGGTGATGGTAACGATTTATATTGTTAGAAATGTTTTTATTTTGAATAAATGCTGTTTTTATGAATAAATGCTGTTAACGTTTTACTCATCAATGAATCCTGAAAAAAGTATTCCAAAAAAATATATTAAACAGCACAACTGTTTCCATCATTGATAATAACTCAGTATCAAATTATCATATTAGAATGATTTCTGAAGGATCATAAGACACCAAAGACTGGAGTACTTGCTGATGAAAATTCAGCTTTGCATCACAAAAATAAATTACATTTTAAAGTATATTAAAAAAGAGAACCATTATTTTAAATTGTAATAATATTTCATAATATTACTGTTTTTTTTTTTTTTTTTAACTGCAGGCTTGATGAGCATAAGAGACTTCTTGCAAAAGCATTAAAAATAGTAGTGTTTCCAAACTTTTGACTGGTACTGTACATATTTTTTTTTTGGTTTACACCTGAGTGTTTGGATAGGATTGGTTAATTGATGTATCACACCCACTTAGGCCAGTGGCCAATGTCTTGAATTTTGATTCTTTAAAATCTGTACATCGTTGCCATTGACTGTTTGACTCTGAAGAAGACGCATGGGCGTCGAAACGTTAGTCGTTTTTGTACCAATAAACAATATTTAAAACGTTGTGTGCTCCGGTCCTGCTCCTTGGTCCTAGCTAGACCTTGGGTTTCCTTTTTTGATTTTTGTGTCCTGTTCCGTGAGCACCAACCAGGCTGAAGCGCAAGCGACTCCTTTCTACTGCTCTAAATGTAGTTTGTCCTCTTATTTTGTGGAGAAAATCATGTTCTTTCTGACATGAGAGCCATCTTGATTACCTATAGCTTAATTAAAGCCTGTGTAACAGATGATTGGTTTGTGTGTATCTGCAGTTCTGTTGGTGACGTCTGTTATGACATTCAGACATCATTCAGATCCAGTCTCTGAGGTCCCCTCACTCCTGCTCTCCAACTGAGCGATGCCCGTTCCACCCCTCACTGCTTCAAAAGGTGCTTAATCATTTTAATATGAAAGCTGTTAAGTGCCTCCAACAGTCACTTTGATGAAATAGAGAACATTTAAAGAGGCTTCCACCCAGCCAGCTTTTCATTCATTCTTTTTTATCATCCTTTCATGATTTTTCATCCTTTGCTTGTCCCAGATCCCTTACACTGGTTCTCATTTGCCATCTATTATCTCTCCTCTGACCTCTGTTTTTTTTTTTTTTTTTATCAGCCCCTGTCTGTCTCTTCATCTCCTGTTCAGATCCAGTTTCTGAGTCTTAAGCACTGCAACACTCCAGTTCTTACCTAAATCTGCTTGCTACTTCTCTGAGATCAGGAGATTCATTGAAGCTGTCTATCTCTCTGCATCTGAGAAGTTTAATGAATAATTAAAGTCAACACCTCATTTGGTTCTAACGGAGCTTGCTAAATACAATGATCATCACATAAACCATACCTCAACGGCATTGCTTAATTGTGTATTCTGTCATTAAAGCCAACATTATGAACTTAATATGCTTACTTCAATGACATACAGCTATGTATATTAAAGATGTGTTTGTATATTCTTAGCTATCTATTAGCTCAAAATCCTTTTAATAGCTCCACATGAAATTATCATTTATTTTATTTACTATTTTCCTATTGACAGTTTATCTTTATCTGTATATCTATCGTCTGTCTGTCTGTCTGTCTATCAATCTATCGTCTGTCTGTCTATCTGTCTATCTGTCTATCTATCTATCTATCTATCTATCTATCTATCTATCTATCTATCTGTCTATCTGTCTGTCTATCTGTCTGTCTGTCTGTCTATCAATCTATCGTATGTCTGTCTGTCTGTCTATCTATCTATCTATCTATCTATCTATCTATCTGTCTGTCTGTCTGTCTGTCTGTCTGTCTGTCTGTCTGTCTGTCTGTCTGTCTGTCTGTCTGTCTATCATTTCTGTCTGTTGTAAAATAATTAAAGTAATAAGTAAAATTGATCTGTTTTAAAACAAGCTGCTTAGGTTTGTCTTTATATCATTTGCCCTATATTTGTTTTGGCATTAATTCCACAAAAGTGGAACTCGTCACTTTGACACACTTCCAGCCATAACAGACCTTTGAAAATGAGCTTGTAGGTTATTCACCTGCAGCATCTCAACTGGAGCAGTAAAAAACAGGCATAACACATGTTAATACCATGTTATGCAACCTGGCTGCAAGTTCATAAGAGTGGGACAAAGATTAAGGAATATATAACCTCAATACTGGGTTGCGTAAAAGAGCGTCTTGAGAATGGAATCCAGTGTGATGTTGAGTTGTTTGGTTGTTGGAGACCTATTTTCTTCCTCCGTCTGCTGTCAGTAGAGTTTGGTGGTGATGTATCACCCATAGGTGTGTGTGATGCAGGGGTGCTGAGAAAAGAGCACAGATATCAGAACATGATGCATCTGCTGGGCTATCTCTAAAGGTCACTTTTTAAAATTTTATTTATTTATTTATGGGATTTCTTTATGATCAAATGTTCTACAACAGGTAATATATCTGTATTTATATACATCTATATGAATGTAAATGGTGCAAATTAGCATTTTATATATAATTCTAAATTATAATGTATAATTATTATTATATATAAATGATATAATACCCCTAATAATATGCTTTAAAAGTGCCACTTTGAAGTAATGTATGCACACTGGCACATTACACCTATATACCAGCTCATTTGAAGCAACATTCAGACGCGACCCCCTACTTCGAGGAACTTCTGCTGCTGTGATCCTGACATGGTAATTAAAATCCTCAATGTTTCGCTCTCTCTGTTTTCCCAGAGAAAAAAAACACACAAAAAAACACTCAAACTCATCTAGCCCAATCTGAGGTGTCGGTTAATGTGTGTGTGTGTGTGTGTGTGTTTTTTTATATATTTTTTTTTACAAACATAGAAACACCAACGAGTGATAACGAGTTTCTGTTTACTTATTTATCTCTCTCTCTGTGCTGTTACCTTGGTATCTTGCAGCCCTTCGGCAGTAGCAGAGCTTCGTAGTTTATTTATACCGCGCCTCATTATTTATTAAAAACTCAGTTAGTGGGGCAGGCTCGAGCGCCGACAGGCTGCCGCGTTTCATCCTCCTGTGCCAAGTGGGGCTCCCTCTTGCCCTGCGCTTTGCGCCAACGCCGGGGAGGCGCAGAAACAAAGATGAGGCCATCGGGGATTGCCGCGGAGCTCCAGGCTTCAAAGAGCTCTCCCCTAAAGACATTACATGCACACAGAGGGGCTCGACAGACCTGCTGCATCTCTGATTCACTGGAAGCATTTTGTTCTTCTTCAGGATGGCTCAAAGAAATAGAAAAATAAAGAAATTAAATGGTTGTGCTTACATGTTTTTGCTTAGATTTGCTTCTCGACGTGGTTCTTTTGTGGAAATTGAAGAGCATTGTTACACAGCTCTCTGAAATGCTTGATTCTGATTGGTCAGTCGGGACATTTCGAGGTCAGTTATTCCCTCATAATGACCGCTGTCAATAGATGCAATGGAAAATGACCGCTCATCCGGGTATCTGAGGCCAGCGCTTCTTATTGTATATCACACCGTGGACGCGCTCCTTCACAACATTTATTTCTATCAAGAGGGTGTATACATTTTTGGTCAAGATCTTGTATTGACAATGCAAGAGTCAAGCACTCTGTAAAGTTTACTCCAGCACATCCCAAAGACTTTCAATGAATTTAAGGTCTGGACTCAGAGATTCCAACCATTCTTTCACAATTTGAGCCTGATGAATCTTGACATTGACATCCTGTAGTGTCATGATGTGTCTTCCTATATGGTTGTTTAAGAAATTAATAGTTGCACATTCCATCAATTAGAGTTAGAAGAACTGTTGCCAAACATAACATGCTAGAAACATAATAATCACTGCAATAATGTTCCAATCATTGACTCTTAGGCATTTGACTTTTTTAATCCAAACAGCGACTTTTTTTTTTGGGCCTTATGGGTGTACATAATCCCTTGCTTATACATTTGTGAACATATTGTGTCCTTTTGTTGGACGGAACCCGCACATGTCCCTTTCCCGATGACACCCTGCGACTACCGGTATTCCCAAGTACAAAACATTCTCATACAGCGGCATGAAAAGGAGGCCTATGTGTGACGCCTCTCCGGAATGTCAGAGTCCTGTCAAACAGGAAAAGGGTAGCGGTGCGGCCAGCCCAGTCCCCGGACACGGACACACACCCGTCCTGTCCACACTTGAGCCGCAAGGACCTGTAGTTTGAGACGGTGAGAGTGAGATGTATCACACACCGGTCTGAGATACACTCAAAAGTCACAGCAAGTAAAACTCATTTAACAGATGTTTGAGTTATTTGTCAAATTAGATCCTAATACCTGATTGGATAAATGCTGAAGGGCAGCTTAAATTTATTTCGATGGTATTATATAACCAAAAGATCATGTGGAAACATGCCTCTTTTTTCTGATAATTGTTACGTAAGCCCTCCAGTAGCACGGGATTGTGTCATTTTGAAGCAGTGACCTTTGTTTCTGTACGCTTGGAGTTTTGATGTTGGTTGAGTGCACAGCAGATATTTCTCTATGATGTGAATTGGCTGGATTGTCAAAGTAAATCACATATTAAGGTTTTTCAGTAACAGTTTACAATAAGGATTAACATTAGTGAATGCATTCGGTGTCATGAACTATACCTTTACAGCATTTATTCATATTGGTTATAATGGTAACCTTGTAGCCTATTGCATGTACTGTGAATGTTCAGTTTTGGTTTTCGTTTCACTGTGTTCTGTTCCTGTTTTACATGCCTGAGTTCCTAGATAGTTTCCTTGATTGTTAATTAGTCCCTCACACAGCTCTTTCCTCTTACACTTCATTAAAGCCAGCATGACGTACTAATACATATTTAAAATTTCACGTTATGAATTAGTTGTTAACTTGATAATGATGGGTTTAGTGGGCTTCATTTTTTTTTTATTTTTTTTTTATCATTTGTCATTTTTAAAAAGAAATAAATTAATATCTCAAACTAATTTCTCAAAATTAAAAAATACACTGCTGCTCAACTTTGGGCTTGGTAGTATTTTTTTATGTTTTTGAAAGAAGTATATTATGCTCACCAAAGCTGCATTTATTTGATCAAGAATACAGTAAAAACAATTTAAAATAACTCTTTTCTATTTTAATATTTTTTAAAATGTCATTTTAAAGCTGAATTTTCAGCAGCCATTACTCCAGGCTTCTTCTATGATCCCACAAAATGTCTATAAAAACAAGTATTAATATTTTATGCAGTGAGTGTTGCTTCTCAAGTAAATATGTTGATTTTTTTTTTTTTTTTTTTTTTTTTTTTACTATAAACAATTCAATAGAGAAAATTGCTATGCAGAACTGCAGATTACTTTTGATTAATATCAGTTTAAAATCTGATACAAATACAAAATACAAATACAAATGCATCATTTTACAATAGGATGTTCATATAGAAAGCACTAGAATTCAAAAGCTACCCCTATTGTCTCACAACAAGCTAACACACAATTCACCATGTGAACACTAGTAAGCAAAACCGTTCACACACACCAGTCAGATGTATAAAACTGGTCACAGATGATTCCATTGCATCCAAACAATAAAAAAGTTTAAAGGAAGAGGAAGTGAGAGGAAGGCCAAACATTTGTCTCACATACGATTTGTGCTATTGTACATAGAAATATAATGACTATTTTTGATCCTATATAAATAAAAGTGATGATCCAGTTCATTTCCTCCAAGGAATAGCTATTTGGCAAGGAAAGGCTTATTTTGAGACAAGAACATGCGAATAATAGAAGAGTCAGAGACGTGTAATGAAGGAAGGGATGGCAGTAATTTCCGTTGAGAGCCATAAAGCAGGTGTCTGTACCCTCATCTACAACAAGACATTCTGGCAGTGATATGTGTTCTTTGATCATATGAAGAGAGCGGCTTCAAAGAAGGCAGACGGCGTTTAAGGTTGCGAGATCTCCTGTGAAAGAACGGGTTTTGCATATATTAACTTAAAGCCACATTGCAGAGATAGTGAGTGTGAATTTAAACTGTTGTTAATTTTCACCTATCATTCACGTACCTGATATTTGAATGCAGTCATTTAAACACTGTTCGCCCAGGTGAGGTCTTATTTGCATGATCTTTATATCTGAATTCCTCTGACATAGCTTTGTGGTCACTATACTTTTGTGTATTAGAAGTAAAAGTGCATACAGAAAGTTTTTGGCTAACAAAGCTAAAGTGCGAACCTAAAGCTCTGTTCTGTATTTAGTTCTGCTGACACAAACAGTAGAATAAATTCTCTCATAACTATGAAATAATAGAGGGAATTAGTCATTTCACTCTATGTACTTTGGACTTAAGCACTTGGCAGACGGGAGTAAACCTCCCCCACTTCTCGCAGTTTGGATTCTGTGACACGCACGAGAATCTGCCAGGATTCTTTTTTTTTTTTAGGACCTCTTGTTCTTGACATAAAACAGCGGGATAGTACTTTGCGCAAGGTGGCAGGTCGTTCCTCTCTTGAAGCTTTGATATTTGACAATGATCGTCCTTTCAGTGGCTTTTGTGGCCGCTGTTGAAACTCAAGAGCCTCTCAGGTGTCATTTGTGACTTTTCCACCGAATATATTAGGAATCAAATGATACCAATCAATTCTTGTTTTTGTAATATGTACTAATTTAATGCTATAATTTTATTTCAGTAAAACTTTACAATAGATTTTCATTTGTTAACTACATTATTAACACGAGCAAACAATGAACAATTCGTCTATAGCATTAATTAATCTTAGTAAATGTAAAAACAAAACAAATGAACTAACATGAACATGAATTTTTTTTTATTAACTAACATTAACAAAGGTTTATAAATACTGTAAGAATAATTTGTTTATTGTTCGTGTTAGTTAATGCATTAACTAATAAAAACAAATGAGACCTTATGTTGCGGTAACACTTTATAATAAGTACAGTATGTTGGGGGGGTTTCCATGTTTTATGGGGACTTTCCATAGAAATAATGATTTTTATACTGTACAAAGTGTATATTTTATACCCTAAACCTTTCCCTAATCCTAACTGATGTATTTTAACAATGGGACCTAATGAGCATTTGTATGCATTTCAGTATGGACAGCATTATGTTATTTTTTTTTAAGTGGTTATTGGAGATAGGCTTAATGTATTTGTAATTAATGTCCAATAAAAGTTGGTTTAAAACACTTAATTAATGACATTTTCCGATACCCCTTGACCTAATCTAAAGTGAGAACAATTTACGGTCAAGTTGTTAACAAAGCATTATCGAACTCGTTACATATGAGCTAATTAAACTATAATAACTTGTTAATTACAGTGACAATACATGAAGAACTGTTTGTATGTAGTCTATTAATATATTAACAACAGTTTATAAACTATAACTATAAACTAATAGTTTGCAATGATTTGTAAATACTTTATTACTGTATACTTATTATAAAGTGGGTACCTTTATTTCTTGTATTTTTTTGTTAACTTCAGACTGTTTTACTGAAGCAGCTTGTGATGGCATAAATATGATGAATTAAATTACTTTAGATGTTAGAATGTGTTTTCAAGTCAAGTCAAATTTATTTATATAGCACTTTTCATAATACACTGATTCAAAGCAGCTTTATGAAAATCATGATGTTAATGTTTATAATATCTTAATATGCGATAAAATAGTTTACATTTTGCGACAATATAAGCAATCAAGCAGTTGAGATGCTAAGTAGCTTATATCGCCCATATGACTTTAAATAAAGCACTGGATTTTCAAAATTTGTAATTCATGATATTTCTTTGTGTGCAGGTTATGTAGTAGCAGTCAATTATGTCATCACTCTGTTCTCTGGTATACAAATTTCATTTTGTTGGAAAAGGGGTGAGAGGTGTGACTTGAAAACCTGAGGATTTCTCCTTTTTGCAACAACTGCTTAGCCTACAGGCATGTTGCCTAGTTGCAAGCGGGAAAGAGAAAAAAAACAAAAAAAAAGTCTTTCCGTCTTCAGCCACAGAGTTCTTTGAAGTTTCCACACTGCAACAGTAAAAGCATGTGAGCGATCCTGAGGCAACCCCACCCTCTCGTCCTGCACACTTCCACCCTTCTTCAGCCTGTAAGGTCCAACTCACATTTTCCATTTCCAGAGACTCTCCATGTCTACTCCTGACAGGGAACTTTCCACATGTAAAAATCTGCATAATTTATGACTTTATTCAAATGTTTCTATATTGATTTGGACGGATCACATCGAATGCATCATTCATCGTTGTACTTTCAGGAACTGCAATAGGCTTAAACGTCACTTTTAGATAATTGCACCGCCGATAAGACATTTCTCACCATCTCCCAAGAATTCCTGTGGGATATAATCTTATCTATTACTTTGATACACCAGCAGCACTGAATACATCTAATAATAACCTAGATCTAGTAATAATAACCAGATGGATTTAATGGAAAATTGGTAAGAAACCTTTTTTCTTACTTCAAGGGCACAACCTTCACAAGTTTTGATTGAGAGCCTCATATTTGATCACCTTCATCTTTTAGAAGGTTTTTGTAAAGGAAATGCATGGATGAGGGCCGGGATGTGTCATAGGTTGAGGCTGTAGAAAGGCCTGGTTCTCATGGTAAGATGATCCCTGTTGGGTGTACTGAGGGACTTTTGGAGGAAGGCTGGGAAATCTCTATGCATTTGTGGCATATTTTGTGTAGGATGTAATGTTGGGGGAAAAAAATAGGATTGCCATGTGTACAGGGAAGTCTATTGTGTTGAATCAAAGGATTTTCCCCTGTACACCATATCCCAAAAATATATTTGCAATGAAATCTCTCCTTTGAATTTGCCTGATCTCATTAGTATTCGTACATAACTTTTAGTTGCACCAACTACTTGAGTTGTAGTCCTGGAACCAATTAATCTATTTCATCAAAAACCCACAGCTATCACAGCACATGCTAAATAAGTTACATTTAGCATGTGCTGTGATAGCTGTGGGTTTTTAATATACAAATAAGATATTACTTGTCACTGGTATTAGCACAGTCATTGCTTATAGATTCAATGTCGTGTTTACCTTCATGTAGTCTATACTCTTCAGCACAATGGTAACCACAAAAACTTCAACATGTCAAACATAATGGCGTTGAACACTAACAGGTCTTTCCCTTTACTAAAAAATAAAATAAAATAACACTTAATTAAAAAAAAAAAGTCTCTTTATCCAGTCCTATGCAAAGCATGCTGGGAAATATAAATCCACGATACCGAATTTTAAGTTATCAAGACAATTTCATTAAGTTACGACTTAATTTGTAAAAAAATTCTAAATTAGTAATTTGAGTTTAAATTATGCACGATATTAAATTAATATAATGATCAACATTATTATGTCAATAGAACTCAACAAAATAATGTTTGCAACGTAAAAGGTTTAATTAAATCAATACATTTTTAACTTGCAGCCATGCATTTATTTAAGCTTTAGTAAGAGGTCCCCTGAATTACTTTTTGGAGTGATAATAAATTCTATAATATAGTATAGTATATAGTATAGTATAGTATATAGATGTAATAAATTATATTTACTGTATTATATATATAATTTACAGTCTCAATAATTTGTTACAAATTTTTGTTTAAGCTAATTATATAAAAAAAAAATTATCTGAAAATGTTAAAGTTTAGTCAAAACTTAACAGTTTAAAGTCTGAATTATGCATAAGTCACAGAACAGAATGAAACTCTTATAATGACTTTTTCTGTATATGTGTTAATGTGATGGCCTTGAACATTTTAAATTTTCTGTTATTGATTAAATACAATAAAATCAAATTGGTGATTCAATGTCATTAACCTAAAAGGATTTGTAAAAGTTAGTAGGCCTACGTCTCTAAAGTTCGTGTAAAATGTTTACGTGTTAAAGGGATAGTTCACCCAATCTACAATCGGAGTTATATAAAAAAATTCCTGGCTCTTCCAAGCTTGATAATGAAAGTAAATGGCCCTTGAACTTGACGCACAACGTAATTGACGCCTCTCACGGTTCAAACAATCAGGGCTGGGCAACTTCGTTCGTCATTACGTTGTGCGTCAAGTTCAAGGGTTACTCTTTTGCCGTAAATCGATGTGTACGCCCTGTCTGCCGGAAGCTAGTTGTTTTAGTCGATAAAGTTTTAAATATGGATATTTTTCTTACACGAACGCATCACTTCACTTCAGAAGGCCTTTATTAACCCCCGCAGAGCCGTTTCGAGCACTTTAACCATGAATAGATGCGCTTTAAAGGCATACTATGCAGTTTCCATTTTTGTTAAACAGCGACCCCTAGAGTCGCTGTGGATTACTTGTATTTAACGTTACTTTCGTAAATACCACTCACGCAGAGCCGTCTCTGCACTCACCTTGACTCTTTCGACCTCACTTTCTTCGTCGACTCTGCCATGATTCACGTCTGAAATGCGTGCTAGTGTCTTCCATAGAGGCTTCTACATATGTTGTTGATGTATGTGACGTCGTGCCGTAAAACAAGTTGCGATTCTCACGAGATTTGGCGGGGCGCCACCTCTCAAACCTGCATGGCTGGTTTTGCCAGCGGCGTCCCCCCCTGCTTTGCTATCGGGATTATTTGCCCTACTACTAGTTTGTTTACCTTCGAAATGACTTTGAAGCTGTTATGTTAAGGTACAAATCTTGCATAGTGTGCCTTTAATGGACTTCCAAAGTCAAACAGCCATTCACTCTCATTATCAAGCTTGGAAGAGCCAGGACATTTTTTAATATAACTCCAATTGTATTCGTCTGAAAGAAGAATGTTATATACACCTAGGATGGCTTCAGGGTGAGTAAATCATGGGCTAATTTTCATTTTTGGGTGAATTATCCCTTTAATGTGTTTATGCAAACATACAAAAATTAGTATTTGTGTACAAATTAATTTGTACATTTACAAATAGGACAATGTGTTTCAAAATGCAATAAAATATAATAGATGCATTTAAAGTCCTCCCACTTGCTCTTTGAAAGTTTATTCACAGCACTTACATAAGGATGATAAGCTTAAACAAAGCGCAACATTATTCAAACAATGACATAAGATGTAAATGCATTTACAGCCTCACAGCAGATAAAGTGTAATCCTGTATAATGAAGTTTGGCAGCTTAATTATGACATACATTTAACACATTCTCTTCTTTATAATAGAGAAGACAGCAGCATCCCAGCCTATGTTCATTTTGTCCAGGAGGTGATTGTAATCATACACCTTCTCAGGTAATTAGTGTGATAATTAGGGAGCTCCAACAGGTTCTGGTGACAGATGTGGCTGGCTTTTTGGTTACGGAGGTGTGTACCGGCGTCACTCATGTTAGGATGCTTTAGAGGACCCCTACCATTACTGTCAGTGCACCCTATTGAGAAGCACAGCAGAGCCACACCTACACGCTACCTGGATCACATGTGTGTCCTTTAGCTCAGTTTCTTTTGCAACGTTTGAAAAAATTAATTGCATGAAGACAACGAGATGGAGTGAGCAGGGCAAATGCTGAATCAGTGTACATTCGCATAATGCATCTAAAAAACGAATTCAGTTTATCCTCTTTTATATTCATGCATTTGGCTCACACCTAAAAGGGTCTAAAAGTGCAATTAATGTATTATAATATTTTTTTTGTATGAGTGTCAAACACATGACATTGGTGTTGCTAGCACCATGCTCTACCAATTATTACAGCAACTTGTAGCTTAATTGGACACATTTAAATAATTTATGAAAAGACTTTACAGGATACAGAATCAGAATGTGGAATTTCACCTTAAAAATAATCTTGACATATCCCAATGGTAACGCTTTCTTTTCAAATCTATTGTTATTCACTAGTATTGCCATAACATCTATTACACAAAAGTTAACTGGCATTAAATTACTATTAACTATAGCAATCTTTTAGAAAGGTGTCTTTACTCCAGCAGTAGCCTAAAACAAAGCTAAAATGTAAAGTTGTTTCAAAGGTCAAGCAAGTTATATCTTGATGAATAAATCACTTTTTATACACAAAAGTTCATTCGGTTTATGTAGCTCACATCCCCAGGGTGTGGGTTCGATTCCCAGCAAATGAGTGAACTGAAAACTGTATGTTGAACGCAATGCAAGTCACTTTGGTTAAAAGTATCTGCCAAATACATAGATATAAATTCAAAGTGCTTTACATCATTGAGAAATAAAAGTATAACTGTAAAAATATTTAAGAACATTAAAATTAATAAGAAAACCAATAAAATTATATATTTCAATCATGAAAACTCAGATTACTTTTAGCATGTTATTGAATATGGCAAATTGGCAATGTTAATGTATTTGGTCTTGGCGGACAAGATCTGCTTATCCAGCCTGATCTCATGGCAAATCGTACGAATTCTACGAGGTGGCTAATTCGTACGAATTCATACGACCTCACTCGTACGAATTAGTACGATTTTTGCTAAATCGTAGATATTTTACGAATTGGCCAATTCGTATGAATTCATATGAATGACCTACCCCTGACGCCGCCCCTAAACCTACCCATCATGTGGGTTTAGACAAATCGTACAAATTCTATCGTACAAAATTTGCTGCTGTTGATTCTTGTTGCTGCTGCTGTTACTGCTAATAGATACACAGACACGCTGCTGTGAGCATGTAAGACATGATGCTGCTGCATAAATAGACATACATAAATCCCATAGCAGGTTGAGGGTTTTAGAGGAGCTCTGATAGTGTGCTGCTTACAGCAAACAATGAACCGACTATTTAAATGTTGAGCAAGTAGTCTCATTGGCTGCAGGATCAGCAGAGGCCAATCAGCTTGTGCCATGCGGTAATGATGTGATTGCTTGCAGATTGCATGTAAATTACAATAATGTGCACCACTGATAAACTGTGCATAAAAGACTAGGATTGTCTATTAATAAAGTAAATGGGGGTAATTTTGTTTGTGTTAACTTTAAGTTGTGCAATTTACGCGGAATACAATAATTCAAGCTTGTGTCCATTTCTCATTCTGTCTCGTACTGTCTCAGTATAAAGTGGTAAAAAGCAGTTTAGCAGCCTCAGCCTGTTTTTAGTATTTATAATGCTGTACAAAAGAGCACAAGATTACATGCATGAAGAGAAAATGTTCACCATCTCAAATAAATGGGAATAACATGCAAAACAAGATGCTCAATTACAGAACATTCCCACTAATCACAATATGCTAAATATGTAACACTAATCACCCTTATGAGAATAAAGACTTTTCCTTCCTTCTGAGATGACTGACAGCTCCTGTCATGTTCTCTCCTGGCTGAAGAATATTTCTGCTCCTTGCCGTTTATTATATCTCTGAAATTCATTTCATTAATCTCTCTGGCAATGTGTGTGTGGAGGGTAGAATCCCTGAGCTTGTCATCCTCCCTCCCCCAATACGGAGAAAAGGACTTTAGGGTTGAGGCTTAACACTGACCCCATGCAGAGAGTGTGTTGAGTATTAATTGAATGTGTAGCTTGTTTATCCCTATGGAACATCCCTTAAAGTAGTAAAGCACATGATTAATCCATTAAAGCTTTCATATTAAAACAAAGATAGCAGCATCGTTGCCTTTTTCCTGCTACTGGAAGTGTGCATGTTGAATACTTTCCAACACATACCCTGGGAGCATCTTTTTCTTGAAGTCTCTCAGCTCTCGTATAATCAAATGCAGTGCAACATTCCTTTGTTCGAAAGCGTCTAATTCTGATTGGAGGTTTGCACCGGAATCTCACCATTGGTTGCGCTGAGGCCAATCGCGCACTGCAGCCGACCTCGGTTGCTACATCTCTTTGCAAAAGATTTGAAAAGACTTGCTTGTTACACCATAATGCTATTGTTTCAGGGGGCACTGCTCTTCTCTTTCTTGAGATGATGCTGAATCTTGTAAATAAGTTTGAATGACTGGGAAGGTTGGACATGGGTGGTCTTGTCATTTGCATAAGCGACACACAGAGCTGTTTATTCCGTCTGCCTCTTTATCAGCCGTCATGCGTGCCTGTTGCGCTGCGATTCTCACGAAATAGCCTCTGAGCATCAATTCTTGAATTACTCCAAAGGAATTTTCCTTACACATCATCTTTGAGCAGCTTATCAGGACCAGAGCAGTGGTAATTGAGGTGCGACCCAAATAAGAGCTCTTGAGTGAGTCTGGAGCTTTGCTGACCTACATATTAAGGGAACATTGGCAAAGCAGCCCCACAATCAATATGCAGACTCGACGCACCAGCTTCCTCCAGCATTGGCCCCTCTCTCTCTCTCTCTCTCTATCGCTCTCTCTCCTTTCGGCTAATGGGGTGGCTGAGAAAAGAGGCACATGTTCTGTATTTTCAGTAAACCAGCAAGCCAAACATACCATGTGAAATGGCCTTGGACCATAAGAGGTTCTGGAAAATGAAATATTTGAGTGCACTTGTTTGCTTACATTTCCAGTGCAGGTGCAGTCGTGTATGCTCTGAAATGTCGTGACTAATGAAAGAGAGCCCATTAAACGCTATTGTATCATTTTTGGATGGATGGATGACTTTTGACAGACACTGCTCTCTCATACTCAAAAATATGTGGGGAAAAGTTATAGATTTCTTGAGGTAAAGCTATGAACAAGTGTATTTTTAAGGATGTAACTGAATATTCAAGATTGGGTAAACCACATTTTAAAGTTTAAGAATCAACCCTTTAATTAGTGATCACTAAATTTACAATTGGCTGGGACTTCTTTCTGACTTGTTTTTGTGATCTTGACAAAAGTTGTCTTACAGTAATGCATGACCACTTAATAACATTATTTATTAATATTTATGTTATTATTAATTACATTTAATCATATATTTAATTTTATATATATACATATAGAGAAATAAAGTCTACTGTTGGGAACCTTAAGATTTTTTTTTTTAATTGCCATATTTTCAAGAGTATTAACCAATTTACCAATTAACCAATTATTTTAACTAAAAATTCTCATTCTCATTACTGTAACATGAAAAAAATATTATTTATACTATTTAAGTATTTATACACCATGGTAGCATTTATTATACTGCATTATTTTTTATTAAATAAATTGAACATTTTACTAATGAGAATACAGTAATAAAAAATAAAAAAAAACATCAGACACATTTCAGTAATACAAATTGGAGGTAAAATGTGCTTATCCTTATGGAAAATATGATTTCTAAAGATTTACTTGGGTGAAATGTGACCTGGATATTTCTTGACCGGTTTCATAAGATACACCTAAATATAAGACAGCCTGCGGTGGTCATGTCTATTTAGTCTTCTTTCTCTCTATCTCTCTGTCCTGGCAATCTGCCGAGTCAACTGACGAACTGATTTGTCCCTACAAGAGAAGACCGGTGAAGCAAAAAGCACCCTCACTCAGGAGGAGCTCTGGGAGTTGAACTGAATAACTCTTCTCAGCCACTCCATGCTTTAAAGCAGCACTTAAGTTGCTCAGGGACGGACAGATAACTGCTGTTTATGTGCTTGTTAGTTCATGTGAGGTAATTAGTAACACCCCACGACCATCTCCACCACCACCACCCTTATCACAGGTCCATTGGTGACCATTGTAGGTTAGACTCAGTGGTTTGGATCTGATTGGTTGGGTCTTTAATGCTTTTAATGCTTTAATGTTCAAATAATGTAATCTATTATTGGTGTCACAGCAAATGGTAGCATCCAAAACAGCCACAGATAAAATAAATGAAGCTCCCTGATATCAAACCAATGAACGGTTAGGAAAACGGTAAAAGCAAATACAGCAATAGTAACAGTGATGCTTGGCTTCTATTCTATTCTGTTAAGAATTTAACTAGTGGTCAACCAAGATGCACAAAATAGACACCACTCAACCACTGGGAAAACATTCAGACCCTGGATCTTATTGATCATGACAGACTCACTTCCTCTAGCTGGCAGGTCCGGTCCCTCTTCTAAAGAGCCTCTGAGCTGGATTGATTTAGAGCTTCCTCCTCCCTGTTAATAACAATAAAAAAGCAGACAGACTCCAGCAAGGCGTCATCACTTACTCCTCACCTCCACAGGGAGGGACCCAGCCTCCATTACACGTCCTGTGAGTTGAGTGTCCTGCGGTGCCTCTGAAGTTTGAGATGGCTACTAGGTAATAACCCGGTCATTGGGTCAGTAGGAGCTGAATAGAGAACCACGATCAACAGCTTTACAAGGTCATTGTACGCTGGGGTTTTAGGGTGGAAGAAGCCTAAAATCTCAATTTCTTATTATTTCTTATTATTTATTACATTACATTACATTCATCTTTATATATAATTCTAATTCAAACCATGCTTGCACAGTAAATCACATGATTCAATTTTCTCTCTTTGTTCTCGCCACAAGCGCTATATATTAGGTATTCAAACATTTACTTTATAATTATGTAAACATTTTGTGAATGTAATAACATTTTTAAATGGCTTTCAATAATCCTCCAGGGATGCAACACAAGCAGCGCTGTTGGGGACACACCACAACTGTCTTAATGAAGCTGCTGAACAACAACAAACTGCTTCATATTGAGTTTGGTGGCTCAGTGATCCTGTAAGCCTGCGACAAACACTCTCTTTAATCTATCTTCCCAGTCCCTTTTTCAGGTTAGCTTTTTAGAGCAACATAAGAGAATGGAAGCTTTTGTTCTGTAGTCCCTTTTAACACCTGATAAGATCTGTGGTTTGAAAGCGTTTGATGGAGTGCTTGAACCTCTTCTAAGTGCACACAAGGAATGATGGTGATTCCACTCATTTGCACAACACTTGTCATTGTCCATGTTCTCTAAGGTTCATTATGTGGCCCTTTTCTAAGACTGTTAAGCAGCTTTTTCTCTTAGATTGTTTAGTTGTGGATCATCAACCCTTTGGATAACGTAAAAGAAAAGATGTCACACTCAGCACTCAGATTGCTAGATGTTCGCATCGAATAGTGTTTCTGATAGTGTTTGCAATGTCATATAATGTCTTTTCTGTTCAGATGAAGACCACACAGACAGTTGAATACATTTTCCGTTGTGTCTATAAACTGTGTTGCATAATGTGAGAGCTTATTTACTCCGGAGCCATGCAGGAAATAATGATTAGTGTTTTTCTGAATGTGAGGAAATGTCAGTACCGCTGACCTGCCGGTTAGGATCAAAGACAGGAAGTGCACAGACAGGTCTGGAGGACCAAAAGAAAAGAAGCTGAGAGATATTGAGGAATATGTTTAGATATGGTAAGAGAGAGGAATGACAGAACATGGTTAGTAAAAACTGACTACCAGAAAGAGCTGTTTGAATGACATGTAAAGCAACCAGTCAGTTAATTTTGTTTTTCATGCTGTTTAGAGGCAGGTTTATTTTGGAATATGAATGAATGCATGTACCGGTATGTACCATGTATATGTATGTACTGTATGTATGTACTATACACATATACATGTATGTATGTATGTATGTAAGCACTGTACGCATGTATGTACTATGTATGTATGTATGTAGTACTGTGTACGTACGTATGTACGTTTGTATGTACTATGTATGAATGTATGTACTGCACGTATGTACAGTATGTACTATGTATGTACGTATGTAGTACTGTGTATGTACGTATGTACGTATGTATGTTTGTATGTACTATGTATGAATGTATGTACTGCACGTATGTACAGTATGTACTATGTATGTATGTATGTAGTACTGTGTACGTACGTATGTACGTATGTATGTTTGTATGTACTATGTATGAATGTATGTACTGCACGTATGTACTATGTATGTATGTATGTATGTACTATGTATGAATGTATGTACTGCACGTATGTGGTACTGTGTACGTACGTATGTATGTATGTTTGTATGTACTATGTATGAATGTATGTACTGCACGTATGTATGTATGTACGTACGCAATACACATGCATGTGCTGTGTGTACGTAAACTACGTATGTATGTATGTATGTACTATGCTGCGTGTATGTACTGTATGTATGTATGTACCGTATGTGTTTACTATGTATGCACGTACACATGTATGTACTGTATGTACCTATGTATGTGTGTATTTACTGTATGTATGTATGTATGTATGTTTGTTTATAATTCACTGTAAACATACTCTCTTGATGCTCCTGACATTTAGCCTAAGTCAATGCTCTGGTTTGTGTGCTTTAATGGGCTCTTCCTGCAGATCTGGCTTTGTTGCCACTCTTTGTTTTAAGACGCTTAATTTCTCTGGCTAATCTGGAAACCCATAACCAGGGCTCAACCTATTGCCTGTAAGATAAAGACTTTAAGCAGTCCAGCTCTTAATGTGATCTTACAACCTCCCTGAGAGAAAGGCCATTTAGAGATTGGCTGCAAGCTCAAACTCAGAAAAAAATGTGCAAACTGCAACGACTGCTTCTCATAGGTTACAATCCAGGTTTATTTTGGATTAAAAAGAGTTTAAATCCAAATGGATTAAGACAGTATAGGCATCTCTCTTTTCTTACTCCGAAGAAAAATGTTAGAAGTGTTCTTTGTGTTCTGCTGGTAAGGGATGATGGGGGCTGGGCAGAAGTGAAGGAGAGAGCTTTTTTTATCAGAGGAGGCAGACAGCCACACTTAATCAGAAGATTTAGCTCAGTGGAGTTTGCTTGCAATTTCCAAAATCTGTTTCAAAGGGATGCAACAGATCAGCAGTATGTATCCGACAGCTGCATCGGTGGCATGAACATCGGAATTTGTAATGGACATGAGGAATTTTGGGGGGCAATTTATTACCAGTTCACATGGTGTTACATTGCCTTGAGCTAAAAGCATTGAAAATCATCTGTGTACTGTTTATTTTGACCCAAAATGAAGGCTAATAAATTAATAAATAATAACTATTAATATAATTATAATTAATAATTGTACTATTTATCTTACATGATTTCTACTATATATATATATATATATATACATATGCATTATATATGTACATATGTGTATGTGTGTGTGTGTGTGTGTATATATATATATATATATATAGAGAGAGAGAGAGAGAGAGTCTTTAAATATTATTTATATTAATTAATTAATTAATTAATTAATATTTATTAACACAAATAAATATTCATTATTATGAATTGTATTATTAATAAAAGATTAAAACTATTTGTACAAAAATCATTGTATTTGCAGGTGAGCTGTGTTGATGCAACTTGAATTGATCACCTTAAAATGCTTCGACGTTAAAAACAATTTTTACAGGTGTGTGCTATGATTGATTGTGCTGATGTTTAAAATGATCATAAAACTTTAATTAAAAAATAAAAATGAATGTGTTAAATCTGTAATAACATTTTGTTCTGGTTTTAAAATACCAGTGTTGACTTTTCTCTCTGCAGCAATAATTTATGGATAATTGGATATTGCACCAATAAGTGACACATTTGTGGTTGCTTTAGCGCTAGGATCAGTGCATTACAGAGAAACTGAAAAAATCCCCATCGCTCAGAATTAAAGACCCCACAGCGTAATAGACCAAAGGCAAATGTGTGTGTCATGTTCTCAACTTTCCGTAGCAAGTCTTCCCATCTGCCCCACTGCCTAATGCCCAAATGAACTCCACACACTCCGACTCAAAGCCACTGATCAAAGCTTAGGGAAAAGATCAAAAAGGAACACATACCTTATCTGACAAGAGTACATAACTGTCTTAAACAGCTCCGTGCTCCTCAACACCGATCTGAAGTCTGGGCTGAGGATGTCTGGGCCTCAAATGGCCCCGTTCTGACCTGATTACAGCCCTTTTTCTGGCTCTTTGAACCTTTGAAGAACTGCTCTAAAATATGCCATCTAATTCAACCGTGCAGTTGGGACAGAAGTTTCACCTTTGGCCATAAACGATGGAAAGGGAGCTTCCTTTTTGCATTTTTAACACAGAGTGGATATGTGTCACTAAGAGATCCACCTATATGATTCAACTCTGTGTTAGCATGCCTGGCCTTATATTGACCTTTGTTAGGGTTTTTTTTCTTGCAAAGGTAAGCTCTAATGAAGACTAATGTGTTTTCTTTAATGGACTTTTGACTTATATGACGCATTGGATTAGGCATAGCATAGTTTATATCATTTAGTTAAATCACATAAACTGTACTGTCATGATTCAGTGAATAATCATTGACATCAGTAAGCGTTATTAAAGCGTTAGTTCACCCAAAACTGAAAATTCTGTCATGATTTACTCATGATGCCAAAATGTTGACAGTCGACTGTTCAATTAGTCATCCGACAACTTCAACTCATTGAGTTTTATACTTCAATTTAATTCAATTCACAATTATTTGTATAGCGCATTTCACAATGCATATCGTTTCAAAGCAGCTTTACAGAAAATGTTTCTACGTTTCAGTGAAGAGTAATCTGTTATAAGGTCTTTCATTGTATCAGTTATTTTCTTAAACATCTCATGTAACACTTCATCCTGCTGGTGAACTTTCACTCTGACGCTCAACTGTCCTTACATGACTGTTTACATATATTTCTCTTGGCTAGGAAAAGATTACTAATATTTATCATAAGATCAAGGTATGTGAAGACATGTGGAGCGAAGTGAGCGAATTCCCCATGAGGTAATAAACACCACTATTGCTTTGTGGTTGAATAATCAAAGCAAAGCACATGCAACCAGACCAGCTGCTGGAGAAATCATCTCTGCAGAGGTTTGATGGTGTGTGTAAGTGTAGCAGTGAAGCCATCTGATGCTTTGCATTAGGAAAGCTTTGGAGTGCTTGAGCGCTCTACGGATTCCTTATCCTCATCAATGTTGTGTAAAGAAAGGGAGTCTAATCCTATCAGGCCCTCAAATCCTCCGCTGGGGCCTCATCTCCCATGAACACAGGGCCCGCTTCGCCGTATCCTCTGCCAAGTACTGCGTACATGGCAGCTTTCCAGCCCCGGTCTGGTTCCAGGTGAGGACGGCGGTTCACGAGAAACAAAGGCCACATTTGTCTTTGACACTAAAACTACTTGTGACATCACCGTGATCCATCATAATAAAGCTTTCCTCTGAGAGCCATTCGCAGAATCGCAACAGATAAGACACACAACTTGATTGTGTATGCATGTAACTAACGTGACCGTGAACCAGACTTATAGCTTGGCTTTAAATGTCACCGATGCCATATGGTCCACGGAAGTTGTGCATGTTAAAGCAACTACAGAGCCGATTGTCCTCATTTAAACTCCTGCTCACAAAACACTAACGATAAAACAACACCGGAGCCAAATAAATGTGGTGAAATAAAATGGAATGCAGCTCATTCCAGCTCCCTTTCCGAAGAGAAAACCGATGGGGCTGAATATGCCAGAGCGTTCATTGTGTGATCTCGAGCTGGCTCCTATCACGTACTAACACTGTCCTTAAATTATAGGCTGTGCGTGTGTTATTTTAAGTGATACTCTGTACTGTCTCAGTCAGACTGACTCTAAATAAACAGAACTTGGGCAGACAGTTTGGATCACAAATCATGTTCTAGGAATATTCATGGGGGCAATGAGTGAGTTATGTGGTTATGTGCCGAGACTAATGATCCAGCCTGCTTTATTTTTGGAATACTGAGTGTGTGTGTGTGTGGTTCAGGTAAACCCTACGTTATAGGGACAAAATGTCCCCATAAAGATGGAAATATCCGAAATCCTTGACCTTGCGGGGACATGTTTTGGTCCCCATGATGAAAACAGCTTATAAATTATTCTGTGATGTTTTTGAAAATGTAAAAATGCAGAAAGTTTTCTCTGATGGGTCTGTTTAGGGGATAGAATATACAGTTTGCACAGTTTAAAAATCATTATGTCTATGGAATATCCTCATAAAATATGGAAACCCAATGTGTGTGTGTGTGTGCGCGCAGTCTCTACCATATGAATCCTCAGCCATCTTAATATTTAATTTGAGCAATTTCAATCGCTACTATGTGAAGGATCACCTTTGGCTGCTGGTCATGGAATAATGTTTCTATTGAACACACTGATGAGATCAAGGATTCCTCAGGTTATAATGGAAAACCTGGGTCAAGTAGGACAAGTTGGTGGAAAGTGAAGTTAATTTTAGCGAGGACATTTCCTTCTGATTATGGTGGTTCTGCTGGTAGCAGTGTCATAAATTATTATTTAATATGCATTTTAGTATTTCTTTAATTTTTTTTAAAGCATGCACATGATAGTGTCACAATTAGATAAAAAAGAAAAAAGGCTCATTATAATGCAGTAATTCTTGAAAATTATTTTTATTTTTATTTTTTTTAAGTAAGAAAGAATGTTATGTAGGCTAATATTTGAAAAGTATAAACACTTTTGTCTGTCAAATTATAAGGAGTGTGGTGTAACCACAGGAAGTCATTTTGACATTTTGGCAGTTATACTTTCATTTAAATTGAGTCACTCTACAGAAACTTTTTGTAAAAGAATCCTTGATACATGTTTTTTTTATTACATTTTTTTATTAATTTTGAAAGGGTGCAAAAAAAGTATTTTAGTAGTTTCACTGCTGGATTTAGGTACTTTTTACCTGAACATTAGACATTTTTTATTACACATTATTTCATTAAATCTAAATTGTGTGGTGCAATGGTATAAATTGTACCACACTAAATACAAACTATATTTTTAACAGATTTCTCCTTTTCATCTTCTCGGTTATTGTTATTTGTCATTGACCCATAAATTCAGTTCAATCAGTTGAAAGTTGAAAGTTTCAATTTTTCAATTGAAAGTCACTACAGTTTACAAGCACAGCAGAAAACATTACGCCCCCACATTTTAAGTTTTTATTTTTGTCACTTTCATGGCGTTTTTGCTTTAAGCCCTGGTTATAATGCTGTTTGTAGATCTTCTGCTGACTTCTGCCTCTCACCCAGAATTTGAGGCAAAAGTCAGTCTGAATTCAAGTTATTTTGAAACCGTTTCACCACACACACACACACACACACACACACAAATATTTCTTAAGGTGCTCAAACATATCACAAAGGGGAAAAAAATAAGCCACTTGCAGCACATTTGCTGGACAAATGCACCAGCAGTGAGCGTTTATTAAGTAAATGCTTCGATATTTACAACATTTAAACTCTGTCCTGCTAGATGACTGCCTCCTGGCATTCATATAGAGATTATTTCACCCACAAAACATTTTGTGTTTTAATATGTTGCAAAATATTCTGTTCTTCACGCCCTTAGATTCTGTTGACCACATCTTGTAGGTAGTCGAAATTATCCTAATGTGTCCTAGGACCTCAAAGATGATGCATTTAAGATGCATGTTAATAGGTGTAAACAACGTCAACTAGTGATTGAATCACCCAAGATGTTTAATACCGGTAGGTGCAAACATGGCCTTCTAGGTTTTAATCACATCTCTTTCAATTACTCCAATGTCGTTGTGTCCCTTTGCCTGTGGTATTCAAGTGAATCATATTTTTGATAGTTGTAGCTGCTTGGCACAAACCACCCACACATTCCGACAAAACGGGATCCATATTTATGATCCCTGTGTCTTTCTTTTTAATAGAGTCGAGGGCAAACATGCCACGAATCCTCCTCAATGGGAGCCATTCCGTGGCGTTTCTATGAATTAGCATTTTTATTAATCCAGAATCACTCACTTGAATGGGAATTATCGTTTGCAGATTAGTGCAGTTTTCTCAGAGGCTTTTTTTGTGGCAATCTATCTTTGCGCCGCAGAACCCATAAATTCTCACTAAAGAGGGAACACAAACACATGCAGGAGGGGAATGTGGCGAGGGAGTCAGGCGTTTAATCCTCCGTCATTATCTAGCTGCCCTGCGAACAGCCATCTGCCAAAGTGCGTAACTTCCACGTAGAGCGCGGGGTGACGGTTATGAGGGGTGAGGACGTACTCTGACCACATTTCCTAAATTAGCACATCTTGTATATGCAGTGGAAAACTGCCCGTTGTTCTAATTTACCACCCGACTCTCATATCTATTCATCTCGCGGTCTAGGAGAGAATAAGAGCGGGAGATAACAAGTAACAGAGAAAAATAAAACTCCCCTTCCATACAGCTGAGAGGTGCCAGTAAAAACACAGAGTCAGGGATGTGAAATGACTATTCAAATGATGAGTCATCTTTGATATCAAACATGTGGTTAAAGGAGACCGAAAATAGCAGGTTCCAGTCTCTCATGGAAAGCGGCCAGTGTCGGGTAAATCAATGGGTCTAATTACTGAAATGAAAATACAGGATCGGAGTCTGTATGGGAACAGCTGCATACTGTAAACCCTAATGCTCAAAATAATGAATTGGTTTGAGTAGGGCAAACTTAAAATAAACAAATGAGTTCAATCAAATGCACTTTTATTTTTATTTTTAGTTTATTTAGAGTTTTTAGTACTTTCTTTTTCTTTTGTTCACAAAACTGACATATTTTAAGTAATCTTAATTGTTTCATTGTTTTGAGTTTTATGAACTTGTATCTTTTAATTTTGACAAACTTAAATTTAATTGAAACTGAAACTGGGCTGGGATTTCTATTTCCCAGCATGCTTTGCCATTTCACTCGAAAGGAAGAGTAAATACTAAAATGAAGTGTTATTTAATGTTTTTTGCAAGATTAATGTTAAGTGGGAGATTTAGTAGTGTTTAGTGCTTTGCTTTTTTAAAGATTTATTTTTGGTGATTTTTGCCTTTATTATAATATGACAATATTGAGTGGACAGGAAGCGAGGTGGGAGAGAAGAGAGGGGGGCAGGATCTGGAAAGGTCCGCGAGCCAGGACTCAAACTTGGGTTCGCCCGAAGCGGCCCAAGAGGCCATCGGCGCCGACTGCTTTGCTGTGTTAATTTATAAGAGTGTCTGTTGTGTTGGTTTTTTTAGGGGGGTACCATCATGGTGACGCTTAGTTGAGCATGAGCATGCTTATGAGCATGCTTAGTTTGAGATCGGATATGTTAAATCATTTATATTGCCGTACTCGTTCATCAATTGTCATGCTTTGCTAATGCTATCAAAGCATTGCATTTCTAATTAGCAAGTTAGCATTTACTAAATTTGTTAAAGCTAGCCAAGTTTCCTCTACTAAAAATATTTAAGTTACATAATTTAAGTATACATGCTAATTTTAAGTTAAATGAATGAATTAGCTTACTCAAATATTTCAATTTAAGAGCAATTAAAATGTCTCAGTACAAAATAAAAATATGTAAGTTCTGCTTAAACATTGAATTTCTTAACTTAAAATGTTTTATGTTACTGATTACCTCAAATCTTTTGAGTTTTGCAAACTTATTCAGGTTTACAGTAGAAAAGTCATGTGAAGTGGCTTTCAGGGAATTCTGGGAATTGTGATAATCTCAGTTCCATTCCAAAAAGAAGGGAATGCCTTTGTCAAACGCATCTAGGAAAAATATTGAGATTTGGTGTATAGTTTATTAAAGAGGCTGATCTGATAGATTAAGATTCAGCAAAACAGGGCCTAAAGAAAGGAATAATCGAGATAATCTGCTCCACATCTGTTGGGAATACATTAATCAGATAAAAAGGAAAGATGTTATTTGCTAATGGCTTACTTAAGAGGCATTCGTCAGGATTTCTAAGGAGCACAAAGCTTTCTTGTTGTCAAATTCAGCTTACATTGCATGTGTGATGTGAGGGCAGTCATTTACACAACACTTTTACATGCAAATTACTGTGTGAGGTGGTTGTACTGCTCCGTTAAGGAATGACTTTCATATTATAAGTGAATGATTTACACCTCTCAGGTGTCAGATTGTGTCTTAACAATACAGTTTCATTACTGATTGCTAATCTACTGGCAAATGAATACACTTTTGATAATACAAGTTAATCTATGCACGCTTCTGATAATATAAATATAAACATCATTAAATTAGCTTACAACATTTGCTAAATGGGTAAGAAAAATACACTTTTTTTTCCTGAAAACAAGTGTTAATATTTGATCACA
Organism: Rutilus rutilus; assembly: GCF_951802725.1. Classification (NCBI taxonomy): domain Eukaryota; kingdom Metazoa; phylum Chordata; class Actinopteri; order Cypriniformes; family Leuciscidae; genus Rutilus; species Rutilus rutilus. The sequence continues at coordinate 14,342,204 of NC_140228.1, forward strand.
TTTTGCTCTAGAAGCAAAGTTTTAATGAGGTTTAGATATTCAGAAAACAAGTTTATCGGCAGTGTAAATTGCATTTATAGACCGCTTTTACACATTTACATAAAACTATTTCATGCAAAATGTATTAAAAAGCAAGCAAACATGCAAAAAGCCAATCAAGTGTTTGATGATTTGTTATTGTAAAATGAAATACAAATCACTGTCTGCTATCTGATCTCATTGCATGTGTATGAGCTGTTTAGGATACGTGTGTGTGTCTGTAATCTGTGTATTGTTTCCATGATTAACAGCCTCTGATGGGTTGATTAATCACTGCCGATGGATGGGAAGCTTCCAGAGGCAGTGCTTCATCAAGCTGACACAGCAATACATCCTCACACCCATTAGTGACCTCGCATAGACACCCAGAAAGCACACACACAACCCACAGGCTTGCTTACAATGTTATTGTTCCATTCACTCAGTCTCTGCCAATCAAAAGGGCCATTTTTCCTTGTTGAGTGTGTTTTGATCAGACTAAATGACGATCTGTCCACATATTTCAGAATGGTGTTTTATGAAACAGTGTTGTTTTTCTAGCATATAATGTTTTGAAAAGAGACATAATGAGATTTCAGTGCTGGGATTGGGAATACCGATTGGTTATAATCCCAGTTCACATAATCTGGGTTCAGTGATAAACATGTTTATCATGTATACTGGAACAATGAAGAGACATCAGCCTCTCTGTCTTGTTTTTGCCGCTGATGTGTTTTTGTTTGTTGTTTAGTGGATTTATCTCTATGTGATGATACTATCATCAAAATCTGCATAATTTCAATTGTTATTTATACCAAATGCTGTAGCTGCAATGACTGTAATTATATGAAATGATTGATCACAGCAACAGTATTAATGCTAAATGTGATTACATTTTCTGTAATTCTGTAAGATTTTGTGTGTGTATATATATATATACACTGTATATATATATATATACTGTATGTATATATATATATATATATATATATATATATATATATATATATACAGTATCTCACAAAAGTGAGTAGCCTACATCCCTCATATTTCAGCAAAAATTTTAGTATATTATCTCAAGGGACAACACTATAGAAATTAAACTTGGATATATTTTAGAGTAGTCAATGTGCTGCTTGTATAGCAGTATATATTTACTGTCCTCTGAAAATAACTTTTCATTATTGTCAAAATAGCTGGTAACAAAAGAGAGTACACCCTAAGAGATAATAGCTGTACGTTTTCTTCAGAGGACAGTAAATATATACTGCTATACAAGCAGCACATTGACTACTCTAAAATATATCCAAGTTTAATTTCTATAGTGTTGTCCCTTAAGTAGATATACTAAAATATTTGCTGAAATGTGAGGGGTGTACAGTAGTTATAACCCTACGGCACCTGTCAAAATGATTGATGACTTCCGGTCCCGCCCCCAGATAAGACATCTGGTCACCGCCCTTCCGGTTGTCCGTTGAGCTGTCCCGCCCTTTCTGGCGTGTATAGATATGGATATGGATTGTCGTATTGACCGTTCGATCATGTGTTTTGACAGTTTTATCTACCGGTGTCTTTCCGGCATATGTTGTTGTTATGGTTTGCCCTATCGTCCTAGCTAGTCGTAGATCATGTGGTTTTGACAGAAAGTTTTTGACCCTATTTGACCCTTTTTATCCGTAGATCATGTGGTTTTGACAGAAAGTTTGAAGACTGTGTCACACAAGCATTATCTCTTGCACACAAGCTGGGTGTATTTTCTGTGTTTGTGTACTGGTCATTTTAGCAGTCCGTTTGACTTTACGATCTGTATTCGCTGAATCGGACATAAACACTGATATCTCTGCTACACAGACGTCCACCCTCACATTCCTGAGGTAACAGCAAAAGTGAGAAAAAAGAGAGTTGTCCCTAATCATGTTTTATATTTCACACAAATGATATACAATAATATCTTAGCAAAAATCTACTGAAACCATTTAATTCAGTTTTAGATAAACAAAAAGAATAAAAAATCATATTACATAAACATTCCGTTCTTTAGGCCTATAAGTGTATAAAATAAAATAGCTATCTTGTTAATTTAACTAAAGTTGAAAACCATTCAGTTCTTTATAAAAGTATATAATGAAATGCTTATAAAATAAATATCTTATTGATCCAATTGTTTTTGATAAACAAAAGAATAAAAATCATATTACATAAAACATTCCGTTCTTTATATACATTAAAATGGTTATCTTGCTAATTTAACTAAAGTTGAAAAACATTCTGTTCTTTAAAAGTATATAAAAAAAAAAAAAAAAAAAAATCTACTGAAATTTCAGTTTTAGATAAAAAATAAAATTCATCTAAGTCTGATGACTGAAGATTTCATGAAGCACCAGACAAATGGTATGTGTGTGTGTGTGTGTGTGTGTGTGTGTGTGTGTGTGTGTGTGTGTGTGTGTACGTGTGTCTGTGACAGGTTCCGGTAAATTAGCGTGCCATCATCTTTCTGAATTTATTTCAAAACATAATCGTAAAAGTTTAAATATGATCTTTTAAAATTAAAAGACTGTTTAAATAAAATCTTTGAAGTTTGAATACATTCATATCTTCTATTTATCTTTTAGAAGATTACTGTAATGATTTTGTTTAACGGTGACCTAAAGTATAATTGTTATTAAACAATGTCTGTCTGTTCAAAAACTTTAGATTGTAGAAAAACTGTACTTTTTAGTCGTCTTAAATCTCATTTATATGAAAAGATTCAATCAGCATTTTTTTGTCCATGCGGGTTTCAATTTTTATGGTGGGGGCTTTCCATAGCTATAATGAATTTTGTACCGTACACCTAAACACAGAAAACTACATTTGTACATTTTCAAAATGAAATAAATAAACAAATCATTTAATATAATTTTGTGCACACACACGGTTCTAAAAAATGAACTAATCTCTATTTTAAATTAAATTATTATTAATAACATATGTTACTAAAATGTAAACAAAGTTTTAGCTAAATAAATATATAAACAAAAACACCTTACAGCCCCAGATCCTTCAGAGATAAACCACAGTGTGAACTGAAGCTTCAAGAAACAGGGTATCAGAGCAGATGAGTCTCGGGGGACAATGTCACAGTAAATCTAGTCTGCTAACGCCTTTCCAGAGTACATCCAGAGTTTATACTAAATTCATTTAAAAGCATAACCTTAAAAGTTTAAATCAAATCTTTAAAGTTTTATTAAAATCATATCTTATATTTATCTTCTAAGAAGACTTATGTATTATTTTTAATAAACAACGTCTGTTCAAAAACATTAGATTGTTGAAAAACTGTGCTTGGGCATCTTAGATCTTTTGTCCATACAACATGTTGTCAAAGTTTTGTTGTTGTGTTGTTTTTAAGAAATCCGAGGACTCCACATTGCTCTTATTTAGACTAAGTTGTATCATTTGCAAAATCACTGACACGGCATAAGTAAAGTTGGTCTTGAGCGAATATTTAATTTTACTCGTCTTAATTCAAAGTATAAGATCATATCATTTTTACTTGCATCTCCCGAACTATCCTTAATCAGTGTGGAATCACACTGAGAATATCGGTTATCTACTCAAAATATATGTAGAAGTGTAAATCTGGTGTTTAAAATCTGTCTGGTGGCCGCATGAATAGACTTTGGGGAGAGCTGATGATACTATCTATAGCAGGAAGCATGCCCTTTGACCTCCTCGATTGTGGAGGCTTTTTTGTTTGTTTGTTTGTTTTTTGTTAAAGACCCAACTACAAGTTAGTTCTCCCAAAAGAATTTCTCCCATCTAGTGGTTCTCCCATCTACTCGCTTTTCAAATGCGTGTTGCAACTGCGGTAGCCGTAATGTGTCAAGAAGCTATGACAACATGGCTTCCAATAGCACATCATTGAGTTTAACGATACATGTTCTACTGTTATGGCAGCTATATAATGATTTACACAACCAAGCAATGAAAAAAGCTTGTAATTTAGACCATACCTTTGACTTACCTGTCGAGAAGAAATCAGGCAACTTCCCTTTCAAAGTCTTTCTCCTTCATTAGCTCTTTCCACATGGGGAAAAGCTATCCCGATATTTATTTACATACCGATAAATTAAGATTTAGCTTTTAGGCGATGAGGATTCCTTCTCCTGCATAACTATGATCCAGCATTATAATGTACTGTGCAGCCTTTTCAAATTTGTCTGGGGCAGTATCAACGTCTCTCATATGGTCTAGCGGTTAGGATTCCTGGTTTTCATCCAGGTGGCCCGGGTTTCGACTCCCGGTATGGGAAGACAATTTTTTTTTTTTTTTTTTTTTTTTTTTACATTGTCAACAAAATTCAAGTTATTCAATAATCATTTTTAGTAATTCATAGTCTTAGAGGCCTACACGAACTGCAGAAACAAGCACAAGATATGTAAAAACTCATAAATGCTGTTTCAGTACTGAATCATTTTCACAAATACAATTATATAGAATTCAGAAAATTTCACTATGGAATATTTACTTTATCATTTAGTACATCATCATTTAAACTTTTCATCTCATAATTATGACGCATAGTCATAATTTTAATTTAAACTTTTTGTCATAATTATTACTTAATTCAGAATTACAATTTTTGTCAATTACGCCTTTTTAACGTAACACTATTTTGATGGTCCTTTTGAATGTGCTGTTGACTATAGTAGTGTTGATGATGAAACGTGTTGAGTTAGGCTAGCGCTTTTTGTCCCTCTCTGTTATTATAGTGTTTCAAGATGGCGGAACGGCACGGAAGCCTCCTTGGACTTACCCGCCCCATGTAAATAAAGATAAGTAATGTTTCGCTTACGAGGATAAGTCAGATCATTGGCAGAGGTCATTTTACACCCATGAGGACATATTTTATGAATACAGACAATGATTTTAGCTAATAAAATACCATTTTTTTCAACGAGCGAATCTACACATGAGAGGCCTTCAGAAGTCATAACTTCAGGGGTCAAGGCCCGTTGGTTTAGGTATTTGTAAAAATCAAATACTGTATTACACTTTTCAAAGTTACAATAAAAAGACCTGTTGTGTTCTGACACAAGGCCATTAACTTGTTTTTATAAATGTATTTTGCTTATTTCTACAAATATCGGCCTGAAAAATGAAAATCAGGAAATAAGAAAAACAGTGTTTTAAAATACAACAAAACCATGATAATGTTTAGATGTGGATGATTAAGTTTTAGGCGTAGTGCAACCAGATTTCTCTAACATTGCGAGGTATCACGACACACAACGTTGTAAATAAACATTTTCAAAATGTAATTTAACCATATTTTATTAATATTATGTTAATTTAAAGTTTTTGTTATTAACAAATACCTTTTAACATCCGGCACAAAATTAAAGAGATCTCAGATCACAATCTACAGTTAGATATTCTCCTACTTAGTATCTTTGGGTGTATTTTGTCACACCGTACTGATGCAAAGTTCTACACTCTATGGACTAACTTATCAGACACTCACCACACTGATGTTAACATCACCATAAATTGTCTTTTCTACCATGATTGGAGCAACTATTGTCCCACCATTCTTTTGGTCAATTGTGAAGGTAAGCTGATTAGGGATCTGAATTAATAGCCGTCCGAATGATGTAGAATTATTATTATTATTAGTATTATTATGCTGTCGTTGTAGATGGTTGTTAGGCTGTTGGTTTGTCATGTTTCCAGAATGTGTTTGAATGCTCAGCGTCTGAACGTCACCATCTGTTAAAAAAAAAAATTAACAATTAAATACACAACCAAAACCATGTAAACATTATAGTAAAGCTTATTGAAGATTGAGAAACATATTGATTACTAACAAAGTAAATTATACAACTTTTCCTACGTTTGATATTCTTTTTTCTGATTTTTTTCACTATGGACTTGATCCTTTTTAATGCTGTTTTCTCTCCATATTTATTCTGTAGTTCCTCTACTGTGTCTTCCAACCTCCCTGTTGTTCCTCTCCAGCTGTGTTAACCAAAGACAAACAGTTAGAAGAATAAAATGTATGTACAATAGCAAAAATAAAGTTAACATAAAATAAACACATTCATACACAAGTTCAAAGTCAATGAACAAGCTGATGCTGCAGTGTTAGAGCACATGATGGACGGTGAACAGACGCACAGCAGGTTAAACCAGAGCTAAAACAATAGTCTATGTTAGGACAAAAGTATCTGATAATAGCTGATAACGGTCATAAAGTGCTAGATAAGGTGCAAGTAGCTAAACTAAACATTTCATATTTGACAAATGTTTTGAGAAATGTTAAACAACTACAAAAATAATCAACTTGTTTCTAATTTCTTTTTTTTTCTAAATTGTGATTTAATGTGAGAGGAGAAGAAACACATAACATGTGTGCATGAATGAATGTGTACAATTTAATAAACGTATTTACCTAACACCCATAAAGTAAATTAAGGCTAAGTTCCTTTTTGTGGACAAAGTGAACTTTGGAGTGCTTACGGGGTCAAAAATAAGTGCCATTTGGAACTCTTTTATCAAAAAAATATATGTTGATAATGATTAGTTATGCCAAATGATAGTTTGGCATGCATGGGATTGGTTGTCCATAGTGAGAGAGAAATACTTTTATTATAGAAATGGCTATTTTTTATTCTATTCTTTAATCCACAAATAAAATAGGTTTTTATACCTGCTCAAGTACTTCTTGATGAGTTTCTTCTGTATTAAACAGCGAATCTTCTCAGTCAGATCGTCGCAAGATCTCAGGAATCCTCTCACACTGCTCGTGTTCACGCGTTCCATCGCTGCACTTGTGTGTATGACTCGAACGATTCAAACTTCCATAAAGCGCACCAAAACAGCAGCGCGGAGATGTGACGTCATGTGTCGAGCGGGTGCTCGTAAAAAGCACATCTTTGCATTTCTTCTGAAACAACAATTTTTAACATCACTAGCGCAACACTTATCGTATTCCCGGGTGTGATTGTAATGTTTTGTATGGCGTTTTCTTTACACTCTCCCCGGATATCTGTTTCCTACAGTTAGCTGTAATGTTAGTGAACTCTAGGTCTTCTCTTTGTTCATATACGACAGTATTCACATGAATTGGCTTGATTTGATAAAATTATGTTTTAAACCATCATCTTCACTTGAGACATTTACATTATACCGTCCTAGTTTTTAAATAGCGCTAAAATGTACATTTTAACCCTTTATGCGGATATGCCGCACAAGGTTCTCTGTTCTCTGGTTCTGTGTTTTTAAAAATAAAGACAAGGATACCTCTTTCTATAAGCGACCCTTAAAATCTGTGCATACAACAAAACACGTGTAGGTGTACGATGATTTATCAGAAAATTACTTTTGTTTGAAGAAATACTTAAATCAGCTGGTGCTTGATAACTATTGAAGTTATGATGCGATATTTATCACGTTTTCATTTGAACTCAATACTCTATGAACTTTAACATCTTGTTGGTCAAATTAACTTAAAGCCTGCGCAAAATGTTTGTTGCGAACAATTCACCTATGCTGAGGCGAGAGGCGGACCCCAGTCGTTGTCATGATAAATATTTCAGGACATCGCACGATCTAGCTCTACTAGCCACAGACTGCTGTGCTACTGCAACAAAAGTTGAAAGTCCTGTTTGCCTGAACCTGACGCAAACTTCCGACCCAAAAACACAAGGCTTGGATAATTGTGCCGCAAGGACTCAGGAGATTCAAGGAACAGTCGGGACTATTCTGCATGAATTAAAAGACAAACCATTCATCGCCGCTAAGCTAGAAGAAATCAGCGCGAGACTTCTGGACAAACCCTGCGAGGAAATAGTGCACGACGTCGTTGATCTCTGGGAAGGTCTCTCGATCGTGAATGGAGAGTGACCAAGACCCCACCAGTATGGGTGCTGCCTGTAGCCTAAAGAGCTGTATGGAATTCATGTTTAAAGACCATTACAGACACCAGATGACCGAACTGATGAATAAGATTATTGCGGATGCATCCCACCCTGATACACCGTGTTATGAAACTGTGTGTGAGGCAAATCTCAAGAAAAATATGATACATATAAGAGGACTGGCTAATTCATGGGACGATTTGACGGACAAATGCGCTTATGGTACCGATCCGCCTGATGTAATGATAAAACAGGTTCTAGATATGATGTGTGAATCACAATCCCTACTAGGGATCACCGATGTGCTGTGTACTTGTACGTATGTGGCGGATGTCTGTACCGAGCTGGTAAAGAATTCAAAAGAATATGACTCCGATGATGAGGATGATGCTGTTCAAATTGTCGAAGTGATTAAAAACGTTGAAAAAATTATCGAAATGTATGTCGATTACATCCTAGATCGTAACATGATGGCCTGCCGTGACTTTCTTTTCTGGTTAGATTACCGTTGACTTCATTTTACTTAGACTATGCATGTAACATTGTTATATCCAATTGTATTATATTTTATGGTATAACCATTTTGTACTAACATCATTATATTCAATTTTACTTAGATTTTGTTGTACTAACATTATTATTATTATATCCATGTATATTGTATTATAATCATTTTTACTATCTTCTATTATATCCATTTTTACTTGTGTTATATTAACATCATTTATCCATGTTTACTTATATCATGTATCCTGTAACTTTTTTAATAAAAGATTGATTCAAACCACATGTACGCGTTATTCTTTTGCATCGGTTGAAACGGCAGCATGTCGGAGCTCATGAAAAAGGCTTATTATACACCCTCCAACCCCGGCTCTTTAGGGGGTAAAAAATGATTAAAGGACGCCGTCTTAAAAGAAAGTGGGGTCCGTTTAAGCGATAAAAAGGTTTCAGAATGGCTGGCTGGTGAGGATGCTTACACATTACACAAAACAGCCCCTATAAAATACAAACGAAATAGAGTGGTTGTGTACGGGGTCGATACGCAGTTCCAGGCCGATCTAGTCGACATGATCGCCTACACCTAGGATAACGACGGTAATAAATATCTACTGACGTGCATAGACGTATTTAGCAAGTACGCGTGGACTCGCGTACTCGCGTCACCTGGTCCCGAGGTCGCTAGAGCGTTCGAGTCTATCCTCGAAGAGGGCCGTGTGCCACAGGAATTGCAGACGGATCAGGGAAAGGAATTTTTTAACAAACAATTTCAAGATGTAATGAAAAAGCACGACATTAATCATTTCGCTACCGCCACCGATTTGAAAGCCAGCGTCGTGGAACGATTTAATAGAACGTTAAAGAGTCGTATGTGGAGATTTTTAACGGCTACAAATTCCCGACAATACATAGATGTTTTACAAGACATTATGCAGGGGTACAACACCAGCCATCACCGAAGTATCAGAATGAGACCCGGTTACATGGATATGTCTCACCAGCGCCCTCCGGCTTGTCACAATCTTGGCATGTGTCGGGAACAGGAACGCCTTGACACCTTTAAGAAATGGACTCCTGCTGCATTATCTCCGGCCGAGCTTGCCAAAGCTGGTTTCTACTACCTTGGCCAGGGCGACAGAGTGGCTTGCTTCAGTTGTGGAGGCCAGCTTAGCAACTGGGAACCGGGAGATCGTGCAGTATCAGAACACCAGAGGCATTACCCCAACTGCCGTTTCGTTCGAGGTGACTGTGCAGATAATGTACCTTTATCTAGCCCTTTCAATGTATCGGCAATGCAACGGTGTGAAGAAAGGTTGCTCACATTTGTCTACTGGCCCTCAAGAATAACTGTTCGACCAGACCAATTGGCTAAGGCTGGTTTTTACTATGTTGGTCGTAATGTTGACGTGAAGTGCTTTTGTTGCGATGGTGTACTCGGATGTTGGGAGTCTGGTGATGATCCATGGGTAGAACATGCCAAGTGGTTTCCAAGATGTGAATACCTCTTGCAAGAAAAGGGCCAAGAGTTTGTTCATCAGATTCAAGCAAGATTGCCAAGACTATTTGAGCAGCTATTGACTAATGGAGACAGCGACTCAAGAGAATTTGTGAGAGAACAAGAGAACAATCCTGTGGTGAAGTCTGCTTTAGAGATGGAATTTGAGTGTGGCCCGACGCCCCAGACAAATGAAGCTGCATCCCCTAGTCAAGATCTTTCAGACTTGCCTATGGAGGAACAGTTAAAAAGACTTCAAGAGGAGCGCACATGCAAAGTTTGCATGGATAAGGAAGTGAACATTGTCTTCATCCCCTGTGGTCACCTAGTTGTGTGCAAAGAATGTGCACCTTCTCTGCGCAAGTGCCCCATATGTAGAGGATTGGTCAAAGGCGCTGTCCGTACTTTCCTATCCTAAAGTTTTCCTATCATTTGCATTTAACTTAATAAATAATAAAAACAAAGGAGAAGTTTATTATTTTCACTCAGTCCAGTAACAAAATTTGTTTAAACATTACACGTTTAAAACATATGGCTAAATTGTTCACCATAAGTTCTGTTACACACATTTAGAAAGTAGCTAGGATGCGCAGGCTTTAAGTTAATTTGACCAACAAGATGTTAAAGTTCATAGAGTATTGAGTTAAAATGAAAACGTGATAAATATCGCATCATAACTTCAATAGTTATCAAGCACCAGCTGATTTAAGTATTTCTTCAAACAAAAGTAATTTTCTGATAAATCATCGTACACCTACACGTGTTTTGTTGTATGCACAGATTTTAAGGGTCGCTTATAGAAAGAGGTATCCTTGTCTTTATTTTTAAAAACACAGAACCAGAGAACAGAGAACCTTGTGCGGCATATCCGCATAAAGGGTTAAAATGTACATTTTAGCGCTATTTAAAAACTAGGACGGTATAATGTCTCAAGTGAAGATGATGGTTTAAAACATAATTTTATCAAATCAAGCCAATTCATGTGAATACTGTCGTATATGAACAAAGAGAAGACCTAGAGTTCACTAACATTACAGCTAACTGCAGGAAACAGATATCCGGGGAGAGTGTAAAGAAAACGCCATACAAAACATTACAATCACACCCGGGAATACGATAAGTGTTGCGCTAGTGATGTTAAAAATTGTTGTTTCAGAAGAAATGCAAAGATGTGCTTTTTACGAGCACCCGCTCGACACATGACGTCACATCTCCGCGCTGCTGTTTTGGTGCGCTTTATGGAAGTTTGAATCGTTCGAGTCATACACACAAGTGCAGCGATGGAACGCGTGAACACGAGCAGTGTGAGAGGATTCCTGAGATCTTGCGACGATCTGACTGAGAAGATTCGCTGTTTAATACAGAAGAAACTCATCAAGAAGTACTTGAGCAGGTATAAAAACCTATTTTATTTGTGGATTAAAGAATAGAATAAAAAATAGCCATTTCTATAATAAAAGTATTTCTCTCTCACTATGGACAACCAATCCCATGCATGCCAAACTATCATTTGGCATAACTAATCATTATCAACATATATTTTTTTGATAAAAGAGTTCCAAATGGCACTTATTTTTGACCCCGTAAGCACTCCAAAGTTCACTTTGTCCACAAAAAGGAACTTAGCCTTAATTTACTTTATGGGTGTTAGGTAAATACGTTTATTAAATTGTACACATTCATTCATGCACACATGTTATGTGTTTCTTCTCCTCTCACATTAAATCACAATTTAGAAAAAAAAAAAGAAATTAGAAACAAGTTGATTATTTTTGTAGTTGTTTAACATTTCTCAAAACATTTGTCAAATATGAAATGTTTAGTTTAGCTACTTGCACCTTATCTAGCACTTTATGACCGTTATCAGCTATTATCAGATACTTTTGTCCTAACATAGACTATTGTTTTAGCTCTGGTTTAACCTGCTGTGCGTCTGTTCACCGTCCATCATGTGCTCTAACACTGCAGCATCAGCTTGTTCATTGACTTTGAACTTGTGTATGAATGTGTTTATTTTATGTTAACTTTATTTTTGCTATTGTACATACATTTTATTCTTCTAACTGTTTGTCTTTGGTTAACACAGCTGGAGAGGAACAACAGGGAGGTTGGAAGACACAGTAGAGGAACTACAGAATAAATATGGAGAGAAAACAGCATTAAAAAGGATCAAGTCCATAGTGAAAAAAATCAGAAAAAAGAATATCAAACGTAGGAAAAGTTGTATAATTTACTTTGTTAGTAATCAATATGTTTCTCAATCTTCAATAAGCTTTACTATAATGTTTACATGGTTTTGGTTGTGTATTTAATTGTTAATTTTTTTTTTTAACAGATGGTGACGTTCAGACGCTGAGCATTCAAACACATTCTGGAAACATGACAAACCAACAGCCTAACAACCATCTACAACGACAGCATAATAATACTAATAATAATAATAATTCTACATCATTCGGACGGCTATTAATTCAGATCCCTAATCAGCTTACCTTCACAATTGACCAAAAGAATGGTGGGACAATAGTTGCTCCAATCATGGTAGAAAAGACAATTTATGGTGATGTTAACATCAGTGTGGTGAGTGTCTGATAAGTTAGTCCATAGAGTGTAGAACTTTGCATCAGTACGGTGTGACAAAATACACCCAAAGATACTAAGTAGGAGAATATCTGTAGATTGTGATCTGAGATCTCTTTAATTTTGTGCCGGATGTTAAAAGGTATTTGTTAATAACAAAAACTTTAAATTAACATAATATTAATAAAATATGGTTAAATTACATTTTGAAAATGTTTATTTACAACGTTGTGTGTCGTGATACCTCGCAATGTTAGAGAAATCTGGTTGCACTACGCCTAAAACTTAATCATCCACATCTAAACATTATCATGGTTTTGTTGTATTTTAAAACACTGTTTTTCTTATTTCCTGATTTTCATTTTTCAGGCCGATATTTGTAGAAATAAGCAAAATACATTTATAAAAACAAGTTAATGGCCTTGTGTCAGAACACAACAGGTCTTTTTATTGTAACTTTGAAAAGTGTAATACAGTATTTGATTTTTACAAATACCTAAACCAACGGGCCTTGACCCCTGAAGTTATGACTTCTGAAGGCCTCTCATGTGTAGATTCGCTCGTTGAAAAAAATGGTATTTTATTAGCTAAAATCATTGTCTGTATTCATAAAATATGTCCTCATGGGTGTAAAATGACCTCTGCCAATGATCTGACTTATCCTCGTAAGCGAAACATTACTTATCTTTATTTACATGGGGCGGGTAAGTCCAAGGAGGCTTCCGTGCCGTTCCGCCATCTTGAAACACTATAATAACAGAGAGGGACAAAAAGCGCTAGCCTAACTCAACACGTTTCATCATCAACACTACTATAGTCAACAGCACATTCAAAAGGACCATCAAAATAGTGTTACGTTAAAAAGGCGTAATTGACAAAAATTGTAATTCTGAATTAAGTAATAATTATGACAAAAAGTTTAAATTAAAATTATGACTATGCGTCATAATTATGAGATGAAAAGTTTAAATGATGATGTACTAAATGATAAAGTAAATATTCCATAGTGAAATTTTCTGAATTCTATATAATTGTATTTGTGAAAATGATTCAGTACTGAAACAGCATTTATGAGTTTTTACATATCTTGTGCTTGTTTCTGCAGTTCGTGTAGGCCTCTAAGACTATGAATTACTAAAAATGATTATTGAATAACTTGAATTTTGTTGACAATGTAAAAAAAAAAAAAAAAAAAAAATTGTCTTCCCATACCGGGAGTCGAAACCCGGGCCACCTGGATGAAAACCAGGAATCCTAACCGCTAGACCATATGAGAGACGTTGATACTGCCCCAGACAAATTTGAAAAGGCTGCACAGTACATTATAATGCTGGATCATAGTTATGCAGGAGAAGGAATCCTCATCGCCTAAAAGCTAAATCTTAATTTATCGGTATGTAAATAAATATCGGGATAGCTTTTCCCCATGTGGAAAGAGCTAATGAAGGAGAAAGACTTTGAAAGGGAAGTTGCCTGATTTCTTCTCGACAGGTAAGTCAAAGGTATGGTCTAAATTACAAGCTTTTTTCATTGCTTGGTTGTGTAAATCATTATATAGCTGCCATAACAGTAGAACATGTATCGTTAAACTCAATGATGTGCTATTGGAAGCCATGTTGTCATAGCTTCTTGACACATTACGGCTACCGCAGTTGCAACACGCATTTGAAAAGCGAGTAGATGGGAGAACCACTAGATGGGAGAAATTCTTTTGGGAGAACTAACTTGTAGTTGGGTCTTTAACAAAAAACAAACAAACAAACAAAAAAGCCTCCACAATCGAGGAGGTCAAAGGGCATGCTTCCTGCTATAGATAGTATCATCAGCTCTCCCCAAAGTCTATTCATGCGGCCACCAGACAGATTTTAAACACCAGATTTACACTTCTACATATATTTTGAGTAGATAACCGATATTCTCAGTGTGATTCCACACTGATTAAGGATAGTTCGGGAGATGCAAGTAAAAATGATATGATCTTATACTTTGAATTAAGACGAGTAAAATTAAATATTCGCTCAAGACCAACTTTACTTATGCCGTGTCAGTGATTTTGCAAATGATACAACTTAGTCTAAATAAGAGCAATGTGGAGTCCTCGGATTTCTTAAAAACAACACAACAACAAAACTTTGACAACATGTTGTATGGACAAAAGATCTAAGATGCCCAAGCACAGTTTTTCAACAATCTAATGTTTTTGAACAGACGTTGTTTATTAAAAATAATACATAAGTCTTCTTAGAAGATAAATATAAGATATGATTTTAATAAAACTTTAAAGATTTGATTTAAACTTTTAAGGTTATGCTTTTAAATGAATTTAGTATAAACTCTGGATGTACTCTGGAAAGGCGTTAGCAGACTAGATTTACTGTGACATTGTCCCCCGAGACTCATCTGCTCTGATACCCTGTTTCTTGAAGCTTCAGTTCACACTGTGGTTTATCTCTGAAGGATCTGGGGCTGTAAGGTGTTTTTGTTTATATATTTATTTAGCTAAAACTTTGTTTACATTTTAGTAACATATGTTATTAATAATAATTTAATTTAAAATAGAGATTAGTTCATTTTTTAGAACCGTGTGTGTGCACAAAATTATATTAAATGATTTGTTTATTTATTTCATTTTGAAAATGTACAAATGTAGTTTTCTGTGTTTAGGTGTACGGTACAAAATTCATTATAGCTATGGAAAGCCCCCACCATAAAAATTGAAACCCGCATGGACAAAAAAATGCTGATTGAATCTTTTCATATAAATGAGATTTAAGACGACTAAAAAGTACAGTTTTTCTACAATCTAAAGTTTTTGAACAGACAGACATTGTTTAATAACAATTATACTTTAGGTCACCGTTAAACAAAATCATTACAGTAATCTTCTAAAAGATAAATAGAAGATATGAATGTATTCAAACTTCAAAGATTTTATTTAAACAGTCTTTTAATTTTAAAAGATCATATTTAAACTTTTACGATTATGTTTTGAAATAAATTCAGAAAGATGATGGCACGCTAATTTACCGGAACCTGTCACAGACACACGTACACACACACACACACACACACACACACACACACACACACACACATACCATTTGTCTGGTGCTTCATGAAATCTTCAGTCATCAGACTTAGATGAATTTTATTTTTTATCTAAAACTGAAATTTCAGTAGATTTTTTTTTATTTTTATTTTTTATATACTTTTAAAGAACAGAATGTTTTTCAACTTTAGTTAAATTAGCAAGATAACCATTTTAATGTATATAAAGAACGGAATGTTTTATGTAATATGATTTTTATTCTTTTGTTTATCAAAAACAATTGGATCAATAAGATATTTATTTTATAAGCATT
Organism: Rutilus rutilus; assembly: GCF_951802725.1. Taxonomy (NCBI): domain Eukaryota; kingdom Metazoa; phylum Chordata; class Actinopteri; order Cypriniformes; family Leuciscidae; genus Rutilus; species Rutilus rutilus. Next base: position 14,358,061 of record NC_140228.1, read on the forward strand.
TCATTATATACTTTTATAAAGAACTGAATGGTTTTCAACTTTAGTTAAATTAACAAGATAGCTATTTTATTTTATACACTTATAGGCCTAAAGAACGGAATGTTTATGTAATATGATTTTTTATTCTTTTTGTTTATCTAAAACTGAATTAAATGGTTTCAGTAGATTTTTGCTAAGATATTATTGTATATCATTTGTGTGAAATATAAAACATGATTAGGGACAACTCTCTTTTTTCTCACTTTTGCTGTTACCTCAGGAATGTGAGGGTGGACGTCTGTGTAGCAGAGATATCAGTGTTTATGTCCGATTCAGCGAATACAGATCGTAAAGTCAAACGGACTGCTAAAATGACCAGTACACAAACACAGAAAATACACCCAGCTTGTGTGCAAGAGATAATGCTTGTGTGACACAGTCTTCAAACTTTCTGTCAAAACCACATGATCTACGGATAAAAAGGGTCAAATAGGGTCAAAAACTTTCTGTCAAAACCACATGATCTACGACTAGCTAGGACGATAGGGCAAACCATAACAACAACATATGCCGGAAAGACACCGGTAGATAAAACTGTCAAAACACATGATCGAACGGTCAATACGACAATCCATATCCATATCTATACACGCCAGAAAGGGCGGGACAGCTCAACGGACAACCGGAAGGGCGGTGACCAGATGTCTTATCTGGGGGCGGGACCGGAAGTCATCAATCATTTTGACAGGTGCCGTAGGGTTATAACTACTGTGTACTCATTTTGTATTTCGCGTATTTTTGTGAGAAACTGTGTGTGTGTATATATATATATATATATATATATATATATATATATATATATATATATATATATATATATATATATATATGAAGTGCCATCTGAAATTTTCTTCTAGAATGATCATTTTTATCAAGCTCGTATATTTAACTTCAGTAATTTCATTTAAATGACAATTAATAGGTCATTTTTATTGCCATTTAAAGGAACACTTCGACTTTTTGGAACTTTAGCTTATTCACCGTATCCCCCAGAGTTAGATAAGTCCATACATACCTTTTTCATCTCCGTGCATGCTGTAAGTCTGTTTGATGCACCCACCGCTAGCCTAGCTTAGCACAAAGACTGGATGTAAACGGCTACAGCTAGCATACTAATCCCAATAAGTGACAAAATAATGTTATATGAATAATGCTTTAATGTTGTGATGTGTATAGTCACAGTGTGTACAAATAACAAGGTCATATGAGACACAGCCATTTTTTAAACGTTTAAATACTGGGAACTATTTTCTCAGAAGGCAAAGCACTGCTACTTGGGCGGAGTGATTAGCGCAGCACCCGAGAAGCGCCGTTCCGTCAACAAAACCAACGTGACTAACTAGCTAGTAGCGAACGTGATTCGTGATCATGGCTGACTTTGAGGAATTGTCAGAGGATTTTTATTTGGTATCAAACCAAGATCCAGAACCATATCGTTTTGAGCCAGAATACACAGACGAGGAGTTACAAACTTTGGAAGCTGATAGACAAGATGCCGAACAGACTGAGGTCGAGGGGAGAATCAGAACGGGAGTAGCCTACTATTTCCTTCAGCACATGTTTCATGGTCCGTGTGGCAAATTCCATTTTTTTCAAAATAGTCGTCCTCAGTGAAATGTTCTGAGCAAACGCGATAGTCCTTGATGATGTCTACAGGTGTGTTTGGATCTATATCCAGAGCAAGTAGCCATTGATTCATCAGGTCAGCGTTTTTGGTTGGAATTCTATGAAACATCATGGTATTACCTGGTCTCCCCTGTTTATTGTCGCAGCTCTTTACAATACAGCGAACACCCATGATTGTAAACTTTGCATTTACTATCTAGTAATTGCTGACTCTATTACTCCAACTCTGAGCGAACTCTCTGCTCCTCACCACGGCGCTTCTCGGGTGCTGCGCTAATCACTCCGCCCAAGTAGCAGTGCTTCGCCTTCTGAGAAAATAGTTCCCAGTATTTAAACGTTTAAAAAATGGCTGTGTCTCATATGACCTTGTTATTTGTACACACTGTGACTATACAAATCACAACATGTAAATAGGAAAATGTTGGCGTTATTTTGTCACTTATTGGGATTAGTATGCTAGCTGTAGCCATTTACATCCAGTCTTTGTGCTAAGCTAGGCTAGCGGTGGGTGCGTCAAACAGACTTACAGCATGCACGGAGATGAAAAAGGTATGTATGGACTTATCTAACTCTGGGGGATACGGTGAATAAGCTAAAGTTCCAAAAAGTCGAAGTGTTCCTTTAAGTGAAATTACTGAACTTAAATATATGAGCTTGATAAAAATGATCATTCTAGAAGAAAATTTCTGATGGCACTTAGAGTCTTTTGCATCTGAAATTTCAGATGCAAAAAATCAGAAATTTTCTTCTAGAATGATCATTTTTATCAAGCTCATATATATAATACTACTACTACTACTACTACTACTAATGAATTGTTAGAGAATTAAATGACAGCAGAAGTGTGACAACCACTAAGAACCACTGCTCTAAAAGTCTCAAATATGAGCAATAGAAGAATGTGATCTTATGTTTGTCCGGAAGTATTAATTTCCACCATGATACATGAGTGCATCACAGAAAGCTTGTATGCGTAGTGTAAGCACTGTAGGACATGAAGAAATGCTGGAGGTGAATGAACTGTGTGCTCACGTGACACTCAGCTCTAGAGACTCTGTCATCTTGATGCTTCACAAATATTACTCATTACAGGAGGGTTTATGTGCTGAAGAAGCCACTGACCTGCTGCTCTATCCGCCTCTCTGTTTCTCTGCTCTCTGCTGCTCTTTAAATTGGCATTAGAGAGCTGGAGGAGATGAGGGTGCAATGGGATCTGAGTGACAGGAAGTTCATGTTTCAGTTCTTATCTCCACTGAATTGACAAAAAGAAAACAGAATAGAATAGAATGGAATAGAATAACACTTTTAAAATGAACTAGTGAAAAAATAATAATAATAAAAAAAAAAATAATAATAATAATAATATACAGTGAGGAAAATAAGTATTTGAACACCCTGCTATTTTGCAAGTTCTCCCACTTAGAAATCATGGAGGGGTCTGAAATTGTCATCGTAGGTGCATGTCCACTGTGAGAGACATAATCTAACAAACAAAAAAATCCAGAAATCACAATGTATGATTTTTTAACTATTTATTTGTATGATACAGCTGCAAATAAGTATTTGAACAACTGAGAAAATCAATGTTAATATTTGGTACAGTAGCCTTTGTTTGCAATTACAGAGGTCAAACGTTTCCTGTAGTTTTTCACCAGGTTTGCACACACTGCAGGAGGGATTTTGGCACACTCCTCCACACAGATCTTCTCTAGATCAGTCAGGTTTCTGGGCTGTCGCTGAGAAACACGGAGTTTGAGCTCCCTCCAAAGATTCTCTATTGGGTTTAGGTCTGGAGACTGGCTAGGCCACGCCAGAACCTTGATATGCTTCTTACAGAGCCACTCCTTGGTTATCCTGGCTGTGTGCTTCGGGTCATTGTCATGTTGGAAGACCCAGCCTCGACCCATCTTCAATGCTCTAACTGAGGGAAGGAGGTTGTTCCCCAAAATCTCGCAATACATGGCCTCGATCATCCTCTCCTTAATACAGTGCAGTCGCCCTGTCCCATGTGCAGAAAAACACCCCCAAAGCATGATGCTACCACCCCCATGCTTCACAGTAGGGATGGTGTTCTTGGGATGGTACTCATCATTCTTCTTCCTCCAAACACGTTTAGTGGAATTATGACCAAAAAGTTCTATTTTGGTCTCATCTGACCACATGACTTTCTCCCATGACTCCTCTGGATCATCCAAATGGTCATTGGCAAACTTAAGACGGGCCTTGACATGTGCTGGTTTAAGCAGGGGAACCTTCGTGCCATGCATGATTTCAAACCATGACGTCTTAGTGTATTACCAACAGTAACCTTGGAAACGGTGGTCCCAGCTCTTTTCAGGTTATTGACCAGCTCCTCCCGTGTAGTTCTGGGCTGATTTCTCACCTTTCTTAGGATCATTGAGACCCCACGAGGTGAGATCTTGCATGGAGCCCCAGTCCGAGGGAGATTGACAGTCATGTTTAGCTTCTTCCATTTTCTAATGATTGCTCCAACAGTGGACCTTTTTTCACCAAGCTGCTTGGCAATTTCCCCGTAGCCCTTTCCAGCCTTGTGGAGGTGTACAATTTTGTCTCTAGTGTCTTTGGACAGCTCTTTGGTCTTGGCCATGTTAGTAGTTGGATTCTTACTGATTGTATGGGGTGGACAGGTGTCTTTATGCAGCTAACAACCTCAAACAGGTGCATCTAATTTAGGATAATAAATGGAGTGGAGGTGGACATTTTAAAGGCAGACTAACAGGTCTTTGAGGGTCAGAATTCTAGCTGATAGACAGGTGTTCAAATACTTATTTGCAGCTGTATCGTACAAATAAATAGTTAAAAAATCATATATTGTGATTTCTGGATTTTTTTTTTTAGGTTATGTCTCTCACAGTGAACATGCACCTACGATGACAATTTCAGACCCCTCCATGATTTCCAAGTGGGAGAACTTGCAAAATAGCAGGGTGTTCAAATACTTATTTTCCTCACTGTATATATATATATATATATATATATATATATATATATATATATATGGAGCTCTTCAAACTGCTATAGTAAATGGTAACCAGCCATTGAAATGTTAACACTGTAAATATCCTCAGCTGTGTTAAAGGGATAGTTCAGCCAAAAATGAAAATTAGCCCATGATATACTCACTCTGAAGCCATCCTAGGTGTATATGACATTCTTCTTTCAGACGAATACAATTAGAGTTATGTAAAAAAAATTCCTGCCTCTTCCAAGCTTTATAGTGAGAGTCAATGGGTATATTTTTTTGGAAGTCCATCAAAGCACATCAATCCATGATAAAAGTGCTCAAAAACAGCTCTGCGGGGGTTAATAAAGGCTTCCGGCAGACGGCCGTACGCAAGTCGACCTACACCAAAAGAGTAACATTTGACGCATGTATGACGTCTATGTACGCTACTTCGATGTATGAAGTATCGTAAGCTCTGACGCCTCTCACGGTTCAAACAAACAGGGCTGGGCAACTGCGTTCATCATTACGTTGTGCGTCAAGTTCAAGGGTTACTCTTTTTGCGTAAGTCGACTTGCATACGGCCGTCTGCCGGAAGCTAGTTATTTTAGTTGATAAAGTTTTAAATATGGATATTTTTCTTACACAAACTCATCGCGGTTCGCTTCAGAAGGCCTTTATTAACCCCCGTAGAGCCGTTTCGAGCACTTTTATCACGGATTGATGCGCTTTGATGGACTTCCAAAAAAATATACCTTTAATATAATTATTAAATATTAAATGGGGACATTTTTTAATATAACTCCGATTGTATTCGTCTGAAAGAAGAATGTCTTATACACCTGGCTTCAGAGTGAGTAAATCATGGGCTAATTTAAATTTTTGGCCGAACTATCCCTTTAAGGGCCCACCATATAATATATATAATATAAATTGTAACATTCAATATGGATATTGATCAAAATAAACTGATGGCATGCTATGCCTCAATTAATAAAAATAAATAAATAAAAAAAATATTATTGAATTATAAAGAAATGCATGCAATATGGAAAACAATTTGTTAGCGAATTCAGTTGTCGTCTGGCGAAATGATAATGTAAGACTTAAGGAGATATAATAGATATGTACGACATACAGTATATATATGATATAGGAAATATGTCAATCGGTGAGCATTCACTAACGTTCAGATCGAGCTGCGCTGAAAATCTGTATCCAGCTTTAGCAGTTTAGGTACACAATCCTCATGTGAACACGCCAACAATTCCACTGCTCTCATCAGGTTGGATTGCCAGCTATTTGACATTCTCCACTTCAGTGCAAGAGGATTAAAAGAACATTGCAGCTTTTCCAAATAGTGGTATTTACAGTACGCTTGTTTTTTATTGCGTTCATGAAATGTTTTTACATGCTGCTCACCCACATGTTCAGTAAATTAATGACTGTGTGTGTGTGTGTGTGTGTGTGTGTGTGTGTGTGAGAGAGAGAGATGAGTGATTCAGAGACAGTGTGTGTGTGTGTGTAGGTTATGAACTGTTCTTATGGTTATGATTAGGGTTATGAACTGTACTATAACATGGCAACACAAAACAGCACTGGACCCCATTGACTTTTATTGCATGGCCAAAATAACACTGAGACATCTTTCAAAATATCCCCTTTTGTACTCGAATGTTTGGTTGTTTGAATGACATCAGGGTAAGTAAATGAAGTCAATTTGTCATTTTTGGTGAGCTATCCCTTAGAGCCTTATTTTATGAAAAGTGCCATGTATTCTGCATGTTTGCATTTAAGAAGTGCTAAATGTGTGCGCACATGCCTCTTCTGTGTGTGGGGTCCTGGGTGTAGGTGGTGCATTGCATAAGGGCAGAGAAAGAGAGAGCGAGAGAGATCTGCTTCAGTGATTAATGGGGGTCTTCTGTGAGACGCAGCCAGGCGCCGAACACAATCACGGCCCCAGACTGACGCTCCAACAGACTTGTCCTTCACATGGGAAAGAGAGGGCCCGCTCCTCCCTCCCGCTCACCACCCAGCCTGGCTACTTCCTCTCCTGCTCCTCCCTTCATATTGTTCACCAGGAAGGGAGAGGGAGACAGAAAAAAGTAAGTGTCAGCACAACAGCCAGTATGTGTGTTGAGGCTGACAGTGTGAGGCCTGCTGGTTCTGCTCTCAGTCGGGGTTGTGCCTCCTTTTCTGTGCTGTTAAACAGGGTTTTCAAACACACTTTAACCTGGGCGCACTTTCAATGGGGTCTTTGTGGAGGCGGATGTGTGGACACTAGCACTCGGCAAACAGGGCGACTTGGTTCCTTTCTCAGGCTCTGAGGGCAGAGCTGGTCTGAGTGCGTTTGAGCGTATTTGTAAGCACTTTGGCTGCAAGAATGGGATTAGTTGTTTGAGTTTCTTCATTTGTGTACTTTTGTCGCTTAAACTTTTATGAGAGCCACAGTGTCTTCCCTATGGATATGTTTTATCTCGCCGTGGTGTTGGTGTCTTATTGAAAACTGTTAACGGCCAATGATAGATTTGCCCTGTCGGGGGGGATCCCTTATTTTTAAATCAGCCCCCCTGAATTAAACCACATCCTTAACTGTGATATGAATGAGAGTGGGACACGGAGAAAGGGGTGAGCATTCAAATGCCTCCCGAGTCAGCCTTTTGTTAACTTTAAATGACTGTGGATCCATTTAGTTAACCCAGCGCAGCCCGGGGCCACATTTCATTATTGGGCCTCTCTCAGGGTCCCTAATTGGGAAACGCTGTTGTTGCCTCGGCACCTGCGGTTGGCCCGCACGTTGTTGTAGCCTTGGTAACAACACAGTGCTGAGGTCCTGCCAAACTCACCACTTCCTCCCTCTCTCTCCAGCATCCCCCCCCCCCCCCCCACACACACACACACACACTAGTGTAAAGGGAGAACTTAAGGCGCATTGAAACTAGAATGTAGTTGTCCCCTGGTGAGCTGTATTTGTTGTCAAGTTTGTATGTTCAAAGCTAATGGTGTTGTTGTATAGGAGAAACTGGGGCAAGTTGTCACACCGTTTACTCATTTCAAAGTGTATTTCTTTAAGTCAATTTCTTTATGTGCACATTCCTTAGAGCATTAGCTGCAAAAAACACACCAGAACCAAATTACGTTCAGTTCCGTAAGAGTTCTTGCACATGCATTCTTCCCCTCCTGCGAACAGAATACCGTACTAAAATACTCCACAATAACTCTACTGAATATATACAGCAGTTCGATAACAGCACATATGACTGTTATGAGTCCAGCCAAAAACATGCAACGCGATCAGGGTTGTTCCAGACCTAATTTACTTGTTTAAACCAGTTACAGTGCAACCTGTGTTGTTTGATCCCCAAACTAATAACTCTAATAAACCAGTTCTTTTTAGTGAGTCAAACTCATACAACGCAACCAGTGTTGTCCAATTCCCGAACAAATTACTTATAAACTGTTCGTTTTAGTGAATCAAACTCATACAACGCAAACAGTGTAGTCTGATTCCCAAATTAAGGAATCTAATAAGTTGGTTCTTTTTAGGGAATCAAACACATACAATGTTCAACTACTGACTTAATTGAATAGTTACTGACTTATATAACAATATTTACCTAAAGATACAGATTATGAGTTTTGTCAGTATTTCAGACAAAAATAGGCTAATGGATGAAATCCATTCAGTTATTGGAATGCATTTATGCTGCCTTTAAAGTCCCCCTGTGGTGAAAATCAAGCTTTTAATTTAGTTTATATCTCTATGTGGTTTTTTAAAATGCTTTAAGACAAAACATGTGCAAATTCATAAGTCAACACCATTGTTGAGTATTTTCTCCTTAAAACTGCAGTGAACCAAAGACAATCTTAAAATCACGGTTTGAAATGACTGGTGTTTCTGACGTCACCTTGTAACCAATCACGTCAATGTGTGATCGTCAAAGAGTGGATATCTGAGCTGGTGTAAGTGAGTGAAGGCGGGGCTAATTTGCATATTCATAGAACCCTGTATACTAAATGAATCAAGGGTGTAGAGTTACATTCAAGCTATTTTAAGGCATGAAGAAATTTCTTTCAAGGAAAATAAACGTTTAAATATGTCATTTTGGTGATCAAAAATTAGTTTTAAGGGATGTAATTATTGACTACAGGGGGACTTTAAAAAGACTGTAAACACACCTTTTGCCATTTTTGTTTTGAATTTAATTATCATCTGGTCATTTAGCTATGAAATTAGATTTTTGTACTAAAATAATTGTTTACTGAACCATTAAGGAACCAGAATCTGAAATGTTAAAATCTCTATTTAATCCATTTAAAATCTGTTCACAACCAGTCCTTATGCATTAAAGGGATAGTTCACCCAAAATATAACATTTTGTCATCATTGACTCACCCTCAAGTTGTTCCAAACCTGTATGAGTTTCTGTCTTCAGTTTAACACAAAAGAAGATCCAGACAGTAACCAGAAGTTGAAAGTTGATTAAGTTTTTTTCCTACTATGGAAGTCAATGGCTACCGTCAACTGATTGATTGCCAACATTCTTTAAAATATCTTCTTTTGTGTTCAACAGAAGAATGAAACTCATGGTTTGGAACAGAGTAAGTGATGACAAAATGTTTATTTTTCTGTGAACTATCACCCAACTATCAAACTATCATGTTTATTCTTGTCAGTCCTTATCTATCTTCTAAAATATCTCACATCTACCAAGATACTGAGATAGAAAGAGGAAAATGTCATCAAAATGAAATAAAATAGAAATCCCTGCCTTAGCTCATTTTTTCTAATGGGTGTGATTCATGTCATTTGTGTTAGTCACACCGGTCGTGCTAAATATATCAGTAAATGAGAACTAAAATCCAACTAATATTCCTGTTGAACAGCTTCTGCGTAAGGATGGAATGGAGGCATGGCTACTTCAAACATAGCTTGTTGTTTTAGAGTCTATTTAAAGGGAAAAACATACTTCGCAAGCGTGTCAGTTCAGTAATAAGGAAGTGCCCTGCTTTAACGGGAAACTTTGCTGTGTGTTTGGTTTCCCTTTCTCAGAGGCAGAGTGTGACGTCTTAAAAGGGGTTTCCGTCACTGTCTGTTATCTCCGCCTATTGAGGTGGAAACTGATATTTAGCCCTGGGAAAGTTATTTGGAAAAAACCTTCTGTGTGCACTAGTGAGGAAGCACAAAGACTTATTTATGAGAAAGAGGAAAAGAAAAGCTAAAGTCTTGAAATCACAAGTTACATAAACAGATTTGATACAGTGTAGGCCTACAGATTAAGGTAATAAATATGACTGTTTCATCCAGCAGATCATAATAAATATTTAGTTTCAGAGGTAAAGCAACAAAACTGTGTCTGCTTGTGAAATAGGAGTACATGTAAAACAATCTAACATCATTCTCCCCTGTTATTTTGGGAGTTTTCATAAACAAATATGCAAGCAGAGGGGTAGCTGTACAGTGATTCGACTGACAGCAGACTTCTTTGAAATGAAGCCGCAGCAGCGCTCAAGGAAAGAGAGACTGAGAGCACGTGTGCTGCATGTAAACACTGCAATAAGGAAGTGCTGCAGTCCTGCTGACATGAGCTGACACACACTCAACTGTGTATTGACTTCTGCTGGCTTATCTGAGTGCTCTTAAAGATATGCCCATTGCTCAGGTGCTTCATCAACACAACAGTATATCAGTATACAGTCAATATGCATTTTTGAAGTGTACAATATATGTGTATATAAGTGTAGTGTACATATTCAGCAGACATTACACCAGTCTTCGGCGTCACGTGATCCTCACATCAATGTTTGTGCTGTTTAATATTTTCGTGGAAGCCATGAATATTTTATTTCAGGATTTTTTGATGAATATAAAATTCTAAAAAACAGCATCTGTTTGAAATAGAAAGCGGTTGTAGCATGTCACTTTTAACCATTTAACTGCATCACTGCTGCACTGACCCCAAACATTTGTACGGTTGAGTGAGTTATTGAATTTGAATTTACATTTTGCCCCAATTATTGCTCATTATGTCAGTAAACTCAAATACAAAAATATATATGTTTTGCACATTACACTTATTGCATTTCAAACTGGAATCTCGCACGTTGCATATGTGTGTATCAAAATATACAAGGTTGCTAATGTGTAACATATTACCAGATTTTAAATGCTCAATATTTATTTGAAGAGCATGAGAGAAAGAATAAATAAAAAAAATGCTTCATCTAGCAAACACTGTAATAAAATTCTGTCGGCGTGTTACAAAAACTACAGAGAACAGAGACCATGACCACACACTGAGAGTATAGGCTTGTACTCTGTTGTTTTTAGCGAGATGTTGAACATTGATGAATGATCAGCGAGGAGATCAGACTTTTTTTTAACGCAGACAGATTTTTAACGCTGGTAGGGGGGGTCGGTCAGAGTCAGCCGCTTTCTGGGATCTACGGCCATTTTAATCCACTTGTCACTCATCATTAACCTTTGCAGCTTTAAATTCATGACCCTCTGTTCACTTTCTACTGTGTTCCTGTGTGAAGACGGGGGCTGCGTCGTGAAAGAGGTTTGTCTGAAGCATTACGCTATGAGAAATGAACCTGCTATTTGGTTCCTAATCATTAAAATGAACGTGCCACAACTTGTTACATCCCCTAACCTGTATTAAACTCACAAGAGTCTATTCTTAATATAACCCGACATCTTTCCTGCTCTAATCAGCAAATCATGATTGACTTAGTTTCTAACAAACGGCAAATCAATGTAAGCAATAGTAAATAAAATCCCTCCAGGACACGCATTAGTTTACAGCCTCGCAATGTAGCTAAGCAAACAAAGCCAGTTGAGTCTTTTTTTCTCTCTCTTTTTTTCTCCTTCTCAGCTGCCAAAGACTTGCACAGAGAGTCTGTGGAGGAGAAAAACACACATACACATTGAGGGCAGGGTCAGTATAATGAGTGCTTGTTGGGACTGAAAGGGACTATTGGAAACAGTGAGTATCTAGTCACGGTGCAGATGCAACTGAGAAAATACCAGCACAAGAACTGTTATCAGTGAACACCTATTTTATAGTCAGCTCAGAGTTTACAAATATAAAAAGTTTATTGAATAGGATTTTATTGTCACTAATTAAATCAATACATTGGGTTCTACACATAAAAGAAGCCAATACAATGATTTAACTCTTTCCATATATGAGATTTAAAGAAAGTTCTAATGTGAAAAACAAACAAACAGTTCTTTGTCTTTGCACCCCGTGACAGAGTTCCAGAGGGAAAACAGGCTTCACGTTTCTGAGCTTGTCTTTAGAGAGAGAGCGCGAGAGGGAGAAAACAAGTAAACTCTCCTTTAATGGGCATCTGATGATGTCATATCACTGGCTGGATCCGTGTGTCTCTGAGTGAGGCAGAAGCTCTGTGTAGTAATTGGTTGGCGGTGAGTTTGGGGGAAGGGTGTCTCCGCTCTCCTCCGCCTGCAGATTAACCCCTGTGTCTAACTCAGCTTTGGCTTCTCTGAGTCGGGTGTCTTTTTAATCTCCAATTGATATGCTTAATTACTCAAAAGAGTAACTGTATTGCTTCTGTAAAGCTTATTTTATGTGTTTTGTGTTGAGGACTTTTAGATTAGACATGTGCTACTGCTGTAGTGACCCGTCGAATTTGCTGCTCACCTGCTCAAAAGTTGTCTTAAAAATGATGTGTATAATCTGCTTCTTTTTATTCTGCTGCCAGCACACATCTTGTTGCTACTGGTGAGAATACAGGAAGACTGTAGGGTAATAATTGGCGTCCTACTAAATAGCAGATCCAGAAGTGCAGAATCAGCTCTTGTCTCATTCACAGGTGACCAGCTGCCCAGCTTTGTTTCTCCCCACCCCTTAGGGACAGCTGGGGCCATCAATCTGTTCCCAAAAAAACCTGCACTTCACCCTGACCCCTGACAACCCCTCTCTTTCTCAACACTCTCTTGAAGGCTTTGTCCTGAGAATCTATCACTGTATGTGCAAACTCTTTTCTAAAGGCATTTCTGAGATATGAAATATTTAAACTAACTTAAAGGGGTAGTTCACCCCCAAAAATGAAAGTTCTGACTTTCTTTATTCTGTGGAACACAAAAGGTCGACTTTTTATTGAATATCCTTGCCACTTTAGAGTCAATAAAAATGATCAAAAACTTGAGATGTCGAGCTTTTAAATACGTTTAAAAGCTTTTATTCAAAGCAACTTTTTTATCATTTGTTGGTTTCCCTGGGATTCGAACCCATACTTTTGTGTTGCTAGCGATACAGTGCTCTATTGTTTGAGCTATAGATGAAAAAGCACCATAAGAGTCATATATGACTCATGCACTATATTTCAAGTCATTTATGTAGCGGACAAACTGATACTGAAGTCATTATTCACTGATTATCAACCCCTCCAGTGGGCTGTTAACTGTTGCAAACAAATCATGGAATCAATGAGAAATGGTTCAGTCTGATTGATGAACAAATATTTCACAATGGGTTTATGAACTGAATCAGATTCACTAAAAACCTCAGACTTAAATATTGATCAGATTATATTGTTACTTCTCTCATGAACATGCAAGAACTAGAGGATTTTCAAGATTTTGAAAATTTTTATGATAATGATATGTCAGTTTTTATTTATTTATTTAATTGTATGCCTTGACAAAAGGGGATATTCTTAAAAAATCCAGTTTGGAACAACATGAAGTTGAATAAATATTGTCAGAATTGTCATTTGGGTGAACTTTTTAATTGGGTGAACTTTCCCTTTAAAACCTGAATGTGAGACTTCAATATACACTTGTTTTCTAACGTATGCTAACTAAGGAATATGAGGCCAGCTCAGTAATGTGTGATATACGAGTCGGTTCATGTGAGGTGCTCCCATGAACACGTGCAGCGATGGCTTTTTTTTTCCTCTCTGCAGATGGTAAGCATTGAGGGCCATTATTGTTCTCGATGTGGGGCGTCCTCTGCGGTAAAGTCTCTGGCACACTTTTAAAGACATAGTGGGTAATATATGCAGGCCTGAGCCAGTGGCCCTGGCAAAAGCATTCCCCTCCCCCTCCCGAGACTTCTTTTCTTGGAAGAGAAGACAAACATTTGTGAGTATCAGTGTTCATCCCCTCAACATTTTCCACTTTAGGAATTTGTGATGAGTTCTTTCATGTCCTGATCTTTTATCAATATTATTGCATGTAACAATAATGTCTTAATGTTGGAAGCACACTGAGTTTCTGTTTCTCTCTTTAACAAGTTTTCCAGCAAGACCACAACAAAAGACAACTTATGCCTTTAACAGATAAGTGGTTTTGCTGGCGAGAGGTTAATAGAGAAGTGACAAAGTATCAAAAGTCTGACTATCTAGATACGCCTGAACAGTGTCTAAAACATGAAAGCGACAGCCGAGTTAATCAGGAAGAGACTATCTACATTCCAGAGACTTTAACAAGCACTTCTTATGGGTTTGTTGTCTCAACACGTGCACTAAGTAATCCAACACTGATGAATCACACCAACAATTATAAGTAAACACCCTTTAGCAACATGAACACCGAATTACCCCTGTAAACAACAACATGAATTGAAAAAGTGATTTGAGCACAGCTTAGCCTAACAGTTTGATTTGTGTATTGCAGCAACAGCAGACCTGTGATTCTCAGCATGCCAACAGACCTGCGTATTTAGTTTTGGGATGGAGAAAGATAATGCTCTTTACAGGACCCCGAGGACCGAAGCCCTCTTAAATGAGATCCGTGATCGTATGTTCAGCCTGTACTCTGTACACAAACACTAGTTGTCTTTTGGTGGCTCCACCCAGACACATTGGCTGCATTTTACACCTGTGTTGACACTGGCAGCACTCCCTTTTTCTCTAGAAAAACGAAAGTTTACTCCACCTAAACACGAATGTGCTGCGTACCATTGTGATAAATCCTGCACTGGAATCCTGTGTCATTCAGGCGTGCGCAGTTAATGATGACAAGGCACTTGACACTGATGGTTTAGATAGAAGGAGACATGTTCAGCCATACCTGAAGTCACGTGACCCATCTTGAACTTGCCATCAACCCCAGCCTGACTTTTTTTTTTAAATAATTGCCAAATGTAAAAAATGACTTATTCAGTATGTCTGAGAGTTGTTTTCGTGTCAATACTGCACGTCTGCAACGATATGACCAATAAATAAGGCAATAGTATTACAAGTTTTTCTACTGAATGATGCAAGAGTATTACAGGATTTACTAAATTATGGAGAAGATTTATGAGTCATTAATTCAGTGGAGGCTGACTCAGGAAATAATGAATAATAACCAACCAGACAACATCAAACTGTGTATATTAATTTATTTGGCTATAATTCAGCAATATCACACTATCAAGAGTGCTGAATAAATATTAAAATATAGATAAAGTATATAATGTGTGTGTGTGTGTACTGTGTATGTAGCCTATATATAAATAAATAAATTAATAAATTACATTTCCTTAAAACATTGTAAGATATATTACATTTTATATATATATATATATATATATATATATATATATAATTTAGCAAAGGCACATTACATTTATCAAAAAGGCAGTATAAAGTATAGATTTATGAAGTTAATAAATATTTAAAAAAATTATATTAATAATAAATGCTGTTCTTTTAAAAAACGTTATTTTTATCAAAGATTCCTGAAAAAAAAAAAAAAAAAACTTTCCACAAAAATATTAACTGTGTTTATCAATAATAATAATAAATGTTTCTTTAGCACCAAATCAGCATATTAGAATGATTTCTGAAGGATCATGTGACACTGAAGACTGGAAAATTCAGCTTTGCCATCACAGGAATAAATTACGTTTTAAAATATATTGCAACTGAAACCAGTTATTTTAAATTGTAATAATATTTCACATTGTTACTGTTTTTACTATATTAATGATCAAATAAATGCAGCCTTGGTGAGATTAAGAGACTACTTTAAAAAACATTAAAAAACCTTAATCAAATTTCTGACCGTTACTGTATGTATGAATATACAGTATAAAACCATTGTAAACAGTACAATATCTTACAGTGTTTTAAGGAAATGTAATGTAGGCTACTACGGTATTTTGGCAGAACCACTATGGTTACCATAGTAAATTTTCTGGGTAATGAAAGATTTACTGTTTCCCATAACCCTCAGGTAGTTTGTGTTCCGGTCCTTTCTTTATCATGTTACTATAGTGATTTTGTGTCAGGATGCGAGCGCGCCAGGAGGAGTGTCGCTCCGCGCGGAAGGCAGGAAGCGGCGCGTGGGCAGTGTCACCGCCTGCGTCACACGCCAGGAGGGAGTTTTCCACTGACGAAAAGACTGCGCTGATCGGCGTCTGCTTCAGACAAGAGGAACAGCTTCAGCTGCTGCTTCAGTACGCCGAGCGCACAATAGCCACACGAACACAACGGGATCTATACACGCTCGATAAACGCTCGGTCGTGGCACTTGGATTATTACCGCTTCATATTTTTCTATATTGTGGTATAGCCTACTAATGCTGATCGGACACCTTATTGGTGAGTAGCGGAGGTCCGCGCTGTTATACACTGCACTTGTAATGTGTCTAATAGGCAAAGCTCGGTGCTGGAGTCCAGCCAGATAGTTTCAATGTTCTTTTGTCGGCCGGTGTAAACAGATAAAATGTGTTGTGTAACTATTTCAAGTAGCTAAAGCAGAGGAAATTGTTGTGTGCTGCCATGACATGGAAAAAACTAACTTAACTTTACATAATTTACCATTGTCTGGCGTTTTCAGTGTTAATGAATGTATAGCCTACGTTTTATTTTACTAATAAACTCATAAACGATTTATTATTTAAATCCTGATGCTTAAGTGGTTTAATGTTAAATGTATTGTTCGGAGTAAATATAAGCGTTTTCTCTGTCAGATTTTAAATGGCTGGGTTTGATTAATAGATAACTCTCATAAGCAGCTGTTGGCGGTTCTGATCGGATCCATTGGCAGAATTCCAGCATAGTGAACCGTGTGTGTGTGTGTGTGTGTGTGTGTGTCCGATAAGTCGTAATTGCTGGTTTGGATCTGTGTTCATGTGTTGAGTGCATTCCCCGTTCACGTTTGTAGTGCTGGTGTGTCTTCTGAAGCGCGAGCGACTCCTTAAGGTGCCACACCGCATCATTTCAATAGTGTGCCTGCAGAATCAGATCTGCGCTCAGCCTCATATGCTCTTCCAGTCCTCAGTGACGTCACCGGGGGGTGCATGCGAGGCTGAATGCAGGTCTGAGGGAGACCTTACTTGATCCGAACGAAACTTCAGTTTGTTGACCAATGTAAATATATTTAATATTTGGTTTTATCACTTTTAGCAAAGATCCATATTCACAAATGTAAATAATCCTTTTTACACCTAGCTACATTCTGTCACTGTTAAAACCAATATATAAATCAGTCCCCTGGCTTTTTTGTTACTTAAATAATTTAATATTCGATGTTATTTTTTAATATTGTAGGCTATATGACAGAAGCTCAAAAAGTCGCAAAAAAAAGTCCCAGACGCTTTTCAGTAATTCGCTGATTGCTGTGATTGACATCAGTCAATCACGAGAGAAACAATCACTGACACGTTGTGCACGGCGTGATTGGAATAACTGACGGGAATTAATGTTCTCATTTCACACGGGTTTGTTAGTTGCTAACTTGTTACACAGTTTGTTATTTGCATATTCATTGGCTTCTTTTGTGAGATAATTCACAGTCCCTGTCTGTAAGCAGGTTGAATGTTTGAAAAGGGAAGTTATTGCGTTCACTTATGAGCTTTATGTAAACTTCAGTTCAAGTGTCTCGGTATATTGTTAAAATACCAACCAGCAGCACTTGTTATCATCTTATTTGTGTTTTTGTGCCTTTTTCGTAAATTTGAGGCGATTGTGAGCAAATGTTGAGCGAGTCGTGGTCGGTCTTTCGCGCGACTTTGTTTGTGGGTAGGCTACACTTAATACGCAATCGTGTATAGCATATATATCACCTACATGCTCGCGTTTATATCTTAATTGACCTAAGTACGTTTTTTGTTTTAATATGTGTTTGTCACTCAAGTGGTCCACTGGTCACACGTGAATTGTTTTCTATGACACAACAGTGTTGTTTTGAATTGGAGTGCACGCTAAACTTATCAAAAAGGACCCATAAAAGATAAGCATTATTTGTAAGTACTTCTGGGTTGATGAGGTGCGAACTTAGACGTGTAGCGTGGTCTGTGAAATCAGCCCTTGTCTGGGTAGTTTCCTTCCCTCTTTTCAAATGAGTCTTCACATGTCCCATTTAAACCAGACATACTTTTTTTTTTTTTTAACCGAGATGATGTAGGCATCATTAGTGTATATGTATATCACAACATGTCATCTTTTTTTATTAAGCTCCCACCCACAGACTGGGTGTTACTATTTGAGCTAGTTCAGTCAGTGTGTGGCTTTTGTGCACGGGTATTGGGGGAGGTGGAGGTCCTGATGTCTCAAAAACAGAGAAGCAGAGGGATCCCATCTGTTTTGTCACTCTGAAGCATTCCTCCCAGCTTGTGAGGTACCAGTGTGCGCCCCAGACATGAGCCGCTGACCCCTGAGCTCCTCCACCCTAGACACTCATGCTCTCCCTTGAGAGTCTTAAGAGACTGGTAAAGATGGCTGATATTTGTTTAGCCACCATTAAGTTATTCATGCTGATGACTTCTCAGGGAAGCTACACTTTGCACACTGTTGGAAGTTTGCATTTCGGATATTGATGCAAATTGTTCCCTGTTCAATGGAAATATCTCCTTTCAGTTTTGGCAATTTCCTGAGCGGTCATATTTTCCACTCGTTGACTTAAAACGTGAGGAACGATTCGCTCATAACTGTTAAATAACTTTCAGAGGGTGTTTTGAGATGGCTTATTTTGTCATTCCTCTTAATAATCTAAGTCAGGGATTTCCAGTGTTTTAGATGAGACAAACCTCCAAATATGATCATACTCATGTGAGGAAACCCATTCTAAAATTAAAAAGGCTTCATGTCTAAAGACTGTGAAAAAGTAGTTTAAATATAAATTAGGATTTACTTTTTTTTTTAAATGTATTTAAATCTTTTATTTATTAATTATTTGTAATCACTTTTTTTTTTTTTTTTTCAAAGATTTATTTTTACTTAATTCTTTTTCTCTAAACTTTTCCACGGACCCCAGTTTGAAAACCACCCGAAAACCAACTAAGTCAGAATTATTGTCCAGTTATTTAGATACTAAATATCACTTTGGATATCAGTAAAGTAAACTTGTAATCTGCAGCCCAATATGTGGTGTTTAAATCTGGTTTTCTCTGCATATTTCAAATTAGGAAATGCATAGTGTGAGTCCATACTATGCTTAAATCTTCATCTCCACCATAATAACATGTCCCATCAGGTGTTTTTATAGATGTTTTTTCTGTGAGGTGATTCCTCTTGGGTAATAGTGGTCTGGACTACACAGACACATCTGGGATAGATAGAATGTGTCGCCGTGCCAGAGGAGAATTCCTGTGGGCTGGAGACATTGCATTATTTATATGTTTAAAGTTCTCGCCCGCTACCCTCCTCCCACATCGGTGCACACTCCTATTTGGGATGAATGTGTACTCTGCATGGGTTGAAGCTCAGGAACAGAATGTCTCTGGCGTAGTTGAACATCTAGAGTGATCGGGACAGCACACGGCTCCCTCCTGCCCCTGCCTGCAGTTCTTCAGAGCTGGCCAGCAGGGGGAGCGTTTTCTTTTATTCTGGTGAAATTGTGGAATCTGGTTTTGATTCCAGTTATCTTGCAAGTGATTTTACAACATCTTTAGCAGCCAGGTTTTATAGCCACACTTTTGTATATTTTTAGATAGTTTAGATGAGGTACATTATTATCTGGATGGATGCCGTGAGCTGCAGGGGAAGTCAGCTCTCTTGCATAAGATGAGGATGGGATTCCACTGTTTGCAGTTCAGACAGGCTGCTTCATAGTGTTGGCTGTTTTTAATTTTTTTTGGAAGCAGGAAGCTGGAAGCTTTTTTTGTTTAACTCATGCTATACGTTCAACTGCAGTGAGCCCGCCGACAGCAGATTTAAAGATTTCAGCAATCTGCTGCTTTTGTGGCCATTCTCGCTTTCTGTGCGAGATTTATATCCGCCGTTCTTGGTGACAACAGCATTGAGAATTCCTCATCAGTGAACTGCCTTTATTGGAATGGCAGTCCTGCATAATTTATGCTCCAGTGCGAATGTCTCACCTGCTCTGAAAGTCTGGGATACCTCGGCGGTGACAGCTTTTGCTTGGATGCGAAATCCAGACCTGCTCTGTGGCGGATTTATGGGTGGATGGTGCGTTTTGACTTCTCGTTTTTCATTTGTGAGATTCTTGCTCGTATTTCTAGTCTCTGCTGATGTTGGAGTGCAACAGGACAAGCTCCAGATTGACCTACAGCTGAGCCCCCCGCATCCCCTCCTCTCTTGTTCCTGGGATTAGCTCGTCGTCATTGTTTCTGCCCGTTAAGCAAGATTAACAAATCAATGTGTCAGGTAGTCTGCAGTCAAGAGACAATGACCCACTTCTAACACCCAGGTTTTGCACTCTCTCTCCCCCTCTATCTCCACATCTCCCGTGCCGTCCCCCCCCCTCTCCTCACTGTCCAGAGTCCTTCATTAAAACTCCTCTGCTTGGTAGGCATTCATGCCGTCCTCAGGGAATTCTCTCTTTTTTTCTCTGGCAATTGAGGAGTAGAGTAGTGATGATGGTTGAATGTGAAGATAAGTGTCTGAGACTCTGATAAGAACGAGGGTGTGGTGAGCACCGGATACCGCGTTCAGGTGGTTTCTTGTACAAACTAAAAGTGAGTGGATTGCATCTAGAAATGTGACAGCCAATTTACTAGTCAAATGAGCAGATGAGGATGAATTCTTTGTTGTTTTGCAGCCTTCTCCAATTGAGTGATGAGAGTCAAGTGTCAAGTTCTCTGCGATTATATATAAAAACTAAGTTTTTCCTGCCAAGGTTTGTGCTTGTTTCAAATCAAGACGTAGCATGTAAGGGTTCACGCTCCCTGCGCTGGCTCTGTTTACATGCAAATGAGGACAGATCTGGACACATACTGTTTGCAATAAAAATAGATTATGTCCTTAGCCTGTACTGCCGTTTTCAGGCAAGTCAGCTGTTTGCGGTTTCATTTGTCCATTTAAAACCCGTGTCTGAGTATTAACACGTGGCACAAACTATTGCATAACTTTCCAACTGTTTGGCTTGTAGAGTTCCTCTAGTCAAGGTTCAAGCATTGTTTGCTTTCAGCCGGTGTTGCACGAGCAGATAAGTTTGACTCATGGAAGATATTGTACGGTTCAGATGCAGATAAGACTCACCTTGTGCTTCCTGGCAGCGACATTTGGCAGCCGAGGAGACGCGGCTGAATGTGCAGACGGCACAGACTCACCCCGATGTCTGGCACATTCACGACGGCAGCACTAATGTGTGAAGCGCACATGATGCACAGAGAGAGAAAGAGAAGTTCAGCTTGTAA
The DNA here is from genome assembly GCF_951802725.1 of Rutilus rutilus. Lineage (NCBI taxonomy): Eukaryota > Metazoa > Chordata > Actinopteri > Cypriniformes > Leuciscidae > Rutilus > Rutilus rutilus. The sequence continues at coordinate 14,379,250 of NC_140228.1, forward strand.
ACAGAGCAACTTGTGGGAAATGGAAGTCTACACAATCTTGTCTGAAGATTAGGGACACACCAATATCGATAAATCACCAGTATGTAAAATTCTACACTATTCTGTACTGTGCTTCATATAAATTAAAAATAAAACTAAAATCAATTTAAAGTGAATTTAGGCATCACATCATTATAATGTGTAAAAAAAAAAAAACATTTTCAATTTGCTAAAGATTTATCAGCGTTAAATTAGTGTTATTAAAGAATAACTTAAAATGAGAGGTGATGGCAAAGGTAATATAATTGTAAAAATAGTGGCAATTAGCATGCACAATTAATTATTCAACTGTCAATATTAAATAAATGCACACGCATATACATGCAATATGTACATATTGTAAAGTCCAACATATAATACATAACATATAATTAGAAAATATCTAATGTTGGTTATATCGTGCATCCTGAGGGAAAATTAGGCCAAATGAAACATTAGTCAATGTATTGTTACGCAAATGCGTCGTTGACTGCTAACACTCAAAGTCAAAGTGCTCAATTTGAACTCAACCCAAAAAGTATTTGTACACTTTAGTAAAGTTAAGTTCCAAGGGTTGATTATTAGACGAATAGCAGACTATTGAGTCATATTGTGTTAGTCACACGCTCTTTATTTTTTTGTCGATGACACACCATAGACCAACATCATGAGATGTATAATCTGCCAGTCACGACCATCTGTCAATTTTTCTCTGAAGTGGCTGTCTTGCTGGGAACAAGCCTTATTATGAAACACTTATTTACTGCTCATCACTTCTAGGGAAAAAATTGCCGTGTTTTAGTGTAGTTATCATAGGATATAACTCCAGATTTGACTTATGACGACTGGCTGTCACATCTCAAGTAAAAAAAAAAATTCCGCTTCACTCAAGCAGCAGTAAAAACTATCTCTAAATCAAACCTTTTCCTTCCTTCCTTCCCCACTTCCTTCCTTCCATTCTGCCTGTATCAGCACGAATGTGTCTGAGCTGTGGAGTGCAGCGAGAGGCCGAGACTGAGGTGAACTAGCTGACCGAGGTTCATCTCAGGGCGGAGAAACAAACGAGTCCACAGCCGCCAGTATCAAATTATGGTTTTGTGTAAACGCCGCTGCACTGCACCGGCTCTGACCCTTAAAAGCTGATGGGCACCGGCTAGACTCTTCCTGCCAAAGGATTGATTGCTTTTATTGCCCAATAAGCAACCTCTCCACGGGAGCAGCGACAAATGCAGCCTAGTCTTACATAAACACGTTTACTGTGCCAAGCTGTACACACATTTACTACGGAGTCTCATATAATGCATTTAGCAGCTGTGTAAAGTGTAATTGCCGCTACTGGCCCAGTGATGTGTGCTTTTTGAGTGGGGTAACCGAAATTTACCCTCCTCACTAATGTGGCTATGTAATCAACCCCCGTCCCAATCAATGTATTTGTCTATGCGATTGGATTTGGAAGTGGGTGAAGGGTCTGGTAATTGTTGACTTGCACCGGAGGGACGTGATTGATTACTTCCTGTTTTCCTGGCCACTCAGAGGCAGCATAAAGCGCCGTCAGCTGCTTGTTTGGAGTGTAATGCTCATAGCCTGTATTTAAAAACCTCACTGGACATTTAACTGCTATTAGGACAATAAGAACGCTACACTGGCTGATAACATCTAAGCACTTCTTGCGATATAGGAACAATTCATAGCAAAACAAATTAGCTGTTGGTCGAAGCCAGATTGCTTGGAATTGCAACTTTAATTTTTGCCCCTTTGGTTACGTCTACACTAATCCAGATACTCTTGAAATTGCATCTGTTCTCTGCGTTTTGGCCTTCCATCCACGCTGAGATTCGCGTTGTAGTGTGGACTGTGAAAATTTAAGCATTTGTAAACGATGACACGTTTAGTCATGTGACATACCTTACCCGTATGTCCTGCTATGTGATTTTCACTTTCACAGTGTTACTAAAGATAAATGCTACTTTGTACAATCTTCATTTTACATTCTTGCAAAGATGAGAATTTATTTGCAATTGCTGTTCTGCGGCAAAACATGAGGGCAATTGATTTTTAGACCAAACATGAAATGGGACCGGTAAATTGTGAGATTTTGCTAATAAAATGATTGTGCCATAAGAATAGTGTGAGAACTTTATTATGTCTGGTCTCTTATCATCTTAGTGAGCTTTTATTAGGTGGAACTTGGAATCTTTTGGAATATGCTAGTGTGAATGGAGTTTTCCTCCTATAATGCTTTTCTGTCTTTGCTTGTTTCCCACAGATCACCAAACGCTAGCGCCATGAGCGGGGTTCTCAAGAGGAAGTACGAGGAGGTGGAGGAGGACCCATGCTACTCTTCCTCCTCACCTTCCTCTCTCTCCTCCTCCGCCTACTCCGAATGGGACTCGGATGGGGAGAGCTGCTACTCCGACACCCTGGATTCAACCCCCAGCAACCCCAGCTCCCCAGCAACGTCCTTAAACAGTGAGTTTCCCCTTGATCGAATCATTTATTCTCTGATTAGGGTGGATGGTCAAACTCCCATTTCCATGGCTCTTTATTCATGCATAAGGTCTGCAGGGCTTATCTCAGCCTTTCTGTGTCCTACCTGATAAGGTGTTATTGAGATACAGGATTAATTGCATGGATGCAGCTAATTACACAGGATGTTTTGATGCATGCCACATTCACCAGGTCACCTCCTGCAGGCCGTTCATCCAGGTTTTTGGGGTGAGTCAGGGAAGGGAAAGCAAACAGTTGTGAGTTTCCCAGGATGGCTGGGCAGGAAGCCAGTGAGTGTGCCATGTGACGGAGGGAGGCAGAATGAACGCAGAGCTTTGTCTGAGCACCGGGCATGAACCCAGAACAGGTGCTGAGAAAGACCGAAGGGGCACGGAGCAGGAAGACAGGCATGAAGAGAAGAGGAAGGGAAACGATATGGCTGTCTGCTTGTGTTTATGAAACAAAGTCAGAGAATAGAGCTCAGTCAGGTTAGACGGCATATTTAATTTAATGTGAATTGAAACTAAGCCGTGAGCGGCAGACATATAATAGCTTTCAAATGGACAGCAAGATTTTTGTTTTGAACAGAACCCTCTTATATCACCAAGGCTGCAAATTTTTATTTGGTGTAAAAACAGTAATAATATGAAATATTGTTAAAATTCTAATGTAATTTATTCCTGTGATGGAAAAGCTGAATTTTCAGCATAATTACTCCAGTCTTCAGTGTCACATGATCCTTCAGAAATCATTCTAATATGTTGATTTGGTGGTTTTAAACAGAATTTTTTTTTTTTTTTTTTTTCTTCATCAATGCTCAAAGCAGTTTTGGTGTGACGCATTTTTTCAGGTTTCTTTGATGAATAGATAGCTGACCCTAAACTTTTGAACAGTAGTGTACAGTCTGTTCAGTAGCTTGCGCATGACTAATATATTCACAACCCATGTTATTTTGGATGCGTTTTCAGAGTTGCATAATGATTGGCACCAACACACTTAACAGTACAAACCACTGAACACTCTGTTTGTCTATCCCTCACCGCCTACTTTTCATTCACTTAAAATAAACCATGCTGTCTACCCTGACTAATATCCATATATTATCAGTTTCAGCATTATTAGATGAAGTCTCCAGAATCTGACTCCTTGCATAACTGAGAGCTTGTTTACTCTAATTCATAAGATCACCAATATCAACTTGATAATGCATAAAGCTGCTCTGTTCTTTTAACATGTCATTGTTTCTGAGGTGCTGCTGCCGCCTATCAGGTTCATGTGAGACCACGCTGTACTTTTAGACTTGTCCATCAGATCTTTTCTGTTAGATGAACAAAACATATTTGCACAGGCTTCTAGATAGGCTTGTGTGAGTTTGAGTTCCCACCATTGCAAGTCTAATATAAACCAGCTGTGGGGACAGTGAGATCCATCCCCTCCATTCCCTTCAGATAACAATCAGTCAGCTTCAGGCCCTGAGGGAAAATGAGCTTCTCTCTCACAGAGTTTAACAATTCAACATTAAATATTCTTGTGCAAAGGATATGGGATTTACAATTAAAAAAATATGGTGGTGTTGTTTCAAGAAGAATTTCCTCCCTTTGAAATGCTTTCGACCACTGACGTTGACTGATTTTTGACTGGTTGTAGGAAGGAAAGTGTGGACAGATGGCCTGTCTTATGTAAAGATGGAGTGTATTTTATTTTAATGTCTTGAGTGCCCTCTCCACTTCCAGAAACCTCAAACCTCTAGATCATCCAGCCGCTGGGTTGTGATTTTGAACGCTTTGCTCCTCCTGCACATTTCAGCGCCAAAGGGGAAATTCCTGGGTGGATTGTTTGTCAGACACGAGCAAAGAGGAATACAGTTGTCTTTGCATGTGTCTGGATTTGATCAAACTATTAGCTGAACTATTTGCACATCTGTTCTTATGTTGATTCGTGAAATATATTTTGTATAGTGTAGTATGATGGAATGATTGTAGCTCTGGCATTTACAATATGCTAATTTGCTATGTGTGGACTGCCATCTAGTGGCGATGTAGTGCACTCGCAACAATGTTAATGTGATCTTGATGTTTACACAAGAGACTCCAAGTCTTCCCATTAGGCTTGGCACACTTCCTACTCAAATACTCCCAATGAGATACTAGGAACAGAACTTTCTTTTTTCCACCACTCTCTCAGACATGTGCTCTTAATTTTCATTTAAGGAATTTCAAGCATAAATTCCTGTGAATGTTTCACCCGCTGTTTTCCACTTAATGTTTTCTTTTCAAGTCCACCACAAGCTGGAACGTCTTATATATATCCTCTCTTTCTTTCTGTCCTTCTTTTTTTCCAGCCACATCTATCCTGAAGAAAGCCAAGCGCACACGGCGAGGCAACGTGCAGTTTGACCAGGTTACGGTGTTCTTCTTCCCTCGCTGCCAGGGCTTCACCAGCGTGCCCAGCCGGGGAGGTTGCACCCTTGGCATGGTGCAGAGACACAGCGCGCAGCGCCGCTACACGTTAGCCGAGTTTGCCATAGCACAGCGCCACCTACGGCGAGAGAAACTCAAAAACCGAATGAGGGAGGAGAAACTGGAAGCTCTTAAGCTGAAGGTAGCGATTTAAATTTTCACACATTGAGGTCAAACAAACTGTATTTAAATCCAAACATCATCATAATCATGTAAATATCTTTTTCTTGTGGCAGCTTACCAAAAATGGTACCCAAGTGTCCGAAGAGGCTGAAAGGTTGACTGTCGATGACATCCCCGAGGATGAAATCGACGTCAGCGGAGTGAATTTGGATGATGGCTCCTTCCTTCATCCTTACCCATCTAAGAGAAGGCATGCCATCCTCAAAGCCGCCGGCATCAAAAAAATCGATAAAGAGGAGAAGCGCCAACTGCATGAGCTGCGTACATCGAGAGAAGACTGCGGATGTGATTGCCAGGGCTTCTGCGAGCCGGAGAGCTGCAGCTGTAGTTTGGCTGGGATCAAATGTCAGGTGAGCGCTTGAGTCTCGACAGACTTCCTTGAGAACACAAGGTTATCCGTAATATTTACAGGTATCATTCCTGTTGTCCCAACTGGAGAGAATGTGCCAATTGTCTAAATTCGTTGCATACAATATCATTTAAAATTGTGGGGTCAGTAATTTCGTTTTCTTTGAAAAGACAAAAACGTAAATCTTTTTTTAAATAAAATAACTTTCCATTCATCAAATAATCCTGAAAAAGATGTATTACGGGTTTCACCAAATAAAGCAGCACTGAACTCCATATTAGAGTCATTTCACATGACTGAAGACTGGACTAATGGCTGATCACAGAAACATGACATTTTAATATATATTACGATAGTAAAAGTTATTTTAAATGGTAAAATTTCACAATATTACAGTTTCCATTGTATTTTTGATCAAATAAATGAGACTTTTTTTGAAAATATAACACAATCTTCCCAACCCCAGACTTTTGAATGGTAGTGAGTGTATATAATACACAAAAAATTAATTATTTTATAAGTAAGTCTTTTTAAAAATGTACTTAATATTTTAAATGTATATTTTATGAGAGTTAAAAAAGTTTATAACATATGTATTTGTATTCTAAAATATCATTTATATATTCTTTAATATATTAATGTAATGTTTCCTGGCTTTACAGATGGACCACTCATCCTTTCCATGCGGCTGCACTAAAGACGGCTGTGGAAACACGCAGGGCCGCATCGAGTTCAACTCCAGCCGAGTTCAGACCCACTACATCCACACCATCATGAAGCTGGAGCTGGAGAAGCGTTTGGAGGAGCACACGCCGGAGACCGAGTCACCGTCTGAGAATCGGCCAGACTGCAGTTCCCCCAGCCGTCCAGCAGAGAGCAGCACCACGCCAGAGACGCCCACGTTTCACTTCAGCTCGGAGCTAGTGTCTGCGGGAGAGAACAGCTGCAGCAGCGACATGACCGATTCATCCAGCTCTTCAGGCCAGAGCGAGGACTCCGAATCCGCCGGGAACGCTCGGAGCGAGCAGTCGCCTCTAGACGTCGACGAAAACGGACTTACGAGAATCCTAAGCTTTAGTGACGCGGACAATGAGGACTGTTCTGTCAGGGAGTGTAACAACAACTGCGACTACCAGCAGAAAAAGAGCGAGTCGATGGGCTACGGCATCTTCAGCGCGGCGGACGACAAGCTCAGCGCGCCACAAACGGACAACAGCCGCACGGCCATGTCTGAGCTCTTAGACGAGAACGCAAATCAAGGTATCGCTCTATTCCACAATGGCTCCGTCCCTCACACGCCCTCACCATCCATCGATCACTCCGCCAGCTACATGGACCTGAGCCTGTCGTCCGAGTCGGACCTGGAGTTCTTCGACGGCTTTCCTTGTCTGGGACCGAGCTCGCTGTACAACTCCCTGAAGGAGTACGAGCACATGGACAACTTCTTTCAGTTCCAGTTGCCTACTTACCCTAGCCTTCCGCAGGCGGCCGACCCGGGAACTTGTCTCCTGGAGTCTCTGATCGGCTTGTCAGATTCTGTCCCAGAACCTCCGGCCACCTTCACGGACAATCAAATGCTAGAAGACGCCATGAAGCTGTCAGTGATGGAGTCTGTAAAAGTCTAATGAGGGCTCTTGTATGATCACTGTACAAATGAACTATGGGATTGTAAATGAATGCCATTTTGTTTTGTTTAGTTTTTTTTCTTTATTTTATGAATGGAGACCCTCCATCCCAGGATATCAATATTTGCATTATCTGCCTTTATGATGTTAGCGAAGCATTAAGTTATTATAACAATCTTTATTATCATTATTGCCATCGCAGTGGCAGCTAACATTTCAGTTCAAAAACGAGTCTGGCCGACTGATTTTTGAATACTTGTACATATGGCCAGGAAGGTGAAGAACTTCTCACCCACATTGGTGGTATTATCATCAACATTTACCATTATTATTATTATTATTATTGCGAAGGTTATTTATATGAATTGAGAAGGGGCACCAATGGGAGTCATAATGCTGATTATGTATCTCAGGGACTTTTTCTAGCTTTCAGAAGCAATGCATTTTGACCATCGCTGTTGTTATTTGGCGTTTTCTGAGAATTTCCACCTAAACAAACAGCATTTAAACGGCCTCTTTTGGAGGGCCTTCTGTCTCGGTCGCTTTTTCGACTCGAGTTGGTGGTCTGTACTTTTGTTTGCAAAGCTAGAGGAAGGACTCCTGTTCCACAAAACGGCTCCTTGGGATTTTCTAACGGTACACAAATCCCCCAGAGGCTCCTCAGTTAGCACTTTATCTGTGAAAAAAAAACGAACCAATCAGAGAGCAGATGGGTCGGCCTCACGCCTGCCCCGTTGTCTCTGAATCTGAGATTGTTTTCATGCCATTTTATGGTGTTGGATCATCAGCACAAGGTGGAGAAAAGTGAGCGATTTCCTTTTAATTTATTTTATACGCCGCAGATATCGCGTAATATATGATCATGATATCTGTCGACCATTACTTCGAATGGCTTTTATTTATTCTTACCGAGTTATTTATTTAGTTTTTCTCCGAATGCCAGCTGAATATTATCTGAGCCACACTGTGCTCTGGAGAAGTGGAAATAATGCAACTTGTTCACGTTTCCCACCTACATTAACCTGTGTGAAGCACATCTTTATGTTTCAGCTGTGGAGGAAGGGCACCAACTGCAAAGTATTTAATAATCTATTCTATTACTATGAAGTAACACTTTCAGTTAAATTATTTCACGTTTAGCATTTCAGCATTAGGACTATTTCGTATTTATTCATGGTTTGGGCAATAAAGAGAACAATGTGTTTAACAAAAGAAAGGTTAGTGTTTGTGCCTGTTAACACGAGGAGCCACTGTTTCCTGTCTAATGAACTTCTATATAACCTACCTATTGATTACAAATCAGAGTAATGTGACCGCCGATAACGTTGCCTATCATATAGAGAATTAACATTTTGTAACTGTAGATTTCAGAGAATTCTAATCTGTTTATTGACAAATTATTTTATTAAGAAATGAAATCCACATTGTTCTTCAAATATTGAAACATTTGTAATATATAAATAGAGCTAAATCTATGCTTGGAGAAAAGAAAAGAAAAAAAAAGTGTTCTGGACAGGCATAAAGTTGGTGTTTACTACGATGTAACTACCTAAACGAATTTACCAAGCTCCATTTGATTGTACTCCGACGGGTCGGTTGAACCCAAACGACAACACGAATTGTGGGTATACATTTAGGCCTAGTAGTTTCAAAAACGTTTTGTTGATTAAAACCTGCATATATTATGCACTATCATGTTATGCAAATTTGTGTTGCCCATATCGTTTCCACTTCACAGTGAAGACGTTTTAAGTTTGTATGTTTCTGAATGAGCTTTGAGGAAATGAATCGATGTACATATCTGACCATCTGTCGGCACGTCGTTATTTGACCCGACAGGAGCGTTTGCATGCAAGACCCGTTCATTTGTCTCAGTACTACATGCTTTTAGAGCAAAAAATGCACAATCAGAAATGTACTTGCTTTATTTTTGCCTTCACGTGCTGTTCTTGAAGCTGATTAGGATGTGGGCACGGCTTCATTCATTTGAGTCCCTTGTAAAGATGTATCACCTCATCGCAATGAAATGGAAATGATTGGTATTTATTAGTCATGATTGATGTATGTTTTGATCTCTGATGCTTTTCAAAGTGTTTCTTACTTCTGCCTTTTTGTTGTATATATTTTCTGCTTCAGTGAAACTAAAGACAAAACCAAGCAGTTCTTTTATATTATATATTTTCACGCTTAACAGTTTAAAGCTATTCATTTCATTCAAGTCATTTGACAGTAGTTTGTCCCTACAAAATAAAAGTCCAGCTTTTTCATACAACTGCCATTGTTTGTCGTCTTTTGTGCATGTGAGTGCATGGGTGAAAATATTCATATTGTATTTTTATATAAAAAAAAACAACACAGATACCTATTATTTTAAATAAGTTGAGTACAATCCCTTAACGGTCAATCTTTGAAATTTTGCAAACACATTTGTCAACATGAACTAACATTGAAAAACACTTCAAAGGCATTTAATCTTAGTTCATGTTCTTTTTAACGTTTATTAATACATTATTAAAATCAAAAGTTGCCTATCTGTTTATAGCTGACCTGAGTTAACATGAACTAACAATGTTACATTGTATTTTTTATTAACAAATGTTAACAAAGATTAACAAATATAGTAATTGCTCATTGTTAGTTAATATTAGTTAACGAACTAATTGGACCTTCTTGTAAAGTGTTACCATAAATAATACAAAAAAACATTGAAACCAAAACCAAGATTTTCATTTTGCCTTAAAGCTTAAAAATAAATACTAAAATACTTTATTCCTTTCCTCATAAGGGGGGGGGGGGAAACTAAACTTTTTATAATTTGGGTGGATTCCTAGCTGACGAAATTAGAGATCAAAAATAATAATAGCATAGCACCTGTAATTTTCTGTAATTTTCATTCAAAATAAAGTGATTAAAAACCAAAAATAAAAAACGAAATTAAATGTGATTTAATAAACCACATTAGTAGCTTACCTATAAACAATGGGATGAGGCCACGCTCATGTAGGGTAGACTGAGTACATTTGGGACTTGTGTTCAATTGTGTACAGTTGAAACGTAGGCCTACGTGCAGGAAGCCCGACCAGTGATTTTTGCTCCACTCTTTGCTCTTTCTATCTCGCATATGGATACCAGAGATAGACTGTGGCATATTACAGGCCAAGAAAACACTGATGTAGTAAAAGTAACAGTCCAAATGGAAAACATCAAAAAAGTTCACAACTAAAATCACAAGATGTCAGGACGAGGGGAATAGTCCAGGCGTTTTAAGCCAAAATGGGGGTCAACCGTGAACAAATTGCAACAGAATCAAACTCAACTGATTTTGTATCCTCAATATGTCCTGAGTAAGGGAAAAAAAGCCCCGAAGAATCCCATTAGGGGAAAGTTCCGAAAAAGACCCAAATATATCCTATTCATACGCCTATTCATTATTTTTCTCACGTGAATAGGGTAAAAAAAATTAACCTTTAGATATCACCATGAAAATTACTGAGTTGATTACTTATATCAAGACAAACAAAAAATTTATTACAAGTTTTTTAAAATTGTTTGTTAACATGGACAAACGGTGCATAATCTAATTACAGATGTGCTAATTTGCATAAATACCACAACAGGTCTAAACATTGGGTATAGCCAGGTGAAAATGTCTTGTTGAATCTTGTTGACAAATAACAGTAAAATACTTTATGTTAAGGTCTGAATGGAACCCATTTAGACTACCCATGAGCATTAATACATAGAGGCAGGAAGAAGTACTTTAGAAACCAGCCTTTATTAATTATTATTGCAGAGATTGGGTTTGGGGCTGGGTCTGTGGGACTGTTTCTGGGGATTTACTTTTTATTTTACTTACCTTTTGTCTTCTGCATTCTCCTTACCATTGTCTCCTGTTCTTGCCTCAGATTCGTCCCCCAGAAACAGTCCCACGGACCCATCCCCAAACCCAATCTCTTAAAAATTAATAAAGGCTGGTTTAAAGGACTTCTTCCTGCCTCTATGTATTAATGCTCATGGGTAGTCTAAATGGGTTCCATTCAGACCTTAACATAAAGTATTTTACTGTTATTTGTCAACAAGATTCAACAAGACATTTTCACCTGGCTATACCCAATGTTTAGACCTGTTGTGGTATTTATGCAAATTAGCACATCTGTAATTAGATTATGCACCGTTTGTCCATGTTAACAAACAATTTTAAAAAACTTGTAATACATTTTTTGTTTGTCTTGACATAAGTAATCAACTCAGTAATTTTCATGGTGATATCTAAAGGTTAATTTTTTTACCCTATTCACATGAGAAAAATAATGAATAGGCGTATGAATAGGATATATTTGGGTCTTTTTCGGAACTTTCCCCTAATGGGATTCTTCGGGGCTTTTTTTTCCTTACTCAGGACATATTGAGGATACAAAATCAGTTGAGTTTGATTCTGTTGCAATTTGTTCACCCTTTTTTCCTAAAACGCCTGGACTAGAAGTAGGCCTACTGATTAAAAAGATCAAAAAGACGATCTCCATAAAAAGATACAGAATCAATTTGATTCAACATGATTCATGCAATTAATGTGTGATAGAGTGTTTGATTGAAATGAAATGGTCATATGTCTGAGGTGTCATTCTGTGAGTGTCCAGTAGGGGGAGACCTGGCCTGGGTTGCGGGCGGGTAGTAAATGACGTGCCTCACCTCACCTGTGCTGCTGACTGACTGAGTAGGCTACTGCGTTTTAGACAACACAACTCCACGCGTTGAGGATAGCACTGGGTTTTTGTCTCTTTTTCCAGGTATGTAAAGTGAAATTATTCTAATTTGTTGTGAGTTTACATCGTATATTTGCGAAAGTTTTATTTTTGTGTTTGTATAGCCTATCGGAAAACACAACTAATATACAAGGCGACGTTTTTAACTGTGCCAATCGTCATGTCCGACAACTAGGCTACTAACCACGAGGAAAGCGTGGATGAAGCTGTTCGCTGGCAGTGTTATTGTTAGTTTCCGATTATAATCAAGTGTATCAACTCAATATATTGTTTACAATGGTTAATATTAAGATAAATGCACGTGTTGAGTGTATGATGTTTCATATTGAACTTGCTTTTTGTGTTGTACATTGTTCATTTTCTGATTAATAATAGCAAAATGAAATGGTTTATCAGATGGGAGTTAACTTTCCAAGTGTTTGTTTCATGCATTTTTGTGTTAAAGAATTCTAGTTCATAAAAGGAGACTGTTGAAAGTGTAGGCCTACTGATACCAGAGGATAAATTAAAGGATTTATTAATTGTTGATACATTTCTGTTACAGGTACAAAATACAGTCAAACGTATACACAGTATGAATAAATAGTTCACTTAAAAATGAAAATTCTGTCATTTAGCCTACTCACCCTCAAGTTGTTTCAAACCTGTATGAATTTCTTTCTTCAGTTGAACACAAAAGAAGATACTTTGAAGGATGTTGGTAACCTTAAAAAGCCCTCATTATCTGTTCCGGACAGTAGGTGGGACTGTCCATAGACATAATAAATAGGCTACATAAGGCTAGATTTACTAACAGCTTGCGCCATTGCAAATCCTGTTTTGGCGTAAAAAAAAATACCGTCAGGATTTACTAAAAGGCGTGGACAGGGTTATTTTGCGGCTGACATTTTTAGGAGTTTCTTTCTTCATCTTGTTAATGGCCAGACGCTAATTTGCACTGCACTTGGTAGATTCCGTTGGTCATTATGCAAATTATACTGCTGAGTCTGTTTTTATTTATTTTTTATTTGCGTGTCGTCAGTAGATCACGTGCAGAACCAATTCTAATGGGATTGCGCTCTCACGCTAATTTGCCCTGTTTAGTAAATCTGGCCCCTAGACACCTATATGCCTATGGGATTTTCAGTCTGCAGGTTTCAATAAACCGTTTCAAAGCACTGATAAGGCAAAGTTTTATATCCATAAATGTAAATATACAAAAAGTAAACCCCGCTTTGAATTTGTATCTAAATACAAACTCAATGGCTATTAATTAAAGGTACAATCTGTAATTTATTAGCCCCCAGAGGTCACATTTTCATAATAACGAAGACGAAACTTGATGACGCTATAAAGAAGTGGAGCGATGGGAGATGTCGTTTTCACAATCCAGAGATGTATGAAATTCATAAATCATTAAAATTATATATCATCTAATAAGTTAGTTTTTGTATTACCTTGTACAGTTGATCACTACTTTGTCTTCGTAATGAATTAGGCTAGCTGCAAGGAACGTGAAATGTAATGCTATGTTAGCCTGTTACTGATATGTGACTATTTGTCAAATGTTTTTGCGGGTTAATGCTGTGCAGTTTTACAAGTTTAAAACAGTTGTACTAAAAGTACATTTGAACAAACCCACAGTATTTGCAAGTAATGGCTAAATATTTTTGTGCAACACACAGGCTATTTAATTTCACTGCCATAGACTTGGTCACCAGACTTGATAAAGCGTTACTAAAGTACAAACAAAGTGTATAACTTATAAACAAAAAATATAACTGTATGTGTACAATAAATAATATATATTTGCTTACCTGTCTATTAAAACACATGCGAGAGCAGTCTCTGTCGACAGATCAAGTCCAAGTTTGTCGCGAAGCTCTCTCCATCTCGAAAACACCACGCCGTTATTGATTCTTGTTTTATTTCTGTTTTCCCCTGCTTGCCTCAGTTGATCTACGTTTACGTTTTTTTGGATTTTCTGTACTCGCCAGTCGTCAATCAATAATCTTGAACCATGATGTCAGTCACAACAGCGGCGTGTGAGAGATTGTATCATAGATATGTATACATAGATCCCTCATTAGCGGCTTACGTATATGCCCTAATCAGGATAGCCATAACTTGTTTATTGTTTGAAAGATTCTTTATGTTATAGTGCTGTCAAAATTCACGCGTTAACGCATGCGATACATTTTTACAGTTTATCGCGTTAAAAATATTTAACGCAATTAATGCATCATCCGTTTTTTTTACCCGTCATCCTTGGGCTAGCGTTACATTATATGACTACGCTCTTATTCATGCAAATAAATTAGAGCATAAATAAATTATTTGCATAAACACAATAACTTTTTGTGCATTTTGACAGGGCAAGTAAAAATCTGAACTGGTCTGACTGGGCCAATAGAACAAATTGAGCTCTGATATTGAAGGCCACAGGTGACTGTGACATTTAATAGACCTTATGCGCCAGAGAAACGAGGGCGCCCCAATCTTTAGAATATTGTCTTTGAACTTCGGTTTTTGCGGTCGTTCAGTTGTGACCAGGGGGGCAGGGTTTCATAAAATATTGAAGCTTCCCCGGGCGCCGCCATTGATTAGCGGACCATCACCTGCTGTTAGCATTCCATTGACTCCCATTCATTTTGGCATCACTTTGATAGTGAATAACTTTACATCTGAGGCGTTTAAAGACTCCATTTGTCCATTATTTATTTCTAAAGAAACACGAAAATGTATAAAAGGCTCCATTACCTTGTATCTTACGTTATGGCCCCGTATGATTGCGTCATAACCACGTGACTCTCTGTCGCACAGTAGAGAAATTACCGTATGGACAGGAGGAGAAGCTTGCGCGCAATCGGGGGGACGTGGAGGCAAAATGACAAAGTAATTAATCATAATACTTAGCAAAAGTTGCTCCTGCTCCTAGCTCATGGACACATCCTACTCACACTCTCCGTCTCTGCAAGTTTCGGAAGGGAATGATTCAGATTTCGCTTGGCACAGCTACTAGAAGACAGACGGGTTGCTCGCGTCACATCTACGTCGTCAAGCTCAGTTTGAGTCTGCGCAGTACGCTCGACCCCCAGGAAGTGAGAGCTTCTAATTGACTTCACTTTTCTCCGTTGAAACCTATGGGGTCGCTGTGTCCGGTTTATATACTGTCTATGGTTGTGACCGACCTCAGTTGTGGGTAATGTGAGTGGAAGAGAGATCTGTTCATTCACTCCCCCACTTACACGGTACTGAGACTCGAACGCGCGATCTTCGCGTTATAAATCCAAGTTAGGTGCGATTAATAACAGAAAAATGTGTGATTAATTAGTAAAAAAAAAAGTTTTGTTATCATTTACCCTCAAGTTGTTGAACACAACCTTTTTCAGTTGAACACAAAAGAAGATATTTTGAAGAATGTTGGTAATCAAACAATTGACGGTAGCCATTGACTTCCATAGGAAAAAAAAAACTATGAAAGTCAGTGGCTACCGTCACCTGTGTGGTTACCAACATTTTTTTTTTAAGTATGTTTTTTTAATGTTCAACAGGAAAGAAACTTGTACAGGTTTAGAACAACATGAGGGTGAGGAAATAATGCATTTTTATTTTTGGGTGAACTAATACCTTTAACTCTTTTCACGCTCCGTCTTTTTCTAACTCTTGATATTTCTCTCAGCATTATAAAGGAGTGTTTAAGTCTGTGGTCGTAGGGTGAACTGTACTGTAGGTGGCGCCACTGTCTACTGGAAGACAAAGCCTAGTTTATCAAGAAAAACACATTTCCTTATACACGACAGACAGACAGACAGATAGATATTGCCACTTCTCTTAAAATCTTTTATTTCAATAAATACATGTCAAAATATTGAAGAAAGACAGAATTAAAGTAACTGTCTAGATGAAGAGTTCACATGTGGGAGTTCAGATCATCTGTGTCCATGAGTATGGAGATAGACAAAACACAGCTGGCCTTTACACTGATCTGAAATCAGCCCTGCAGAGACACCAACACATTCAATATTTGTGATTACACAGCAGAAAATAATTACAGGATACTAAGGGAGTCCTGCAATGTAGTAAAAATGTAGTATTTTTTATTTTTATACTTGATCTCATTCATCGATATTTTAGGCTGTCTTGGAGCCACTACATGACCAACTTACACATTACAACAAGGTTGCAGTCGGTTTATTCGTAGAATTACTTATTTCATGTTTATTGATTTTGAGCAGCTCAAACTAATGGAGAGCTCCTGATTATTTTAAAGCGCTCAGACTTTCTCTCACCACTGTACACCTATTTCACTAACATAAAAAAGCAAGCCATTTCAAATTCAAATAGTAGCAGGGCTTGATTTAACCATCTTAGTCTTAAATGTCACATTCTAACACTGAAGTCAGCTTCTGAAATACAATTTATGAAAAACTGACAATAAACATTCTAGAGGTCTCGGAAATGTACTCGTAATGCGTTTCTGAGATTGTGATCATAATGCAGAACAGCTTACAAAATCATTTTAAAGTGGAGATTTGTGAAAGGATGGAATTAATACAGCATAGTCTAAATTCTTCTGGGTTTTTGTTGTTTGCATGCTAAGCATTATTTAACTACCACGTTAGTCCCTCATAAATCATAACTGAACCCAGTAATACCTAGCCTATGTAAATCATTGCACATGGCTAAATAATTCATGACTTCTGTACTGTATTGATCTAAATGCTATATTTCTAATGAACTGCCAAACTAGCATTATAAACCCATCACAGAGTACTGAAATCTGAGGTTTGCATATTATTAGGCAGAAGTTGAATTGTGTATATAGTTGGTGCATAAGAATATAGCTAGTGCTTGAGGACCACGCTTCAGCCGGAGCACATGCTCATGTCAGTCGGCAGCTCCCGAACCAAAGCTGAGAATCCATTCTGATTCGGCTATGGCTTTATGAATGCTATCGCTAAAACTGCTCAGACATGCTTAGGTACTTGAACGCAGCAGCGGCATGAGCGGTCGACGGAGTCTTTCTCATTTGAATCTGAATTTGACTCGCTTTGTTCACACAAATTCGGTTTTGGTTTCAAATGGAAACTTTAGGAATGACACGTTTGATTTGTAGTCAATGTTTGGTGTATCTACATAATGATGTCAACACGAAACTCTCCTACTGAGTGAAAAGGGCCGTTCACACCAAGGATGACAACTGTAGCTTTAATACTGTCAAATTTTGATAAGCATTTTAATTCCACACCACAATGATAATGACACAGATCACTTTCAGAATGCTTTTTTTTTAAATACATAATTGCAGCTCACGCTTAGTAAAAACAACAACAACAGATTATCATCCGTTGGTGTGAATGCTAATACAGTTATTGTTATCTTTATAGTTGTTGTTCTTGGAGTGTACAGGCCTTAAGAGTGGAAAGACGACAAATAAAACCTAAAAAAAATTCTGTCATGACATTTACGCTTAAACCACTGACTTGTTCACTAATTCACTACATAGTGAATGTCACATAGTTCGCTACACACTCTTAAAAATGAAGGTTCCAAAAGGGGGGTTTCCATAGAACCACCATTTTGGGTTTCCCAAAAGAACCTTTCAGCGAACAGTTCTTCAAAGCCCAATTTTTTTATTTCTTTGTGGGAAGAGAGAACCTTTAGTTCAATGAAAATTTTCTATGGATTTTAAAGACTAATTTCCATTGAACTAAAGGTTCTTTTATAGTTGAAAAAAGTTCGCAAAAACATTCGATTTGTCATTCCGTGTCTGATCTTACCGTTCAGACTGTGGAAAACAAATCAAACTAGTTTTCAAACTAGATGTGAATGTGGTTTAGATGGGGTTTGTAAAACATCAGATCTCATGTGTTTTTTGCTGTTCGCACTACAAAAAACACCAAAAAAATCCATCAAATTGGTCTAAACAAAGCCTGACATTTTTGAGACCTGATATTGGACCACTGAACAACATGTCTGCTGAATCATGCTAACATCTGATCCCACAGTATGCATCAAAACACATATCGCCATCACTGAACAGACAATGATTATGAAGATGAAGAATGAGAAGATGAGGTTTCAGTCCTTCTCCAAAGGCATTTTAGCAGTCCACTCAGTGCTCAGCCTGTTATCCAGCGGACCTCACTGCTGACAGGGCAATTTGAGGCACTGAATTCGCATACAGCGCTGTGTGATCTGTCTGGAGGAGGCTGAATGTTCTAGTACAGCTCCTTATTGATGATAACCAACCCCTCCAAACTAGCCAGAAGGGAGTTAACACCATTGCGATGTGAATTTGTCAAAGATTTGTTCCGAAAGACCGTTATGCGATGTTCTGCTGTTGGGAATGATGATAATACACTGCCTGCAGGCTTTAATGCTATACGGTGTTGCATAGAACTGATTTCTATTTGTGCTTGTGGTACGTCTTTGATATAATCATCTTGTCATCCAAGACTGGAGACAGAGAAATGTCCTCCCTCTTCCCCATTTAGCACCATGATGAGATGTCTTCCATACAGCAAATACTCTATGATTTTTACGTGATGTGTATCTGCTGTGACATTGAGATCGGTGGGCGCAGCAAGCCCCTGAAAGCCGCGCGGGAGGAAAAACAGGCGTACGTTGGCCCCGCCTTTTGCAGGAGGAGGACACCTGACAGGAAGGCACATGGAGGCAGATGTCGGGGCACGCGTCCTCAAATGCGATTTATTTCCTGCATTGAGCGGGCGGGTGGGGTTATTGCTTTGAGGCTGTTTCCGGGACAGCTCTGGCTGCAGTGTCCGCGGTTAAGAGCGGGCTGCTCAGGGGGTTCGGGACGGGGTGTGAAAACAGGGCAGGAGCGGGTGCGAGCGTGGCTCTTGTGGCCGCCCGCGTGACAGATGAGCTCACTGACGGTGCCCAGAGGAGGCAGATGCTGCTGCCAGCGCTTCAGCCGATCCTCTTTGTATTTAATGGAGTACCAGGTGAGGAAGATGAACACGAAGCCCACAAACTTGAGGCTGGCGGCCAGGCCGAAGTAGACGAAGCGGAAGGAAGTGACGTCGTACTCCCAGCAAGAGCCGTGAACGCCGCAGTCCTGCTGCCAGAGCATACAGGTGGTGTCGATCACCGCCCCAAAGTAGATGGGCGTGGGAATGTAGGCTGTAGACATGGAAGAAGAGGGGAGTTTAAATTAAATAGGTTTTTCCTTGTGGATTCACTAAAGCTTTCAATTTTATGCTGTTTTTTTTTTTATTATTGAAATGTATAATGCTTAGTACTGAGCTGTAATTTAAGAAAAGTTTAGACTTGGAGGTGCTAGATGAACAGCTCTGCTGCAGGGATAAACAAGGCTGATGGATTTCATGACAAAGTTAACATTGAAATCTTAGCGTTCCTTGAAAAAATGAATCATTTTGACTTACCCAGAGTTCTTAGCAGCACAAACTGCATTCCTAAAGCAAACGGTCTTTCTTGCTCTTCTACTGACCTGCAACAGAAAATGATTTTTATTCTGTCATGTACTCTTAATTGCATAGTGTTATATTCAAATCCCTTATGTATAGATTACTATAGTATTAACTATAAATTATGCATAATTACATTCCTAAATCTGTAGTAAGTACAAAATAAAATGTATCAGTTTCCATGAAAGTATTAAGCAGGACAACCATTTTCAATATTGATAAGAAATATTTCTTGAGCAGCAAATCAGAATATTAGAATTAATTCTGAAGGATCATGTGACTGAAGTAATTATGCTAAAAGATTTGACATCCCTGAAATAAAGTACAATTTTAAAATTAAAGTAGAAAACCATTTTTTTTGATCAAATAAAAGCCTTGGTGAGCATAAGAGACTACTTTCTTTCTCAGACAGTTGAATAATATATATTTAAACATATCAAAAAGTGCCCAAATGATTTCTATTTCTTTAGTAACTATATACAATAGTTACTGTTTCCTACCTGAGAGTGACGATAATGGCGGAGGGCTGTGCACAAGCTGTGATGAGTGTAACGATGAAGAGGAAGATGAGGAAGGGGATGAGCGTGTTGCAGGTGCGATCACACTTCCCTGACACGGCAAACCCGTTCTCGTTCAGGTAGGTCTTCACTATGACCAGCTGCAGCTGGTTGCCCTGGCCGCTGGTGGGAGGGGTGATGACCTGTCTGCTCTGCACGCATGCACAGTCCGTGTAGTTTCTGATCTACATTCAAAAAAAAAACACCACACGAGATTTACCTAAGTACATCATCATCATCTTTGTTGATCTGGAACAACATTCCAATCAACTAATCAGATTTGAGGGACAAGTTTACAGTTTATGTCAAGTTTAGACTTACAACCAGGATAAGGTGCTTCTACATCAGTGTTATTCACCAATCATTTCCCTCTGATTTTAGGGGTATGGGTAGGACAACATTTTCAGTCAGAAATGTTGATCCATGAACTTGTCTTATTTGGCAAAATCATGGTGACCACGACATTACCACAGATATTTATTTCTGAGATTACTCAAGGAAACCAATGTTAAACACCTTCATTTCACAAATATAATAATAATAATTTAAAATTCAAACACTGAATCCACAATTTAAAAGGTTTTTTTATGCATTAAAATTGCACATGCTAACACCAACTTAGCTTTCAAATCTGTTTTTTTTTAATACAATGTTTTTTTTACTTACATTTAAAAGATTTTTTATGTGCATTACAACGCTATATTTTGTATTATATTACCTTTGCATCAAATTAAAAAAAACTAGTTGGTGTTTCTAATACAGTAGCTGTCGGAGTGACGGACAAATTGACGTCTTTCTCTCTTCTGACTGCCGTTATCAATCTCTCTATTTTTCCCCTCTTTTTGAAAGTTGTGAAAACACTGTTATGGAGGTTTTTTTTGCTATTTGAGCAAACGGGAACACAAAAAAATATTGAATGTAGTCTCTCATTCACCACTATAGAAGTTTAGCCAACTATGATGACTTTTCGCTTCTGAGAAACCCGGAAATGTGAAAAGGGTCCATAAAAGGGACGCTGTATCAATGATCCAGATCAAGAGGCAAGGATAATGAGATAAGATATTTACATGTTTATAGAAATCGCTGCAATGGAAAACTACAGAACATCTGAAGTAGATGAACTAGACTGAACTAGAATAGATGATTAAGATTTATTATCAATGTTTGTGGTTTTAAATCTTGACCTAAAAAGGTTTGTGCTGTCCTTAAAATACAGACCACCTCCAGAAAGACATGAAGTCTGGCTCACCCCAGTGCTGTCATTGCCAACCGTGCTGCATCCCGCCAGACAGGGGTTGAAATATGTGATGCCATCGGAGCCACAAACAGGAGCATACTCGTTGATCCGACAGCCACAGTTCACATTACAGCCTCCCGTCAGGTTTCTATGGGTCAGAGTCAGTGTCGGCCTGAAGAAAAACAAGCAGAGGACGGACAGAGCTGTTAGTTTGGGAATAAAATGCATAATATTAGCTGCTGTAGGCAATGTTTGGAATAACGTACAACACAACACCTTGTGTTCTGAGAAATCACACTCGTCTCTGTGACAACCCTAGGCATTGTAGTCATGCATAAGCCAATGATAGAATGTATAAACTATGCATATATATATATATATATATATATATATATATATATATATATATATAGAGAGAGAGAGAGAGAGAGAGAGAGAGAGAGAGAGAGAGAGAGAGAGAGAGAGAGAGAGAGAGAGAGTGAGAAGGAAAGAGACAGACAGTTAAATAAATAGAGATACTGTATAAACAGTTATTTTAATGCTGTGGGAATGTCAGGCAAATTCAAACAGCTCTTTCCCACATTAAACACAGCAACAGCTCTGGTTGACTTTACATTATCCTCACAGATCTACAGCAGAATGAGGGGATGAATCATGGCATAACACAGCCAGCAGGATGGACGGAATGGAATCCAGTCTTTAAACACTAAATGAGACGGACCTCTCTGCGCCAAAACTAGACACCATAATAGTCAGCTCTCATCCGTACAGGATTTAAAGGGATAACATGGTGCTTTTGTTTGTCATTTTAAAGCTTGGCAGCTCAGATCCTCTTTCATTTTATATTAAATGGCTAAGTATGGCCAGTTCTTCTACATTTTGTGTTCCATAGAAGAAAGAAAGTCATATAGGTTTAAAATGACATTGACATAGACATGAGTTAATTAAATATATGGGAAAATGATTCCTTTAAGCTTCAGTTAACGGAGGCAGTTTTCTCGTCAAGGTCACCCGAGCTGAGGTAGCTGTGCTTAATAAATGAATAAATAAGCACTTCTGAATGTGCATGTGTGTCTCCTTTAACCATAGGAAATACTGTCACTTTGAGAAAGGCTAACCTTGAGAAGATTAGCGAAAAGAAACACAAAGTGTTTGGACGGATGAATGTGAGCGTTGACTTTGTATTTCTACACCTGTGTCTCACAGAGCAGCTCTATCTATTGAAAGAGCCTCACACTTTAGTGCCATGTGTTCCTCAAACCCGCTAGTCAGGGCCGTGCAAACCCACTGCAGACTTCAGCCCTAGAAACCAACTCGTGTCACTCAATAGAGCCTTGTAAGGTGGACGAAAGGAAATAGACAATGGACCTCATAGAGCATATCATATCATATCGTTTGCTTAGTTAAAAGAAATGAATAAAACAAAATGTGACAGACAGATTTTAAGGAGGGAAAAAGTTGTGTAGGATTTGTTGGCTGAAAAAAATTATTTTCAGGCCATAAGTGTAGACATATGTAAGGGCATTGAAATGTGCAATGATGCAAGAAACTGCCCTTGCACCTGCTGTTCAGCATATGCCTCTTACATTGTTTATAGTATTTTAATGTTTGTAAAACCCCAATATAACTGAAACCACAAAACATAAATCGGATACCCATATCCATGCAGTATACCTCAACCTTACACTGAACGGCTTTAATGCCTGTGCCTTCACTTACCCTGTGGTATAAGGGATATTGATGCCACCCAGGTTTATGCTCTCACAGCCCACGATGAAGAGGGTAGAGAAGCACAGAAGAGAAACCCCACTGCAGATCATGGCCAGCTTGGCCGACTCGCGAGCTCCAAGCTTAAGTTTCTTTATGATGTAGCCGCCCAGTACAATGCCCACGCCTGCACTGGGCACAATAATGACCCCTGAAAGAAAGAGAAGAGAGATCAGTCGTAATGCTTGTCCAGAAAGCCACATATCACAATAAATATCACACTTGAATGAACACATCAATATGTCCACATTTATCAGAACAGAAGTCTTAAAGGCACAGTATATATAGTAAAAATATTTTAAAGCGTAATTTATTCCGGTGATGGCAAAGCTGAATTTTCAGTATCATTACTCCAGTCACATGATCCTTCAGAACTCATTCTAATATGCAGATTTGGTGCTCAAGAAACATTTGATTATTTCTTATCAATGTTGAAAACATTTGTGCTGCTTCTTTTTGTGTAAACCATGACATTTTTTTGTATATAATTTTTTTCTAACATTATTAAAGTCTTTACTGTCACTTATGACGCCAAACTTTTGAACAGTAGTGTGTATATATCATATTTTGGGTGGAATAAACATTATAAATGGAGAAGACAAAAAAAAAAAATCTTCATAAGTAGAGAAGCAAAATGTGACAATGCAACAAAGGAATGTCAACATTTCTATTGGTGGAAGTTGACACAAAGACCTGAAGGAATGTGAACATCCTGAGCAGGGTTCACAGGACCATCATGAAAAAGAACAAAAATGCTCACAACACTACTATCACGTGGCTGTACATTTTAGACTGAAGACTGAAGCAGAGAAAAAACCCTGAGTGACTAAGAACCAAAGATAGACATCACAGGCTGGCAGAATAACAGTGAGGCAGAGCAGCTTCCATCAGCGTGGCACACGTGCTGGCATCACAGCTTGGGATTTGAAAGTCAAAGCTGACTGCTGGCAGTCTGAGGTCACTGTGTAAATCCATTGGGTGGGCAAGGCAAGCACATGCCTGCTATCAGCACGGTCAAGAGAGAGCTCCTCATAAAAGCTCTTATATAATGGCAAAAGAGAGTGTATTTGATCATGTTCTTGCTGAAAGAATGAAAATTAACATCTTTTTTTTTATTACATATTATATTACAGAAGCTAAAAATGGTCAAGTTAAAACATGTTGATTTCAGTTAGTAAGTAAACAGCTTAGCTTAAGCTTAGTATAGCGCTACCTGAAAAGTTCTTAAATATTAGCTATTTATATATTCCTTAGCTAACGGTTTAAAGTCGGCGTGAAACGATTTTGTCCATCGTGCATTGATTGGATCGTTGGATCATTGTGGTTTGCTATTGGTCGATCTCATGTGAGTGACAGGTTGACCAGCCTTCGCTCCAGTAAACGCCATCACAAAAGAAAAGAGATGTCACTGCATGAGGAGGGAAAGTTAGTTTGATTAAAGATTGCGATGGCACATTTATTAAAAAAACAAACAATGATGTGCACAGATAAATCATATATAGAAAAAATGCTGCAATATTCCATAAAAAAAAAAAAGAATTGTCAA
This sequence comes from Rutilus rutilus, assembly GCF_951802725.1. Taxonomy (NCBI): domain Eukaryota; kingdom Metazoa; phylum Chordata; class Actinopteri; order Cypriniformes; family Leuciscidae; genus Rutilus; species Rutilus rutilus. The sequence continues at coordinate 14,403,674 of NC_140228.1, forward strand.
ATTTTATTTCACGGTGACTTTAACCTACTATCTTAGCATAGTGATAACAGATAAAACACTGCACTGGTAAAAATCTCAAATGGTATATAATGGTATTTATATAAAAACGGTCAGAATGCACAGCTACTTTTGAAAGGTTTTCAATGAATACATTTCCCAGATGGTGTAGATGCGACATCAGGTGCTAACTGGATGGTGCTAACCAGATAAACCTTGACCTCAAAGCTAAACCAGCGGGGCTTTACTTGATCAGCCAGCTTCATCAGGAAGTACACCGGCTAACCAGCATAAACAAGCATGAAAACCCATGCCACTCAGCTTCAAGCTGATTAGACCTAACTTCATTACACTCCAACATGTTCGTACACCCACACATGGATAAACACACATACCCTTCCAACCTGACAAGGTGGTAAAAACACCTATTCACGAGACAACCACGGCTGTGTGAAGCCAATACAACGTTCCCTTTGGGCTATATTTAGCCAGGAGTGCGTCAGGAACACCTCCCTATCATGAGAGAAGAAGAAACAAGCACTATTCACACAAACCCTCGAGCAAGCGAAAGTTTGAGAGGATGTCCTGGGAGACTGCGTGCACAGCTGGCATAGAGCTGCGTGTGTATGTTGAGGAGGAGGGGAGCGTGGTGGACATGCACAACAATTCCTGTAGGCCACAAGCTGGAGCAAAGCAGGGTGTTAATGACCACAGCCTACTGACAGATCCCTCTTGCACGCACACACACACACTCTCTCTCACATCGCTGTCATTAGTGCCGTCTGAGGTCATGTGGATTTGAAGGCACAGGCTGTCCAATATCAACCCCATACTCTTAAATAGGGCACTATTTGAGGGGACGGCCATTTGTAGTGGTGTCCGAAACCATAGCGGATCGAGTGCACTCGTTCAATCCCACAATGCACAGCGATAACGAGTGTACAAACAATATATGCTCAACGGCTAGAAAATACCATAATGCACTATAAGAGTCACATGCCGAATTAATTCCTACATGTGACCAGAAGATGGCGTTTGCAGCTGAATCATACATCCATCCATTTTCTAAACAGCTGGTCTAATGTGGCCACATAATAAATTACTTTTCAATTGATCGTTAAATTGTTTAAATCAATGTTTATACAGAGTTTTACATGACAATCAAAGATACTATATATTGTTCAATCTTCGATGAAAATGATTGGACTGAAAGACTATCCTAGTATTCAGACTCTGTATGAGCAATGCACATTAAATGAGGCAAAAAGGATTTTAAGGATTTCATGTACTCTACCACTTTTATGAACTCTTACCGTCTGGAAGAAGGTACAGAACTCTCCGTTATAAACGGAATAGGTTCAAAAACTCTTTTGTACCGGTATCAATTAGACTGTTGACCATGAATTAGTGACGTCTATTTATTTTTATGTGTATGAATATTTTGTGTCATTTTTAATGTCTCAGGTTTTGGCGAAATGCTGGCTATGTCCATTACAAATTTCCCTATCAGGGACAATAAAGTATATTTCATGACAGAGTAATAATTTCATTACTAATGGAGCTTCCAGTAGTTAAGTTTCAAATGATCATTAAACAGCAAGCACAAACTATGCAAAAGCAGCAGCCTTTCCGGAACACTCAGTTTCCAAAGTCACACACTCATTTTTATTCACTCCCTCAAGTGAACAACATTAGTGGAGTAATGTATGGAATAGTGAATGAGGGTATAGGGGGCGATTTCGGACAGAGCCACAGTGAGATGCATTTTTTTTTTAACATCAAGCCACTGTTTTAGTGTTAATTTCAATAAAGAATACTTCAACAAAAAAAGTTTGTTGACAACCTTTTTTCAATATCTAACGACGAAACGATGACAAGGCGACACCAATGTCATTAAATGATAATGGGGACTATTTCAACATGCAATATAAAAAAAAAAGCAAAAAAAAAAAGAGACTAAAATGTACTTTAATAAAACAAAAACTTGTTGAAAAATAGGAGACAAAATATTCCAGACTGTTTTAAACAAGCCTCTACAAGCTTTCATGCTTGGGGTTGCCAGATGTCAAGAGTTTAAATCCCCTAATCGGAACTTTTCTCTTAAAAAAGGATCAATTTTTCTACTCTCTCTAAACCACGGAAGATGTGTCGATGATCTGAGACACCGATAAACAAGTAAGCTACAGTTTAAGCTACTCCATTAAAATAATTTGCTCAAATGAAAGTGTAATACAGTCTAGTCTGTGTTCCTTCACAAGCCGCTTGTGCTGTCTGCTGTGACTAAATTTGCAACCAAACCTTCTGTGATGAACTGTAATAAATCCAAAAATGGATCTTGACTATATTGTTTGCGAATGTGGTTGCTGAATAAATGCACTTACATAATCTCTGTGTGGCAATATAAAGTCTTTTTTGCTGTTGTTTTAATAGAAAAACATTGTAATTTGGAATTACTATTGGGAATTACAATTCAGATTGTGAGAGAAGTTTCTTGTTTTACCAGCTTTCATGATGTAGAGAGTGTGTTAACTTATATGATAAACAGCCTATAATAAATCAGTACACTAGATGAGGTAAAATAAACCATGCAAAAGAGTTGACATTTTCTTAATTTGTGTTTATAAGTGAAAGTGCAAAAATTCTGATATGTTCAAATAAAAATCACTGCAATTATAATTTTGAGCAAAATAAAAGTGATTATCAATTTAACAGTTTTCACTGACTAAGGGTATGTTTACACATCAACGATGTACTAAAAACAGAAAAGTTTTCCGTACAGACGACAAAGTTGTCAAAAAGATTCCCGTTCACACTTATCCGCAAAATCGACTAAAAACGCTGTTTTATGCATGCAAGGCCAGTAGATGGCGATGCCACTTTGAAAATAAACACTACTTGCCAAAATACGCATGCGAATGACGTCACCGTTTTCACAAATTCACGTTTTTGTAGTTTAAATGGAGACGATAACGAAGGTATCGTTTTCAAAAACTTGCACTTTAAAACTCATTTTTGTTTGTGTTTTCAGGCCCCCAAAATGCTAGTCTGACGTAGTCAGACTTCGTACTTCCGTTCAATTTCAGTTCGCTTCTGTACTCAGTCTGAGACAGCGACCTATTCCTCCGGCCTCAAAACAGCCGGCCAATCAACGAACAGAGGGCGGGCTGAGAGCCGTGACGTAGACGCTGATTGTACTGTGGATGCGTAGATTCACTTCACATAATCTGCAAAAGTCGTTCACTGCCATGTTCACTCCGGTATTTCGCTTGATGGTTTTGTTTTCGCATCATACATGTAGTTAGCATACATGGAAGTTAGATGCGGCTGAGCCTGCGCATAACACGTCATAACCAAACGTTATGTGATTGGCTTACGGGTAACCAATGATTTTAAACTTCAGACAAGCGCCCTTCAGACTGTGCTATTGACAATAAACAGTTGACCTTTTTTGCTTGTGAAATTTAACTGCAATTCCACTAATGTGTTTGCACCTTTATGGCCAATTAAATAAATGTTAATCATAGGATTATAGGAGATCTAGGAACAGTTGAATCATTCTTTGATTTATAGCACCTTAAATTCCTGTAATTAATTTGTAGGAAAGATGGAGAGTAAATGTAGTTCTGATGCTCCCTGGCCTCAGTTTTATAGTACACCATCTGTCTTCTGTCCGTCTCTAGTTTCTGCAGCTGCAGTCTTTTAGGGTGACGGGAATCTTGGCAGCCATAACTGAGGAAACAGCATAAAACGACAAACTGCTTGCATCTATTGATGTGTAAAACATCCAGGCCTTTGTGAAAGCTCTGACTTCAGCAGGCATATCAATCTGCTGTTACTATAGCACGGGTTTAAATCAGAGAACATGTTTTACTTTCTTCTGTTTGAAGGAGAGACCTTATCCATGAGGGACTGTTGGGATGTCATACATTTCTACCCAGTTTATCAGAGGTTAAGGCCTGACAGCTCTAGCCAACAATTTGTTTTCCTGTTATAATCTAAGAACACACAAGCATAGTTAAGAGTCAACATAGCGAGCATACCATTAATTCGTTTCTCTCCCTGTATCCTGGCAACAAGCTTAGGGCCACAATAATGACTCAAAATCAGAATTCTGCTAGTTTATATACAGACACTCACGGAGATGTTAATAGGGTTCCTAAGGCAAGGATCATTATTATTATTGCTCATATTTGAACAAAGCCATCATTTTTATTATTCATATTTGAACAAAAGCTTAACTAATAATGACAATTCTGTCATGACAACTTTCAGAGTGTCTGTCTGACAATATCAATATGTTTGGTCTTAGTGGAATAGATCTGCTACGCTGCTGTTGTTAATTGTTGCTGCAAAGCAAGTATGGGACTTGCTACTGCCAATACACACACACACACGACAAGTAAAACATTTTAAAAACACTACAAGAACAACTAGCATTGTGGTGTTGAGTTCGCATTTATTTCTGCTACAGAGCCCTATAAATTACATGTACAGTAGAAGCCAAAAGTGACGTCCGGCCTAGGAAAATCTTGACCCTTTATTCAAATTATTGCAAATTTATTAAAGCTTTTGAAAGCATATTGGGTAGTTGTGCTTGGAGTCAGTTCTTTTATTTGTAATAACGAAATGAAATCTGTAATTTTTAGCCATGCTGTCATACAAAGAAATTATGAACACATGCAAAAACAGAAGAGAACCAACAAAATATTAGCAACTGATTATGTTGTAATCAATGTATTTTTTTCATAGTAAAATTAAACCTGTAGCTGAAGTTTGCCTTTTTTTGCAAATCATTTTGTCAGATAAATACCTTAACCAAGTTTAATGTTTTGTTGTTCTCATACTTAAAAAAAAAATTAAAATATTGTAATATGTTGATGGTTTAATCAAACGTGTAAGGTCATTATAAACAAATACCCAAACCAATTCCCTCCGGGCTTCACTTTTACCCACTATACGAAGAGAGATTATTTTTCAAATTTCTATTTTTTTTTTTTATTTAGATACTTTGATACTTTAGTATATAATACTATATGAATATACATTAGAATTTATGTAGTAAATAAACTGGAACAAAGTAACAGTGACCCGTGCTGACAGAAGTGGATGGCCAGTCTCCAGTTACCTTATGAGAGAGCATCTGTGCTGAGATATTTGGACATATGCATGGCTGAAATGATCTTGAGTCTGAGATGAAGGGTAAGATGTTTTTGAGGGCTTATTTAGATGAGCAAGAACATAAAATAGTGAGAAAGGGATTTTATGGTATCTTGAAACCCAGTGATAAACGCTCAAAGAAGGTTTGTATAGCAGCTTTATATAGCAGCAATCAAATATGCCTCTATAAAATAAGTGAGAACAGCAGTGGAAAAAAAAATGTTTTCACACGTTATTTTTAACACATGTTCTTTAATGTGATGAACAGAGTGTGAATCATGTGAAATGTGTGATATGACAAGAAAGGAAACCATACGTAAAATAGTAAGGGAGAAAAAAAGGGAATATAGAATGAGAGATTTAATTACTTATATCCTGAAAACAGGATAGTCGTGTACCTGTGTATATGCTGGCATTGGAGGCAGGGATTCCAAACTGCGACTCGATGAACTTGGGGATGAAGGTGATGAAGGCAGTGACAATAGCGCTCTCGGCCGTGTAGGACAGACTCACAAATAGAAACGTCATGTTGCTGAGGATCCTTATGGCAGCCTTGGGGAGCTCTGTTCAATGAAATAAACAAAAAACAAAAACAGCATCAGCAACTATAAATACATTACCTGGCTATAGATTACATTAAAGGATTAGTTCACCCAAAAATGTCAATTACTCACCCCAAACCCTTAAGACAATTGTTCATCTTCGAGACACAAATGAAGATATTTTAATGTAATCTGAGAAATTTCTGTCCCTCCATTGACAGTCTACGCAACTACCATTTTGACGCTTCAAAAATTTCATAAAGAGACCGTAAATCTAGTCCATATGAATTTTCTGAATAGACACGATCGCTTTATATGATGAACAGGCTTTAATTCACATATAAACATTCATCAATGGACACACCAGATATGGTAAATAGACGTGCGGGAACCAATGTGGTTCATTCTCGTGTTACGCAGCACGTTTGAGCTTCTGCAAGAACCAATGAGGTTTGTTCTCGCACATCAAGGATGGTTGAGCTTCTGTTTATGTTCGCTGATTTTTATATTTTTTTATAAGTGTAAAAAACCTCAATTCAATCTGTTCATCGTTTAAAACGATTGACTGGATTCATATAAATTAATTTTAAGATCTCTTTATTAACTTTTTGAAGCGACATGAGGGTGAGTAATTGACAGTTTTTGTGTAAACTAACTCTGCATCGTTATTATAATTCAGGCCAATATCGATAAGATGATAATTATTTTCATGTTATGGTTGATAACCGTTAAAATGGCCACTATTACCAATAATAATATATAAATAATTTTTATATTTATATTAAAACATTTAAAATAAAACACTAAAGACTAAAAACAGTTAAGTGAATTTATTTAATTTATCATATAAAAGATACTCATAAAAAACTAATATAGGCTGATTCACAATATATTGGTTATCTATAAAACTGGTTATCAATAAAATAAAAAAAATAGCAGAGAGCAAGGTGATACATCAACACACAACCCTTAAGCTTATCAGTTGACCACTAAAAATGTGCTAATTTCTATAGACTTCATGAACTGCTTTTAGTCACGACGCAACATGCTTTCTTCAACCAGCTCTCAAAGCAGTCGTAATCCATACTAACAGATGATTACTGTCCTAACAGAGTAAAGACAGCTAAACCTAAACATGGTGTCTCCACAGCTCTTCTAAATTCAATCCGTTTAAATCCCATAGGTTTTAGCTAATGCTTCATCATGTCCAACAAAGCCAATTCTTTTAATTAGCAAGTTATCGCTGTAGCATTGTTTCCATGGTAACCGACTATAATCAAACTTTAATTTGCTTCCGAATGTTGAACTCTTAACCCCTCAAAGCATCTATGGGACTGACAGGAGAGACACAGGAGTTGGTACAAAGCAACCATATTAAATGCTTAAACCTACTAATGAACAAAACAGCGTGCCTGTCTGTCTCTACATCAAAGTCCCAGAAACTACTCTATCCTACTGTAAGCATTCCAGTTATGTTGAAAGCCTACTTGTGCAAACACTTGCAGGCCAGGGGGGAATGGAAGTGGGTTACAGTGGGTTTATAGAACAGGGCTTGTCTTGATTGTGGTCACTTGTGTGACTTTTTCAAAGCAGGATAAAAGTTCTGGTTATAGTTTAGACACAGTGTGACGAGAACAGCAATGAGATTTATATCACTCAATATACACAACTTTTCAAAAGTTTGGGGTCAGTAAGATTTTTTTAATGCTTTTGAAAGAAGTGTCTTATGTTCACCAAGACTGCATTTACTTGATAAAAAAGTTTTCTTACAATTAAAATTATTTTCTATTTGAATTTATTTTAAAATGTAATTTATTCCTGTAATGGCAAAGCTTAATTTTCAGCATCATTACTCCAGTCTTCAATGTCACATGATCCTTCAGAAATCATTCTAATATGCTGATTGGGTGCTCAAGAAACATTTCTTAATGTTAAAAAAGGTCAATATTTTTGTGGAAACTGATACCTTTTTTTTTTTTTTTAGGATTCTTTGATGAATACACAATAAAAAAATAACAGCATTTATTTGAAAATGTAATATTATGTAATATTATAAACGTCTTTACTGTCAATTATGATCATTTGAATAGATCCGTGCGGAATAAAAGTATTAATTAACTTACTGACTTTATTTGCTCTACTTTTCGTACAGTCAATATCCTTGTTTCTGAAGCCTTTGGTCATTTGTAATTCTCTATGGTGATATTTTGATGTATTGTGCCACTACAGTTGCTTGAATCAATGAAAATTCATAGTGTACTGTATATACAATGTGTGTGTACACAGTGTGTGTATATATATATATATATACATACATACATACATACCATACATACATACACACCAGTGCATAAAAGTGAAAGAAGGCAAAAAAAAAAAAAGCACATTATATCTTACATAATGCTGCTTTAAATCGTACAATTCCGACTTTATTTTTCTTAAATTACGTTATATTCACAACGTGACTTTAATTCGTATTTTATACATTAATCTCATTTAGTTACCCACTTTATTTATCATTGTAAGGCAGAAGCAGGTTTTTTATTGTCTATTAGATAAAGTTTCAGCAATATTTTTTCCTCAGCAGCTGCGGTTTGGTAATGAAAAGGACCATATTAGTGATGAGGGTGGCAGAATTGTCATTAATGCTTTTCCCAGATGAATAATGAAAGGCAACTTCTGCAAGCTTGCGCAGTCTTTAGTTATAACTTTTTGAGCTTGATCATCAATCTTCATGTTCATATCAGCAGCCCCATTTGAAAATCTCCTGACACTATAGGTCAGCAGCGTGGTATAATTAAATGAGAGAGAGGTGAAGCCTAATGGTTAAAGATCTGGGTTTATAACTGAAAGACTGCAGGTTCAAATCCTGTCTTTATTATAACTGCACCGTAATGCTTTGGACAAAAGCATCAAGTCACTACTTTATATAACACAATTACGCTAAATAAAATACTTAATCTGCAGAGAAGCAGATTTACATTGGCCAAAGGCTTCTCAATATGATGACTGAAGTGCTAATCTCTGCTAATCTGATGTTTCTTAGAATGTGTTGAGAGCTAGAGGGACAAAAATAGCCACATTTTCAAGGTGACACTTTAATATGTAGATGCACGCTTCCTGTAGTGTGCATCATCACATGACCTTTATCAGACACACACCTTTGATGTCCTTCCCAAAGCCCATGGAGGACGCCACGGTCTGGCCATTGCTGTTGGATTTCTCTTTCAGGACATCGTCATCATTCGAGGTGCTGTCCGACCCGTGCATTTTCTTCTTCTTCTTCTTGTGACGAGGGGGCAGTTTTTTGGGGAAAGTGAACATGGGGAAGATGACCAACAGCATTGCAAAAGCACAGAGCAGGAAACCACTCCACCTAAGAAATTACATTAAACAGTACATAGTAATTATAGACGGCTTTATATAAGTGTGACCAAAAACCTAAATAAATGAACTATAACGGGAAATTCAAGCGTTATTTTTTGGCAAAATGTGCTCAAAAAGTGGTACAAATTTTATTTGTTATTCTTTCATAGGTTGGAATGAAGCTACACACACCTAAATGCAGAACATATCTTACCAGTTGCCAACAAAGCGTGGATCACTTTGATCAATGTTGGCAATTGTTTTGGGATCCACGTAGAAGCCAATCAGAACGCCTCCCAGGAGGTACCCCGCAGCTGGTCCCAGAGCACCCATCACATACATAATAGCTAAAAGACACAAAAACAACCACATGTTACAAAACAACATCCACATAACTTTTTTTTTAAAATATCACAGCATGTCTGATTAAGGCAGGTAATGTTCTCTCCACTTTTAGTCCGACTCTTGACTCATTGGGCGAATGAGTCAGCCACACTGAGATGACGGGCTAATCATTAATAGTGCGTCGTGCTTCCACTCAGTTGAAGAACATCATGTACTGTATAGTAGCAGTTTTCTAACTGATATACAGCTCTGTTTATACACCAGTATATGGAGAAGACCTGCTGAAAAACAAATAAGAGAAATCCAAATTCTTATGAAGCCGGACTTTTTAGTGAATCAAAAACATGCAGTGTGACCAGTGTAGTCTGCTTCTAGACAAATGACTCTTCCAAGCGATTCTTTTTAGAGAATCAAAATTAAACTGCATGACCTATGCAGTCTGATTCCAGAACAAATAACTATTATTAGTTCTTATGACTCTTACAAGTTATTTTTAGAAATTAAAAGACACATGCGTGCTGCATAAAAGTGTCACCAGTGTAATTAACCAATTCCAATAAATCTTTTTTGGTGAATCAACAACAAACAGCATGATCAGTGTAGTTCTAGTTCGATTTTAGAATGAATGACTCTTCGGAGCTGGATCTACTTATTAAATCAAAAACATACAGCGTGACCTCCCAACAAATAACTCTTATAAGCCTGTACTTTTTAGTGAATCAAACACACACCGCACAACCAATGTAACATGACTGACTCCCAACAAATGACTCATATGAGCCAGTTCTTAGTGAATACAAAAAAAAAAAGTGTGACCAATGTAAGCCAATTTTATTTTACACTGCAACAAGATAAGCAAACAGTTTTGGAGATTTCAGCCATCATCCATTTAAGTAAACTGAAGCTATAACTCCATGACTGGAAATAGTCCATGGCTGTGTATATAATTGACCGCCGAGAGCAGTGACTTTCTTTAAAAAAGGACTTCGGTAGCATTTCCTAATCCTCGACAGATGCATATGCAAGGCTCGATTGCTTTGTGTTGTTGCTTTCGAGGCTGGAGGGATGCGTGTACTGTGGGGAGAGCATTATCCCTACAGTCATCTGTTTACGCCTGTTCACAGAAAGCAGCTCTCTCCACTTCCACATGGCCAATGCGGCTGCCAAGCTGGTTCTGATCCAGCCAGAAGTTTACACAGAACTGAGACAGGTGCACGACTAGGCCTAATCTCTAATCTGACTCAATATGGGAGAAGGTTTGGCCAAAGGCATGCCAGGTTATATAACAAGTACAAACATGTTGAGGGAGACAGATAAGTCACGTTCTATTTGATGTAAACAGGACTACACTGGCTTAGACTCTTGTCTCCTGTCCTTACGTGAGACCTCTAAAGCCAGAGCAGAGAGAATGAGCCAAATCTAATATGCACACACACAGTCACACTGGGCAGAGAGGCATGACATGTGGGCACAGATATTTCACACTCTGAACCATATTTAGCAATGGGTGATGATCACACTGCGATATGAGACAGGCTGACTTTTGTCTGTTTGATCACATATAATCTGCCTGATTCCTTCTGGTTCAGACACCACCAATACAACTGAGTTTCAAGTGATTCTTGACAGAATAAAATGGGTGTGTTGGGCAACTTACATTTACTCATTTAGCAGACGCTTTTATCCAAAGCGACATACAAATGAGAACATTTTAATTGTTTCTTTTCTTTTGGATGAGCTGATAATAAAATTCTGACCAATAATGATGTGAATTATTTTAACTTGATGGATGGTATCCAATTAACGGTTGATATTCTAAATGCACTAAAAACACCCACAAAATAAATAAATAGAGGTAAAGTAAATTTAAGGCATAACAACATCACGATACAGCAATTCACTCAAGCATTTACTCTTAATGGGACAGCACTTATCAAGAGATGTCATGGCCAATATTCGGAATTTTCTAATTGTGATATTTTTAAATGATTGGTCAATGTTTGGTGACTGATTAGTGTCAGAAGCAAGACTTATTTTAACAGTGCTGAGAACACAGTGCCTTAGTGTAGATGCCGAGCAGCTCTCATTTTCATCATTAGGTGTCTTCGTTTGTCTCTGTTTAACAGTTCTGTCTAATATGTGGAATATTTAAAGTAAAGAACATTTAATGCCACAAACCTTTCAAACTTAAGCATTAAATCACAAAAAATGCATATATACATAAAACAATGTGCACTTCAGAAGAACTAACAGCTGAATTCTGTCAAGATATGGTACACTGGTTAAATGGGGTGCTTCTCAATCGGAAAGTTGCGTCCTAGACTAGTAAGGCCACATATCTCAGCTGCCACGTCATGAAGCTCAGTCAAAGGACGTCTCAGTTTGAAGGATCCTTTGAAGGCAACCTTCGTTTCGTATACTTCATTCAGCCTATTTTGAAGGATGCATTGAGTATTGATTGAGTATTGAGTACTGAGAAGAGTACCTCGTTCCATTCCCATAGCTCTTGGCCCCGCCCTGCTTGCTACAAAATAATATGTTCTTTTGTTTTGTTGTAAATTAAATCGCATAATGCCAAACTGTGCAATGTAAACCACTGGGAGACCACAGATGGTTTTCATTACCTGTACTGCTTTAATAGAAAGTCTGTTTTTTAATAAAAAAAGTATTTTTCAAATTAGTATTTTCGCATCTTAACCGCATCTTAACCGCAGGGGCAGAAACATTTATAACGTAACCACTTACTAAACGGTCTCATTCTAGGACTCTAGCCTACAAGCCTCCGAAGGGAAGGACACAGCCTCACTAAGACACAGCCTTCCATTTAAGAAGCACCCATGATTGATCTCGATCACACACACTTTCATCCTGCCCTTTGCCTTCAACAAATCCACAATAAATCAGTTTAAAAAGAAAGCTGTGTCAGTGTGAAGTCACTTACACACTTTAGTGTGCACAGCTGAGAAATAAAATGGCATAGAGTCTGAAGCATATCACCCATAATTTTCTTGTGGACTTTAAAGTGTGAGCCAAGAAAATAATGCTACAGGCTTTTCCCATAATGCTATTCATCTATTCACATGGGTGGCTTTCTTTGCAAACTCTGGAACACCAGGGTCTCGTTTAGTTTTGACTTCTTAAACATTCAATCAGCCTTATCTACGGCCTAATTGAATAACAGGTTCCTTTCAAATACTCCTGGAGACTATGGGAGGGGAGAGAAATTATTCCTAAAAAACACAAAAGCTGCTGATAAAATGTTCTTATCAGCCCAAAGCAGAAATGCCCAGCAGACAGACCCAAACAGCCATCCAACATCTAACAAACAGAGAGGAAACATGCACAGCCTTCACCGGACAGTCCGATACAAAATAATAAACTGCCTTTGTCTGAAGCATTAAAGTCATCAATTAATTCATCATGAATTCATCAACAGTCCAAGTCATTTTATTAGTGCTTCTGTGGTAGCAGGCCTCCTACTACACTGCATAAGCAGATGGAAATGTATTCTAATGGCAAAATGACACATGAAGAGTGAGTACAAGTCTGTGTAAAGCATCTGAAAGCATCTGAGTGGCTGGCATGTCATTACATTAATGCTTCAATACTAATCCACTTTAACAATAACAAGTGCTCACACTGAGCACATAATGAATATTGGTAAAGACTAGTAAGTCTCTCACTTAATAAAGTTATTATCTTGATTCCAATGTCAGGTAATTGAGAAACTACAAATTATGTGTATATATTATCTCCTTACTGAACAGAAGAGACAGGAAACAGAGCTAATGTCCCTGGATAAACATACCGACTAAATCAGTCCAATAACATTTTTGTGGGGTGAAATGTGGTCATGAAATGCCAGATATAGCCTTGATATAGAGACGCAAATATGTGGTGCATTTCTATTGCGTAAAAACATACCCAGCATTTCAGTTTATCAGTAGGTGTCGAGTCTAGAGCGTTTGAGGTGAGCCAGTTTTGAATTGTTTGGCATAGCAAACATCACAGAAATAGATGAATAGAATAGAAATGTCCTGAATGCTTGAAAGCCAGTTTTAGCCTCACTGTAAAAAGAAATATATGGAAATTGCGAGATGAGGTTCAAATAAGAAATAAAGTTGCATTGTGAGATAAAAAGGTCACATTTACATGAAATACTGAGAGATATAAAGCCCCATTGTTAGATAAAGTTGCAATCTCATGAAAAAATATACTTTTTTACTCCCCTGGAACATAGAAATATAGTCCTAACCCTATCCTTAACAGCACACTCCAAAAATATTTAGGCCTACATTTAAGATTTATGTATTTGAATTGCATACAAGGTTTCCATTCAGTTGGATTACATAGTTGTTTAGTTTAACATAAACTAATAAAACTTAATGTGATGCATATTTGTCAGTCATACATAAACAGGTGAGAAACAGCAAACATTTCTGTAATAGTACTAGTAAACTGAACGTGTTTAAAATAAACAATAACCAGGTTTGTATATTTATCCTAAATAAAAATAAAATAATTCAATCTCATTCATTTACTGAATATTGCTAAAAAATAAATAAATAATAATAATTCACATGAGAGGAGGAAGTGTCACACATTACTAAAACTGGATGGTCTAATTACCAAGTAAACAACTGACTCACTCTTTTTTTTGTCACCACAATCAAAATGGACGATGTTCGGTCACCACCATCAATAAATTTGCAGTGTTTTAATATTTAAAAAAAAAGGTTAAAATATACAAATATTAAAGATATACAAAATATTCTAATAACTTTACTATTTTTTTCTTAGGTAACATAGTTATCATTTTTTAAATCTATGTAAAAAAATCTATTATTTTTTAAACCAACATAAAGAAGGCAAAAATGTATATGCTTGATACTTTATACTAATTAATATAAATTTAATGTAAAAAAAGTAATTTACATTTTCATTAACTCATAATCATCATGACACACACACAGAAAAGCAGATTTCGAGCCCACAGAGCCAATCCATAATCATTAACAAAAAGTCCAACAGCAATTGATTACTCAGTAGTCACCATACCGGAATTCAATATATTATTCATCATTACTGGTCTCCACTACATAACTGAAAGAGCTCACCTCAAATGTGACAGTTGAGCTTGAACATATTTCATTCCTAATTGGGTAAAGGCTTTGTTTGGCTCAATTCATCATGTTAATAATGTTATGCGTGAACAGAGGGTGAAGGAGGGTCATTTAATTGGAGATACTTCAAGGTTGCCTGTTGCCTGGCAGAATACCAGCATAGATGTGCTTTTTCTCCTTCTTCCTGGGAAGGAAAGAAGAGGTGTTCGCTGAGGAGAAAAACATGCTGGCTATGCAATACCCTACTGTCATAACCAACGTCAACAACTGACGTCACAAAAGCATGCTCCATGAATTTCAAATCAACCTTTGCAATGAAACGTACACAACAGACCTTCTCAGCAGAAATGTCGTAGAGGACACTATCCACCGGTTTCACAGACAAGGCTTAAGCCTAGTCCCAGACTAATATGCATGTTTGAGCTTATTTAACTGAAAGCATCATTGTTTTGTCTCAAGATGCACACCAGTAATGCACTACTTAAATATCCTAATTAAACTTGCATAATTATTTATATATTTTTGTTTATAAATAAAGAAAATAAAATGAATAACATTATAATATAATATAATAAATTACATAATTTTTGTGTAATAGTGTGAGATTAAAGGTGTCCCTATGACTTTTAAACATCAAATATAACTGAAACATTCATTTATGTTAGATTAAAAGATTAAAACAACTCCACCACGCACCACTGGTCGCTTTAGTGAAGTGCAGCTGTGTGTGTTCTCTTTTCCCATGTTTGATGGATGTAGATATGGCTAGTAACATGGTGCAAGGAACTGCTGTTTTTTCACTTTACTTTCGGCATCAGACACGTTACTGCTCACAGAGGTTGACTGAAACACTCCCAACCCCGACTGACTCCTTGAGGATTTATTATCTCTACAGAAGAAGATGAAGTCTGAAGCGGGCACCTTTCATGCTAAATGAGCTGTGTCCCCAGTGGCAAAAATAATTAGGGAAGATTAATAAATTGATTTCATTACATACCGAAAAATTAAAGCCAGAATGTGCACACTGACGTTGCTGCGAAAGGGAGCAAAAGGTTGCGCAAGGTGAATTCCATAGTGCTAGAAATAATTAATGGCCCTTAACAGCCTTTAAACAACGGAGCATAAAGCATATGATGAAATAAAGCATTGCAACATCCCCCAATGTCACTGATTGTGCCCTATGGGGGATTCATTGCAGGACTTCTGTCCTGTTATGAGCATGAAGCTGATTAAATATGGGCATGAGTTGTATAATCTCACACTGGGCTCTAATGAAGCCTTGTACCCCGAGAGAATTGTGCTTGAGCACAACAACAGCATAATATGCAGCAATTCATCACACAGTGTTCAGTGGGGTGAAGCCCAAAAATATCTCAGAAGAGAAAGCCTTTCAGACTTTTTGTCGTCACGATAGGAAGTGATGTAACCAATGAAAAGCAGCAGTATGTGTAAAATATAGCGTCATTTAAATGTAGAGGAGGTGGCAGGGAACAATTCCCAGCTACTGTAAGTATATAGCACTGAATCTCTGTGGTTGTTCGACCTTGTAACCTTGCTAGGAGACAGGGGTAAAAGACAATGAAATGGGGAATGACATTGTCATGGCAATTTGCTGATGCAGCAGTGTCTTCTTACAAGTTCTAACCTTATATATATCTCCCAGAGAGCCCCATCTGAATGGCCTGACACAGCTGTCCCCTCACCGGCCTGTGCTGCCAGTTCAATCCAGTCAGAGTGCTGGATGT
Source organism: Rutilus rutilus (assembly GCF_951802725.1). Taxonomy (NCBI): domain Eukaryota; kingdom Metazoa; phylum Chordata; class Actinopteri; order Cypriniformes; family Leuciscidae; genus Rutilus; species Rutilus rutilus. The sequence continues at coordinate 14,419,949 of NC_140228.1, forward strand.
GGCTTTGAGAGGATAGCAACAACACTCATTACCCAGAGAAAGTGTCTAAATAAGGGTTTTGAAGGACAGCTGTGGTTTTACTGTATTAAAGTTCAGAGAGCATATAGGGTAATATGAACTACACCACTGATTTTCCACTGAAACTGTTCCGGTGCGGGTTCCTGGCCTTAGTTCCGTTCTCGAACTATTCCACGCATTTCCACTGCAGAAAAGGGCGTTTCGGGCCAGAAAGATCAGTTTTCAGTTTTCAGACTCCAGCCCTAAAAACTTGCTGGTTTCGAACGGAGCCAGGGAGCGGGGGGTAAAGAAATTTTGGCGCTGTCTACTGAATGGCAGCCTCGTTGAGCAATGTAATAACATTGCACTACATTGCTCCATATATCTCAATATATAGAAGAGAGACCCAGTGTGCGAGAGAGCAAGTAAATCAACGGTTTCAGTTTCAATAGATCTCCAAAAAAGACCAGGAGTTAATGTGAGATGGCGATATAAGCTAGAATCATGCCCGGCACTGTGAACAGCAAAACAGAAGTGCCACACTGCTTGCACAAACACCGGGACGTGCACTGTTTGATTTTAAGCCAAGGACACACCAAGCCGCTGGTCGGCCATTGGGCAACGTCAGGCTGTTTTGACCATCAGCCGACTTAGTTTTTTCATTCCACACTGTTGGCTCTATATAGTCGGACGGTGTCCTTTTTTTTGGGCCTGATTCAACATGCAGAATCAGTGTCGGGCCGTCAGTGAGAGAGAGAACTCTGAATGGCTGTTCAGCTTAGTGAATGAGTCAGTGGACGTGAATACGAGCAAAAGTGATGAAAGCAAGCAAAGAAGTCATGATGTCACTGATAGAAGGCTGCTATAATTTTATATCCATATTACCTGAGCATTCAACTGCATGAATATTTTCATAATAACTTAAGTGGAGTGCAATAAAGAACAAGATCAGCATGATTGATATTCAAAATGGTAAGCAAACGCTACTTTGATCATGGTTTGTATACCTGCAGTCTTAGTTTCGCTTTCCATTTTGAATGACAAATATCTGCTTAAATAGACAGTTATCTTCTTTCACGCAGGTGCAGAATGCGCTTGCTAGTTGACAGTCGCCTGTAGTTTTTTCTGTGTTTTCAAGGACAGATTTTTTGCCCCGACACAGGCAACAACACAGTCGGCTTTCATCAGCGCTAATTCTTAGTCAGGTAAACAACACGTAGCGGCATTACGTCACCGTTCGTTCCTCAAATCAGTGGAAACATGCGGCCAGTTCGCAACGTGCTCCAGTTCACCTGGCCAAGAACAGGCCCTGGCTCCAGAACGCAAACTATTCTGGTGGAAAAGAGCTATGAATAAAGTGTGAACTAGGGCCAGGTGCTTTGATGTTATAAACTGTGAGACGTGCAAATGTGCTATACATTTAAAACCACATAGTGTGTATATCAATGAGGCTCAAGCAAGAGTGTCTTGTCAAATGTCTTTAAATGTATCTCATCCAATCAGAAGTTGAATATATTCATTTAAATAATTACTACTAATAATTTTTGCTTTAAAACCAGACAATGTCATTATATGTAGTATGCATACAGGGCCATAGCTATGGGAATCCTGGGCCCTGGTGCAGGTTGTTGCTGTGGGGTGGGGTGTGAATGTCCCCCTCGGACGAAATGGCGTTGGAAATAAATTAACTGAAGCACGAGAGAGCAAAATAAGTGGACAGACAACACCTTTTGTATAGGAAGATGCAAGAATAGAAATGGTCTGGCTACAAAGCCTTGAGGTACTCCTAAAATTATGGTCAGAAACTTCACAAGGCATAGTAGCAATAACTCCCTTCACTAAGCTGTACCTCAAGCACAAATCTGTGAATGCAGGAAACCACAGTCCTCTCGGAGGGCATTTGCGTCCCTGGGGCAGGTGTGACTTTGAGGCTAATGAGGTGCAGAGAGGACACAGGGGCCTCAAAGGCCACAGAGCAGCAATGATCCATCAGACAAAAAGAGCAATGTAGCTGACACAGAGGAGACAGAAAGAGAAAAATGAGAGAGAGAAAGAACTCTGTGCTTCATTCAGCAAACAACTAGCAGGACTCCAATGATAAATCTCACAACTTTTCATTGACATTGACCCACTAACGATATCTTAACCATACTGACAGAGCAACTTCCAGGTCTCTAAGACATCATTTTAGGGAGTAGAGATGTTACTAGTGAAACAATGATGCAATGCTCATGTGCTGTTATTGTTTTGGACTCTGGGCCTTGACTCTTGACATGGACTAACACGCACTTCCCAGAATGGTCAACAGGGAGGTTATGAGTTTCGGATGTGAAAAATGGGTGATTCTATACACACCCACAATATATAAAAACTAAAACTCATGTGAATCCTTCCAAAAATATTTAAGAATATGACCTGTCACTTCTAAATACCTGTCTGTTTCTCATCCAAATCTAAAAGATAACCTCATGAGACTCAAAATACAATGCAGTAGTTTTATGGACTAAATTTATAGTACGTTTATGGCGATTAATTTGTTGTTAAAGGTTGAGCTTAACAGCGTCCGTCCCCATTCACTTCCACTCCGTGAAATGAATGGAAGTGATTTGAATTCGGCTAAACACTTCCTTTTGTGTTCTGCCAATGAAAGAGTCATACAGTAGGTGTCTGGAATGACATGAGGGTGAGCAAACAATGACATAATTAAATTTTTTAAGTGAACAATGTCTTTCAGATAAGCTGATGTATAATCAAATTGACAGCCCTCAATCTTAACTGTCAGTGTTTTTTTTTTTTTTAATCATTATTACCATGTCCTTTGAAAACTTCAGAGGGTGTTTGCGGAAAAACTGTGCCTTTCTATGTAACAAAGAAAGGCATTTTGGAAAATATCAATGTTGTTCAGACCCCAACATTCTTCAGAATATCTTCTTTCAAGTTTTGCCAAAGAAAGAAAGTCATACAGATTTGAAATGACATGAGGGTGAGTACAAGATAACAGCATTTTTTTTTTTTTTTTTTTGCTACAGCCAGATATGTGTTAACTGGGTAATCTGTCAATACCGTACAGATTTCCTCATAAGACCAGATCTTATTCTAGAAGCTGTCACCTTCAGCAGACTCTGCCTGAAGATATGTTAAGATATATTCAAACCTTTTCAAAGCAAGCTGGTAAAGCTGTCCACCTGTACACATATGCATATGGTCAGTCCCTCTGGCTACATCTGATGCCAAACTACACTATCTACACTACACTGTTAATAATAAGAAATGTTACCTAGGCACGAAATCAGCAGATTTCTGAAAGATCATGTCTTAAGACTGGAGTAGTGGTTGCTGAAAACTCAGCTTTGTCATCACAGGAATAAAATGAATTTTAAAATATATTTAAATATTAAAAAAAGTTATTTTAAATTGTAAGTCAGTTATGGTTATCCAAAATCAAACTTGGCTTATGCTCAAAAAACGTGATTTCAACTAACAGCATGATACATTTCTAAGAGTAAATGAGTTGAGATGTTCGAAAAACAGACTTTGTTGTTTCTCCAATGGAACCGCTTAAGAATTCTTTTTTTAAAATAGTATAAAATGAGATGATACACATTAGATCAGCTGCTTGATTAATATATTCAAACAGCACCAGAATCAATTTTGAGGGAGTCAAGCTATGAAGAGAGTATTAAACATTTACACCAACAAATCTTCTTAATGCACTTCTGCTGCTCAGCTATAAATTAAATTTGTGTATAGGTTATGACATTAGGTTGTAATATTTATGTCAAACTAGAGCCACAATTATGCACTTTTATATAATAGCTATTAGAAATAATTGATGCTCTTGTCTGTTATGCATTAGATAAACTTGCACAGGGCATTATCAAAATGAGACCTCAGAGATTGTTCTGAGTTCTTTAATTCCTTCATAAAAAAGTAAAAAAAATAATCAGGACAGGGCACCCAGCCATGAACATTTCACTCACAACAAGCGACTGAGCACTTTATTTGCTGAACCGGTGGGTCTCTCCAGGGGTTCTGCTGCACATTGCTGACTCCCTTAACGGTTTCTGCTGATTCTGATGCAAGCGCGTGGAACTCCGACCGATGCTGACAGCAACATTCACTACAAATCTGAAACACTACTGCTGATGTTCCAAGCTCTAGCCTAAACTGAAGACCATGGCAGGAATTGCCTTGATTAAAAATGCTTTGGTCTGGTACAGGAATGGCACAGGAATGGCGGACCTGTATCTTTACAAACTAACATTTTCACTGCATTAAGTGAACGTGAAAAAAAAAGAAAAAAAAAAGAAAAAGCTTTCAATAAAGACAATAAAATAATCATGTCTAGTTCCTTTTGTTCTGCACAGTTAAGTAGTGACAGATCCAGAAACTGTCCATATTTGAGAGTATCAGCATGATTTCATGCTTTAAAATGTAAAAGCACCATTAAAAGCGGTCCATACAATCCCAACAATGAAATTTAGCAAAGTATGCTATTTTTACTGAAAGAAGAAAGATCAAAGCCTTCATCTTAAGACAACGATTTCCCAATGTAAAGTGGTGTGTGGGAGCGGCGCAGTGATCTACTCCAGATTCCCCATGCGCTCTCTTCCAGCTGGAGATATCACTAGGTAATCTTTCAGGGGACTCCCCATCACCCTCCTACATTCTGAGGTAGCGCTAAAACTGCTGATATGCTCCTCATGGACCTGACCTCCTGTTCCACAGACTAATTGCCACCTTAATGTTATTTGCTGCTTTGGTTTTATTGGCTGCCAAGAAATGCACTTGGAACCAGTTTCCAGTAAGTTAAGACATCAAAGGACATCAAAGCAAGAGAAAAACTCTTTTGAATGGACATGTTACCAACTAATTTAACCAAATATAAACTGACTTCTCAATTAAAACAACCCGTAGTAAAACTGGCAATGTTGTATTCAGTGAGAACCAATGACATTTTGACATCAATGACAGTGCCAAGCTTTTTTTCCACTGCAAAAATTTTCATTTCGGGGTGAACTATTCCTTTAACTATAGCTACGTTTATGTGCAGTCAAATAATCCACTGATAATCGCATTGGTGGCTTAACTGGACTGAAAAACTTTCATGTAAAGCACCTCAATCAATGCTTTGCTGCTATAATTGGCTTTCTCCATTTCTGAACGTGGTGACTGGGCACTATACACATGCGCTGAAGTGTTTGGAAGACATGTACATGTAATGCACATGTTAACTAACAAAAATCGAATTGCAATATTTAGGGTTCATAAACGAAACTTTCAGAATCTGAAATTGGATTGTGTAGTAGGACTAAAAATATAGGGCAAGTTTTTATGACAGTGACAGGCAAAAAAACACAGGGATGCAGAAGTTAAGCACTATTTCGACAAAACTAATTTTTATGGAGGATATTAGAGAAATTTGTGTTTCACAGGTGTACTTTGTGCTTTTAATCCTGCCAGAATCTGCCATATGTGTTTTCCCCTCACACAACCTTTTACTTTAATTTTTTCGGCAAACTTCTGAGAAATCTAATCCCGTCTGAAAGCAAATGTCTGTGCGATATTGTATTATACAATTGCGATATTGTATTATACTAACGATTCTTCTCCATGTGTTTTTTGACCAACCTGAGCTACCGTTTTAACACCAATCTTTCGCATGATTTTATTTCATTTCAATATGGATGGTGTCGGACTAAATAATTCAATTATAAAATTAATAAATAGAGCCAAATTGTGGAAACTGCGTAAGATACTTGTCTAGATGTCTCCGTCTGTTATAAACAGTCACTTCTATAAACTCATGTTAAGTTTATTTAAATAAGGTTTTAATAATAAATAAATGTTATATTAATAAGTAATTCAAAAAAAAAAAAAAAAGTCATACGTGATGCACACAAGCACAGCAGATGACCTTCTGTAACGGCCATGACTAGTAAACACACACACTCCCACCTCTGTATTAACACAAATATGTTAATCCCGCCCGAATCGGTATGAAATCACAGATATCGGGAGATAAGAATTATGACTTGTACGTCATTTAGAAAACTTGTCCCATCTGAATAGGGCTTTAAATTCTGTGGAAATCTGTGATTCTTTTAGTGGAATTCTGTGAGTGCACACCCAAAAACAGTTACATTTCAGAAGAGACAAATGTATTGCATCAACAGAGCTGATGTTTCATCACATCCTCTGACAGCACCTGAGAAAGGGGATGGCTGATGCTAAAGACCGTCCTAGCCCAAAATGGCTCAACACACTCTGGCGATCACCACCTCCATGTGACTTGCTGATCAAAGGCGCGCTGCACTCATTAAAGGGCTTTAGCGCAGGAATGTTATTACGTGGAACTGCCCAAAAGAAATAGTTGGTAATCCCTTTGTACCTTTCCCCTTGCCAACCACTGCGTCAGGTCATTCACCGTGAGGTCAGATGCTTACTCTGGTTTCCTAAATCTGTAATCCCATCCACTCTGGGAGCTCTATCTTCGCTTTCTGCATTTCCTTTCCCTTTTCTTGTGTTCACTCACTCTTTCTCTGTCACCTGACCATAGAATAAAAGACGACGTGGTACTAAACTACAGAAAACTTTAATTGGGAAAGTAAAGACAGAACAAGAAACAGTTTGAAATAGCTGACCTACTGTATAGCATAAAACTATAACATACAATACAAAATAATCAGATTTAGATAATACAGAATAAAATAAAATAAAATGAAAAACAAACAGCCTAAAATAAGATTATAGCATAAAAAAAATAAAAATAAACAGCATAAGATAAAGTTTTAGCATAAAACACAAGATAAAAATAAACAGCATACGATCATATTATAGCATAGTAAATGTAAAAGTAAACAATAATTAAATAAATGAATAAATACGATTTTGAAAGATACATGCAATTTGGCCAAGAGGCAATATAATCAGGTTACCTAAATGTTGATATGTTTGGTAACTTTTGATGCCACTATTATGTGCCATACATTACGTCATATCTATAATAGCCGAATAGGCTGACGGGTTCACAATCACAGAGGAAGTCTATAATGAAGACATGCACAGGCCATCAGAGTGCATGCCTATGTTTTCCTCCTCACGCTGGATTACAAACTGGCTTTGAACTGATTGCATGAGCTTTAGAAATGCCTTTGCCATGACCCAGTATTCTGGGTAACTGGCAGATGATCCCTCGGCACATTCTTTCTAAAAGAGCCATCTGGACCGACTGGCTTGTCCACACTGTATTTATCTGCATAGTGGTCAGAGACAATGAGGGCCCAATGGGGGAAGGGACAGTGAGACGGGTACCCACTCTTTTGTGTGCGTCTGGGCATTGGTGTCAGATAATGAACTCACATACACCTGCAGCATCAGTGACAGGTTGGTGTAGTCGGGGTCAGTGGATGTTCAGGGCTTAGACCAGACATCTGTATCTGGGACCATCCTTCATCCTTCAATATAGGTACATTTTGAAATACAAGTTGAAATGTTACATCGGTTAGAAACCATTTTTCATAATCATTAAATAAATTCAGTAGTAGTGGAGTTCAAAAAAAAAAAAAGTCCAACTAACTCAAACTCACCCTAAGACTCATTCAAAAGTGCTGTATTTATATTTCTGGATGTATGATAAACATTGTTTACCTTTATGGCTTTCCATAGTCAGATGTAGATTTTACATAAGTTTGACTGTCGGATCATGGCATTAAGGCCTTCAAAAAGAGGTTTGCAAGAACTGTAAATGTCCATCCGATTTAAAGTTAGTAAATTCTTCAGGCACAACAATATTATGGTTTATTCTTCAGTCTCTGAAATATCAATAATATTAATCATTTAAATATTAATAAGTTTGGGGTTGGTATGATTGTATATGCTTTTTGAAAGAAGTCTCTTATGTTCACCATGAAAGTCTGCATTTATTTGATCAAAACTATAGTAAAACAAAACAATTTAAAATAACTTCTATTTTAATACATTTTAAAATGTAATTTATCCCTGTGTAGCAAAGCTGAATTTTCAGCATCATTACTCCAGTCTTCAGTGTCACATGATCCTTTAGCAATCATTGTAATATGATGATTTGCGGCTCAAGAAACATTTATTATCAATGTTGAAAATAGTGCTGCTTAATATTTTTGTCAAACCTGTGATGCATTTTTTTTTTTTTTCCAGGACTCTTTGATAAATAGAAAATTCAAAAGAACAGCATTTATTCTAACTGGAAATCTTATAACATTATGTCTTTACTGTCGCTTTTGATGAATTTAATGAGTCATTGCTAAATAAAAGTATCACTTTCTATAATAATAAATAATAATCTTACTGAACCCAAACTTTTAAACAGTAGTTTATCTCTAAAACATTCAATGACTACTGATCGAGATGGAGGGAAATCTGAATAACAAGTTCTGCAAATTTTCTTCAGCTTGTAAGACTACAACTGAATTACAGTAACATAATGGCCCTGAAAGTTTATTATTATTATTATTATTATTATTATGATGTGACATACATCCCCAATTATGAAAGACAGGGTAATTCAGGGGTTCACTGAAAGTTTAATCCCTGGATGGCCATCTGCACTGGCAGCATGTGGGTGCATGTTACAAACCAAATCTCCAAAGTCCCCAAAACCCTAAAACCAGCAATGTGAGGATTCTGAGGAACACAACCCAGTAGAATTCCTCAGAGTCATATAGCCAAAAACATCCATGCAGATCCATCCATGCAAAGAGTAACTAAGCAAGCCCTATAATAAATCAACACTCCAGCAGTCTTCAGTAGCAGATGTTACATCAACATTCAGATGCTGCTCTGAACTGGGGCAAGGTTTTCAAAACGAGATTAGCATAAGAATTGAGAATTTGGGCTAATTAAGTCTTACATAGCAATGACTGCACAACTAAAGTCAACCAGCGAGCCGAAAGTGCTGTTACTTTTTTATGACTCTGTACACATGGCATAGACAAATGACATTTCATGCAAAATTCCTGACTTTGTTTTCGAAATAACAAATCAGAATTTCAACCTTTAAATCCCTGTACAGGCATACTTCAGGGATACATAACTAGCAAAGAACCTCTTTCTCTTTCTGATATCTCTGTCTGCAGCTTCTGAGCTGGGACTGAGACGTGGCGAACATTCTGCATTTCAGAGAGCCTTATATCCTGAGGGAAGGTCATTAGATAAGACAAAGTCACATCCAAAACCCCAGACAGGCCAAAGAGTGATTAAGGGATATAAGCCATGGCAAATGCACCGAGAAGCTGCAAATCATCACCCATGGTAGGCAGGTATTTATAGCAAAACAACAGGGTTCGGTGAAAAGATGGACAGTGTATGAGGGTTTGCATAACCTCTTTTTCCTCTCGTTCAGGTTTAATATGATTCCAACCGCATATCGTGCCATTTCAACAAGCAGCAACAAGATGTATTTTGAGAACGGAGGTCAGCAGAGACAATAGGTGTCTTTCAGACCAATGATGTAATGGGGAGATTTAAATGTCCACAGTACACACAAAGCTAGAGGCGACTGCACTTCTTAAAGGAATAGTTCACCCAAAAAAAACAACCTGTAAGACTTACTTTCTTCAGGTGGAACACCTGGGTCAAAGACTGCGCTGGTCGTTCTTTTCCATGCGGTTGCATTGAATGGGGACTGAAGCTTTCACTTGTGCGCTACTTTCCAACAACAGCTTTATGTGAGAAACGGACAGAAATTCAAGTCACTATAGTGAGAAAAAGGTACAAAAGTGTACCGTTTGAAAACGTACCGCCCCAGTGACAACTTTTGTACCTTTTTTTCTGAGTGTATACATTCAATTCACAGGGTAAAAAAAATCTAATATGTAATTTTGATGATCAAAGATGAGTTTTGAGGGATACAATTATTGACTGCAGGGAAATAATTTTAAAAGAAATAAAGCTGAAATAAAAAATAGAAATGTTCATTAGAAAATGTTATTGATGAAGTTCTAAAATGACAAACATGTCCCACAGAAGAAATATGTTAGGCTATATAGAGGATTGGAACTGGTGAGCAAATGATAACAGAATTTTTGAGTGAACTTTCCCTTTAAAAATTCAACAGTTAGAAAGCAAATGACGTTTGAAAACATCCTTTTAAAAGAGGTTCTTTATTCTTTGTGAGAGGAGTGAATTCCCCTTAAGTAAGTGTGGAATAATCGACTCAATCCTTCCGTCTTCCATTCAAGTGTTTACTCTGATATACATAGACCTGTATATCAATGAAATATACTGTCAGAAGCATTCAAACATCAAGAATCACAAGAGCACTTATTTAAGTGTTAAGTAACTGCTTGGCTCATCTTAAAATAAGATTAAGATAAATACCTGGAATGCAGTAATCTCAAAATGCTTTGAGGTAAACATCAACAAAAGACTACCGGCACACTACAAAGACAAAGATTAAAGGACTCAACAAGATGAAATTTAACTCCTCGCCCTATTCTCTTTTAGTTTTAACAGCAATTTAGTTTCAAAGGCAGAAGGCTGTAACTCTCCAAGGGATAAAGCAATGAATAAAGTGATCTGTAATAATTTAGCTCAACCCGCTGTCATTTAGTGAAAAACCCGGATCTGCAATTAGGGTTAATTTGCAGAATAAGATTGTTTAATCTGCGTAGTTCAAATTGACATGCATTGTTCGCAACCCCTGCGGACAGGCACTAATTACGATTAATGTCATAACAAGTGCTCTGATCCCATTTGAAACTCTATGTGACATCTGTCAGAGCCAATCTGGCAGCTCACATGCACATAGGTGTTATGGCCCCATTTATAATGTTCAAGCCATATAAAATGCCAATGTACAATCATTGTGTCATTCAAGTCATTCGAAACTAACACACATTCATACATTATTCACTCAGTCCAGATATAGACTATGTGGATTTTTGAGTGCCACTACTATAAAATGCATCCCAAAGCAAGCCAACTGTTTTAGATCATACGGAAATTGAATACCACGTTTTCATGTGACCTTTGACGATACCAAACACTGCAATTCGCTCACTCGGACACCCAGATTTAGAATCCATTTCTGCAAAAAATCAATTAGAGTTTGTATTGAAATAGAAGACTTACTAATAATAGTTCATGTCCGGTGACGTGAAGCATTTACAAGGACGATGATGTGTTTAAAGGAGGAGGAGGAGGAGAGTATGGGACAGTAAAGGTGAGTAAAAAGCTTACTGGCTACTTGCTGAGTAACCCTTAATGTGTAACTGTGTGGATGAGTTGGGAAGTGGCTGTTCCGTGATATGTGTGCCGATGTTCTGTAAGGCCACACAAGAGCACAAGCACAGCCCTGGGAACATAGCCTGGGTGCCAGCCCGAACCCCGCCCACAATATTTTTTGGTCGGGAAGTTCGGTCTGGACTCGCTCCGTTGAGGAGCTATTATGCCCGAACAAAAATTGTTCGGACCAATCAAATTGTCAGGGCGGGCTTTATACGATGATGGACAGATAAGCAACGGTAACGTCATCATCCACGTCATCAACGAGCGCTTGGGTTGAATTCAAATGACTGCCGCTGAAGAATTGAGATTTCTCGAGTTCACGCTTACAAATAAGTCAGATAGAATAAATGCATATTTGGCGTGCTGTCTGAGGAGAGGCTTCGGGCTCGGTATTCGGCCCGAACCCAAAGTACTCCCCCGTATTCCTGGCTGTGGAAGAACAAGCCAAGAGTGAGTGCAGGGATGCTGAAAACTGTCATGTTAGGTGAGTTGACCGAGTGAATAAATATATGCTTTCCTCTCATGCTGATAGACGGTTGATTGGATTGATTATTTGAATGTGCTCCTCCTGAAATTTGTTTATAAAACATCATGTGTAGATTCCGCCATCGCGTCTGTTATAGAAGATATCGACAGCGCATTCATTTCAAAAGAGGAACAGAGAACCGCGATCGGAAACATGAATGAAAAACATACGTCACTTACTCCATTGCTCTGATTGGTTGTAGGTCTATCCAATTGAGTGCAGAGGAATTTTTTTTCCTGGTTCGGTTGAAACACGCCCCATAATCAAAGCTCAATGGAGAAGTATCAGACTCACATTCTGACTAGAATTGAGTATGACGACGTCAGGCTACTGGGAACACGATCGCACATAATGGATGGAGCGTGTGGAGGAAAATATTAAACTCAGGAGCAAGAGAGGACGAATGGATGTGGCTCTGTGTGTGTGTCTTAAGAACTGTTAGGCACAATAAGAGAGGAAACTGCAATGCATTAGTATGAAAAAGTAGGTTGTTTCTTCAACTTTGGGCGTTTTAACCAAAGCAGAAGGATTTTTATTAGAACTAAAAGACTTCAACTAGAAGATCACACTACAACAGGCTTCAACAAGAAACTTTTGTGCATAATTTAAAAACAATTTTTTTTTACTTTACAAAGGCTTTTAATGTCTAGATTCTATATTGTTTTACCCTTGTCCAATAATTTAATCTTTCTAATATGATAATTCATCATAGTTTTAGCATCCTTTCAACCACAACAAAGACATACAAGACACAAATTTATAAAATTATAAAAAAAAAAAAATCACAATCTTTTAAATATGATATTAAATAGTGATGGTGTGGTGGGAATTTGTATTACTTTTCTGAAAAAATTAAAAGAAAAAAAGAAAAAAGTGAGTATGAAAATTATGTTTTAAGACAATTTTTTTTTTTTAAACCCACAAGGACCAAAAGTGCCTGTTGTTGAAGAAACACCCAGCAAAGTCAGACTCTCTCTCTTTCTCACATACGCACACATAACATGCAGCAGCTGTTACCCCCCTTCTAAATTTAACAGAAGCGGGCTGACAGAGTAGGTGTTTTTACACAGGGCGTCCTGATATCGTGCACACCAATATAACAGAGCCTTCATCCATCTCGCAGTATTCATCAATTACTACCGCAAATAAAACTGCTCACCCACCAGGGAGCCGTCAGCGCATTAACTATCTCTGAAAAAAAGCGCAACAGCCAAAACAGAAATAATGCAGGCCCTTAGTCATTATAGTGTCAGAGCTTAAAGTTGCAGAGCTGCCTACTGAAGTAATATTACTTCATTCTGCATTTGGCAACACACACTCAAACACACAGAACCAATCCAATCAAAACTGACCCCCTCGGCGGACTGCAGTCTACAAGCAACGATAAGCTGTAAATCAGACAAAGAAACACCTGGGACCCCACTTCATTAATGAATTGCCACCTAAGAGGAAATTGCATGCTGCCAATTGAGGGTCAAAGTTCTATCCATTGTTCAAATGAAGAACAAGACCATTAAAAGCATAGTTCAGCCATAAATTTAAATTCTGTCATTATTTACTTACCTTCATGTCATTCCAAATCTGTATACGTCTTTTTCTGTAGAGAGCAAAATTTAATATTTTAGATGAATATTCTGGCCTAGATGACTTTGAATGACTTGGAATAAAATGCTCAAGTGGTATAAACTGATGTTTTTTTCTTTTTTTCATTATTGGAGATTGACAACCCCCGTCTTAATTCACTTTAATTATATATATAAAAAAAAAAAGAGTTTTCAGGATATTCTTCAAAATTCATCTTTTGTGTGCGAGTAGATAAATATGTTTTACTATGTCTACTATTTATTGTAACTGTAATTTTGTTTAAATATGTAAACTATGAATATTGTTGGCTCTTCAGCTAATTTCTTATGTTCTTCTATTTTACGTTGCTTTGCATAAAGCATCTGCTAAAGGCATGAATGTAAAAAAAGATGTTTGGATGAACTACGTCTTTCAGTAAAGAGGTTAGTGTGCAATGTTATTCTCAAGTCATTGTTCATTTAAGTGTCTCTGCCAACTGAACAGGGGTCGGTTTTAGTGTGTGAAAGTGTGTCAGAAAAAGGAGGCGGTGGATTTGGTTAACTTCAGCTCATTAAAATGAATTTGCCTGAGGGATTTTGGGGTATGTAAATGTTTTCATTGGGACTCCTTGTCCGTTGAGCGCAACTAACTCAGACACCATAGGTAAAGGGCGGCAGATGAAAGTGTGCAGAGAAAAGAGAATAAACATGTTTTGCAATGATAAACCCTGTCTGAACCATGTGAAGAGGGAAGTGTAACGGCTCTAAGCGACACTATCCAAATGTGAGCGCTACTCAAACAAGTGCTGAGGGCGAAGCAAACATTCCAATCCAATTCCTCTCAAAGTACAGGAGATTTCAATTTGTCTTCTTGCCCCCAAGTGCTTTTCACAAATTCTGATGGGGTTTGAAATAATTGGAAGAGCGAGATGCCAGAAAGAAAGTAGGCAAAATTTTGACACAATAATGGTACTTCGTTTTATGATTCATGTATTATTTTTAGCTGTCAGTTAGTTGCAGTCTCTGAAGTGAGACTCAAACAAAAGTCTAAGAAAGAAAAGCACATGGTAATGCAATCATACAGTAAATCAGCAATGAAAAAAACAAAAATTGCACTATTGCAAACTGCCTTTTTATCATCTTAATCAACCCATTTAATGCTTTATACAAGATCAGGCAGACATCAACATAGTGAAAGAAAATTTTCTCCGCTATGAAGCAAAGCTTCACGGGAGAATGAAAACCCCGGGCTGTCAGAATGTAGCGTGCAAATACAAAGAAAAGCCAGTTGTTTTGTCTCTCTAGCTCACATCACGCTCACTGGAATAGCTTCAGGTGATGCAAGCGCCAAGCGGTGATCAATACATTGACTTTAAGGCTGCAGCATATGTACTTTATAATGGGATGCTCTTTATTCCAAAGACTGTGTGCATGTTCACTGAAGCATTATCACCCATCACAAAGGCCCCACCCTGTTCCTAGATCAGCCCTGTGCTTCTTTAAAAGACGCTGGGAAAACACAGTCAGACACGGGATGTGCCACAGACAGAGGGCCGTCACTGCCCCACTTACTCACCAAACTGTAGATAAAGGGGTCTATCTATAACATTCAAAATCACTGGTCCGTCCCAATCAATCATACAACTAAAGCAGCTTTGTTATGTCAAAACCTGTCACTGTGCACACTCTCTGCATATTTCATATTTCGATGGTTATGACTTAAGACGTTGATAATAGCATGATGCTGAATAAAACCAAAACAAAAATATTACTTAACATGGATGTCACATTTGTTTTCAAGCATTTCTTCCACAAAAGTCTCCTTAAACACAAAGGAGCTTAAACGCCAAAGGGGCTTCATACAAATTCATCGGCATGCTCAAATCACAGGGTGGAAGGAATGGGATTTGGAAAAGATTAAGGATAAAGGTATATATAACAGAGGAAAGAACAAGGGTCATGTGATCATGTAAAACACCCCCTTGACTTGCAATTAAATCACTAAAAAAAAGTGTGCGTATGTATATTTATATACTGCCCGGCCAAAACAAAAATGTCACTGTTTGGATTTAAATAGACACATGCAAAGACTCAATGATTGGATCATTATTGCAGTGATTATCATGTTTCTAGCATGTTATATGTTTGGCAAGAGTTCTTCTAACTCTGATTGATGGAGTGTCATTTTTTTATTTCTTAAACAACCATATAGGAAGACACATCATGGGCATATTCCAGGATGACAATGTCAAGTTTCATCAAGCTCAAATGAAAGAATGGTTGGGAGGGAGCATGTAGAATCATTTTTACACACGAATTGGCACCTCTGAGTCCAGACCTTAAATTCATTGAAATTATTTGGGATGTGCTTGAGTAAACTTTGTTTAAAAAAGCATTGTCATTTCAGATCTTGACCAAAAATGATAATAATCACAAGTTCACAACATTTATTTCCATCAAGAGGTGGATATGGCCATGATGTGCATTCCTAAAATATGTATTTATTTTTGTTTAAAGAAATTTAATAACAATAATAACACCACATATAAAAAGGATTGATGGCAATGTTAAAAGATATTAGAAATTAAAGGTCACCCTGTGATCAACAAGTAGTAGCTAGGTAATGTACACAGTAAGTAGGTTATGGCACAAAACTATACAAAGAAGTTTCTTACCAAGGTAGAGGGATGCGTTCTCCTTTTTCACGTTATCATCCAGGTACGTTGGTCCCAGCGTGTAGATGGGAGTGGATCCCATGCCCACCAGGACCTGGGCACAGACGAAAAGGGCGACATACATGGAGTGATCGTTGCCCTCTTGGTCTCGTGGACAGGACGACACGTCCAAACCGTCCCTTCTGCTCCCGTTCCCGTTCAGGCACAGGCCCTCATTCCCCGTGGATGAGTTGACCTCTTGGACTTGATAGGGTGGAGAGATAAAATGTGGAAGGGAGAAGAGAGCTGCTCCCACAGCGATAAACACCCCACCTACCGCCAACCAGCGTGGCCTCTGGCCTCGACCCCCGAAATAACTGATGAAGACCACTACCAGCAGACTTCCAATGTCAAAGCAGCTAACCAGCAGTCCAGATTCAGAGCTTCTAAGGCTGTATCTCTTCTCTATAGTGGTGATGACACTACTAAGGTAGCCAGAGACCATCAATGACTGGATGAACGTCAGGTAACACATACAGAACAGAAAACACCTAGAGTCTGACAGAATCATCCTCACGTACTTCCTCACAGGAAAGCGGATGAATCTTGCCAATGAAAAGCCTATTTTTTTGCCACCAGCTCGGTTGGTCTCAGTTTTCATAGAGCTACTAAGACCCACCATACTGGACATGGAAGGGGAGAAATCAGTCCTGGTGGGTGAATCCAGTTCGCTTGAGTCTCCTTTATGCCGCAGCTCATTGAACACCAAGCACTGGTCGGTGTTTACTAAAGTCTGTGTCGTGCTAACCAGCCTCGGTTCCAACGCCTCATTGACGGTCGGACAGCTGCCATTAAGAACAGGCAAGCTTTTGGATTTGTAAGAACCACCCGGATCTCCGTACCGTCCCTCGAATTCACAGACTTCCAGACACTCCGATATATCACTTCTGGTCTCGTCGTTATACGATGAAGTCATTTTGGCTGCTTTGAGTCAATGCAAATAGAACTATAATTGAATTATAAATTAAGTTAGACTACACAGACACACAATAAAGAGGTCAAAGAAGACTACATTTCCAAGCATGATCCCTCTGTATCTGTCCAACTGTTTTTCTACTTATTCCTCATCATCATAATAAATCGGAAAGCGGTCATATCATATGCTGCCTCACCTATAAGTGTAGCAGCAAAAAGTTCAATTCATGTCATGTCAATATAAATAGGCAGAAATGGTTTCTGGTCATAGTGCTGAAATTATTGTTTGTAGCTGAATGATTCAGAAGAGATTGAATCCTGAAAACAAGGGGGAAAAAAACTAGTATTAGTATTTACTTACTAACTGTTAAAGAAGCAACATAAACAGCGTTACATAGCCTGTCATTTGTTTTGTGAAGTCGAGCTGCTGTCTGGTAGATTAGTGGTCGAGGAAGACAAAGAATATCAGTAAACGTGCGATAGACCACTGATAAAACATTACAAGAACATTTTAAAACCATGTCAACCTGCCAGAATTATTTGTTTATCTAATATAACTAATTACCGACCTAACGTTTATGAAGTTACGACTTCATAAATGAATTTAATTTAGAGAAATATAGTAGTCCAAACACTGATCCTTTCATTGAATTCATTCACAACACATCTCTTTCAGCCCGACTCTAAGCTCTAATTAAAATATCGAGACATAACATTAATGAACAGCATGAAGAGTGAATTGAATGAAGAGTAGTGTACTTACACGAGCGATAGAGACAGACAGAGGTAGTGAGTTGTTGTCCTCGACACGGACAGTGAGTGTGAGATTGCGGATTTGATGAAGGGGGTGATCACGGAGCTCGCAAAGTGCATTCTGGGAAATGTATTTCCCAAATACCATTGTTTCTAAAACAAAGTCATCAATCTCTATTTTTCACGAATATTTCTCACACGATGCTCATACATAGCCTATACATATACATCACTGATTCTTGAGATAAGGGACAACACGTCACGCAAAAGCTGTAATAATTATTAAAAATAAAGAAATTCATCAAAATAAAAATGCTTAAAAAGATACATCTAATCTGCAACCTCAGGACATTTATTGCTTTTTTTTTGTTGTTTTTTTCGTTTTATTTTAAATACATGCAAGTAATTGAACCTGTCCTCAGCATGAGGTCACAATGTAAAACTGCCAAACAAAGTGTTTAAAAGTGCAACAATTTCAAAAATATAGTCCTACATTTAAATTGAAAGGCAGAGATCTGTAATATATCAAACAATACAAAAAGTAAATCAAAGTTGTGTCCTCACTTTGCGTCAACTCCGTCAGGATTTTTATTATTTTTATTCTGAATAAGTCAGGCAATGTCATGGTCATCATTAACTCTGAGGACCCCTTTCCTATTTGCTGCTCATTGTTGATCTCACAGCACATAGTCCTGAAAGTTTTGTTCTTGGTCATGTTTAATATTAAATAGGAGGGTAGAGATTTAAGGAATTTAGGAACTGGATTGTTCATAATAACCCTAACCCAGGAAAAATGTAGAGAATGTATTTTTGTGCACTTTTTTCACCAGTAGGCTATTACATATTTGAAGACGTTACACTGTTGTTGGACGAATCAAATTAAAATAGCTTGCTTTTTTAATGTGTCTGACTGAGTTGACACAAATTAAGTTAGGCTATAATAAATGTACATTTTTAGAAAAAAAAATATTTTCAGAAAAACCTGTTCACTTACATGGTTCATTAGTGGAGACATTTGTCTGCAAATATATGTTTATAATGAATGTATTATTAAATAATAAAAACTAACTTCTAAAACATGTTTTGTCCCTTAGACAAATGTGTAATAATAGAGGCAAACCTAAACTTTATGGTCTTCCTCGGGGGTCTCTCTTACCCAGATGTCCAGCTGACCTTTGACCCATGTCTATAGACAATGCCACTGTTTTTTAGTGTTCATCACCACATAGAATGAGCATGTGCCAGTGTTTGTCCAGCTTAAGGAGTTTCCAATGAAAGTCTATGAGAAGCATGTTTATTATCATAAAATATCGGCTATTGTAGCTACATTGTATATAAAATATATTGTAGCTTCATACAAAAAATCTTGCATCACTGTTTAATAGTTCTTCCAGGAATGTTTTTTTTGTCCAAGTCATGTCTCGGTCTTGTGTCTTCCGATGAGGAAAGCAAACCACCCCTTATAACTTTCCCACTAGTAGCCATATCAACACTAGGCTATATAGAAGAAATATATATAGCCTACTAATATAGTGCAAAAATTGCACCAAAATTCAGAAATCTTTGGAAGATATCACTGAATATTTATTATTAGAACTATAGCAAAAGTAAATTTCTTACTTATGTTAATTTTTCATCTCTATATTTCAAATTAGACAAATCTGATATTATTTTAATCTCCAATATGTTATAACAGTTGATATGGTTATTTAATGCTTCGCTAACAGCAGAAGACTAGCAGGGTTTGAATCCCAGTTGTGCAGGTGGGGAACGTTGTAACACTGCGTTACAAATAGTTCTATTAGAACTGCTATTCTATTCTATACTTGAATTCTATACTATTAATTATATTGAGAAAACATGAGGAAAAAGCAGAATAAAGACTGAGAGTCAATGTTCAGAAATTATTAATCATAATTATGTTTTGAACTATGTTGTATAGCTGTGTTTTCTGGTGTGTTCGTTGTCAAACTCAAAAATTGTTTTATTTTTAATT
Source organism: Rutilus rutilus (assembly GCF_951802725.1). Classification (NCBI taxonomy): domain Eukaryota; kingdom Metazoa; phylum Chordata; class Actinopteri; order Cypriniformes; family Leuciscidae; genus Rutilus; species Rutilus rutilus. Next base: position 14,439,680 of record NC_140228.1, read on the forward strand.
ATTTAAAAAATGCCATTATTTGATATGAAAAAGTTAATAATTGTATTTTAGTGAGAAAATATTTAGCTATATTTTTTTATTTATTAGATTAGATAGCATTTTAAGCTGTCATATGGTCATGTTACAATGAACATGTTACTATGGGGCATGCTGTCACATTTCACTCCCATTCTTTCGGGGTATATCAAGAAAAAAGTATACACTGTATAAATAAAACAATACCACATAATTGTACTATACATGTGGGCAAATAATGTGGGAAAAAATAAATACTCTGAACCCTAAGTATAGATTTAGTCAAAAAGCGTTAGGTTGTGCCCCGCTCTCCCATTCATTTGTGGAATAATTACAGTGGCACCTCCTGGTGGGCAGATTCGTCTACTACATCAACATTTCTCAGAACGCCGTAAATATGATTGAGATAATAATGAATTTTATTAAAATGGCTTCTTTTTTTTTTTTTTTTTTTTTTTTTTGTAGGCGAGACTTTTCATTGCATTGTTTTACATTTTTTATTAAAACCATACCATCCTACACCTTCAGCAAAACGATACTTTGAAAAACTGAGTAATGAAACCCCAAATCAAGATCATTTCCAGGTTTAGACAAACTAAAGTGCTGCCCTCTAATGGTAGATTACTATTACTTCAACTATAGAAAACGCTTCAGCAACAACACTCAGAATTTGTAAATAATAAACGAACGAGCAACATAGCTCGTTAAAATCAGCGTGTAAAAAAAGCTAACTGCAGAAAGGCCTGATGTCTAATATTTGAAAATACCACAAATTAGGCCTAGGGTTTAAACTGTGCCAATCAGCAGAACCTGATTTCACCAGCAACATATTCCTGGATCATCATCTCTGTTGCTCGGGGAACAACATTCCAGTCAACCAATCAGACTTAAGGGACAAGTTTACAATTTATATCAAGTTTAGGCTTAGAGTCAGGGTGAGGTGCTTCTACATCAGTGTTATTTACTGTGTTACATAATTTCACTCTGATTGTAGGGATAACCTATTGGTAGGGTTGGGTTTTGAGGTAGGACTACATTTTCAGAAAGAAATGTTGTTCCTGGATCAACAAAATATGTTCGCCCAGGAATGTGTCTAGCTCGGCAAAATCAGGACGTGCCTGGAATCAAGCAGATTGAATCCTTTCTACTACAATCTTAATTAACACAATTTAAAAGCTATATTAAAATTAATAAATTATTACCACTGCAACTGTTTAAATTGTATATTGCCAGAGTTTACGGTTAAACAATAATAATAATAAAAAAAATTTACTGCTGCCTTTCTGGAGTGTACATATTTGTAGGGCAAACATGAAGAAAAATGAATGGCATTTGTAGAGTAATGCCAGCAGCCTGTTCAGGACTTCTTGACACAATATTACTAATGGCTGTCAAGCAAAGCACTCAGCCCAGGACAGGGCCTAATAAAGAGCATGTCGATAGAGAGAGAGAGAAAAAACAACTTTTGTCTAGAAAGGATAAAACTAATCATAAGAAGTCCACAAGCATGACACATATGAAAGAACAAAGAAAAAAAGTGCATACCTTTACTTATCATTGTTTACTTATTACTTTACCTTTCTTATCATTTCTGGAAGGCAGAAAAGCACCTTCTACACCCAAATTACACCAGATAGAAACATGAACTATAAAATTGTTTATTTTACAATACATTACAAAAAGCTATAAAACTTTAATTTGCAGTGTCCTACATTTTTTTTAATGTAAATTCATTGCATTGTAAATTCTAATTTATATAAAAAAAACTTCAAAGTTAACCCTTAAATGCATACCTCGGGTCTTTTTTGACCCGGGACGTCAATCACTACCCTCCTCCTCGTTAATTTTTTAAAGTTAGACTTTTTAGTATTCCTCAATCAATTCATTACAAATAATATGACAAGAAAAATAATGTACATATATGTATGTATATATATATATATATATATATATATATATATATATATATAAAATGATGCCTGTTTTCCCATTCATTTTTTGTAAAAATTGTACAGGGTCGCAAACGACCCAAGGTGTGTAATAGTGGAAGTATATTTTTCTGCACAACAATAATTGAATCTTTGATGACTGAATAAGTGCAGTTCACCTTTATTCCACAAGGTGGCAATGTCTGATACAATGATGAAGTGACGTCTCACTTATAGTTACGGCAGGCAGAAAACAAAAGAATAGGAAGCATCATCAGCAAAACTTATTTACTTAAAAAATAAAATAAAAATTACAAGTACTGAATACAATCAAATATTAGGGTCACTGTCACTTGATGGTGGATCTGTTGAAGAAGCTGTCAGCGATTAAAATATTGATTTTGAAGATGTTGAAAATGATCGTTTTGAGAATATGTTTGAAATGGCGAATATGATGCTGAATGTACTGGGAAATGAGCTCTGACGAGGACAGTGATGATGGTATAAAACATCTGTTCAAAACTTCCAAGCTTCAAAAGGTAATAAAATATGCTTTATTCTTGTTCTTCTGTAATTGTTACTCTAATATCAGGAGAGTTTTATATATCGTGACAGGCAGAGATCCATGTTAGATATAGATCCGGGTCACTAAAGACCTTAATATGTAATAATGATTGGCGAAACATTCATGCATTTAAGGGTTAAAAGCACAAGGTAGCTGAAACAAATGTTTGGAAGATTTTTATTTCAAAACAGCTTCTTGGCTTTCCAGAAGCCAGAATTGTTCCAACACCATTGGTTAAAAAGTAACGTAATATTTGCAAATTTGGAAGGTCACCTCATATTCAAACAATTTCTTCAAAAATGAGTTTAGACATTGTAATTCTAAAAGACAGGACAAAAATGGTCACAACATTCTGAATAAAGGCCCATCTCACATTCTTCACAAATGAAACAAGCTACTTTAAAAGTAATTACTGTGGGTTAGTGAAAACGTTAGTCATCCATGATAAAAGCACTTATACAGTGAATGCCCTTCTTACATTATACGGACCGAACTATACAACATTTGTGAGAAAAACATTTCGCCAAGAAGTCAAACCATTAAACCCACAATCCAAGTGTATAAAACATGTTCAAGCTGTGTTTTATAGTGTAAACCCAATAAGCTGAAGTAAACATAGAAGAGGAGAACAACAATACTCATTATCGAACGTGAATCCAACAAATAATGACTTGTGTTAGTGTCAACATGGAGTTGTTTATGTCTAAATGAGACTGAAGAATGCGTTGAAGTCGAGAAACATGAAACAAAAGTGCATCTTGGGGAAACAATCTGCATGTGGTTAATTCAAAACTGAATGCAATGGTTTCACCATTTTAACCTTTTTCTTTTTGATTAAAAATATATTAAAACCTTACTTTGATGGCATTTTCCCACTTCAGATTTAAAACCAAACCCAACATTTAAGATGCATCCAATACTTTACCTCAAAATTTTTATATTTATATATATATATATATTTTTTTTTTTACAAAATACATAACACTGAATTCTAATAAATGGAAACACCTGTAAAAAATAAAATAATTCATTGGATTATACAGGAGATCAGTCCATGCTCCGTGGGGTTAGTGTCTCTGAGTTGGCTGGCTTCACAGTGCATGGCAGCAGTCCTTTCTCAATGGGATGGGCCCGCGGCACTGCCCTCCTGAACGTCCCTGGGCTTGTGGGTAAAAGGTTTGGAGCTTCCGTTCCACCTCTCCTGTAAGGTTTCGCTCCATGCTGGAAGAGTTTCCAGAGCAGGCTCTGGAGGTCTGGCTGGCTGTGGCGAGAGGGGAAGGTAACCCTGGGCCTGAAAAATGTCCTCCTCTTCTTCCTGCAGGTGGAGATCTACAATTTTTGAGCTGCGCAACAGAAAGTCATGGCGGGTCTCCAGTTCGGTGACTCCGTTGCCACTAAACGTCATTCCGTCATTGTCCAACTCGCTTTCCAGCTGATGAACCCAGGTGTCTCCTCTTGGAAGAGCGCTAGGTTTGGTCGGGCGACCCTCTGGGAGTTCATTAAGAGACTTTAAGAGACTCTTTTGAAGCGTTTTGGGGCTCAGGCCTCTTGGGGGACCTGTGGTGACGGGGCTCTGGGGCCGTTCCTCTTGGATGGGGGAACCAGCGCCGCTGGCCTCCTCCGGGACCCCGGAGCCCAGCTCAGCCAGGGGGTCAAGCTTATCGGTTTGGTTGAGTGTCTTTAAATTTCTCAGCAGTGCAAACATACTATCTACATCCTTCCAAAAGTTCATCCAGTCATCCAGAACGGGACTGTAGTTGTGCCTGTGTTCGTACAGACTCTCATTCACGCTGTACAAATCTGCCAGTTCTTGCCAGATGAAGTCCTCTGTGAAATTGGGCAGTTTAACCTTTGTGGACGTCCCAGGCTGGTTGTGTTCTGGGAAACGGGAAAGGGGGGGGGAAGCGAGAAAAGTCAGTAAGGGCTGGCGATAGCTGCGCAGAAAAGCTTTGCTTTGGAATGTGTCTAAAACATGCAGTTATTCCCGGCCTACTCCTGCCGAGGGGTCTTGAATTAGTGCCCCACACACCACTGCAGTGCTTTATTTAAGCCTTAGACCAATAGAAAAGCTCTATTTCGAAGCAGTAAAGCAGTGTGAATGCAGATCAAGACAACAAATGTCCTCCAAACGGACACCCAAAACCAATACATCATAAATAAAGGGTGCGCAGACAGACTGAAAATCTGTGCAATGAGGTTCAAATCAAAGTAAAACATCCAACAAGAGACTGAAAAGATGGAAAATCCTGGAACCAAGAAATCAGCAACCGAAAAAAGAAATAAATATGAGGCTGAAAGGGTGGGTGGGTGAGAGGTACAGGAAATGAAAATCTGCAAAAACAAAAGCGTGTTAAAGGAGGGTGAGAGAATGAAATGAGCATTCCCCGAGTGGGTCAGGCAGTAACCGATGGCCTAGGACACACGGCCCGCGCTGAACCAGAACTGCCACTCAACGTCTATGGAGATATGGTATGCGGTGTGGAGAACTACTTGAAAGTGGAATGAGAACAGAAATGGATTCGTATGGTCTCAAAGACTCACAGGAATGAAAGGCTTGGCCTCCTCAACTTTGACCATTTTCGATGCTGTTGCCTGGTAAGCAGGTAAGCCAAAAAACAGAGATGTCAAGACAGGCATGAACGAGAAAAATGTAATTAAAAAGTCTCAAATATTGATGATCTGTGCACTGAGATGTTTATGAGATGCTATTTCCCACTAAATGATGTGTATATGAAGAGTCAAAAGTCTTGGATTTTAAATTTCAAAACATACTTTAAAAATTATGTAAATGATTTTGGTTTAAATGACATCTAGGCATACATAAAATGCAACAAACTGTTCAAGAGTTAAAATGAACTTGTAATTGGGGTTTAAAATACTAATATTCGGGTGATTTTTAAATGTACTTAAATTGTTAGCTCAACCCAGCATGCAAGCACACACTTAGCTCAATGAAACATGGCGTATTAGTGGAAACAAGCTGCCCATGCAGTTATTTCAAAAGCCAATGAGGGATTCAAAAATGTGGATACCTGTGTTGATCATAGCTTCCTCCATCTTTACTTCCTGATCAGGAAAATAAAAGCATTTAACATGTTAAATGTCTATTGTAATAAAAAAAAAAAATTAAGTAAATCACATTGCAGATCTTCATGCATAACCCTCAGCTCCTGAGGAGAGGTTGTGTTAAAGACACAATGAAGGAATGATGATTTAAAGGATAAATGAGGAAAATCCTCTGATGGTCCTGAAGAAAAAGATAGTAAGGAAGTGTAGTGTTAAGAATGGAATGACTGTTAACAGCGATGAATGACGTAAGGTCACAAATAACATGAGAATATGCCAACATGCAGACTAATATGTAAAAACATGCATCTGTTTTTGTGATATCTTGAAAAAAAAATCCTATTTTTTTTATTTCCCTCTCTTTTGTTTTTTAATGGAACAGTCATACAGATCTGAAACAACATGCGTATGAGTACATGCTGACAATCTATTTTTTTGGGGCAAACTATTGATTTTAGATTATTTATTACAAATCAATGCCATTGTTTTTGCCCCCCAATCCACGGGTGCTGACCACATTATTAATTTAGTTGTTGAAAAGCTATGACAATTTGTTTAAATCAAAAATATTCAATACTGCAAATAATCTCAGTAGCATTTATAACTGGTCTTTATGAGGTCATTATGATGAGTCAATCTCTCCTCATAGGAAATTATAAACGGTTTTCAGAATAGTGAAAATCTCAGTGGTTCTGATGACAGCAGGTTTTATACAGCCAATTACCCAAAGTTATGACCTCTTCCTTCCTAGAAATGAATAAAGACAACATTCCTGCTAGAATTTTTAAACCACAATTCCACTGCTAAAATATATATGTATAAAAAAAAAACACTCAGAGAGGAATGTTTGTCAGTATGTTTATAGTTTTAGATTTTCAAAATTACAGAGCACATAAATAGGTTCTTACATCTATAAATATATATATATATATAAATATAAAATAAACCATCTCTATTGGTACAAAACTTTCACAGGAGCCATTCATATTCGCCAGGAATGGGAAAAAATGCAAAACTATGAGATGATGTGATTGCTAGACTGCTGAAATCACTGTCCCCTGTTGAGGGAATAAAATGGAAAATATTAAAGGGAAATAAAGAGATGAGCAGGTGGTTTAGAGAGAAACCAAACTCAGTGACCAATCCATCATCCACATGGTTCAACCCATTCATGCATCCTCAGAGTGTGCCAAAACATGCTAGACCAAGTGTTGCTAAATATTCAGCACTTTCTTCTCAACTTGGACAATGAAATCTTGGCTTAAAAAAATGTGCCACCTGCTAGAATAAAAAAACAAATTAGCCTAAGTTGGTTTACTGGTTGGTTTTAAAGGAACACTCAACCGTTTTTTTAAATAGGGCTTATTCACCTTCTTTCCTACATTTAGATAGGTGGGCAAATGCATTTTTGTCTCAGTGCATGCATTGTTTTAGTTTGACAGGGTCAGCGCTAGCTTAGCTTAGCATAATGAATGGAATCCTTTGTTGCCAGCTAGCATGTCCTGAGTAAAAGTAAAAAACAAAACAAAAAAAACACCTAATTACTTCTTGTGGCCTGCGTATTCACAACAAGTACAAATAGTTAACACTAGGTGATTTCCTAGGCAGATATTGACTTATATATTAAGGACTATATTAGGGGGAAGCACAGGCGAAGCACTGCTACTTGGGCGTGATATCTCTGAACCCAAGTAGCAGTGCTTCGCCTGTGCTTCCCCCTAATATAGTCCCATGTCAATATCTGCATAGGAAATCGCCTAGTGTTAATCTGCATCGCTATTTGTACTCGTTGTGAATACGCAGGCCACAAGAAGTAATTAGTTTTTTTTTTTTTTTTTTATATATTACTTTTACTCAGGACATGCTAGCTGGCAACAAAGGATTACATTCATTATGCTAAGCTAAGCTAGCGCCGACCCTGTCAAACTAAAACAATGCATGCACTGAGACAAAAATGCATTTGCCCACCTATCTAAATGTAGGAAAGAAGGTGAATAAGCCCTATTTCAAAAAACGGTGGAGTGTTCCTTTAAATGGCGCTTCAGGTAGTCAGGCTGGAAGACCAGCTTAAAAAAATAAAAAAAATCAGCTAAACATCAGCTTAGACATGCTGGGAAACCATCTTAGGCTGGTTTAATCTGGTTTCTCACCAGAGATGCAACTGGATTTTTCAGGTTTGGACATTGAAAGCATCTTAGAATAAAGGTGTGCTGGCATGTTTTTTCCCATTTCACACGGAACATGTGATACAGAGACTGGACAGGAGTGTTACCTGCATCTGAGCTTTTGGGTCTGGGGTTGCACTGCTTGTGGCCTTGACAGCTCCTCATTTCCATCAGCTGTAAATGCAATTGGCTCAGAATGTCCCTCTCCACTGTGTAAACAGCGTTGGTTAACTGCAAAACATAATATGTATTATTGAGTCAGTTATTGTAAGTGCTGTAATGTAGATGAGGGATAATAGCATGTATTTACAGGAAGAGTCATTATCCTCAGAGTTCTTTTTTTAAATGATGGGCTTTTAAAGCTTTTATTTAACAGTGCACTGCATACAAAGAAAGTAGTGAGGCAGAAGGATCAGATTCAAACCTGCATCCCCACAGCAGCGCTAAAGCACTACTGATGTGCATAATCTCAGACTCAATAGAGCAATTTATTCTACTCAAATGCAACTGAAAACATGTCACACATCCTCACCTGATACGGGTCACTGTTTAGGTCAAAATACTCCAGGAAGCCAGTTGCAAATTCACAGAAGAGCGTGTTGTGAGTGTCATTAATAGTTCTCAGACACCAGTATGTGTTGTTGTTAGAGCTTGTGCAGGCACAGAAGCCACCCACTATGGAAAAAAAGAGAAATAGTTTAGTCAATGAACATATTAACTAGAAAAAAAATATGTTTAAAAAGAGTTGACTTATAGACTACACTCACAAATAATGGTACAAAATCTGTCACTAGGGCAGTACCCTTTCAAAAGGTACTTATTATTCAGTGTAATTCTCGGGATTTAGATTCATATTTGTGATTAAATTAATCATTCAGACCTCTTTGTGAACCAGTTTTAAAGATTCAAAGGAACTGAATTAAATCAGAAGATTCATTAGAGAACTGGATATCGCTCTGACCAATCTGCATAGTGCATAGCTTTTCTTTTTTTTGTGCCTTGCATTTGAAAATATAATGAAAGTGTCTGGAAAACATATCAGAGAATAAGTATCAATTTTCTCTTAATGTAGTGGAGTTAAATATATTTAGACATGTAAAAGTAGAAATATCCAAAAACTGTACTTCAGTACAGTAACAATGTATTTGTACTTTGTTACTACACACATCTGACTAATACCTACACTTTAGGCACTAATATTTACTAATATGTACCCTTTATGAGTAAATAAGGTGCAAAGGTGTATCTTTAGACTAGAGTGTAGCAAAAACAATGAGCATTTCCTTACAGTTCCAGAAGGGGGCGGTCTGCCAGTGGTCATTATTATGTGTGAAGCAGGTAAGACCAGGAAGACTGCAGTCATCACCCTTCTTCTGCCTCTTCCTCTCCTTCCTCTCTTTCTTCCTGCGGCGGATCTCGTTGTAGAGTTGAGCCTTGCTGTCCACTTCCTGCGTGGCCTCTCTGGTGGCATAAATGAATGAGACATTAGAGCCAGAGCAAAAGGGAACGCCATCCCAGGTGAGTTACACAATGATGGGGGAGGTAGACCAGCCAGTTCCACACATAGATGGGGTCAGAGGTCGTGAGAAAGTGGAAGGATCGTGCACAAACCACCCTCCCCCAAAACCACAAGGTTCTTGTCCTATTTTCAGATCAGGGTGTTTCATAATCTCACTTTACAATTAAAGTGATTGGTTTACACTTGAAATGCTAATGTTTATAGAGACTACTGCTGGAATTGTATGGTATAAAACAGTGACCCATGGAATGAAAAGAAGTCAATATACAGGTACACATGCATGCATGCAACATTACACATGCAACAGGACCAACTGAGAACTCTTAGATTCATGATTTATATAAGCTCACCAACATTTCCGAGATGGTCCTCACTGCAGAACATGAAATCCAGGGGGAGGAGTTGGATCCAGATCCAACTCCTCCCATCTTACATATACCTAAACCTACCCATCTCCACCCCCTGATCCCTAAACCTACCAATCTCCACCCCTTATCTGGATCCAACTCCGCCCCCTGGATCTCGTGTACTGCAGTGAGGTGCTACTGACATTTCCACCAAACCGATTGTAAACATGATACATGTCCATACACTATTTCACATACAACAATCATTGAATTTAGAAGAGACATTATCAGCGTGAATTGTGTGTTGTGTAAAGTGTGTTAGAGACGCTACACAGATTTAGACATTAATCCAACACACTTTAACAAAGAGACAATACTACAGAGTACAGACAAACTGACGAGGCATAGACACACACGAAAAGAACTCACTTAAAGGGATGGAGGTGGTCATTCCTATTCTTCAATCTTTCGGGTTTGTTTTTCTGCTCTCTCTCTTTGCTATAGTAACTGGTTGTAATAAGGAGAGAACAGCACTAAATTCAGCTGGAATTTCTCAAAAGGCCTTCGACTAACTCAGATTGGTTTCCTAAATATTGCTGTTCAGATTCAAAATGATGAATTTGTTACTATTTAATCAGGATTGAAGAATTCAGATATTCAATATCCAAACTACAGTTACATTATCATTCAGAAGTTTGGGGTTGGTAAGATTTTGTTTGACTGTTTTTAAACAGTCTCACAAAGGCTGCATTTATTTATTAAGTGAGTTTATATTCAAAATTAGAAAATAAACTTAATTCAAAGGGAAAACAAGATTATTTTTCTTATTCCATTCGCAGATATTTTTTCTTGTTTCAAAGAAAAACTCATTTTCATTTTGCTTCTCAAGTAAATGTATCTTGATTTAAGAAATGTCGAGATATTTGAACAGGAAAACAAGACAAAAATTAGTAAGAAAATAATTTCTTAAAGTAATACCCAATTTAAAACAACGGTTTTCAATTTGAATATATTTTAAAATGTAGTTTATTCCAGCAATTACTCCAGTCTTCAGTGTCACACAATATGGTATTTTTTATCATTAATGTTGAAAACAGTCAATAGAACATCCAAAAGAACAGGATTTATTTTTAAATGTATATTTTTTGTAATAATGTAAAGTCTTTACTGTTGATTAATTTAATGTTCCCTCACTTAATAAAAGTATTAATTGCTTAAGAAAAAAATCTTACTGACCCCAAACTTTTGAACAGTAGTGTATCTAAAGAAGTAAAATACAAGAGAGATGATGAGTGGAACGATGACCAATCATGTTTCCATTGTACGCTCAGAGTTGCCTCAAAATCATCCAGTTCACATTGCCAAGACAAATGTCAAAACTGACCTCTTCTTTCCACAGTCACACTCATCTGGTCTCCTCCTCTTCAAATGACCTCTAACCTCACGCAGTTTCTTCATTTTATCTTGGAGAAGTTCAATCTATGGGACAAGTAAATGAAAAACATCATTCATGTGGTTTAAACAGCAGTAATCCTAAAGTTAGTATGGGACAGTGGGTCTCACCTCTTGGTCCACAAAGTTCTTGTGGTCTTTCCACGCTCTGGAAGACTGGTAAATCTCTCTTTCACAGCGCACAGTGTCGTTCATTAATATGAAACACCTGTGCAAGTCAAAATTAACAATAAATGAGCAAAACACACTTAGCCGCCTAAACTACAATAATACTGAATGTCCAAAGGCTTGCAGCTCTTACTTGTGTGTGACTTTGAGAGAATTGGGGTATCCCACAGCATTAGTGTCATCTGACTGCATCTCCTCTGATCCGTCATCAGACTCCAACCCAAAGTCAGAATCAATACCTCCCTCAGGCTCATAGTGCCGTTTGCTGATTGGTCGAGGCTCAAGTGGGGTTTTGTCATCAGCCTGCAGGTCCACATCATAGATTTGGCCCTCAAACTCCACTGACAGGGATCTGGCAGGCCGTGTGTGCACAAAGCGAGGTCTGTAGCCTTAGGGAGGACATCAGCATAAGCTACACATACTTAAATACTCACATTTCATAGTTTAATATTTATTAACATTGCTGGAGCTCCTTAAATTTCCACTTCCACAAAAATATGCCACTTCAGCTCCTAACCAATAGATGGCACCAAAAATATGATTCAGAGTTCTCTCACTATGGGAGTGCCATACTGGAGTAACAGCTGCTGAAAATTCAGCTTTGCCATCACAGGCAAATTGCATATTGAAAAATCTTAAAATGAAAAAGTTATTATGACCTGTAATAATATTTCACAATATCAAATGCATACAGCCTTGGTGAACATAAGGGACTTTCAAAAACATTTAATTTATGTATATTATTACATCTATCTATCCATCCATCCATTCTCCAAACCACTTATCGGTCGCAGGTATATTCTTAGTTATAGAATACTTTTATAGCTTATATATAGCTTTTGATGTAGTTTTAGTGTAGCTAACTAGTTAAATGTTAATACTTTACAGTAAGGTTTTATTAGTTAACATTAGTTAACGAACTAAGAATGAACAATCCTACAGAATGTATTCATCTTAATGTTAATTTCAGCATTTGCTAATGCATTATTAAAATCTAAAGTTGTATTTGTAAACATTAGTTAATGCACTGTGAACTAACATGAACAAACAATGAACAGCTGTATTTTTATTAACTAACATTAACAAAGATGAATAAATAGAGTAACAAATGCATTGCTCATTGTTAGTTCATGTTTGTTAATACATTAATGTTAACAAATTATACCTTATTGTAAAGTGTTACCAGTTAAACTAAATAAGTAGTGTGTATCTGGGGAAGATAGTTTCAGTGTTGAACAAGATTAGTCCATGAGGACTTTGATTCTTCCCAGTGACTGTACCGATTTGATAAGTGCCTCTTCCTGTAGGCTACATTGTTAAGCCAGTAGGTGGCGACTTGTGAGTGACTTTCAACCCAAGTCTAAAAGGTCCAGTGTTTGTCTACACAGTCTTGAACAGCTAACAGACCCATGAACTCTCTTCACCTCATTTGAGCGCACATACTTACGTGGATTACTGCTGTGGGCAAACTGTCGGTGTGCCCGCCGCGCTGCCTTGGCCGTTTTGTAAGGTCGCTCTCCACAGTGGCAGTCTTTCTCCCGGCTCTCATAGCTTCGAGAGCGAAGACTTCTCACTCTTTTCTTGGATCCCTCCTTCAGAGAGCTCTTACACTTCTGTAAACGCCACTTCCCACTGACCTCCTCCACACAGTGCCATTTCTGTAACAAAAAGGGAAGGAATTCAGCTTGAGGACAGACATTTTTGTCTGGCTAACCGCTTAATGTGCTAGAGCCGCCTCATTTGCATAACCACAGCTATTTTATGAATTAAACTAATCTTCTGTCTGTGAACAGTGAGCTTAGCGGTCAAACATCTGCATTTGTAGAGTAATCCCATTAATTCACAATCATACGGCACAAGACCCACCTTGCAATTCTTTCCCATAAAGAAGCAATCAGAAGCCAATTTAGACTCAATCTCCTAATTTCGCAGAGCTGTTTACTTTGCAAACTGACCACAGCTCAGACATGTGCTCACGACTATGGGAAACCAGATCCAAACAATGGCCACAACCCTGCTCTGTTTCCCTGTTAAACTCTGGAGTCCCGTCAATGAGTTTATGTATCTGCAGAGGATGCTATATCTGTTTGCAGCAAAGATGTTTGTTTGAAGGGCGGCAAACCAAAAAGGAGTGAGCCAAGGCTAGCTTGAGCATTTCACTCATTTAGTTCCTCCAAACGTAGTAGCCAAACACCCCCACACACACTAACACACGTTGAAAATTTCTTGTGCCTCACATCCACACACAGAGACTGGCTCCAAATAGCCAGAAGTCAAACAGACATAAGCAAACAGCGCCACAGCCAACTATGTAAGGCCTCGCTTCTTGAATGACGGAGACACAACTCAGACTCAGGAAGAAACGGGCATAAACTTTCACACAGGCTCAATCACACACACTGCCCTCATTGACCCCACTGCAGGCAGTAAGACTGCGTTAAGGCCGTCTTTGCTAGGCTTTTTCAACAACATTCCTAGTCAAAAAGAAAGAGGGAGAGTATATTGGAAAAACAGATACTGATACTCTACTCAAGCTAAGACTTGAGCTGGAAGTAGCAGACCATAACAACTTCAAGCTTTGTCTGTGCTCAACACCTAAACCATATCAGTCTTCTTAGAGTGTGCGTTTCACACAAAATCGACAATGTCAATGTCAGTTCAGCGGTGAGGGGGAAGAGAATACATTAGACATTGTGCATATATTTTGCTGTTTAAAGTGAACACAAAAGCACATGCAATACATTTAACTTAAAGCTGCATTTAATACGAGGGACTTGTGTTAAAGCAAATGACGTCTAATCTAATTTCATGTTGACTTTAAATATGTAAATAATGAAATGAGGTCTATTCATAAAATATGTTCAGATCTTTCTCCAACACTTCTTCAGCTTTGTTCTGGCAGGTGACTGGACTAAAATGTGAATACGGAAACCTGCGTGTTATTCCAGGCGCACACAAACGACCTTTCTGCATTCAATCAAATTTCCAGACAAAGTGTTGCAGGCAATCACTTAACTTGACCATAAAATGAATCTGGTTTGCATTAGTGTAGTCCTTGAAATACTGTCTGCATTTACACTACCTGAAAATGTACCAATTTGTAATGTTCAGCCGTCTCTGATTCATTGCCACACCACAGAGGTTCTGGTGCAGTAGGCACACAGTGTGCTAATGAAAGAAAACTACGACCAATCTCCAATTATCCTGAATTTTTTGTAAATATCGCTTTCAATTACAGTGGCACCACTCACAGGACATCGGCCCATGTGCTGCACACTCCAATCTCCGGCTTCATGTTGAAGGTGCAAATTAATGTATTCAATCATTATAAGCTTCGTTATAACTCATAGTTCTTAGCACATAGCCGATAGTAGAGGAAACAAGGACCAGGTTGAGACTACGTGAATGTTTGAGGTCAAACATTGCGCATAAGTGGGCAAGTTCACATATCCAGATATATAATGTGGGTGAGAATAACAGTGATGCATGTGTGTATTTGAGTTTATACCTGTCCTGGTTGTTCGCAGGGCGTCTGAAACTCAGCCTGCTGACACACTTCCTTCAGCTTCTTGTACTTGGGTAAGCTGTTGGAGTGTTGTGTGTTCAGGTTGCCTCCTGAGTCATCTTTCTTGCGCAGGATTTTACTAGAACGACAAATGTGCTTGGGTGAGTTGCTAGGCCACGTTTTAAAGTTGGCAGCCTCACTGAAGTTTCGGAAGCCTGGAAATCATTACCGTCCCTTCCAGGTCCGCATCTCATAATTGTTGTTATAAGTGCATACAAGCTTTCACAACACATAGAACACTGTAAAAAGTGATCAGTTGACTTAACTTAAAAAGTGAGGAAATCCGTTAGGTAAACTTCAAATTAAGTCAACTGATCACTTTTTACAGTGAAACAATGGGACCAAAATCTTCCAGGATATATTTGTCCTAGTTATTCAACAGGGGATTTTTTTTTTTTTTGGAATTTGTAAATATTGGAGTAAGTTTTACAGGAAAATATTTCAGTTTTTATGTTACTTGTAGTTTTCCTGCAAATATTTGTGAAATTTACTAGCAATTTCTAAGCAAACTTGTTTCTAGAACAATTTCTATGTATTAGATTGTACATAAGACATTTGTTAAGCCCAGCCACCCATAACAATAAAGCATTAAAAAGGTAGAATTAGGATCTGAAGTGGAGCGAACCCAAAAATGTGATGATTCTGATTTAAAATATGCCCCAAAAGCATGAATTAAAAATATTTTATGGAATTCAATAATAGATATTGGTTACACGTTATTTTAAGGTGACGTAGTTACATTGTACTTAAATAAGTAGAGTAATATTAATGAACTACTTACTATAGAGTTACGGTTAGGGTTTGGTTTAGGGTTAGTTACTTGTAATTATGCATATTTACTGTTATTACTATAGTAAGTACTGTACATGTAGTAACGTGTAACTACGTCACCTTAAAATAAAGTTTTACAAAATTTCATTTAGCCTATTTTTACATTTAAAAATGACCTTCGCCATCATCTACAATCATTTAAAACTTTTTAAAAATATAAAGTGCTGGAACACCATTCCGAATCATTCCGGCCTCCGCCTGTAGCGGAAATTAAGTGCTCTGCATGATTTCACCACGGCTGATAAATGAAGTACTCACTAATCTGACTTCTCACAAAATGGGAGCTGTCGTGACCGTGCAAAACAGGTTGAATTAATGGCATTTTGGTATAAACATGCTTCGAGTCCGCGGTCTGGCTTTATACACAACAGTTACTGAGTCACGGAAGCAACAGCCGGCACTGATCAACGATGTGCTTTACGATTGCGCCATCTCTGGAAAACCTTCTTTTACTTAGCCTTAAGGAGAAACTCAGCACAGGCTGACTGTGGGAGCGATAATGTGCCATTATGTAGACTGACAGCTCCATGTGAGTGACACGAGGAATGTTAGACTGAAATAGCTGCGTGGTTGAGCCCACGGCCACAGTTACAATATATAAGAGAATGCAAAGGCAATGTGAGTTAAAGAGGGTAACCTCAATACCATATACCCACATTCCTAACATCAGTCACAGAAATCAAGGGAAACACTACACACACATATCAAGTTTGAGTCTGATACCACAGGTAATATCATATATTTCCCCTGGGGAAGGATTTTTTTTTCCGTCACGAGTAGGTTACTGAAACATATCCGATAATGGGGTCTAAATCTGCCATGTGAATAGTTGAGCTCCTGAGAACACATTTGATCAAAGAATGTAAAAGTCTGATCTTACTTGTGATGCTGTAGTGATTTTTAATGGTAATTTGGAAAAATAAGTATATTTTTTCCTTCATTTTTAGGTGAACTTGAACCAAGACACGTCAAGGAAGAAGGATGTTTGTGCAATGGAATCCTAAAATCATAACAAGTACTTCTGATCTTATCTTTTGGCGATTTTACAACGAAATCCTGGAATGGTTTGAATTGTATGCGGTGAGCCTCCTTTACAAAATAAATCAATTCAAATTTATTTTGCACATTCTGCAGTGATTTTATAGTATGATTGAGAAGAGAGGGAATATTGTTTGTCTTACCCCCGCTCCACGAGGAATGTGTCCCTCCAGACTTTGGGTTTCCGGTTGGGTTTGAATCTGCAACATGAAAACGCAAATATTTTATTTCACTCAATCTTTGTGTCATTTGCATACCATAAGCAGATGTTTAACTTGGCCTGAATTATGACACCTTAATTTGCTCAACATCTCCTGCCATCGTGAGTGGCAGTGACCCCAGAACATTTCCAGCGTTCTTTACTCGCCAGAAACCCTTTATAAATTAACTCCAAATGTTCAGGAACCATTAAACTCGAGTTAATTAAATTAAAAGCAATAAACAGACACTACCCAACCATATATTATACTGGGAATGTGTTTATGAAGAGGATTTTGCTCACCTATTGCCAGTCTTTTCCTGCTCCAAAAGCTTCAGGATAGATTTGCCATCCATATCGGGTGGAGTGTCCAGGCCAGCTATATCCAGGATTGTGGGTGCTAGATCGAGGTTTAGCACAAGATGGTTGTTCCTGTGGAGTAATACATTTATTATATTATATTATATTATATTATATTATATTATATTATATTATATTATATTATATTATATTATATTATATTATATTATATTATATTATATTATATTATATTATATATTACAAATAACGGCAACACTTTATTTTAGGGTCCAATTCTCACTATGAACTAGTTGCTTATTAGCATGCATATTATTAGGATATTGGCTGTTTATTAGTATAAGTATAAAGCACATATTAATGCCTTATTCTGCTGCATGACCATATTCTACATCCCTTAATCCTACCCAATACCTAAACTTAACAACTACCTATAACTATTAAAAAGCAGTAATAAGGAGTTTGAGGCAAAAGTCATAGGTAGTTAATAGTGAGAATAGGACCCTAACTCAAGTGTGACCTTAATAACTGTTAATTTAAGAATATATCATTTAATTTATATCTAAAGGGTATATATTAATAACACATATACATACATATATTAATTTTAAAATATAAACAAAGTAATTGTTAAAGTAATTTCTAAAATATATCACTAATCATCATTATTTTACATATTTTTACATACATATTGTACATAAACAGTAGATGACATTTATATATTTATTTTTAATATAACAGTAGAAAAAAAATATACTATATGGCTAAAAACTAATAATAATTCCTAAAATTAATATGTAGAATAATTTATACATTGATTAATTATATAAATAAAGTGTGAAAAGAAATGATATTGTGCAAAAGGTGTGTTTCAAATAGAAGTTGATTTTACCTCGCCCCTTGCTCCACATTAGGACCTCTGACAAAAAAAGGCACTCTGATGTCAAAATCATATGGCATAGACTTCCCTTTGACTAGGCCAAACTGGCCAATGTGGTAACCATGGTCAGCTGTGTAAATGATATAGGTATTATCCAGCTCCCCAGTGTCGACCAGAGCATTATATATCTGTAACGCAGAGCAAAACACACATTTCCTTTCAATTCATATACAAAGCAAACTGAATATCCATAATTCAGAGCAAGAAAGCCTAAACCACTGACCTTTTCCACCGAGTCATCTACAGACATCAGCGTCTGGAGCCTCTTCCTGTGCAGGTAGTTGGTGAACTCCATGTGAATTGGCTTCATCGGGCCGGTGTACTGCATGATCCAGTGCTTATCCATGTTTGGTGCGTAGTTATAGCTGGGAGTTCTGTGCGAATAAACACAACATGCTACTGTGAGAAAAACATGCACCTGTCTGCTATTTCACAACCACTTGTGCTTAAAGTTGTCTGTTGTATAACACACTTGACAAGCATCAATAACAGAGCAGTCGCCCTTCCCCCTCCACGGAAACGCACTAATTCTCCTCGCTAGGTGTTTTTCTTGGGTTCGCTCTCCATCTCTCCTCACACCATGCTGAGAGTCTCAGGGTTTCTTGGCAGCATTTAATCGTTTGAGGGTTGGCACATGCAGAAGAAAAATAATAGCTTCCCCAGCCTTCAGGCCCAAAATAAAGTTTGTAATAAGTCCAGCAACGACAGGGCTATAACTCATTTGCATTTGAAGTGGAGAATAAAAAGCTGGGTAAACAGGAGGCTGCGGACTAGTTTGTGGAGCTAAGGCTACGAGATGGCCACCTGTTGACTGCAGTTGGCCTCCCTCCACAGCTGAAAGACATGGTCTTCCTTTGCTTTTCTGACCATACTCTTGTGCCTGGTGTCATAATGAATGATGGCCACAGGAAAGCTCCATTCTGTCTGAGTGGATGGCTTCTGCCCTTTCCTCCTCAGTCCGTCTTTGTCCGCTCACTGAACTCTTCACCCAGCCAGTGAGGCACACTAATATACCACACAAAAGGAACCTGTCTCTTCGCACAGGTAGAGCAAATTTGGAATTTGGAGGTCAAAGGATAGAATTAGTCTGACTTTGACACCTGTCACAAGGCAGGGTGAAGAACATTTGTCTTTGAGATTAAATCCTCCTTTGTAGTTTCTGCTATAACATTGAAAGCATTACTTTACATGAATCGATCGCAAAACTCACACTGTGAAAATCTGTTTGAAAAATACTTTGGTCAAATCAATTTCATGAGCAATATAAACAAAGCGTTTAAGAGTATTTGCAACAAATCCCCACATTAGAAAGCTCAAATGATTATGTAATGCTTTTCTTCCAGACTGGCCAAAAAATTATCTGTGGATTTAATAACCCTTTACATGATGACGTTAGCAGGGCCACCTACTATGATATTCTATTATGAAAATTAATAATACAAGAAAAATAATTAAAATAATGAAATATAAATTATGAATTGAAGTATTTAAATTGTACTTAAATTATTTATATATGCATAAAATATAAATAAATGTGTAAATAAATAAGTGTATAAATATTTTTTTTAATGTGTGTATATGTATTATATATAAAAATGCATATTAATAAATTAATATTCTTGGAGCCATAACTTTTTTATGCTTGAGCACCTTATTTCTTTTGTTTGGATGTGCATGCTTTTGTTCATTTTCACACAGATGACAAATAAACCCCCAAACGTGTCTGAAACCATGCTGCATCATTCCAAAATGCAACCTGCGCCTGCCATCTGTTTCCCTGTTTTTTTTGGTACAACTTGCCAGGCAACCCTTTCGGCACTAGAGCGACTTGCCTGCCGATGTGAACCTTGGGGTATCCAAGTGTGATCTATTCAGAGCCCATGCACTTAAAAACATATTAATAACACAAAAGGGTCTTCTAAGACAATGCATTCCCCAAACCTATATAGTGAAAGGCATGATTGATATGAGAGAAGCCAGAAAGTTGTGTAGGAAGACAAGCTGAAAGAATTGTGAGAAAGAAATAGATAGGCCTGAGGGACAAAAGTGTGATGTCGCCCTGACCAGGATCCTGACATGCTTGGGATGTTAAGGACTTGGAGATGGATGGCCTGTTGCCACAGCACAGTGTGTGGAATAGGAGCCTAGCCACAAAACTGATAGTGCAGTGAAGCCATAAAGGTCTTGGCACCAAAGAGAGGACCATAAAAATCTCATCCCCCATCATCTTACTTGGCATGTGCCAGAACTTTACTTGGATGATAAATCACTTCAGTTTCATGGTGGTAGTGTCACGTGTGAAGTGCATTTCAGTGCACAGTCATCTCTTAAGAGTCTAATTTTAATGGCGTATCCAAATATATAAGGCCACAAAAATTCCTAAAGCTACAAACTTCAAACTGCAAGCCAAATTATAATGGTTTAAAATTTATAGGAAAATGATCTGCTTGGAATGCTACTGTTCTTCTGAAATATGTGTCCCTTGGAATATCCTATTATAAATACATACAGGACAATAAAAATATCTAGACTCAACAATTCAAACTCCTGGGCATATTCCAGCAGGGCTTGGCTCTTGGACAGGATACACTGGGTTCAGTGTAGTTCAGCATTGTTGCTCTAGCAGAGTGTAACTGAATGTTCTGGGAGTCACTCACATGTGCTGGGAAGCGTTTGGGAAGAGCTCGGAGAACTGGGGTGCTGAATCCTCTGGGCCATGAGGCGCTGCATGACTGATCACCATCATCACCGGCCGATGCGGGTACATGCGCTTGGACATTCGAAAGTAGTTGATGCTGTCATTGGTAATCAAATCAGTGAAGTAGTCCTGCATGGGCAGAATAAATTCAGACATAAACTACTATGCTTGGTTCTGGCTTTGCTTTCAAGGCTTAAACAAAGAAAACAAATTTCAATTTATTTGTATTTATGAATGTATTAAATGTATTTATTTATCCATTTTATACTGTAAAAAAATAGTTGCTGCCTTAAACATCCAAGTTGAGTGTACCTAAAAATGTATGTAATTTAAACTTAAATTACATTAAACTGACTTGAAAACAATTATACAAGCTGAATCTTGTATAACTTATAAAAAAGTTGAAAATTAACTTATTTTGAAGAGTTAAAGCAATGTAAAAATCTATGTTATCAACTTATTGATCATATAACTTTTTACAATGTATTTATGCATTTATGAATTTATCCGAATTATTGAATTTTGCTATATTTATTTGTAATTTTATTTTAAGTATTTGAAAATAGATTTTAGAATATTATATTCATAACCAAAAAGGTAACACTTTGTTTTGATGCTAACATCAAACATGCTAACATTATTCTATAACTGTCAATTTATACTAACCCTAACCTAACAGTCTACTTATATTCTAATGAGAGTTAATTGACATGTAGCTGCAAAGTTACTTATAGTTATAATATCTAAAGTGGACCATCAAAATAAACTGTAACCAAAAAAACCTAAAGTACTTTGACACTATTATTATTTCTTAAAAGGAAAACACATAACAAAAAAACCTTTAGTCAGCCAAATCATTCATGTGATGCAACCAACATGCAGGAGAGAAAAAATATAAATTTTCTTTTTGACAATCATGACTAGGATGTCAAGAATATTGAAAGTACATCATTACTTTTTACTTGGTTACACTTCATGACATTTTAGAATCATTACATTTCAAGTTTTCTTAAAAATAGTAAAGACATTTTTCAAAATCACATGAAACCATTATTTATGATTACTCTTTATCATGGACACTATTATTTGTTATTGACCCACATCAACAGAACTAATGCCCTGATGCTAACAACTTGGTATTGAGCACGACAAGGGTGTTGACTGCGTCACTCAATGGTAATAGAGGTTTGTAGCCCTCCATGGGTCTGGTGTTTTGACAACACTATGGTCTCAATCTTACTGCTATGAGGCAGCAGCAGGAATGCGCACAAGGGCTTGGGGGTAAAAATCACGTGATACTGAAGCCGTAAGCCCTTTGATGGCAGTGCTCCTGGTCTGGGCTGGTTGTGGGAAAGTCTACATCCCCCCCTTCTACCCTCCCCATTGCTAAAACATGCAGCTACCGGCATCTGTGGGAGTGAAAATCTTGTGGAAGTTATTGTTTAGAGATGTGCTCAGTGGACCTTGTTCCTCAGCATTACAGCAAAACACATCTATGTCACTTCAGTCTCTGTTGTACCACTAATTGAACCAGCATGTTTGTTTAGTTTGGAAAACTATTCAGCATCATATTGAATGTTTGAGTGAGATAGCATCCGGATGTACCTAACCTGTCCAATTCATCAAAAGATCTTTTGCCTGGATTGAATTAAGGCACAAACTGTGCCTTTGCAGCAAATTCTTAATGATTCACTTGACTAAAAGGCTACAGGTGATTTGAAATGTGCGGGATTCTTCAACAATAAGAATCATAGTGCATTCATTTATGATGTAAAATTTGGGAAAACATTTCTGCCCAAGACGTTCTTCTATACGTTTATAGCTCTGCCTACCTATTTAATCCCTTCAAACATGAATCTTAACCTTTAAGTGTTCCTAAAGGGTTTCCAGGAACCACTTGAACACCTAGCCACAAAATTCCTCCAGACCTAATGGAGAAACCTTCAGCCTCTTGTGCCTCTCCGCTTATGGGCAACTTAACACCTTCATCCAAGCAGGTTATTGACATCCAAGTAACAGTCAAAACATGTATTTACTCATCCCTTAGACCTCCTCCAACTCAATTTATGCCCAAACCATGAAACCTCAGCACAAATTCCACGTTCCCCAAAAATATGCTACCTGAAAAACAGCCATGAGAAGATCCAAAACCTTGTTTTGACAGCAGCTTCAAAACACTCTAGAGATGGAAGGTGGCCATATCAAATTAAACCTTTTAAACTCTCATATTGTAGGTCTTGCAGAAGGATGGTAAAAGTCTTGGATGACCTGCAAACTATGGCTATTTGGTTTAGATTAAAATTGCATAGTAAATACCCTGTATACTGCTTGCTAAAGAAATGTAAAAGCAGTATGTGAAACAAAATGCTGTACTAGAGAAGTATGCCATTCTTAACATAGTCTAAATATCCACCCCTTTCAAATCAGCAGCACAACAACAGTGGTTGTTTCCAAAAGAAACTTTGCCCCAAGGACATCATCTCTTTGCCTACCAAGTCTTATTCAACATACCCACCTGATGATACACAAGACACTAGTGTAACTCCCCATGCCCCCTTTAATCTAACCACATTCCATGTGGAGTCAACCAACCCAAATTTTATATGTAATTAGAGGCCTGAAATTAGTTGAAAACAGAACATACAATTGAGCATAAACTGAAAATTGAGTTTAAAGAAACCTTTGGCACGCTGACAGGGCTGTGAACTTATGTGACCAGGCGCACATACCTTGGCATAATCTGCGCCGTGCTTCTCCTTGTTCCCGTTCCGACAGACGGTGTAATTATAGAAACGGGAATTTTTGATCAGCCCCACCCATTCACGCCACCCAGGTGGGATGTAGGTGCCATTATACTCATTGAGGTACTTCCCAAAGAAAGCTGTGGGAAAAAAAATAAAGACAACATATAAACTCGAGTATGTTCAGTGAGGTCGACGGAAAGACTAAAATTATCATTTTATGACAACTGTCTCAACACACTGCCTTTGAACGGTACCTGTAAATATCTGTCTCTACATTATATTCATGTCTTCTCTACCCTTTCCCCTCAAAGTTAAGCCAAAACATCTTCCAAAAGAGCCAGGCACGCAGCCAGTCTGCCCTGGAGAGTTAATTGTAGACTAACACATCAGCTGGAAACCACAAGCAGTGGTAAGGCCTGAACCCCTGTATTCAGGGTCAGAACTTACTGCCACTCAAGACACACGGCACTGGGTTACCAGAATGTTTAGCTTCCACAAACCAGACAGATTAAAAATTCCTGTTAAACTTTTATTTGACTTTGAGAAACAAATGTGAAGCAAAAATCCCATGAAATTGCAGAACACAAAAATTCCCAGTACATATTCAGAATAGTGCTAATGATAAATGATAGATGAGATATGATAATGTAAACTAATAATATTATTAATAATAATAATAATAATAAACTCTCATGAAGACCTTCAGGTCAAAACATTAAGCATAATTTGAGCATTATCAGTCAACAGATATTTATTCTTTTTATTTTATGTGACATTTTCCTGGCAGAATTGTGTTAATGTGAAACTGGAATGTCTGTTATTTTTATTATTTAGATTTAAAAAGATTAACAAGTATTACACACACAGACTAATGTACCTGCCATTCAAAAGTTTGCAGTCAGTTAGATTTGTTTATTATTATTTTTTATAAATGAATACTTTTATTTAGCAAGGATGTATTCATTTGATCAAAAGTGATAGACTTTTACTATTATACATATTTTTAAATATATTAAAAAAGTTATTTTAAATTGTAATATTTTACAATATAAAGTTTTTTACTGTATTTTTGATCAAACATGGTCTTTTTTTACTTTTCAAAAATATGCTGTAAATCCCCAAAAAAATTAATCACACACGATTAATTAAGGTAACAAAGACGGTAAAGTTTTGAATTCTCTTTTGCGTCTAATCACACTTAAATGCTTTAAAAGCACATGAATGAATGATAGCGTGATCATATACTGTAATGCTAGCCAAAGGATGCAAGGAAAAATGTATTGCATTGATTGCGTAAATTGCATTAAATATTTAACGCGTTAAATAGAAAAAAAAATTTAAACCGTAAAATTAGCGCATTCATTTTGACAGCTATATTAAATTAAACCATTTTATTTATAGGCTTTTTGCCTTTATTTTATAGGGAAGTGAACAGCATTTATAAAACAGGACATGATGCAAACTGGATTCAACCCTGTTTTGAATCAAGCAGGTTAGAATGAGTCATCATCTCTCATTTGGTTTCTCACCTGTTCGGTATCCAGTGTTGTTGAGATAAACGGCAAAGGAGCGTGGCTCATGCTGAGCTTGCCATGAAGGCGAGGAACAGTTCTCGTTGTTGGTGTACGTGTTGTGGTTGTGGACATACTTCCCAGTCAGCATGGAAGAGCGTGATGGACAGCACATGGGCGTAGTTACAAACGCATTTGTGAATGAGGTTCCACCGTCCTCCATGATCTTGCGGGTTTTGTTCATCACCTGCAATGAGCCTGACACACAAAGCCAGACAAATGCAAGTTCAGTTATGCATGTTTGAGAAGTTCAAACCTTTTACACATCTTAATATTCACTATGCTGTCAAAAGTAGTGTTAGATGTGGAAAAGGATCCCTGCAGTTCTGTGGCAATGCAACGACTGGTTGTGGTTCCAGGACTAAGGCCCTTATCCTCTCAGATGTCTGAGGGAAGCCATTAAATATTGAAATAGGAAATAAGTCAAACCTGTGATGACAGTCTGAGATTGAAACCCATTGGATGTTATGCTCAAGAGGAAGGAACTTGATCCAGTTACAACATGCTTACAATATGGGACAAATACCAAGAGAGGGACTTGGGTGGCAGATCAAGTAGACTAACAAGCAAGCAAGCAAATGTTTCCAGGACTGAAGTCCGAGAAGGCTAAAGTCTTTTTCTTTCCAAGGCTGAGTTAATAATGAACAACTTAAACTAAACAGAGCTCCTACAAGAGAGGACTGACAATCCTCCTGAATAAGACCAGCATAAATGGTCACCAGCACGTTTTGAATGCTGGTGTTCTCACAAGGCTTTTTAACTAGTTTAACCAGCATGACTGCCTTGGTTTAGCTAAAACTGCAAATAAACACTCCTGAAGCTATTCAAGGTCTTTAAGATTACAAGGAAGATGTGTTGGAGCCAAATTCTGAAGGAACATGACCCTCAAGGATCGAGACCTTCGTCAGCTGTTATCACTAGAAATATCATGTTGGTCAACCTGCATTACCAGCTATGACTGGCTGTACTGGCCCACCAGCTAGACCAGCACTAACTTAAACCAGCATTGGACCAGTATTGAAACTCACGCTGGTTTAAGACAAAGGTAAACAAAACAAAAACACTAAACATTCTTAATTTAATATATATTTGCTTGAGAAGCTAAATTGCTCTGGATATCAAGTCTTGTTTTCCGAAAAAAAAAGAAAATCTAAATCAAGTAAGTTTATGAATAAACCAATAACAACATCTGACAATGGGGCAAGAAAAATAAACGTAATTTTCTTAACCCATTGGAAGATATTTTTCTTGTTTTATACAAAAAATATATACATTTTCATCATTTTTTCAGAGAAAACTGATTTTCTCAAGTAAATGTACCTTGATTTAAGAATGTTTAAATATTTGTACTGGAAAACAAGAAAACCAACAACTTGAAATAAAACCTAAAAATGAATTAATTCAAATGTAAGTGGAGTGTGCAAATTCAAACATCTAAATCAGTGAGGTCAATAAAAATCTGTTTCATCTGAAGTTCCATTCCCATGTTTCTCCAAGTATCATTATGGTACTTGAAGATCTCTACAGTAACTTTCCAGACGACTTGCTTATTCATAACTGATGCGTGCCGAGTGCTGACAAAGCCTCAAGAGAGTCGTATGAGGTCTCCACCTCATTCGTCTGCAGAACAGATGGGTCATTAATGATGAATTGCATCTGGTATACTCACCCAACTCCACATCCTGGTCATCTGTCATGATGAGTATGATGTTGGGTCTGATGTTTCGGCGGTCACCTTGAACCCGCCCACGCAGGCCCTGACCGCGGGTGGTGAAACCAAAGCAGACCAGTGGGGCGGCCAGGACCATCATCCAGGCCAGGTTTACCAGCTGCATCATGGGACTCCGTACTGGGCTTGCAAACACGTTTTAGAAGGCTGGAATCCTCACAAGGTAATCTGTTTTGGGGGAAAAAAGCAAAGAGATGATTTCCAAAGAGGTCAAATCAAATGTTACTTTGGTTAACAGAAATTGGAGAGACTAAAAAGAACCACTTTTCCCTCCTTCACAAGACAAACGAGAATTCCAGATCATTGTCTGCGAAATCATTTGCATCTGTTTAAAGCTTGATGCCATCTATTTTCACATCTATCAACAAGCACAGGAACAGACCATAGAAAATCTCAACCTTTGCACTTGAAAATAAACACAGCACACCCTCTTAAAGGAATCAACACATTTTAAACTCCAACACGCTTCCAGGATGTGCATGCACCAAAATCAACATGAAAGAAAATTTAAAAAACACTAGCTGAATCTTTTACAGAAATCTTCGCTACTTAACGAACAGTAAAACACAAAAACTCTAAACCCTACCTGTACAGTTCTTAGCTTAGCAGCATCACATGTGGCAACAGTACACCCAATCTCTTTACTTCAGTTCTGCACTCATATTTACAGACACTTTCTTCAAGTCAGAAAGGCCTGAGTGTCTCTCTCCGTGTGTGCAGACAAGCCAGTTCTTTCTTTCTAATCAGTCACACTACTTCAGTACTATTGAGGCTATTCTATTGGCTATTAGGGGCTGCTCTGGCCCAAACCCAGCCAATCACATTTTATGGCAGAGCTGTCAGTCAGACGGCCCAGAGCTTGTGACCCCTAGCGGACACCCGGTGGGAATTACGAAGCCAGTACAGGGGGTAGAGGGTTCCGCTACATTAACCCTTGTGCTGCGGTCGCCAGTCACAGATTTACACACTGGACCCCTTTACACAGCACTGCATTCGCTCTACGCCAGCAAAGATTACTCAGTGAAATCTTTCATATTCCACAGACATGCTCAATTTCCTAAAAAGCCATGTCTTGAGATTTTGCACTTATGCATGATTTGATTTTTCACATTTTAATTTACCTGACGACTAGCATGCGCAAAAGCAGGTTTGATTGATATACCGTCCAATTTATCTATGAGTTTATTGTATAAACCTTATGGAGGACCATATTGCCTATGGCCTCAAGCTGATCTTTGTCTCCAATCAGTGAGCTGTTAAACAATATGGGCATTTATGCACCTGAGGTTCGTCGCATGGCATTCATTTGGCTTGACAATTTTGCTTGCAATGAAAATGGCTTAAGTCATTTATGCAACAATAAGACCAGTGAGAGGAGAAATAAATTAGTAAATTAGAGTCAGCACTAGTGTTACAGTATCAACTCAAAGCCAATGTGTCCACATATTCAAACTAACAATATCCATTTTGAAAGACGTGGGAAATCCCTTCAGAATTATTGATGTACCGGTAAATATATATATTTTTTTATTCAAAGAAATTCAAATGAAAATAATTAAATGGAATAAATAAAAATAGAAAGACAAAGATGGTAAAAAGAATAATTTACTGCAAACTATTTGCATTTACAGTTTTTATTTTAAAATATGCACACTTTCACTCTTAATCATAAGCCTAATAAGACTAAAACAGCTCTGTTTAATGTTTCTTGTCTCATCACATTCAATTATAAATTAAATTATATGAATCACATATGATTAAAGGCTTTTCAATTCAAAATGGCAAAATTTGACAAATCGAAAGTCAAATACTTTGCATCACTGAATATTATTGTTGGTCGTGTAACATGTCTATAATAAAAAGTTGTCAAACATTAATTGTTTAGCTTCTTATCTTATATCTTACCTAACACTCTTTTACCATTAAAACCGAAGCTTCATGCTTGGCTTCTGTCCAGTCGACTGGTCATATCACAAAAATGTACATTGACAAGCGCTGTTAAACCTACTGAGAACACCTTAGAAATGTTACTCTTTAAGCTTTTTATCATCTCAACACAGAGAGCGGTGTGTAAAGGAGTGCAGCAGAGCAGCATCAAGAATATTGATATCTGGTCAATGGGAGTCACTTTATTTACTCACTCATGACATTCCCAAAAACATTTATGCTGTTATCATATATATCAAACTAAATATAGGAAGCATAAAAGTAGTCAATATGGAGCTAGGTTCAATCTTTTGAGGTCATGTAACATTTTAGTCTGATTTTAATTTACATTTACATTTAATTTTTAAATCATCATGCTCTTTTTTTTTTATTGATATCAAGGTAAGGTAAAAAAAAAAAAAAAAAAACACGTCACATGGATTTAGAATGGCAGTAAATGTAAAAAAAATTTTTTTAGTAAATGTCCATTTTAATTTTTAGGTTTTTTTAGGTTTAGACCATCCCTTTAAGTTTCACTCTTTGGGTACATCTAATGTGACATCCGATAAGAAGGAGCCATTGAATGGAAAACCATGTGCTTGTCCTTTTCTCCATCATTGTGCAGATGATGGTCTGCCTCTCAGATGGGTCTCTAAGTGCTTTTTTGGACAGAGTGGATTTCAGACAGGCAGCATGAGGGATAGTCAGTCCAGTCACCCTGACAGCACTGTACAAACACTGGCGCTGTTTAGACAAACAGCAGGGAATGGCAGGGTCCAGTCAGACCAGAGTGCGCACACACACACACAGTGGGACTTCCAGATCTCATGAAAACCTCCTAAGGCCGAGAAAATATATGGAGAACAACTCCTTCAAACGTTCATTTAGACATATGCTTCCTTTCCATCATTTGTTTTATGTCTACAAATTTGATTTATTTCGACTTTTCTCATCAGTATTCAATTTAAAGTGCTAAATCCTTATGTGACACTACAGGATGAACTATTGTGTGATGTGCCTCCAGCAATTTGAAACTAACTTCAGCCAAAAGAAAATATATTTGAGCAGATTTGAGCCAATACTGTGCTGTTTAGCTAAATCATGTGTTCCTCAAGCAACCATGAATTAAACTGTCTCTGCCCTCAATGATGACACATTCACCCTCATTCCAGCACTGTAATTTTAGAATACAGTCAACCCAAAATAGCTCTTCTATTTTCTTCCCTGGAGGGAAAAGGGTCGTGAATTATAATTTTGTTTTAATTACCCTTATTACTGTGAAAATGTGTTCCAGTTGGTGGCACTGGCAAGAACATAAACCACTACTTTGCTTTTCTTTGACGCTCTGACCCTTTGCCTGCGAAAAACAGACCTGCTATCCTCCATTTCCGTGAATAATGGGAAACAAAAGCTTCCACACTCCCATGGCTCCCTGACACTGAATCAGCACTGGGCTGGTTTGCAAAAAAGACGTGATGTTTGTGTCTGAAGCCTTTAATGGAAAACCTGGTGACTTCCTCTGGCTTTAGTCGAATGGTTATTCAGATTAATGTTCTTGTAAAGTGCAGAACTAAAAGTACTTCCAACTCACTCACTTTAAATATATGTCTTAAGCAACTATTTTTTATAAATTTGTTAGTTATATTGCAGTACGGTCATCGTGATTTTGCAAAGACAGATATGTTCCTGAATCAACATATTTTGTTGATCCTGGAACAACATTCCTGTCAGAAAATGTAGTCTATACCCCTAAACCAAACCATTCCCATAACTTATCCCTAAAATCAGAGGAAAATGATTGGTGAAGAAGCTGATGCAGAAGCACCTCACCCTGGTTGTAGGCCTAAACTTGACAAACTGTAAACTTGTCCCTCAAATCTGATTAGTTGATTGGAATGTTGTTCCAGGATCAACAAAGATGATCCAGGAACATGTTGTACTTGGTGAAAATCACATTCACCATTGAAGTACAGTGGAGTGTCCAGATCTCTGCAATAAACTCAGGTCATAAAGAACTGTCAAATTCCTAAAAAAAAAAATTCAGAAAAATTAAGAATGCACTGATATTAAAATTCTGGCAAATATTGATGAGCTATTCCGAGTTCAAAACAATAAAAAGTTAAGAAGCAAAATATAAAAATCCTCTTTTAAGTATGGAAGATGTGGGTTTAATTATTAGAGAAAAAAACCTAGTGAGCAGATGACGGCAAATTACTCCAAAAGGAAAATTATTTATAAATACATTTATAAAAATAACTTAAAATCATTTTAAATTGTAGTTCATGGTCTTCATTCACCCCAATCGGCTGCGCACATTTGCCAAGCACTATGCCTTTGTAGACCTGCATTGTTGAGGAACACTAGAAAGCTTTCTTCTGGGTCACAGACGAGCACCAGAGCAAGCATCATCTCAGCTCCTTATTGTTTTTAGGGATTAGAGGAAATGACCCAGTAAATTAGCCTCTACTGTACTAATCAGGGCTAAGCTGGTCGAATAATATTTGGGATTTATTAAGGGAAAAAAAGGTCTCGAAGGTTCAAAGGAGCAAAACAAAAAGGCTACTATTGGACTTTTCAAGCCTGAGACACAGCTGCCAAAAAATAACCCCTTATGAAAGAGGTGCAATTTTCAGATTAATGGATGACAGGACCAGGGTCCTTCAATGTGATCCAAATTCTGTACTTTTATGATTTCACTATGCTTTCTTCCCCACTCCATGTATACTAAAGCATCCAGCATCCCTCCCACCTTCCTACCCACATAGCGGTGTTTTCTACCATGTAGTGCTATCAGAGACAGCGACTCAGAGGTTCTTGGCAAGCAAAAAACCGCCACTGCTGCTTGTGGTAAAGGCCCAGACCACGTACTTTCATGCACCCTGAACCTCCTTTGACCCACGTGGTAATGTGGGGTGGTTAACCCAAACCTCAAACACCTGGACTCTCAGAAGACTCCAAAACGAGGTCTGCCGAATTCACAGGTAAGGAAAGATGAGTTCCTGAGGAAGAGGCCACACGATTAAGATCAGAATGTCATGACCCGACACATTCTTTCCAACCGCGCTGGGTTTAATAAAATCTAGACTGCATCACGAATAGTCTGGTTTCTGTCAATCCCTCGTCCAGGAAGACGAAAATGGCAAGGTCGCATTCGTAACATGTGCGATCAGCTTCTAAAAATCACTTAAATGAAAACCCTGATCCCTGTCAGCTTGAAATAATTCCTTTTAAAGCAAAGCACCATGCAAGAACTCGTCCTTCACCATGGCAAAGTTGTTTGTGCATCTTCATTGCAAATGAGAGTCCCTAGTGAGCCAAGAACGAGTATAAATCAAACCAGATGGCACGGCTAAATAGTGAGTCAGCCATTCATAAATGCAAGGTTTCCATAGACAAACACAGTCTCGAGGGCTAATCCCCCTTTCCATTCCCTCACTATAGAGACTTCGCTCGCTCCCTGTAAAGAAGCCAAGTCACTGGAGAACAATCAGCAGTAAGAACACTTCACAGTTTATTGGTTGTGACAGTTGCATTTTAATTATCAAAGAGTCCAAGACAAGATTTGTTTTAACTTTAATGGCGCTGTTAAAACGATTTTTGCGGGACGACGCTCAAAATATCCCATTACAGATATCACTGAATGAAATGAGTAATTAAATTAAAATTTTCATTTTTAGGTGAACTGTTTCTTTAGGATCATCTGGTGAGTTTTACATAAAAGACAGGCTGGTTAAAGACATAGATCGTATAGGGACATGCACATAAATGACTATTTCTGCATATTTCTGTATGCTGATTATTCCCATCGGGGGAGAAATGATTACTTAGCCACAGAATTTTGAGGTTTGGATTTTGCAACGTTTCTTTTTTTAGGAATCAGCCAGGACTTCGCTGCTCCATCCACAGCGTCAAACCCTACGGTGTCGTTGAGGTCCGTGGCCAGGGCACACCGCACGAGCCTCCGTCAACAAGAGCCATCCACCCACATGGGAGCGAGGAAGGCCAACAAAACTATCGTGATGTGACCAGTTTTAGAGTGTGTAGCTCCTCTTTGCTCAATCACTTTCAGGGCACATTTTGTTCTCACTGATGGAACAGACGACTGATTATGCGGTTAGAACAAGAATGTGGAATCCGACTGAAGTGGCTTCAGTTTGTTCTCACGCCACTGGACCATTCTGCTTAATCACTGTAGAGTGAATGGATACACTGCAGTCGCATGAACGACAGCCATGCCAACCGACTCGCACGCAAACACCTTTTCTAAATGGGAAAAGCACATGCAGCTTTGCTTCTCTGGCTAAAAACTCAGAATAAACTTTTTCAGATTAGTCACTGAAACGTGCTTCAGCTGATGATGTTCTAGTATATTGCAGTCCCATCTGTACTAATTGTTATAAAGATTCTGAATTAGAATTGTTAAATATATATCACATTTATTTCAATAAATTAAATTATTATTAATTATAATTTTTAAATAACATTTGATATAAAATATAACTTTTTAAACAGAACATGAGAAATTAATTTAAAAAATGTCTCCAATATCTAATACTAATATAACGTGCATCCCTTAAATGAGTTTATGATGGTTCTCTGAAGCTCCCATTACTTAAAAACAAAGTAATAATGACTTCGCAAAATTCTAATGTGTACAGCAAGATTATTATAGCATTTCTACATTTAAAAAAAAAAAAAAAAACACTTAAATCACAAACAGAGAAAGCCCAATTTCTACATTTGAATGACTACAGAAGTTCCATGACAGAAGCCACCTTTGCAAGCCAGAGCTTTGCCCTGGTAGTCACACAACCCCAATGGGAGAAGGTCTTTCAAAAAAAGTTCTTTCAAATGCAAGCCGTATGCTTGAAACATCCAATTGATGTGCCATGTTTGTGAGCGCATCTATGACTTGAGCCGAGGGAACAGAAGCTTTTCTATCTTTTAGAACAGCTGAGCAAACCTCAAAAAAATCAAATCAGGAGCGCCAGCAGTTGTCAACAGTGTGATGCCAGCCAGCATAAAAATGCCAATGTCCAAATAGGAGAACATGGCATATGGATGCCTGTAGACTAAAGATATCCATCCTGACCACAGTATCTGGTGGTTTTTGAAGAAATGGACCAAAACAACCAAATTCTAGTGGTTGTGTATTTAAAAAAAAAAAAAAAAAAAAAAAGAGCCAAAATGCAATAAGCTTAGGCTTTTACAAGATACACATGAACTACTATGAACCATTACTTCATGATTTCTGTTTATTTTTTAGAAGCTTTTATAAAAACTCATTTCAACAGGCACGGGACTATATTTAGCAGAGAACTGTTAGTGTTTAACCACCACATTAAATAGCATAAATGCTTTGACATTGTGGTTTCAAAGCAAATGGCAGTGACTATCATCAAAAAACGGTCTTATGCTAGTCTCCAACCCCAAAGAGGGGGGCTTTGGGGTCCTGTTACCTGAGGACTCCATCTCATTAATTATAAATTATGTAAATATCATTAAAATAATCTGCCTCCCACAGACTTCAAAGTCTTAAAGTTTTATCTTGAAGAGGCTCTTTGTGGGGGAGCAGGAATCTCGGTCATTGAGAATTGGGGCTACCCAGCATGACGCAACAAATAAAAACCCGGCAACGGACAAAATTATCCTGTGGCAGCTGGTTAGGACAAAGACCCAGATTTAAGGCACTGATATACTCAAGGCAAAGTTTTTTTTTTTGTTCTTTGCTCAGGGTAAAAAGATGTGTGAAATACCTTTGCAGTTGTATACTGTTAGCAAACATCCCAACATCCCTGGGAGCAGAAGTTAATAAGTGCTTCCCTCTCAGTCAGAAAGTAAACAACAAAAATGACAGTGGTGACAAAACCACAGTTAAAAAAGCATGATGTGGATGTTTCTGTATTTCGGCATTCCAAACAAATCACGCCACGTTTATTTATAAAGCACTTTATATAATAGGTTGCTTTAAAGAAAGCTTTAGAGTATTAAAGATAAAAAACAGTGTCAGTGTCACTTTCAATTAGAATTACAACTTCAATTTCTACCATAAAGCATCTCCAGCGTATACATTTTTTTGCTCGCATTTTTACAGACTGAACAGATGAAATGAACCGGAGAAGATTTCCACATCAAAGAAGGGAGTTCCAGAGCACACATATTACGTAATCACCACAGACCAATGGTAGTTTGAAAGTGGCAAGTAAAAACTACAGAAGCGAAATTTAAACGAACTTTTTTTTTTAATCTGATTTTGTTCAAGAAGACGTCACAACAGGTAATTCTTTGATTTGCTGATTTGCTTGAAGTCATGGCCTTAAGATGGCAGAAATAAAACATTAGGACAGTGGTAGAACAGATTAAGTAATTTATTCTTCTGTGAACTTGTGCAGACAGTTTGAGATCTAATACTTTTAAAACATTGATGCCATGGCCACTTTAGTTCCCCCAGGCTGCCACGCTGCTTTGCTATGCCAGCTCACATTAACATGTTCTCCAGTGACACCAGCTTTGCACACACCCTCATCCAGCTGCAGCTGATGGCAGTCGACCGTGCCATCGCACAAGAACCCCAGCCACTGGGCCTCACTCACACCTTAAAGCCCACCCAAAACCCCTCTCTAATCTCCAAACTAAGCACACATCCCTACCCTTTATTTCTAAATACCAAGGCAGGGGGGCTGGAGCCACCTTCGAGAGTTTTATGATTTTTCCATAATCCAATATACTAGCACCAGAGAGGCCCCTGAAGTCACGCTGTCTGAGAGCGACGGTGGAGCTATAGGTGACCTGTACTGTGGCATACATGACTCAGGAGCGCCGGTGGGTGCCGTACAGCATCTCAATGACTGTGAGAGAGAAAGAGAGAGCAGCTCACAGGCTTAAACATACAGGGCACAGAATTCAGAGCTAAGCAAATTCCATTCAGCTCCTCCTCGGCTTGGCTTTGGGAGAGATTAGCTTTCTCTTATGAAGGCCCAACTCATTAGCCACCTGCAAAGTCGGCACAGCATAAACCAGTCAAAGCTTCAGACCTCCTCGACATTCTCCGGCTACTTACCCTGCTGTTTAAACGCAAGTACAATCGACTGAGATTGCCAGGTAGGACTGAAATCAGCTCTGACCAAATTTGGCAGAATTCTAGCAAAGCCTAACAGAGATTCTTCCTGGCGTTTTTGCTCGAGTTGGAGCAGCCGAAGCAAGCCATCCTCGCCCCTCTCGGTCAGCTGGGAGGTCTCGCTGGAGAGGTTTTCAGGCCATTCCTTTAAGTATGTGGTTAATGAAAGAAGCAAAAAAGCAGATCTCCATAGACAGCATAATGGAGGGGGGGGGGCAATGTCAAACATTTGGCCTTTGATCAACTCAGTATATGACAAATAACAGAGAAACAGACACAGTAAAAGCATTTTATGGGTCTTTGGTGGGAGGGGGAGAAAAATTAATTACAGCTGCAACCAGCCATACCATAATAAATGTGCTTCTTTGTCTTGAGAAATGCTCTTCTTTCAGAGCCTTTGACGTATAGTTCATATTCTCCATAAAACGTACATCACAAGTAGAAAAAAAAGACTTTTAAAACTCCAGATTGCAGTATAAACCCAGTTAAAGAGAACCTCCCAAAGAATATGTTTCATCTTAATTTCATTTTTAAAGAAATATTCCTCTCTACCACAGTGGCAAATACACCAAACACATTAAAATGCCACATAAAGAAAATATTCAAATTGCTTCAGTGAGTTTCCACTGACGTAACTGTCTTGAATAAATAAATCAATGTCTTTTCCATGAAATCAGTGGCCAGCTCCCACATGAAGAACGTAGGGAGCCAAGCAAATCTGTTTGAGCTGGAGTATCCTTGCCGCTTAAGTGATTCTAATATTATGTGCAGTTCGCTGACTGAAGACGCGTGGCACCATTACAAGCCTGAA
The DNA here is from genome assembly GCF_951802725.1 of Rutilus rutilus. Classification (NCBI taxonomy): domain Eukaryota; kingdom Metazoa; phylum Chordata; class Actinopteri; order Cypriniformes; family Leuciscidae; genus Rutilus; species Rutilus rutilus. Next base: position 14,476,392 of record NC_140228.1, read on the forward strand.
GACATAAATCCCTCACTATAATAGAAGAGGTACCACCAGGCCACATCTATACCATGGGGGTTCTGTGTCTTGGAGAGCAGGTTAATCATGGAGACCTGGCCACAGATGTATACAGATTAAATGACCCATGAAAATCTGATGAGGATTGATGAATATCCCTACTGGAACGCTTGTCAAAACAAATTAGTACTTTTTAACACGATTCTTCAACAAGGAAGAAGCTCAATTCATAATCAATCCCAGAAGAGCACAGGTAAAAGGAGGAGGAAAAAAAAGCCAGGTAAAAACAGGATTAGACTGTGATTCCCTTGAATTATTACCCTTATTGCTACATTAATGAGCCAAACTGAAATGTGTTCAAACCCCAAATATAAATACTTGGTCTACCAGCAAGCGCACACGGCAGGCCTCACCACTGGACCATATGGCCTGTCTGAAAGTGGAGAGATTGAGACAGTGTTACTCCATTTAATGCCAGGATCAGCTTTCAACTCGCACTTAGTAACTCCAAAGTAAGGGACTTAGGCCCTGTTTACACCTGGTGTTATGATGTGTTTTGGTCGAATCGAATCATAAATAGACGAGGGAGACGCATACCACCTGGTATTTTAATGTCTCTTTTGTCCACTTTCAACCATTTCTGTCCTGATTTATTTGATGGGAGGCTGTGTGGCGGGAGTAAATATATGGGCTTTTTCTGATCTTTCAATCTATTGGATAAAATAAGCTCACGCAATTTACATATAAATGCACCCAGAGAAGACGGAACAACATACGGAGAGCAGCAGCTTTCGTTTCTGCTCTGACAGCCGCAAGGTCCTGCCGAACGCTGTGAGTGTGTTAGAAATCAGGAATGGTGAGAGAACATTGTGCTTGGAACGTTTTTCGTCATTTTGAAACAAAGTTTAAATCTGGCTAGCACGGTTCCCGCAATGTTTAAACGTTAGGTCAGTAAGCAGAGAGTAGACAGTCTTTTGTGGCTGTTCGAACACGGACCACATGAGCGTTTACACTACGAAAGCAATCCTGCCGAATGCGTTTTCGACTACCTCTGAAAGTGGTCGAAAGCTCAAAACGTTTTAGACCCTGTTTTCACCTGTATTTTGCATCGCCCACTTGTGATCTGATCGCCCAAAATGCATTTTAATATCAGTTGTAAACAGGGCCTTAGTTGCTGTACCTCAAATGACAAAGCGTGATCACGTGGCTTTACATGTTGTCAAATGGGCTGGAAATCACAAACTTGAGGCTAGCAAAGCCATGCACTGTCTAGTGCATGTTAATTTGAGTCTAGTCAAGTCAAGTCATCTTCATTTATATAGCGCTTTTAACAATGTAGATTGTTTCAAAGCAGCTTTAACAGAGATAAACGTATAACTTAAGGTAACAGAGATTGTTTTGGCTTTATAGCGGTTAAGTTATTTTCCAGCTAAAGTTAGTTTTGACTGATTTGCTTCCGTCGCAACGATCATTTGTTATTAAATTAGGGGCCGCTAAGACGACACCATTCTCTCTACAAAGACTTTAAACGCGAACCTGTGAGAAACGCTGATGCGCATTAAGAATTGGTTCTATAGATATGTGCGTTTGAATATATGTGCGCAGGTTTGTAATTCCCTACAAACCAAGCCTAAACAAAGTACTGGTCTTTCCTTATGAATTTTGATACAGAATTTTATTTTATTTTGTTACTTCGGGGTAGGTACGCGAGACGAATTTTCCCGACAACGCTTCATCTGTAGAGTGGGAAAGGGATCCTCCATAGGGATTCTAGCAAAGACTGTGGCTACCTGAAAGCTGAAAATGTACTGGGGCGCTTAGGAATCGAATTCCAGACTGTTTTTGGGCGGGGTAAGTGGGTGCATAGAGGGCTCTGTCAGCAGGTCCCAGTCAGAGCATTTCTGTCCTAGTGTGAAATGGTACACTTCCAGAATGTGGGGCATGTACAGACAGAATCTATGCAGAAAAAACGACAATGAGAATACCCATCCCTGACCCTATCTGTCACTCTGCTATAGATACGAGTGGGATGTTGAGTGGGAAAAATCTATTTGTCATCCATCCCTTCAGCCACACAGACACACGCAGAAATGCAACCTGTAATTTGTACTCTGATGCTCACTTCGCCAGCGCTTGAGGCGTGAATGCGTGTGGCTTTGCTGTTTTTTTTTGAAGCGTGCGATCACATCATTTGTAACGTAATTAACTTTGAGTGTACTGCCATTTTTCTGACACCTGTACTTACAGGTCACGCCCCATCCACCGACTGTATGATCTTTTCAAAATCACAGGATTCATTTTCAAAAGCCGTGCAGCCAAATATTCACATGCATTTATGAATCCACAGTCAGCAGGCCAAACCTAAAACGCTGAGTGCCAGAGACAAACATGCCATATGTAAATTAGCCTGAGCAGAATTCTGCTATGCCCTCTGGGAACCTCAGCTGGCCAGTCTTTTTCTAATGAAAGCCTGTTTCAACCTAAGAGTAAAAAAAATCTAGTAGTATGTATATAAATGTATATACAATACAATTTTAAATAAGAAAAGTTACATTGAGAGATAATCAAAGTCACATAAGAAAATAAGTTAACAATTGTGAGACTGTTGAAAGTCGCAAAAGAAAAAGTCAGAACTATGATCATTGTAATTTCGGAAAAAGTCTACATTTTTAAGTTGCAATCGTGAGATGTAAAGACGCAATTGTGAGAAAGTTGCAATCACAAGAGAAAGTATGAGAAATAGTTGCAATTATGACAAAAAGTAGCAATAATGAACAAGTAATATTTTGAGATAGTCGCGAGTCAATTGCAATTCCAAAAAGTGTAAAATCTGAAAATCGCAATTAAGCGGTTAAGTCAATATTTTCCTTTATTTTTTTCCTTTGAGATAGAAACAGGTATTCATACTGGTCCTGGAACAGATAAATAAAATGGAAGCTGCCGGGTTTTTTTGTATCATAAAAGAGTGTCACTCAACTAAAAACAACATTTTGGCTAAATGAATTAAGAGGAAAAAAACAAATGCAATTTCCCTACTCTTGATCTACGTCTAATTTCTTCTCTGCCACATCGATCACACCATGGCAACCAAACAGGAAAACCACAGAACCACTTCATTTGGATGGTACGACTCTCCAGTGGCTTGCCTGTTGGGCTTTGGCGAGACAAACCCAAAGCAATGAAAGGTTTATAGGCATTCCACTCAAGAGCAAGCCACAGCAGAGGTCAGACTCATATCCCCATGGTAAAGACAAGAAAGAGACATGAAAGCAAATCAAAGTCGTTCAGCAACAGAGTACGTTTGAGTCTGGATACGTTGTATGCTTAGCTGTCACGTCCAAAAGAGGCCTTTAAGGACCTACTCAATTCATTCTTGCAGAAGTTGAATAAAAATATTAAGCAAGAAGGGTGGGAGGTTACATTTTTGAAAGCATTGCATGCTGTCTTTTATTAGGTGAGCTGTCGGCAAAACTGCCTGCCTTTTCTTGCCAAAGGTCAATGATGACTGGCTGAGTTACCTTAATTATCATGACACCAAGGGATTCAAGTAGTCAGCGCCTAACTCTAGAATGCCTCTCTGAATTAAGAAGGGTATTATTGTAAAAACACAATAAGTGGAGAGACCATTGCCAGAACCACTGAGAACCTCTAGATACTGTCTGAAGTTGCCTCAAAATCATTTCAAGTGCCTTAAAACCTTTCCTTTATGGTGGAGTTAGAGGAACCACTAGTCGCCACATGTTTTTGAAAGAACAGCTATATTTGCCTAGAGATTCTCCTAATGGTTCTTACAATGTGGCAACCTGACAAACTCAAGTGTTCTCAAGTATCTTTGCATTTTACAGTTGATTCGCCTACCGTGACCCTGATGCAATAGAGTGATGCTCTTCAAACACTTGGGGGCGCTATTGAGAGCGCCATCTGTGGCAGTGTTTCCCATGAGTCTGTTGTTCCTAGATCAGAAAGCATCATCCAAACATCACGACCCCCCCCCTCCCCCTTCTATGAAGAGAGATCAATAACATGCACAGTGAAATTATAAACCGTGTACCCAAAGCATAGGACTAAGAGCCACAGATAAGAGAGACAACATCATGCCGAAGCATTGTCAACTCTCAATTACAGCCTTGATATCACCCACCCTTCCCTTTTAAATTACCACCTCACTTCCTGCAGGAACACTATTATTAAGCAGAGATAAACAGATACTACACAGTGTGGCTCAATTTCCTCTCTCACTACCCATCTAAACAAGACTTTTAATGTCCATGTGGTGGGAATGGCTGGTGCTCCTCAGAGTATCCTGGGAACAGCTGGCACCGGTGGCCACCTCCACATGCTGCCATTTTTCCAGCACTTGACAGAAAGGATCGTACATATGGGCTGTTAAATGTCCAGCACCCTGGCAACTGTGATTTGTTTGACAGAACAGCAGTGAATATGCGCAACTAGTTAAAGGCAAAGAGGCATTTTATAAACGGCACAAGAGCCATGCGGTACAGCGGCACATGCGTTCCCGCTGCTTTTGATTTGAGTTGGTAAGTGAACACGAATGGCAGGGGTTCAAATACTTAACACATGTCCAAAGCTTCAGGAAAACTGAGAATACATACAGGATATTAGATCATAGAGTTTGAATGGTTATTGACAGTTAGACAAAGATTCTCTCTCTCACTCTCACACACACATGCACGCGCACACACACACACACACAGCTTAGAGTTCATGCTCTCTCGTGGTCCCACTCTCACGGTACAGCTGATCCCCGGTCTAACTCTCCAAAAGACCGAACAGCTACTGAAACAATATTAGTGTTGGCAGACCCAAATCTATAACTGCAAATTATTCACAACAGCTGCAGCAACTGTTTAGACTGACACAAAACCACAACAATCTCTCAAAGATGCTGGGATCAAGATCATATATCCGTTTAGCCAAATCTGAAAATGATGTCATTATTTACTCACCCTTGTGTCATTCCAAACATGTTTGCATCTTCTTATATGGAAAACAAATATGAAATATTTCTCCTTTTGTGTTCCAATGAAGAAAGTGAATAGGCTGTCAAGCTCCAAAATTTTCATCCGTTCATTACACAAAGCTATCATACAGTGTCTATTATTCAGAAGAGCAACATTTTATGGTGTTGTATTGTGATTTTGAAGCTCGACACCCCAGATCTTTCACTTTCATTAAGATAAAGAGGGGCCATGCAGGACATTCAACATTTCCTTTCACATTCCACAAAAGATATTCATACACGTTTGAAATAACATTTGAGTAACCGACATTTTCCTTTTTGACAGTACCATTCACTTTTAAAAACAGTGCACAAAAATGAGAAGCAGGCCTGTATCTTTAAAACTAATTGCACTTAGAGAAAGTGATTGATGAAGAACTGTAACTGACAAGTTTACGACATGGCTCTGTTCGCAGAGAACGAACAGGTCAATGGTATTGTCTGCTTTCAAACTTAACCAAGGGTTTGAGACCATAAACAGTCTTTAGTTCAGATCTCCTCAAAGATCTCAGAGCTAAAACACCTAATTACATATGGCTCGTGTTAAAGAAATGTAATGAAAAACAGTTTTTGGCGACTAATGCAACCCATCAAGATTAATTTAGCAAGGTCATTTTTAACCTCACATTAAATCAAATCCACTTGTGCATTAAATTGGTTCAGCGAAAGGTAATGTCTGCATAAGCGTCATCTCTCAAATGATTTTTCAAACACTAATGAAGTCACAGCCAACAAAAATTAGCTAATAAGGCATAACTGTACATCTACAGAAACGAAAACACACTGAACGAAAAGAAACAAGTTTCTCAAATCACGTCCCTTCATAATCCTGCAGTCGTCACTGGTAATGACTGCCCTCATTGTAAAATCTCAACACTAGTGCTGATGTATTTGTGGTTTTCTTAAATGAATTTCAGTGTGTGAGTGAGTGATGTTGACATGGCTGATTAATGTGTGTAAATAAACATCATTCACACAGCTCTGTCTTTGTGGCATTCCTGGCATCATTCTTCTGCCCCCCTTTGCCCTTACAGCTGTACAGTCCCCTCAGCAAACACCTCACGCTGTATACATGCCCGGCAGCAACATATTAATGCTAGACATCTAGTTCTTCATTGGCAGTTCTGCCTTTTTTTGGTTTACTGGAGTTGAGTGAAACTTGTGGCATGATTTCTTTAGAGGCACCCCGCCATTTGCATATGTTGCAACCTGGTCCAGGGGATGTTCTTAACACCACATTTCTTCATTATGAAAACAGTGTCAGCTTAATGCAGGACAGAGCTTATTTAAACAACTGATGCAAAATTGAATGGATTAAACTTGTTTGCCGGCAACATGTGCAGGGATCAGTCTGAAAAATAGTTTGTGCAGCAAAGGTCTAGCTTTCACTTCAAATCAAATTTATGTGAATGCATAACTGGCACAGTCTAAAGGTCATGATTTTTAGTGAGATGTTCCCTTCAACTTTTCAGCATGACAGAAATGGCAATTAAATCAAGGTTTGCAAAAGGGTATGTCATTTTCATGTAGTGAAAATCCAATTACATGGTTCATTAAAACTTGCATAACATGCAAAAAGACGTCTCGTCAGTCAGAAACAATCTCTCATTCAGAAATACCCCTCTTTAAAAAATCCCAAACCTGACAGCAGTTCAGCTTCACACAAGAGAACCACCTGAAACAGCCAAAAACATTTAATACAGATGAACTAAAAATTCCAGACCCTCCAAGGAAAAACAAACTAGTTGGAGAGAGTGAGAATAAGAAGTGTTAGTACCTGGATATCAGTCTTGTTCATGGAGTTGATCTTTCTCTCGCTGTGGGTTGTTCGCTCTTGAGCTCCTCAGAGTGTTTGTGGGGACCACACTGCTCCTGGAAGACAACCTTCCTCCTCTAATCTGTTCTCCAATGTGATGACACACACTAACCCCAACCATCTGTTGAAACACGTCCTCCAGCACTCAGCACAGTGGTGCGTCAAGACAAACTACCCAGTCCAATCAGAGAGGGTACTGGGTGGCTCTTCCCAGGCTGGAGGCAGGGACAAGGACATAAGGGAAACACTAGTCAGAGATGTCTAAAAACTCCAGCCACGGTAACCTGAGATTTAGAGAGAGAGAGGGAGGAGAGGAGAAGAGGAGGGAGGGGATTGAGAATGCGAGTGAGGGAGGGAGGGCAGCACGTCTATGAACATTTATGTTGCCACTTGTAGTTCACAGGAATCCCATAGAAGCAGCCTGGGGTTCCTCAAATCTCACTCACACATATAGTTGAAATGCAGTGCCTCTAAAGCATGGATGGGGGAAAAAAAAATAACTCCACAAAAGAGTATGGTCAGTTAAAGAAAGAACAACTTGTACAGACCACAATGCACTGCTGTTTGAACTACACTGTTACATCTGCCCAACTCACACCTCCCTGTTATAAATCTTCAGCTGTCTCGGCAGCATTCCTGTCCTTAGCAATCTACTGCCTTAAGTTAAGCGAGAAAGAGATTTTCCAGAGATAAGAGACTGAGCCAGGATCATTAGCGCCATTTAGTTTCATTTATTTTAGCTACTGTCATTTGTAATGCTGTGTGGGATTTAAATAGCTTCACTGTAATTTATTTGAAGACAGGCTAAATATTCAATGTTAATAGCATACTTTCCATTGAATTTAACTTCAGTGAAGCATTTGCCTTACGGTCAATGGCAGAGGAATGTCCAAGAAAATAAAATAATAAATACAATGTGCCATTCCTAAAAATGTAATTTTTTTGAAAAACTTTCAACCAAAGTCTTAACAAAAGTTTAAATTTAACGGACTCAAATGTTGGGTTGGTGTAACCAAGAAAAAGGTGTAACACTTTGGATACACATTTTAACCAATATATAAAAAAGAAAGTTTCAGAAAGTTTTCATTCATAATAATTGAATGAATTACATTGACATTGTAATATTTGACCTAACCTTGTCCTGAAAAAAAAAAAAAAAAAAAAAAAAACTTATAATAAAGCTTTTTTTCTTCATTATATCAGGACAGTAAGACAACCCTGACATTTTTTTTTTTTTTTTACTTTTAAAAAAAGTATTTTTTATAAAGTAAATTAATTCCAAAATCACCTTGTATGTAGGTATGCATTGCAATTTTAATACCTTGTGATTATTTATTGGATAAAAAAAGAAAAGAAAATTCATGCCACTAATACTCAAGAAAAACAGTCTGATTTGTGGGGCACTGACAATTGAAAGCCAATCATTTCTCATTCTCATGTTAGAAGGTCAATAGAAAGTGGCTTTTCTTTCATGAAACTTCAGCTCAATAAACATGCTAACCCTGGTTCTGTGCTATCTTAGCAACTGAGTTCATCAGTTGAGGAAATGAAAACAAAGGCTGCTAAGTGACCTATTAGCATTCTTTAAAGCTGCTTTCACACCTGGTAAAAGTTTCAGTTATCCCAGACCAAACTCAAACACTGATCAATCTTCACTTGTGACAAACCCCTCAAAAGCCCCAAATCAAACAAACACTGTGACCACGTCATCACGTACCCTATTCAGGCAGCCAAAGAGAAGACTAGCACGTCTTATACTTTAATTCTACATCTGTGTCGTCTTTCATGTGCTAATGGGTGTCAATCTGGGAGAGATACTTGACTGGTGACAGTTTCAGGAGAGGCTGTAAGGGAAGATAAGAACCAGCGGACGACAAAACAGCATAGCACAGCATATCTAATGGAAAGAACAGAGTGACTCAGGTTTGATACCGCCACACAGGTTTTTTCCTTCTACTCGTTTTTAAAGGGTTTCCAATGTAACAGGACACAAATTTCCAGCAAATGCATTCAACACATCTTAATTCCATTTGCATGCAGTTGTGTGACTCGCTCTGATCCATTTTCCGGCCAGCGTGTTCAGCGGAACTACTGGGTGAAAACAGATACTTCCAACATTTTAGCAGGATTCTCATTTTCACTGCTGTTTAAATGCGCAGGATATTAGATTAAGAGCAACAAAGGCTATTTTCATTAGGGGCATGAAAACCCCCGGTCTTGGTTCACATGAGGTTTGGAAAAAGGGGAAAGGGGAATGAGATGAGGGCTTCAGGGGAAGAGCTCAAATTAGATTGACTGAATTCACAAAGTGTGACCCCACCCCCTTACAACTACACACTTAGTACATGCCGCACCTCAAACCCCAAAGCCAGCCCCCCAACCCCCACTATTTCTAAAAGCCTTTGAGGAAGAGAAGTGGCAAACAATCCCATTTAGTGGACTCACTGATCACTGACAAGAAATGTCTCTTATTGTACCAGTAGGTATGGTCTTTTGTTAATCCAAAACAAGGTTTCCCACATTTTTGTCAGCTAAAACCCCTCTGCCCAAGACTAAAATAAACCCATCGTAGATCTCAAGGGAATTGCAAGTATCTTTCAAAATATAAATGACAACATCTTTTAGAAAAATTTAATTTAATGAATTTGTCAGAGTCATAGCGTCGTGAGCAAGCGCTCTGAAATACAGTGAAGCAGTGCTTCGAAAGTCATGAGTTTGAGTCCTCTCTGCTCCCCCCAAAATTTCTTTTTACCCTTGCACTGTCATCGAAATAAAGACAAAGACATTTAATTTATTTATGTCAAAAAAAAAACCCTAGGTTTGAAATGGGATCTTTTTTTAAGTCAGTTTAATGCAATTTAAGTTGAAATGACTTGATTGCAATTAATTTAAGGCAGCAACTTTTTTTTATAGTGTAGTACAAAAACAATTATTCAAATAAATAATTTAACAAAACTCGTCTAAGAAAAAAGAAATGGTTGGTACGTGAAGGAGTGAGTGAAAAAAAATCCTTAAAGATCTTTGAGCCTACGTGTTTGAGGCCTCTAGGACACTATGAACTGTTCTTGTGTCAGTTAAGCCTAAAGACCCTGCAGGAGGTCACTTAGGCTGTGCAGAGCAAAACCAAAAAAAGTCCCCCTCCCAACACACAAAAGAGGGACACAGAATTAACCCCTGCAAGGGCCCTCTCCCATCTACAAGCCTAAATGAGCCTCACAGGTGCAGCGAGAACCTTGTGCATGTGTATATCAGCTAGAGGGGGCCTACTTGGTTCATTTATCTCATTCATTATGCTTGGATGAGATTTGGTGTCTTTGGGCCAAGGGGAGAGAGAGAGAGAGAGCGTGAACAGACTCTAAACATAAATGACATTTGTGGTGTTGTCTTCCACGGTCTCGAGTGCCAAAAGCACGCGTGCAATGCAGTCGCACTCTGGATCAAAGACTTTATAGAGTCAGCTGCCTAATGCTTTGACCTCAAGCATGCTCTGATCTCAGCAAATAAGCCCATCACTATCCTGAAATATCCACATCTTTATCACCAACGTATATGAAACGGCTAAGCTTAGGTGTCAAACACAGAACACATCCCAAAGGGAAGACCATTTTCACTTTGGATGCACCAAAACTCAAAAGCTATTCAGAAACATCATTGAATGCCATTCATCAGACTAGGACATCACTCAGATCAAACAGTAAACCAGTAGGCTAATTGCAAACTAATTGCACCGCTTTGATTTCCCAGACAACTGTCACCATTGTCAGCACCGTTCTTTGAGATTCAACATCAAAGCCGATTGCTAGTTAACGTAATTATCAGTATACAGGCAAATGTCATGTGTCACTGGCTCTAATCAACCAATAACTATGGGGTGGAACCTCAATTATTGAAACTTAAACCAAAGTAATTTCACCCTATTACTACAAACTGTGTTTACACACTGTCAAAATGACATTAAACCACTATTTGCATATCTGTCTCAAATTTTTTTTTACAGAGAGCGGAGGGGGATTCATGCCTCACTGGAACCAAATAATTACCAATAACAGACCTGCTAATGTAAGGAAACTTCTCCAGAGAGCTATCACATGTAATAGCAGTTAAACTGCTTAGCTAAGACTTACTTTTATTTCTTGACAAAACATTTCTGTGCTTCAGATCAGGGGAAGCTAACTTCAAGCTAATTGCCCACACATGTCCTAGACTGACCGCTCCGCGGATGGCTCCTTTTGCCAGAAAAATTAAGAGCGTTGTCAAGTACTTTCTTGGACGAAAGTAACTATAAATGCCTCCAGATCCCAAGCAATAACCATTTTCAGCTTTAAGCTGAAACAACTGTCGGAAGAGAGTGTTACTTTAGCTGTTAGGCTACATGGCTGCCATGTGCAATCAGGGAACGAGCGCACAGGCTGCTTATTGACTAACACTTCAAACGGTGTATTGGTTTCATAGGCCCTCATTGCCCATCGAGCTTGAAACCGAATATAGAAGTCATTTCCTCTGTAGTCTTTATCAGAACCATCATCTAGATCCACAATATGGGCCCCTCAGTCAAGCTGGGCCAGAAAACATCTGCATGGTTAAGTACATTAGCATTTCTGAAACATTATTGCAGCCAAGACATGTACAGAAGTTCATAACATGATTTTACTCAAATCACATTGGTAATTCATTAAACTAAATGACCTATTGAAGTTATTTTCTATAAAAGAACGGCTATAAATGACTATAAATTCCAAACCATAACGTACTTTAGTTTGAAGTAAAGGCAATTAACCTTTATCTCTGCAACATTCTCCCTACTACTTTGCTGTCGGGTTCTGGTTAGGTTGATTCACTTTCAAACCCAGGTTGTCTTGACCATTGTTTTGACGAACAACGACATTGATGTATTGGGTGAAAGGGACAGGGTATTGTCCAGACTGTCCTGGTGTTTGTATGCCCCTAGCATGCTTAGTGGCACTCAAGAATCCCAAGATCCCTCGAATCCCTCAGGCTCTGTCACTGCTCAGCACTCAAGAAACAGTAAAGCACAGTGTGGCATGACAGCATGTGTAAATTATTAGCCCATGGGAGCCCCACATGTAAGAATAAAGCGATACTAATCTTGCATACATAGCAGATGGGAAGCAGCTGCAAGAGAGACAAAGATTCTGCAACATTCTTCCACTGCAGAAAAGGCACCTCAAGCAAGGGTCATTAGTGTGAACCACTATCTCCACTGGAACAGGCTTTGAATTGGTGCATTGTCAGAGTAAAGGGCGGAAGACAGAAAAGTATTCCTCCAGGACAAGAAAACTCCCACCATCTAAGACTCTAGGAATGAGACAACATGAAAACTAGGTCAAATTCATAAACATTTTTACATGTCACCATAAACAACAATGAACAGTCGCAAAATCAATGTCATGAAGAATGTGCTGAATTTAAAGGCCAACGAGATACCAAGGAATCTATAAAAAAAAGGCAATTCTCGCAAGATAAAGCACATTACATGGTATAATTTAATTTCAGCCCGGGACTGAGTCATTCTAATTAAGCTCACTTGAATGTAAAATGTCTGAAGCCAGCACAAACTGAGCACATATGACACAAAAAAGAATTGAGAGACAAAGGGAAATATAAACCCTTTTTATTAAATCATACATTAGCAGGTTATCAGGCCTGACACCAGGCTAATGGAATTTCCTTTATTATTATTTTTTCTTTCTGAATTTTCCTATCCTGCCAACCTTCCTCCACCAGAAAAGACTTTTGGCACCTCATGAAAAGTAGGAGTTGCAGACCTTCATGCCCATTTTTGTGTCTCAATTTATGGAAATAATATAAATGTATTCATCTAATACTATGATGTAGCATAATACATGTAATTCATTTGTTTACAATGCAAATTTATACTCAGAGTACAAATTTTGCTTTAGATAAAAGATTATTATTTTTTTTTTAAAGCAGCTACATTACCTCATACAGGCCTTAACAACATCCCATTCCTAGACTACATCTGATTCTTAAACAGTTAAAGGAAAAGGTCAGCGCAGAGGTCACTGATGTAAATGGACATCATGGATTGAGCAATTACAGATTCACTATAAAAGGCTTTGAGTCTCTGTTGCTAACTCTACTAACTGCAAGCACACTCTCTCCATTTAAAATTGTGGATTCATATGAAAAATGGTTTATAAAGTTCACAAGCATTTGCACGTGTTCTGGATATTTTGCATGAGAGCCTTTTGCATTCACTTATTCAATTATTAGTGAATGAGACGCAATGAATTCCACATTCACCCCAAACATAAGTGCCTTCTGGGTTATTTGGTGAACTTAATTTGAACTTTCACTCACCCTACACAGAAACCACACTAAACTTTTAAAGTTTCCAAAACTGTATAAAATCTGATATTTCTATCTTTAGGGATCACTAGATCCTGGCTACTTCCTCTCGCTTTCTCATCCCAGGCAAATAATGCCCTACGTCCGGAAGCATGGTTTAATCCTCTCAGACCCAGAAGTGAAAAGAAGGAACAAGACAGAAAAGGCAAATCCTCATGTGAGGAGGCCCCGTCCGCACTTCGACATCCTCAAATGGCTGGTTGAGTATAATCCCTAAAAGCATGCCGCAAGCAGGTCATTGACAGAGAATTAATGTTTGGTGTGTGTGTGTGAGGTGGATAGTTGTCTAGATAACGGTCACCCCCCGCACAACCTTAGAGGTTGCTTAGGGCAGTGATAAGAAGATTGTAAATGGATGGCTAAATGCTTCTGGACAGCTGAAGAGCAAAAGGACAGTTCAGGACTAAAGATGGGATAAAAGGTGAAACGTTTGATGACAAACCAAAACTAATGTTTCAATTTTCCAATTAAAGGCCATATTTAGTTAAATAGTTGCTGTAAAAAGTGCAAAGAAATTAACTTTAAATTCTCAATTTTTTTATTTAAATTCACTATTTAACTTAAAAATATTTTTTGTATTTATTTATTATAAATATAAAAAATATATATTTATATATATATATATATATATATATATATTTTTTATATTTATAATTATTATATTTATCATTATTTATTATATTTAAAGTGAATTTCTTTAATAGACTGTCTAGATAAACTGTCTGCATCAAATATCAACCAGAAGTACCTTTGTTTGGACATGTGACGACAAATGAATGTTCAGCTACACTGGATATTCCGAATAAGGTCTTTACATGACCCAAAATTTAAATAATTACATTGTGAAATTGGCCACCTTTTTTTTAATGCATAATTACAGCAGTTTATCAGTATATGGGCTAAGCATAAATGATTCACAATGCTATAAATCTTGACATGTAATATATTATGCAGATTTGGACCTCACACACATACAATGCACAAACAATTCATTGTCATACAAGTGCATTGCTCTTTGTGCAGAACCATGAGTGGTGGGAGAAGATGGAAGTGGCTGTGGCTTTTTAATTCTAATTTCAGCCTTCGAGTAGAGGAAGCGACAAGGGTCCGGCGAATTGTGATTGGCATGAGAGTAGGAAGCTCTTTAAATTTAGCCTCTTTTTTTAGAGGAGGAAATAATTACCACGGCGCATTGCCGCTAAACAACAACAGCTCAAGCACTGGGCTTTATCACATCACTATAGTTATTTATAATGTTTAGGAGTCCTCTCTTCTTATGAACATGAGGGAGCATTCGTATGAAAATAGATGCGGTAAGTGCCAGCAAAGCCCTCCAACGTTCTGCCTTTCACCCCTCTCACAGCGCTCACACCTGGCTGTTTATGAAGGGGCAGTTGAAAGGGGACATTATGGCCCTGTGCTACAATAGAGGACGTCTGTGCCCAGGCCTCTCAGAGAATGGATGCAGCTGCCACGCTGAGAATGACCACGTTTAAAGGTCCTCGTCGTCACAGTGTGTGTGCGTGCCTGTGTGTGAGATAGCATTAAATGATGGTGAGGGGGTTGGTCAGCTCAAAGACTCATGGAAAAATGTGTTTAGTTAAGAAAATGAAAGTACTGGGAACTAAAGTACTGTAGTACTGTAATTAAAGATTAAACAAATAAATATATCGAAAATAAAATTAAGATAAACAAAGAAACAAACAAACTTTGGTATATTACTTGCATGTTTTTAACAAAAACAAATATTTAATTTATTTGTAACATGCAAGTTAAAAAGCAAAGATATCAAAGTTTATTTGTTTATCTTAAAGATCAATAACATTAAATTAATAGATAGATAAATATTTATTTGTTAAATCTATTACATTGTATTTCTTTAAAACATGTTAAATATTGTATTTAATTATCTTGCATGTTTTAAAGAAATACAATTTCAATAAATGTAAATTGATTAAACAAATAATTAAATAATTAATAGAACATAGAAAAATAAATAAAATGAATAAACAGATAAGATAAACAAAGAAAAACTTTGCTATTTAATATTTAACTTGCATGTTTTAAATAAATAAACATCTTTATTTATTAATTTGTTTGTTTGTTCATTTATTTAAAACAAAGTATTGCAGTAGAAAATAAATCAATATATAAATAGAAAAAAAATGCTATCACTGATTTTTATATATATAAATAAAAATACGTTTAAAAAAAAAGCTAAACTGAATTTGAGATCTAAAAAAAAATAAAAAAAAATAAAAAAAATAATAATAATATAAAGCCACAAAGATCACCACGGAATATCTAAATGGTCCATTTTCTTTCCTACTCGGCACTTTTACTACCAAATGTGAACTGCAATGCTGTGACCAGCAGCGGTCATCTTTTAGGACATTGAAACAGATCACATGGGCTTGCCCTACAACAGGTGCAAATTCCAGTAATACCTCTGTGTTTGGGAGTATTGTGCTTTTATCGGAGCCAGTTGCACATGGCGGATAACCGGCCTTGATTCAGAACTGGTATAACTCTCTCTTCAGTTTCAAAAACACACAAGATCTGTCTGTTTCCCCCATAATAATTCACAGCCTAATGTTAGGACTGTGAGGCCAGGGCTATATTTAGCCTTTGTGCATGTGTGTCCATCTACAAGCAGGAAGCCCACTACATCTTAAAAGGCGCTGGTGGGGCTCTGCTGTCATCTCGGTGCTAATTGGGTGCCCATTTAAACAAAAGGCAATAAACAAGGACCAGAGAGGAACCTCTTGACAGCCATAAAAAAGCCAGTTTGTGAGAGGAATCCTATTCTAATCTCCAAATGACAGCCACTTTCCCCCACAAGCAGCTAAGAAAAGTCCACCATTTAAGGAACGAGAGCTTGACATGGATCAGGTTCATCTCAGCACGACTACTGTTCATAGAGCTTCCTCTGAAATCAACCATGAATTTGTGCAGATTTGGGGGTTACATTAACATATGACGTAAAATCTGTTATGCAGCCTGAACCACAATTGCATAATGTACCCATAATAAAATCTATTCGCTCCACACTAAATCTTTTATAGTTGTCATAACCATCCGGTATTCCTCTCTGGAGTTTATTTACTCAAATTTCCTCCAAATTATGCACTGTTATCTTTAATATACTATTAAAGTTTGTTAATATTTTGAATTAGGTTTGATGTTTGATATTTTGCGTTTTCATTTTAATTTTAGTTATGTTTGTCACTTTTTATTTTATATATATATATATATATATATATATATATATATATATATATATATATATATAGTTTAGTTAATGTAGATCTTATTTCAAATGAAAATTTTGATGGTTTTAGTTTTAGTTAATGATAATAACATTGATTAGCACAGCATGCAAAAACAGTGAATGGCAGTGTGACTCTTCCAGCCAGATGGGCAGTCCAAGAAAAACCTCCCGCTAGTGGGTGATCTGGCTTTCGCACCACTGGTGTGAGAGCATTCTTTGGAACAAAACAACTAATAATCTCATTAGGCCACATAATTTCCTCTGGTACACATTCTTTGACCAAATGGCAGAATACAACTTGCAGAGTCAAAAGAGAAAGAAAGGGAAGGACCGTGGAAGTGTAAGCTAAAAAAAAAAAAAGAAGAGGTTATACTTTTCAGCTGTGCAAGTGAATGAAATGTAAACAGTGCTTTAGGGAACAGCTTTAGATCTTAGCAAACATTGCTGAGGCTCTCTGTTCCACTTTGTAACCCTACTGGCTGGCAGGGAGCTCAGCCTCTTGTCAAGCACCAATCTTTTGTAGTGCTCCCCTGACACTCAGCCAAGCTTCTTTCTCAGGATGTGCTTGCATATGCATGAAGGAAGGACCGGCCGGCCGGCCTCACCCCCGCCACTAGAAGCCAAAACTCTGCACTCTATCCTGGACGGAAATACATTTCACTGCCTTATTAGCAGTTCCTGAGCTCCTCACATGATAATTTGAAGAATAGTTCTCAACATCAAACCCAGAACCATCCCCATCCACTGTCTTGGAACGCCTACCCACATTTCAGACCAGAAAACAAGAGAAGTAAATAAAAGAATACTTGTTATACAATCCCACTTCCTCTTAAAAGAGATCTTGATGGCCTGTGTTCTCTGCAAAACGGTGAAAACAGATCAGTCTAGTTTATTCACCCCTCCTTTCCTCTCCTGCCGACTATCATCCTTGTTTACTTTCTTTCTCAGTTATAGATAGCAGCCAGCCAGAACGCTTGATTTCCAGGTGATTTCCTCCAGCCGATGTGGAGTGCTGATTCAGATCCTGCATGTTTAGACAGTGCTGAGGACTGAATGGAGGCTGGGGATATAGTCCAGACCTAAATTGGCAATGGTTTTCTCCATGACAAAAAACTAAAATTCCCCTTCTCTCTATATTGGACATTGATACACCACAGAATTAGTTAGAAAAATTATCATGTCATCATTTACTCACCCTCATTTTGATCCAAACCTGTATGACTTTCTTTTTTCCTGTGGAACCCTAAAAGAAAAACATCTTTGTGCAAACAGTTTTTTGACCCCTTTGATTTTCACTGTATGGACAAAAACAGCTGAAATATTATTCAGAACATCTTTTGTGTTCCACAGAAGAAAGGTTCAGAAAAACAGTAAATTACCATTTTCATTTTGGGCAAACTATTCATTTAGTCTAAAAGCAGGATGGCCATCATCTGCAATTCTTTGTCAATCCCAACATGGGATTTCAGAGCACTGAGCTCACAAATCCAAAGAGACTTTACACATTAAACAATTACAACGAGCTACAAGTCTCTCTCACTCATATAGTTAGCTGTGCTGTCTTATCCTTTTCTAATCATTCAACAGTCATTTGGTGAACTTTAATTGAACTTTAACTTACTGAAGAGTGTCTGTGTTGGTTTCCAGTTTCCAGTGACACAATGCCAATTTAGGCCTGTACTCTTCTCCATGCCTTCATTCAGGCCTAGGTAATGGTTTCTTCCATGACAAAATAATAAAATTCCCCTTCTCTCCACATTGGACATTGATACACCACAGAATTAAGAGAAAAACATTTTGAAATCCATCAACTGCGGCTTGTTGTCCATCCTAGTCATGGAACCTGAGATTTGTGTTTATGCTGTGCTCTGCTAAGGATGGAAAAAGGGCATCAGTATTCATCTTCATGGCAACTAAACCCTGAAAAGGTTGATCCATTTGAGAAGTTTGTCTCTTAAAAAGAAAAAATGAAGAACTGTTTCCCTCTTATCTGTAAGAACACTCAAAAAAAAAATTGAATTCAAAAGTCAAGAAAAGCTTGGTATTTCATTCTTACACAAGCCTTTTGACCTGCGTTAGATGAGTGCAAAAGCATCTGGAAATGTCCTGCATGACCTTCAGGTCATAGCACCGCTAGCACTGTTAGGCATCATCAAGCAGGTTTACATCTTCAGAGCTGCTTTTTCACAGAACACACACCAAGGCTCCCACAAGGGTTAATAAGTTGTTGAAGCCAAGAATAAGATTTTCTTTGCCACCCACGTGGATCAGAATTCTAAGCTAAGACAACAATATGACTCTTAGCCCTTTCATATCTCAGTATAATGCAGCTCATACTTTTTGTACCTTACATCCTGTTTGCTGAAGACTACAGAAAGACTCACCCATCCCTGTGAATTCATCAGTTTAAGTTCTCATCTTTTCTGTTATTGCAACATATCAGTTACTGTAATTATTTGCACATTGGTTACACTGAACACTGTGTACTTGACAATATTTCCCCAGCAGCATAAAGTATTAGCTGTTCCTCTTGATTCTACACGCACACGCAATACAAAATAATAAAATGGAAACAAGGATAAATTAAACATTTTAAATGTACACCGACTTAAGATTAAAATGCATATAAGAAAAGATCCTATTAAAATCACATTTTACTTAGGAGTTGTAATACAGCAGGTAAACCTAATTGAACTATAGATATTTTAGGGCATTATAAAATTTTTGATTTAGTTCAATAGTCTCACTAATGGTTTCTACTTACTGTAGTTTTGCCCATTTGAATTTGTTCACTAAAATGTTTCATACTTAGCAAAATTTTAATCTGGAATCATTGTCAGATTAGTGAATGAATTGTTATTTTGCATCTTTTAATTGTATCAGATGAACCGGTTCACCTAACCATTGTGAATTATTTATTCATGAATTGGACTCAAAGTAATTGTATACAGTCAAATAATCCTCAATTAACCCACAAACTTCAAGAACAGTGACAATGCAGAAATGCATGCATGCTGGCAAATCTTGAGCAAATAATCTACATTGTTCAATATGAAATCAGTCAGACAGCTTTTATGGTAGTTGGCACATTTGAGGGAATAATAATGATCTAACATGTTATGTAGATTGAAAGCAATTCAAATTTAAATGTCTATTTGTGCTTCAAAATGCCCTGTATGCTGGATAAATATAACTGCTTTATTTCAGCAGCTGCATGAGACATTTGACCAAATATTCTGCTTATATTAAACTCAGTACATGTAAATGCCATTCTGTTTATTAATTCAAGCTGTGAGTGCACCGTGGGATTCGGGTTTTTATGAAAGGTTTAGATTCACAGGTTGTGTACACAGTCGATAACACTCTGATTTACCAAGTGTTTTCCTAAGCAGCCATGTAATCCTCTCTACATCAGCCGTGTGGCTCAGCAAAGCCTCTGCAGTCGAGTAACTCTAAAAGCCAGTGGATCCCTCTTGCTTATGGAATCAGATGTGAAGTAGCCATGGCACTAGACAACCCCTCCCAAACATTTTTTTTTTAAATGACATTTCAAAGAGGAATATACATCTAAAATGGCACATTAGTGACCACCCAGATTTTAGACTGGATTACTTGTGTGAACGTTTTCTTGTAGGACCCAAACAATTCCCTTCACTCTCAGTTAAAACCAGAGCCAGCTGGCTTCACATCACCACACTGCCAAGACCGTATGGCGCTGACAGCAGGCCAAGTTCCACACTAGCGTTTCTCCTTCAACCCTTTTAGACAACACAACCTTATGGAGAAAATCATCTCCAAACACCTTGCCAACATTGTCCCCAGCCAACGCGATCCAGACCAAATACTGGATCCAACTTCCTGCTCCTACGTCATCCATTTGCAAGCGTGAGGCCTTTCCTGTGATTTGGATCTCCCATGAAGAGTCCTATGCAGTTTTATGCCAAAGCATGAACCAGTCGAACTGAGACATGCGTTGAACTGCTGTTGACTGAAAAGGCCAATATACTCAACCCTTCACAGGTTTTAGAAAAAAAAACAAAAAACACAAGAACGTGGTGGGGCTGCATCCAAGCCAAGCTGGTGAACTCAATTGTCATGTGCATGCAACATTAAACAAGGGGGACATCTGGAAAGGAGTATAATGATCATTAATAGAGCTATAAGTAGAACTGCATGTGCCCTCAAAATGGTGCAGAGCCCAAACAAGGTGTTTTGCATAGCGCGGTGGCGTCTCAGTGCCATTTTTTTGTTCTCCAATAAAAGTCAGTGGGTTTTTATTATAGAATGAGATCACCGGAGATGTGAAAAGAACAGTTGCCCTTTGACCTTGCATGTGTGTAGCAACATATGCTCTTAGATAAGTCAAGTTGGTGTGAACTCTCACATCCATCTAGGCTCTTATCTGTCAAGGCTTAGCTTTACATTGCAGCTGAGTCTGAACAAAGACAAATAGGCTCAGTTATGGCTCAACGAAAAGGTCTACTTAAATGCCTAAAAACAATAAAAAACTCGTCATTTACTTTTATTCATTACATTCACATTGTTCCAAACCTGTATGATTGATAAAATACCTCCTTGTCCATACATTGCATGTCAAAGGGACCCAATTTCGTTTTGAACCCTATTGACTTCCATTGAATGTACAAAGATATTCTTTAAAAGATCTTTTATTTTCTACAGAATTACCTTCTTTTTTTTTTTTACCATTCCTTAAGCGTAGAGAACATTGGAAATATGGGTGGATTTAAATGGAAGTAATGAAAAAGCTTAACTTACCCATGTTAGATGTGATCTCACTTGGAGACTAAAGGCTATCTTACCATTCAATACCACCTCAGGACACCAGCTTCATCTTCAGGACTTGACCATACAAACTAATGATAGTTATTTTCTTCTCTGCAGTCGAAAGAGTTTAACAAATACTTTAAAGGGATAGTTCTGTTTTATCATCACTTACTCACCCTCAAGTTGTTCCAACCCTGTATGAGTTTCTTTCTTCTGTTGAACACAAAAGAAGATATTTTGAAGAATGTTGGTAATCAGACATTTGACGGTAGCCATTGACTTCCATATACTGTCAACTTTCTGGTTACCAATTCTTTCAAATATATATTGTGTTCAACAGAATAAACTCATACAGGTTTGGAACAACGTGAGGGTAAGAAAATTATGACAGACCTTACATTTATGGGTGAACTATCCCTTTAAACTGCCTCCCTTGTTTTGTGTTTGCTCCTTGCTTGAAGCCATAAGACGTATTAAAATGCATGAGGTTCTCCTTGCCATTTAAAACAGAGCTGATTCTGCTCGCAAAGACCACGATTGCACACACATGGCAACGAGTGGACCCCCAGAGACTGAATGTCATTGTTTATGACTGGGAAAGCAAAATATCCTCTGGCGGTATTTGGCTAGGGACCTGCAGTGCTGACCTAAATTGGGGCATTAACGAGAATTAGCACTTAGGTGACTTACAGAAACAACCCCAGACTTGGTTCAGTGAGGGTCACTGCAGGTGACGGAGATGGAGACTTAAGCTGTATGGAGAACCGCTGCTTTTTTTTTTTTTTTTGAAAAAGAAAAAGAAAAAAAAGAAAAGGTTTGCTCTGTTCAACAGACCATACAGAATGAACATTTAGGCAAAGCCGAGGGTAAACAGAGAAGAATCTCCTCATCGGGAATGCCAGAACAAATGAAGGACAAAGAGCCTTCTGAAAAAGGAAGACACACATAGCCTTCTCATCATGTTCTTGCCCCTTTGTTGGTCCAAGTACTAAAGCTGTTGGGTCAAAACTAAATGTATTTAACCTCTGGAGAGGTCAGATGAGTTTTTCATCAACATTCCCAACAAGGCTTTGACAGCAAGACACCATAAAAACCATTACCGCCCGTTAGTTTCCATTATTTCAGTTATTTACTTTGTGAAAAATAAATTCGAGGTATTCATTTCAGTATCAATGTCAAGAAGTTTTTGGTGATGAAGCAACAGGATGCCTGCAAATTCTCCTGGTGTGGACCTAATCAAGAAATCAACACATACCAGTCATAATTTACAAGTTTGTTCTGGCCACTGGTTGTCAGTAGGAAAGCAAAGAGATCTAGAGATGACTGAATCTCAGTTTAAAGAGAAAATAACCTCAGGGACAACAGTTTAAAAGGGAGGGGTCTTGTTCATGAGAAGGAAATGGGAATAAGTGTTAAGAACAGTTACTTGCGTGCTTCATATTGCTACATTTTAGTAACAGTGACCTTTAACAGCAAACCACCGACACTGGTTCTCACGCACACATACGCAAACTTAATTCTCTCACACCACGACACGACTTCATCCATCAGTTGGTGCACAGATGTGCGATTTCCCACCATGTGTATTTTAGTAAACAGTACAATAAATAGCAGCCTCGAATTGGCACAATGTCTGGTTCAAATCATTGAGAGGTGGCCGAGCTTGTCTTCTCTAGAGATTTAGATGGTATCAAGCTAAACGAACTAGCATGGAAAACCCTCTGTGGGCCACATCAATCCTCTTTCGGCCCTCTTGCAGTCTGGGACAGCAGCGGTCTGGAGGTGTTGTGGGCTCAAGCTATGAAGTGTGAAAGGAAAAAGGATGTCAAACAGACAAGGTCTTCATTAATCAACCCTTCCTCAACGCCTGTCTAGAAGGCTTGTTGATAGTATGCTGCGTAAAAAAAGACCACTATTTTTAACAGAACGTCACACGGAGCTCATATTTTCCAACATACCATTAGTCTGTCAAAGCCGCAACTTAGCCATTGTTATTTCTAAAGGAGGCTGTCAGGAGAAGTTCTACATTGTTATGACCTCATGCATGTCTGCTTTGAGCTCATTTTCAGCTCCTGCCATGTACACAGAAAAAAAATAAAATAAATTGTTCGTTTTGTTTATAAAATAAATGATAAATAAATTAAAAAAAAATATATAATTTAAAAAGTCAATTTTATTTGTAATACATTTAAAAAAAATAAATGAATTAAATAAAACAATTTTTTTTTAAGTCATAATTGTTTATAATAAATAAATTCTGTTAATAAAATAAAAATGTATAGAATTTAATAATAATAATAATAATAATAATAATAATAATAATAATTATTATTATTATTATTGTGATTATTATCATTATTATTGTGATTATTATCATCATCAACAATAATAATAAATTGTATATTATTTTG
The DNA here is from genome assembly GCF_951802725.1 of Rutilus rutilus. Classification (NCBI taxonomy): domain Eukaryota; kingdom Metazoa; phylum Chordata; class Actinopteri; order Cypriniformes; family Leuciscidae; genus Rutilus; species Rutilus rutilus. The sequence goes on from NC_140228.1 coordinate 14,500,085, forward strand.
ATTATTAATAAATAAAGTTACTTCCAGATAGAATTGCCGAATTGCAAAGTCAAGATGAAAGCAATGAAAGTCAGGGCAATGAAAAACCTTTTCAGGGTTCATGTCTTGCCTTTTCCCTGGAATGTTTGCTCTAGGCTTCTACAGGGAGATCCCTCAATGGATCCAACACTCACAAGACTCTCACAAGATAAGATAAGCCAGAATTTAACACTGCCCATCAGAGGCCCTACAGGATACATGGGTATAGATATCAGTGTTAAGAAAATAGACTGTCTGAGCGATTTGTAATTGGACTGATAAATCTGACATTTTAAAACTAGGGAGGCAGACATTTCCCTTCACTAGGCACTTCTCTAGCAGTGTCCGGCCCCTTTACTGACCAGAGGGTCAGTTGGCTTGTCAAGTGATGATGTATAGCGTTTAAGTATTGGACACCTTTCCCTTCAGCCTGAGGAGATTTCCATCCTCAGACAACCATGTTGTGTTTGTTGTTAATAGATAGAGAGCTCTCCTGGAGCATCACAATGCAAACAATGGGGCTCGTCAGTGGCTTCCTTTTACAAGTGACAAACAGCATTGATTTATAAAAGGCATGCAGTCACTAGACTAGCCGCTTAATTGACAGAAGTATGGAAGCCATTTCTACTTTATAAAAAAAAAAAAGTTCTTTCATTTTTCAAAATAAGAAAAAAAAAGTGCTATTTTTAAACATTTATTATTAACAAATATTAGAAAATATTTGCAAGTACTAAACATGTTCAAGCATCAAAAAATGTCTGTAAAAATCAAACACTAGAATTTATTGGTATATTAATTAGTTATAAACTACCTATAACTGGCCACAATTTTGACATCGATAGCATAGGGAAAAACTGCCATATAGCCTAGATATTTTTAATATCTCATAATTTGGCAGCCAGTATATTAGGCTAGTGTTACTTTAAGACCTGACACATGGACCCGTTGTTTTATATAGCCAATAGCAATAGGCCTATACTTGTCTTTATGTGCATGCACATGTGAGCACAAAATCTGCAGGAATAAGTAAAATTATCCTGAATACGTGCAATCCCACGGCAAAATTCAAGCCCTGTAACACCAACAATATTCATCCGGAGCAAATTAAACGAGTGAGTAAAGGGCAAAGAGTTTGTTCAATTCATTGCAATTCAATTAGCAATTCAATTATTCAATTGTGTGTCAACTCACGGTCGGAGAGATTAAGCAAGAATGCGCAAGCTGGTATTGTGTATCCTGCAGAAGAGTTTTAGATATTTCAGTATCGATATGTATCGAAAAATCAGTATATTTCTATATTTACACGCTGAAATCCACCCGCATCATGCGGGTTGGCGGATGTTGATGTCAAGCCCTGGTTTGACAGTTAATTTAGTCTCAGTAGGCAATTACAAAAAGGGAATTCTGCATTCAAACGATCCAAAGTTTAGACTAAAATAACAGTGCGACATCATATGCATAGACTTGATGATGGGTTCCCACCCAGTCAACATGCATGCTTCCATTTTATGGCAAAGCTGTGGTAGGCCCAGGTGAATACAAGGAACGAAGACCAAATGTGCAGTCGATTGATTGTTTGCATCCCAGAACCTCTTAGGGAGAAATTGCCCCTACACAAGCCCCTTCTCATAATGAAGAGGAGACTTTGAGAAGCTTTATTTGTAGTGAAACAGGCACTGGAGGTATCTAAAGGCTTCTGCACCCCCAGGCTCTGGAAAATAAAATTATGGAAAGTTTTCAATACCTTCCATGTTAGACAGAGCATGATGGGCTAATTCTAGGAGTGGCAGCACAATGGGAGATGTTTCTTAAAGGAACGGCGAGGTAAAAGGGGGACTGCTCACTTAGCTAAATTGAGCGTGCCTCATCCTTCAAGAGTCTGTGTTTACGGAAGAACAAATGAAAGCACCTCACAGTTGGTGCTAAGGAATCCCATAAGCTCCTCCAGACGTGCCATTCCTACTGTAGAGCTGGAAAATATCATTTAATTGTATATCAGAAAGTGTTTGCTAATTCAAGCAATTTGCCAGATCTGATGTAGAATGCAAGCTGGAACACAACATTTGTGAAATGAAATAAAATGCATGAGCACCGCATGGTTATTTCTGGTCAGCTATTATTTATCTTGGCCAATATCTCAAATCAAACATCATCGGGTGACGTTTCTGCTTTTCAGTGCTTGATAAAGTTTCAAAGGCCACAACGTTGTAATGTTGTCATGCTCAAATTATTAAATGTACCAAGTTTCAGGTATTTTTTTTTTAAATTGCTGTAGTGATGAAAATTGCAGTGCAGCCAGAGCATCAAAGCACTTGCGCTTCTGAGTTGCTCTGATCTGTCAACCAGAAAAATATGTAGAGGCAACTTCAAAAGGACACATTTTCTGTGAGGGGGCCAGTCATATAAATGTCATTACATTTATTCCTGGACCTATGGTAAAAGATCCTTTCATACCTGCATGAAAATTGGTCTTTATGAAAAAATAATTGAAATCATTTCACAGAAAATACGACAAGCACCAACATCCTCCTCTTTATACATGCAAGCAATAAAAATATCTTGTATAAGCAAGTGTTTAAACATCAGCCCTGAAGGTTAGTAAAGTCATAATACATTCAGATTTTACAATTTTGGGAAAGTTCACCTTTATTGAAGTTAGAGCATTAGTCAACATGAAATTTTTACTACAAGGATGTGATTTCACAAGCCTGACAAATCAGAAATTTATTTCTGGTTCTTTAGTGCATGCAAAAAAGCCACTTTCCTTTTCAGTTGATTTTGAAAAGTACATGGATTTACTTTAAACTGTATTTAAGCTTGGCTTGCAGATGGATAACCGAATCCATTCAATCATCCAACTAAATAAAAGTAAGTAAACCCAATAAGGCAAAAAGATTGAGAAATGTAGTAGAAAGAGTAGGCCATAGTTCAACATTTCAGCTGTAGAAAACAGAAGATCAAAGGTGCAGAGACAGATTCAGAACCCTTCATTTCAGGTCAGGCTAATTTCAAAAGCCTTAAAGTTGGAATGTTAAATTGTGGGTCGGCAACCAATTCACACCCTTTTGGTTGGACTGCAAAAGGCTTCCAGCTGAAACCAGTTACAATAACACATCCCTCCAGAACCAGACCAACTCAACCCTGCTGGAAATTGCAGGAATCCACACATTTACAGACTCTGCTTGCCAAGATAATACAATTTTATCATGTCTACTTAATGAGGGAAACTAGAGCAACTCTGTTCAGCGGCTGAAACCTGCTGAGAAAGGCAGAGAGAGAGTGTATGAAAGGCGGCAAGCAGAAAGTGACTGCCTTACAGGGCTTGAAATGTGAAATTTATAATACATTTTAATATATAATATCAGCAGGCTTCTACTGAATGGTGTAGTTCAGTCCGGCCAAAGAAAACCCAATAAGGAACCATTTGAATCAAGAAAGAGCAAGAAGGATCGCACAACTGTAGTATTAAAGGGGACCTATATGCCCCTTTTTACAAGATGTAATATAAGGCTCAGGTGTCCGCAGAATGTATCAGTGAAGTTTCAGCTTTTAAAATATATTTAATTTGCTTATTTGGCAAATAAAAATAAAAAAACACTTTCAAATTATGACTATATAAACATAAAAGCCTTCAAATTAGCCTTCCAAGCTGCCCTACAAATTGAAGTCATAACTAAAAAGCTTGACACTGAGGTACGCCATAAAAATTGGCGTAAAATGAGCTCAAAAACATTGCCAGCACATTGTATGTCTCAAACACTGATGGGTGCAGCAAAAATTAAATTGCAATTACCTGAACACGCTTCGGCAAATCCAACAACAGCCTTCTTGGCAAACCCATTTTATGATGAACAGACACAATAATGTGAGATTATAGAAAATATTTAAAATGCAAGAATGGGCAAAATACCTGGCAACTCAGTGCAGACAGCGATTACAAGCAAGTGATCTGTTAGTTTCTGTGGCCTTTCATCATCATGATTGATTTTCATCCGCTCGAGACTTATCCAAGCTCAATAGTCATTCAGACTGTAAAAAAAAAAAAAAAAAAAAAACTTTTAATGTTTTGGACCTGTCATTGTATTGCTCAATATCCAGGTTTTTAGCTTTATGTTCATTTTAATTCATTGGACTACAATTGGGACTTTCTTTTTTATAGCAGGTCACCTTTTTTTATTTTTGCGGTGAATTTTAATTTTCAGAAAAGATCTTTGATCTTGCATGACCATATAAAATTGGTTCATATCTGGGATATAAGACACATTGTTTTCCAGAGTTCTACCAACTAAAACCACTTACACTGCCCACATAGACCACTCCAAGTACATTAGATTTCAAATGTAGCATCTTAAGTGAAAGCCCAGTATTTCAGTAATAATACTGAACTAACTGACTGAATAAATTGCAAGTTCTCTAAAAACACACAGTGGATTAAAGGATAAAAGTCTCCCAGCACTCACTAAAAAGTTTTTGTTGCTATGTGATTAAAGCTCAGACATAATCAAAATAGAGTATGTAATGTTTTTAACTTATATGAGACTTGCCAGTTTTCAGGGCAATAACCACACCAAAAGCATCAACCACGTCATGTACTGCCATATTTTTCCATAAGTGATAACAGAAAGTCTGCCAGAACAATGAAGGCGGGATTTCGAGGGGCAGAGTTCTCTTGGCTTCAGATGTTTCCCCTTGGGACCATTACTGCCAATTCACTCGACTTCATATTGTTATGGATCCAAGTGGGGGGTCACTGTCAAGAGACATTCACCCAACCATTAGGTCTCCATAGAGCTCTCACAGTGCAACAGCCTGCAATTTAAACTCTGTATGCCTTGAGGCAGTCGGGACATAATAAATACAAAGCCAGTCAGGGACAGCAATGACAGTTGGAGATGTGATCCCTCAAAGTTTCTTTCAGCTCTGTGGTGGAGGGTGAGATCAGCGTTCCAGATGCCATTTATAGACCCTCGGGATCATTAATCAAACACGTTCACTACAAGAGATAGTGTAAGATATCATCGAAACCACTTCAAAACACTAATAAAAAAACCACACTGTTATACATATGACATCACAATATGATTCCAATTACCCTTAAATGTGTGATGTACAGTGAACAAATTTGTTGAATAAAGAGCGTGCGCATAATTTGAAGATAAAGTGGTTACATATGTCAAAGATAAAAACAAACAAGGTAAGTGTTTACAGAGCACAAAAAAGCGCAAGTAAGCTGCATAAATGGCCATAATGATTTTTAAAAGCTTCATTGATTTTAATTGATTTTAAGAAAACAGCTGACTTATTAACAACCTCATGGCAAGAGTAGACATTCACGTAATAAAACTACACTAAATAAATGCTGTCCAATTACAACCACAACCCCTTTCTGCATGGTTTTGGAGGGCTCAATAAATATACGTTCTGCATAACAAATTCGCAGTTGATTACTATATTATTTCCCACTGCTTTCAAAAGCTTCTATGCTCTGAAAAAGCATTTCTAAAGATTAAACAACTGCTAAGCATACATAGTGAAACTTTGCAAATATGCAAAAGTGTCATTCCCATCCAAACTAAAAAAAACAAAAAAAAACAACTTAAATTATTAAAAAATAAATAATCAGTGTACATTTGGTCATACCAATCAAGTCGCACCTCCAGAGATAATTTATCCTAAAATAAACAGTCAAGCTCTACATCCTTTGTGCCATTCCAGACTCGTATGAATATTTTATTATAAAAAAAAAAAAAAAAAACTTGTCAAAACTGCTCTTTCATTCATTCAACAAAACTGAGGAGGGAAAATTATGTAAAATGTCCTTGCATAAACAGCTACAACGATTTCTGAACCTAAATACCAAATTTCTAGCCTAGAAATCTAGACGCACCCTAGTGGCAGCAACATTTATTTTGCAGCCAGGGTACTCTAGCAACTCTCCGTTGACTTTCGAGCTGGAAAAACCAAAATTAGGTCAGGCCAATCAGATCGTGTATAGAGTAAGCGGGGCGGGTTTAACATAATGACGACAGAGTTGCGACGGTTCCCTGCTACTTGAAAACAAAGAATGGCGGTTGCTTCTGGAGAACAGACTTTCGGATCGGCTTTGGCCGTGACTCTGGAGGACTTGGGGTTAAGTTTTTCTTTGAGAAAAGAGCAAAGAACGGCACTTAAGTCATTCTTAAAAAAGGAAGATGTGTTCGTAGTTTTGCCGGCCAGATTCAAAAGTTGAATCTATCAACTAACGTTAGCTCCGCTGTTGGGAAAACGCTCTGGTTGGTTGAAGCGCTGTCCTATTGCGTGCAGAGGGAATTTGAAAGACAGCCGATTATCCCGCCCCTCGGATTGAGCCGGGTCTATGGTGAGTTGCCAGACCTAACATCTTGATGTAGGTCTGGCTTGCCAGGCTACTTTTGGAAACAATCCACACTCCAAGAGAAAGTACTTTGTATCTCTTTCAGAACAATTAATGTTTATGCTTCCATAAAGTGGCCTTTTGTGTGAGCCTAAAAACACAGAAGGTTTAATGATGTGTGATCAAAAGATTCTAGGGTCATAAATGCAAAGAAAAGATTAAACCATCAATGCACTTCCATTTGTGCTATATTATAATTAAGCATCTGGACTGACACTAATGGATAGACTTTACTAAGATTTTTGAGAACTTATGGACCAACACAATCTCATGGCAATTCATAACTATTTTACATTTAGGCAAATTGGTGGCTAATTCGTACGATCTCATTCAGTTTTTGTACGATCTTTTCAACCCAGTGACAGGTGTTTAGGGGTGGTCCTTCATGATTTGCCTACTTTTTTCTAAAAATCTATCATTTATGTACATTTCACATCACCACATTGTAAAATAAATTACATTTTTCCGTGAGATCGGGTAGAACGTACATACTCAGCATAGCAAACCCTAGCCCTAAATCAAATGATTCGTGGAATGCACGATCTTTGGAAATGAAACTTTGGTTTTTAAAGAAACTTTACCTCCAATAATCATGCAAATGAAATGGCCAAAAATCACTTTTTAAATACATTTTCTAAAGTTGAAATTGCTATAAAAAAAAGTACAGGCACATAGGCTACTTAGAGCTTGTGCTGTGGAGAGAGAATAAAAAATAAATAAAAAAAAGGCAAAAACAGGTCTCTTCAAAACCCAGAGAAAAGCCATTAGTATTGGGCCATGGCAGAGGTGAATGCCAGCATTGCACTGAAACAGAAGCTTGTCCTTTCATAGTCATATAATAAATTATACTATATGCATGGAATCAGAGCAAAAGATAATCCACTGATATTGGCTTATCAAGCTTTGGAGGGAAAATAGTTTTCAATAAACTGCTGCCCATGTCTAAGATGCAAACCCCACAGTTTGTGTGCTTTGGGACCTGTATTGCTTTATATTGGACTGCACACTGTCGTTCTGTTCTCTTGAATTTTATGCAGCTTTACAAATGTTTCCAGACACTTTTACTGCTGCTTTCTGGCTGAGACTCTAAAGCTGGGAGGATGTGCTATTAATTCCATCGAGGGGACAGGCGAAGCACACACATATACACAGGCTCAGACATTGAACAGAAGGACTAGGAGTTAAAAAAGGCCTTCTGATGATCTAAAAAAGAAATGATGCACCATAAACACCCAATCACCAGGCTTTTCAATTTTTAAAATGTGGATAAATGAGAAACAGAACACTCTACCACTAAAAACAGCACAGTACAAGCAGACAGATCCAGTGGTACGGCCCACCTGTTACTGTGGTTATGAGACAAGACTGCTTGAGAAGAACAAAAAGGCCTGGAGAATGCTTTAAGAGTCTGGTTTAATGTCAAAGACACTACAGGGCATCTGAAAAGATCATTCACTCGCACTTCACACACTGGATTTACATTCCACATGACATCCACTGTTTAATATGCATCACTCCGAACATCTGGATTCTATGATGTGAGGGGAAAAGAAAATGCATTTTATCTTACAGTCACAATGAAGATCAGTCATCTGTCATGGAGTGGGTTTAATTATTTCTAACATTGTATCATTTGTTGGGTCATGGTTATGTTTTAGTGCCAGAGGTTGGTTTTATAATAATTACATTTTATTTTGATTTTTTTCAGGAAAGTGTTTTAAGGCCTGTTCACACCAAGGACGATAACTACAATGATAACAATAAAGATGTAGTTCTAAAAATAAATAAAAAACAAACATTCTAACACCACAACTAAAATGATAATGGAAGAAAGGGACAAGATTTTTGTAATTACACACAAAAAAAAATGTCCACCTTTTTTTTCCAGGCTGGTGAATGATAAAAACATTGACAGCCAATCAGAATGAATCATTTAAAGCAACAGATGGCATTAACTGAAGCTCAAGCTTAGAATAAACAATGATATCCATCCGCTGGTATGGATGCTAATATAGTCATTGTCACGGTTATCTTTAGTTATAGTTCATGGTGTGCAATGGGCCTTTATGTGCTAACTGTCTGCATTCTAGTGGACATTTATTTTACAATATTTATAAATGAATTGCATGGACATTTATTTTACAATATTTATAAATGAATTGCACGGACAGAGAAATATCATGGAAGCTTAATTTAACTTGAGCAAAAACTGTCAAAATGTAAAAGGCCAGAAAGAAGAAGCTTAACAGTATTATATATATAGCTATATTAGGGGACTTATGCTTTGTGTGCTTTGTGTGCTTTCTGTACTTATGTACTTTTCCTACTTGTGTACTTATGCTTTCTGAGAAACAGACAACATTTAACAATGAAAATCTGATTACATGAATGAATTGTTCTTTTCAGTCAGAACTTACTGATGAATCAGACTTTCTTAATGATTAGTTTATGAATCAGACTGATCTGTTTCTCGAGTTCCAACTCACTTCAATTCGATTTTGATGTGTTCGTCACACAAAGTATGACTTCAGAATGTTTGGAGCACAGACCAGTCATACAGACCAGTTTTATTAGTGCTTTTGGTCCCCATTCAATTGCATGGAAAATTGTGGCCAGCACATTACATATTACTCAAAATATTGCATTTTGTGTTTCATCAGTCGTCATATGGGTAAAATGACAAAATTTGCATATCCTATTTCATCCAAACGTTGGCAGTAAGATGTTAAAAAAAAGGAATCATTCACCTAAAAAGATTACCAGGCAAACATGCTACTGCATTTTAAATGTCAACCAAGGTAGATCCTAAAGAACATTGATACAGTGAACTGATAAAATGGAAAGGAAATGTATTGTTTCTTCATTACTCTTTACTAGGCTAAAAAAAAAAAAAAAAACACATAATAAGGTTTGACTTCCCTCAAATAGATCTTAATTTAATTTGGCTTCCTACAACCATAAAAGAGAGCTACCAAAAACATTTAGCAGACAGCCTATATTTACCAACGACTTTAAGTAACATTAGCATAGCCGTGTGAAAAATATGAACCATTTAATACTCTTCCGTCTCACCCATAATACTCTAAAAATTCAAACATCTCATGCATGAGCAGTGTGTAAGCAGTAACAGACACCGATTTAGACACACTGAAGTGTTTGTTTTCATAGCCTTGGGATAGAGACATCCGAGCAGCTCTGTGGGGAGACAGGAGTGGATGGGAGTAAGACACTCCAACTTTTACCACCACATCAATGTAACTCCTCTTCCCTCAAACATATGACCTCTACTGTTAGTTCAGTTCTGTTTAAACTGGCTGCCCTAATTCACCAGACCAAATACAGGAGAATAATTAGAGGTCTTACTACTGGAGAAAGTACATGATAGAGCGTGAAAACAGGAAAGAAATACAGAGCCGAGAAAAAAAAAAATACTGTGAAATTCAAGTCACAAGACACGTTTAGTCTGAAATGTGATCGGTTGCCTTTTAAATGGAAACTTTTAAGGTACCAATCTGAACAGCAATAGATCATTTGTTGAACATTTCAGCACCAGGTGTTAAAGTAATAGCTCGTAACTTTCAAGCTAACCACCAGAAGATTTCACAACCTAATAGGTGAGAGACAGCCATCAGCCTTACAGCAGAAGTACTGTTGGAATCTCATAAACACAAACAAGTGTGTTAGTCAGTGCTGGACTCTCATGTCAAACATTTTCATTTGCAAAGGCAAAAAAAAAATACGCCTATTTATAAATCACATTTTACAAACCGAAGCGGTCAGTCAAATTGGTTAGAAAAATAAAAAGAGAAAAAAAAAATTTAAAAAGCTGCCAACAGAAATTTTCACCTGTGTATACAGCATTTGACTTTGGTAGAACTTGTTAAATTTGAGAGCAGCTGCAGATTTTCCACAGATCATAAATTTATCTAGGCGTGTGCCATTTCGATGCCTCGAGGCTGCTTTACCAAAAACCACATTGGATGAAATTTAAGCAAAGGATTTTGCTGACAAACACACTCTTTCACTTTGTCTTCTCCATCCGTACATGCTTTGTTCCCCACCCATTTCTCGCTCCCTTTCTCATGGATTATTCTGTCTGTGAAAATAAGCAAAGTTCCCGTCTCTCACCCCCATGACCTCACCGACTGCTGCTCAAGTACGTGCTGAGCAAGATCGCGCTGCTGGGTTCAGGTGTCTGCGCTCTACGTCACCATCCAGATGTGAGCTTCTGTCACAAGGGCTCTATTAATCTACGCCCGGTCTGTCAGCCATGTTTCTGCCTCCATCAGCTCCAATGCATTGTAAAGCTCCCCACTCCCTTAAGTCTACTGATATGAACACTTACGCCTGAAACTCTATATTTTGCTTAGGAAATGAGTCATAAATTAGGGGAGCTCCCAGCCAAGGTCTGGGGAGGCGAGTGGACAGAAAGGGGTCTGTGACTGTTGCCGGCGGGGGAAAGACATCCCGATCGTTCCTGAGGGAATCGGACCACCACAACACCCATGAAAGCACTGCCATGCTTCTGAGGAATTTTCATGACTGAGGAAACGCTGACATATTGTGCCTCTGCCAAAATGAATTACATTTTATGTTCTGTGTAATGCACGTGCAAAGATGGAGACTTTGCTGGCCAATGTAAATGTATGCGATATTGTATAACATATGACAGAAACTTGAAGTCTAGTCTAAGGTAAATTAGCTGGCCCTAAACTGTGGAACAGCCTTCGAGAAGGCTTATACCGTAATCGCTGAGTTTCAAATTCTTTTTCTAAACATTAATTGTGTCATTGTTTCATGTTCTGTTTTCGTTTCTCAAAGAAAGACAGACAGACAGGCAGACAGACAGAAAGGAGGAAAGGAGGAAAGAGAAGGAAGGAAGGAAAGAAAGGAAAGAAAGAAAGAAGGAAAGCAAGCAAGCAAGCAAGCAAGCAAGAAAGAAAGAAAGAAAAAGAAAGAAAGAAAGAAAGAAAGCAGGAAAGAAAGAAGGAAGGAAAGCAAGCAAGCAGGAAAGAAAGGAGGAAGTAAAGCAAGCAAGCAAGCAGGAAAGAAAGAAGGAAGGAAAGAAAGGAAAGGAGGAAAAAGAAAGAAGGAAGGAAAGCAAGCAAGCAGGAAAGAAAGAAGGAAGGAAAGCAAGCAAGCAGGAAAGAAAGAAGGAAGGAAAGCAAGCAAGGAAAGAAAGGAGGAAGGAAAGCAAGCAAGGAAAGAAGGAAGGCAAGCAAGCAAGCAAGCAAGCAAGCAAGCAAGCAAGCAAGCAAGAAAGAAAGAAAGAAAGAAAGAAAGAAAGAAAGAAAGAAAGAAAGAAAGAAAGAAAGAAAGAAAGAAAGAAAGAAAGAAAGAAAGAAAGAAAGAAAGAAAGAAAGAAAGAAAGAAAGAAAGAAAGAAAGAAAGCAGGAAAGAAAGAAAGAAAGAAAGGAAAGAAGGAAAGAAAGTTTTATTCAAGCGTTTTATTCAAGCATTTTATTAATGCAATATCCCAAAATGTGCATATAATTATGTGGATGAAAACCCAGCTAATAATAATAATGTGTCTCTAGATATGGTTCAAGACAAAGCCCAGGATGAGTTATGTTAAAGTTTGCACTATGCTTAGTGTAAAATATTAAATCCCTAATGGCAAATATAAACAATAGTAATAGTTATATAGCGATATAGCAAATACAATAAAAATCTATCAAATCACAACTAAATCGTAATATAAACTATTTTGAGCCACTTTGCTGAACTGCAGTGTCGATTGTACTGGAAACACAAGTAACATGAAACTGTGCATTTGTAAAAGGCCTGCACAAATGTGTTGGCATAAAAGAAGGAAAGACATTTTCTTTATCTTAGAATTTACCCTTCCAGTAAATGGCCCCTGAGGGAGGTTTATAAACAAAACTGTAAGAGGACGGAGAGTATAGAGATTGGATACATTTCCTACATTCCTCAGTCCCTTCGGTCTATAAACATGAGGGTTTATTTTGTGAAGGTGCATGGGTGCGTGCTCAAAAGCATCCTCTGTGCGACGTCTGCGTCAGCTCGTGATCTGATTGCAGAGGCGTGTTATATCTAGCGGTCTGAAGCTGGAGGCGTTGTTGTGTAACTGGAAGGTAACACTCCGTGTAACCGACTCTGGTTTTGTGTTATAGAGGTTCTGGATTATAAAAGACTATTGCATGGTGAACGATTACCCAAGCAAACACAAAAGTAGTCTCTTCCCATTCTTTCGGCTGCATGACACTATGCTCAAATGGGTGTTGATATAAACCGAATCCGCAGGAGTTGTCTCCAGGCTGTAATGTCTGCCCGCTGCCTCCAGGTCTTTCCGAGAAGGCCAGACATTTGACGGCTCCCAGCAGCCCTCCAACCTGGCTAGCACACAGCGTTAGCAACCCTCTATTTGTTTGGAGTTTATTTTGCTGCCATTTAACACACGTAGTGTTGGTCGAATACAACACCCAGATTTGTTCGGCCTTCCAAACGCTGCAGAGGATAGGCCATCAAACCATGAGAGTCAGGGAGACATAAACAGAGTGGCTGTTAACTGTAAGATTTGCGGTGTGTAATCTACTCAGCAACTTCAACACTAGAGCTGTTGAACTCTTAACATAACAGCCATTTCCCAGCAATCCTCCCATTGAGAAGCTTTTATTTATTGGCCACTCTTAAACTGGGTTTTAAAGAGATTTTTCAAACTGTAAACTACTCAACACACCTGTCAGAGAAGCTCCATTAGGGCACAAGTAATTGGGGCAGGGAGTGCTAACAGGCTAGTAAACGCTACGTTAGTGCATGTTTAAAAGGAGACGGTGTAAGGGAGGAAATGACAGTGTGCGAGAAGAGCCTTCAAAAACGTCTGGCATCTAACGGTCTAATCAGCAGGTCGCTATCATGGGTAATGAGCGAATCCAGCGCTCTTGGCACCAGGGTGAAAGTTCTTGGAAGTCTGGATCATCAAGTTGGCTCATAGCGGTTCTTCACCGACATGGTTTGCATGCCGGATCCGGGACGGTCACAATTCTTGAACTGTTCTGTGCATTTTCACTGCAACTCTGGCCCTAAATACTTGTTGGTCATAAACTGACTGTGGAGAAGAGGCGAAGAAATGCTAACGCTGTCTCATTGAGAAACGTAATACATTGCTCTTTATATCTAAATGTGCACGAGAGAGAATCCCAGTGTGCTGGATTGGGAGAGAATCAACAGTTTCAGTTTCCATATTGCTTTGACAAGGACAGAAGAGAGTACCAGCAGTTTTAAATAAGAGCTGCTGGCACATTAAATTCACTCCCGGGACTGTAAAAATAAAAAGTTACAAAATAAATTTAACAAAAAGCAGCAAAACATAAGTGCCGCACTGCCTGCACAAACACCAGGAAGCACAATGTTTGTTTTTACACTGGTTATAGTCAGGTAAACGTAGTAAAATTACATCACTGTTTGTTTCTCAAGTCTGTGGAAACATGCAGACGGTTCGTGACAAGACCCAGTTTGTCTGTGTAAGAACGGACCAAGAACGGGAACATTCCAAGAACACCAAGAACATTCTGGTGGAAAAGAGGTATCAGAACTAGAACCAACTTCTAACACCAAAATGCTCACTTTTTCATAGCAGAAACTGCAGAAATATGATAATTTTGAAAGCTCCATCTCCTCAGATACAACTATGATCTTTGGTTTCAAGCGATATCAACTAGAATACTTCCTAGGGTGGTCCTTATCAAGTCCATTTTTTTTTTTTTTGCAAAATGTTCGTGTCTTAACCTCTTAAACTGTTCCTTTTAACTTCAAAATTAGAAATATGCAAAAATGTTGACAAAAAAAATGATATTTAGAGGTAGCTCAATCTTGTGGAAGATTGCCTATGTTAAGCTGTGCGGCGTTATTGTGATATGCAAGTAATATTAAAAGTTGCTGCAAATGAACTACATTTTATTGAAATCAGAGCAACACTGACATGACAACAATGACAACAATCTCAAAAAAAGCACAACATTTTCGAACAATCCCTCATTTCTGATGCTCAGCAGCCAGTGTTGACTTTTTGCAGTCTGGATAGATCCGTCGGTGATCTTCCACCACACGAAGGAGAAACTGCAATTGTTCTTCAGAGTGTGTGAGATAGCCATTGTATTCTTGAATCAGAGCCACTCCTCTCTCGACTACTTTCATTGCATGTATGGTTGCCTGTGTCACCTGATAATCTGCTTGATTCGGCCAAAGTTCCGGGTCAATTTCAAGGAACGTAATGTAATTTTTTTAACCAAAAAATGTGCTCTAAACCCAAACAATAACCAAGGTGATCATCAATAGAAATATGTATTGATTCCACCAGGAAAGGTAAATCTGCTAAAACGGGTCATGGATGGATTAATTTGGATTTAGTTTCTACAATCAGTAAACTGAGATATGTATCTAAAATACATATTTAGGAATACATGGTGCATTAGATGTTTTTAAATGGAGATTCTTTTGGAATTTTACTAGCCAGGTACAATACCAATTCAAATTATCTGTTTTTACAAAAATCATCAAAATCTCAGAAAGTTTAAAGCTATTGAGCTACCAGTAATTATTATGTTACTGCCATACAAATTGGCATGCTGTATTTTCTTATATAAAAGGAACAATTTGAAGGGTTAAGAGCATGACAATTGGAGACTTTAAAAATAAGAACCACCCTAAGTGACATTTGCAACTAATTTTACTTCCATAATGTGACCTTTCAGCTTGAAACTGGATAGTCAGTAAGATAAATAAAAATCATTTTAAAAATGATTTAAAGTCCATCAGGAATTGATTGGAATCGAAAAAAAGTGAGTCACATACCAGAATGAAGCCAGAACGAATTATGCAATGCCAAAACAGCTATTGTTTTTTGTTTTTTTCAATAGCCTGTAGGCCAAAGTGACAAAGTTGATGCTTTGATTATGGATGATGAAGACAAATGTTCTCTTTAGAATAGCATGCACAAATTAACTGCTCACAATAAGACCAGAAACATTCATTTAAAAAGAACTCAGTTTTGACATTGTCAACTTCAAATTACCCTTTAAAATTTATCCCGCTGCTAATATATCCCATGGCAGCTATTCTAGCGAAGGTTTCGTATAGCCATTAAGAATTAGCCGACAGATGTCTAAATGTTTGGATAAATTCTGACCACGAAGGAAATATGACCAAATGCTCGGACAACATTAAATCACGCTGCAGTTAAGTAAACTCAGACTATATTCAAACAAATGTTGGTCAGATTCCCTTTTAAAATACCAATTCATACCCACTTTAAAAGCAAGGGAAGTGGTGGCAGGACACACAATGGAAAATCAATACGGACTTTACACGTGTTCTCCCTTGGTAATCCCTGTAAAGCAGTTTATTTTTGGAGATTCCCAAGGGATAAACCCCTAACCAACTGCTTGCAGCAACACAACTTTATGGCCACTTAAATTCTGCGGCAGTCAATTTAAGAGTGGGTGTGTGAGCACAGGATAAGCAGACAGGTAAATCACCTTCATGGCGAGTCGTAAGGCTTCATTTGTTTACGCCACTCTTGAAACACTGTAAATTAACCCTCTAGACGTCAATAGAGCATTGTTGTCTGCGGTTGAGTTTAGTGCACAAGGAAAGTTTTATTAATGACTGCTGTTAACCATGTAGATACTGTAACTCAGTGGCATTCAAATGCGTCAGAGGAAATTCCAGGCTAGATCAATTAACAATTCTTCAAGCAGGACATTCCTAAATAGGAAAAGAAATAGCAAATGGAAGTGCTGAATGCTCAGCATGGAAAGCTGCATGGCAAAATCTTTAAATGTTAGCATCACTATGACTTATCCACATCTAATTTAAATATCACACTTCGGTGATCCATTGTTTAAACAGATTAGATAGATTCAATCTAGATGGTCAGATTCCCTTTTAAAATACCAACTCATTTCCGATGGACGGTGAAATAGTGGCAAACTTTTTATTATCAGCCACTAAGGAATCTGTGGCTTAGGTATTAATTAATTTATATAAAAGCCTTTGTTAATTGAAATAAAGCTGAAGTAAACATTAGATTAAAATTATGCAAATTAGAAATGTTGCCTTGGGAACTAACTGAACTAAAATAAAGTTGAAGTAAACAAACAAAAATGTAAAGAAAAGGCAATTTTTTTTTTTTTTTTATTAAAAAGTGAACAAGTAACAAAAGCACATATCAAAACTAAAAATATATATATATTTTAAATGTATGGCTACTTATGTTACATAGCCTATGTTTTTCTTTTCGAATGTTTCTCTTCTGTTCCTAAATAGCATTAAATTAATAAAATAAAGAAATTATAAAAATAAAAGCCAATTCAAAATATTAATAAATACTATAATACTAAATAAATAATACTAAAATAACACATTGAGACATGAGACAGAGTCCTGTGAGGGCGACAGTTAAACCTAGCTTCCTGTCAAAAAGGTTTGTTTTCTTAAAACCAAAGCAGTTTTATCATACGGGGTATAGGTTAAAAGCAGCTGTCGCTCATGTGCATCTGAACTGGCCTGTTCCTCTTTCATCCACTTTCAGTGAAGTTCTCACAATTAAGCTACATTAGCATTTTACTGGCAGTGGCCGCAGGAGGAGGGTCAGGTATTACAACAGGTAATAGAACACAGGTTGGGGAGGAGGAGAGGAAGTGAGCAGATAAGGATGATGCTAATATCCTTAATGGTGGTCATCATTGTTTATGCCATGTTGGGAAGCTATGCTAATGTACAGGAAATATTTTGCTAGCATCAAGCAGACTTTAAGCCAGGCTTCAAAGAAAGAGATCATTTAGTGCAGACCACCTGAGGGTCTCAGTTAAAAAGTTCAAAAGTTGTTCCTCAGTTCACACCTCAGGAAGTGCACAATGAGAACTTCCATATTCAACTTAAACCAATAGGCCACGGGCCATTAATATAGACAACTAGATTTGTACTGACTTTTCTTAACTTCGTGAACTGACAATTTATTTTAAATACTACAAGTTACAGCAACATGAATTAGGACTTAGGAATCAAAAGGACAAAATATGCAGTAGTCAATATTTGAAGTGTATTAATGAAGTTCATTAAAGTTGTATAAGAACGGGTATTGTTCAAAATTCATGTATAACTTTGAAGAAAGGTTTTGATCCACTTCAAAAAGTTGACTACTGTATATAAACTGTAAACATGTCATCCATAAAATTCAAACTATGCAAGACAAAAGTCAAACATTTAATCACAAAAGTTCGGTATATATTACATCTATTCTGAACATTAAATATAGATATAAACCCGGTCATCATAGTTTTAGTGATATTTGCTACTATTGGATTTATTTCTAAAGTTGTAGTGCTAATTATCAGTGTTTAAACTGACTCCATAATAAGATAACGTGTCAGAGCCTCTTTAATAAAAGCTTAAATAACTAACATCCTCAATATTTGGTTAATAGTCCTAAATATTTGGTTAGTGTTATTAGGCTGCCATAGAATTCGCCCACAGATGAGCTCATGGTTTTTGCGGAGGTGTCCTTCCAGTTTCATCATCTGCTTCTTTTAAAATAACAAGAGTCATGACCAGAGTTTGAAATACTTATTTTATCTTAATTTTAGTATTTGAGTACCCTAAACATGAACTAAATGCGTGTAAACAGTGATATTATCTAACATAAGATGACTCATATGTGGAGGTGCAGGTTTGTGAATCTTTTGCTTGTTTCACCATGTACAAAGATGTTTCACAGACTTCTATGGACAACGTTTTAAATACAAGAGAAATACCATCCCTTCCTTAAAGAAAGAACTAGAAAAATGCATGTCCTCACAAACCGAAGTAAAAATTAATCTAAATTCATTGTCCCTCAAAGCTCTGAACACAAGTTATTTATGTAGAGTTGTATTAAACTCCACATATATGTGGATTCTTCTGACCGCATTCCAGAATGAATGAGCGGAGTCTGAGCCGGCATGTTACTGTTTGTTTAACCTTGTATTAATAAAACCCTACAGCAGGCCTTTAAAAATAAATGCTCTTGCTCTAGACTGCTTCTCCAGCTCAGTCTGAGCTTGAACCCCCATCCACCAGCTTTGATTTAAAGGCGGTCAGACTGTAAAGGATTCTTTCATGTCGGCAATCAACACATGAGCATTATAAATGCAACCATTCAAGACGCAGCAAGGCAAGTGAGATTTATCAGCCATGGCTTGCCATATTGGTTCAATCTTACTGTCTAATGGCATTCAAACAGTAAGCTGGTTGAGCATAAGTCATGCAGGCACTTGGTTAGAAGCCACTTCTACCATTACAATGTGTAAATCCTAAATAATGGTTTCTATACAGTGTGCAAAACAACCAACCATATCTGATTAGACCACCAAGTAAATCTGCAAATCTTATATTGTCTGGTTGTATATGTATATGTGTATATGTATATGTGTATATATATATATATATATATATATATATATATATATATATATATATATATATATATATATATATATATATGAGAGAGAATTGTTGCTTTTCATTTTTACACTCAGCTCACTTTAAACAATCTTTTTGAGCCCCTTTAATCTGGATTCTGCAAACTACATGGCACTGAAAAAGCATTAGTTAAGATTACTAATGACTTGTTAGTCGCTTCAGACTCTGGCTGTCTTTCAATTCTGATTCTTCTCGATCTCAGTGCAGCTTTTGACACTGTAGATAATTCCCTTTTAACTGAAACTTTTTGGTGTTCCTGATAGTGTATTAAACTGGTTTGAGTCTTATCTCGCAGTTTTGCTTCCCTGGGTCCAAAGTAGGTTCAGGTCAAATTGGTGTTCCCCAGGGATCGATTTTGAGTCCCTTATTATTATTTTTTTGCATTTACATTTTTCCCCTTGGTCAGCTACTAAGATCCTTTGGTCTTAAGTTTCATTTTTACACCGATAACACCCAGATTTACACTAATTCCAGATCTGGTGATATATGGCTGTTTTAGGTGTTCATGTTATTAAATGAACAGAGGCAACATCAAAACTGGAAGAAAAGCAGTGAACTGGATAATGCTTTTTAATAAAACAAAACAAAATGATCAATCTACTGTAACGCTCTACTTGCTGGGGTCTCTAAATAAACCGCAGTATGTGCAAAACTCAGCTGCCCGAATCCTGACAAGGGCCAGGACAAGTGAGCAAATCACTCCCTGTCAGGTTTCGTGTACATTTTTAAATTCTCTTACCTACAAGGCTTCCTCCAACTCAGTTATGCTCTATGGGTGAGCAGGCCTTTTCTTCTTTTGCTCCACGACTTCAGAATTCTCTCCACTCTGAGATTAGACATGCTGAATGTTTTAGTGTTTTTAAGTCTTCTCTTAAAGGGAACCTATTATGCCCCTTTTCACAAGATGTAAAATAAGTCTCTGATGTCCCCAGAGTGTGTATGTTAAGTTTTAGCTCAAAATACCCAACAGATAACATTTTTTACAGCATGTTTCAATTGTCATTTTTTGGGGCTCAGAAAAACGCACCTTCTAGCGTGTATCCCTTTAAATGCAAATTAACTGCTGCTGCCGGCCCAGGGGGCGGAGCCTCACGAGCTCCCGCTAAGAGCCAGGACAATCTCATCTGATAATATCAAAACAGAAACTCTCAGTAGTGGTGTTCATTTCGACTCAGAGTCGCACAGTAATGCCCACAGAGCCAGAGAATATATGCTGTATGGAGATAGAACAGGAATAGTTTAATTACGGTTATTTGTCATCTGCTTTTATCCACTATTAATACAAGCAGACCCCGTCCGAATGATGACCAAAATATACTGATGAGTTCAATTAAGTTTATTGTACCTCACACAAAAGATGAAGCCTTAGTTTTACTCCAGAAAATCACTGTAAGAGCCGAATAAACCCAGTGCATAAGTGTGCATTTAAGTCTTATCCATAAACTCTCTCTCTCCCTTTCATTATCATGGAACATACACAGCGAAATACACAAAACACTCGTTAGAACTAACAGTAAACAAATATATACACACCTTTTCAGTGGGTGCTTAATCAACTGGTAAATTGTATATCCACGACTGGATGAGCTGCCATAAAGTGCGCTCTCTCACTTTCATTTTTGCCGTGATCAGTAACGTTAGGCCTGTCGCTCCGGAGACTGTAAGCTGAATCACGAACAGTACAGATCCATCCTCGAGTAACAACGAGAGTAAATGAAGACTAAGTTCATTCTTACATCCAACAACAAAACACCTCAATCGCTTAGGAGACATTCTTGTCTACAGTTGCTCCAGCGTGGAAACAATGGCGGACTGTGTCGAGCTCAGTCAGCGCGGGTCTATGCTCAAACTGTAGTGTCAATCAACAGTCGTGGGAGGGGCCTGTGCAAAGTGACGTCACATTGCCCCGAATCTGAGAACAGCTCATTCTGAGACAGTACTTATGGTTTATGGGGATTTTAAAAAAAGCACTTGGTGGATTTTTATCATTATAGGGTGGTTGTGTACACACACTGCCAACACACATTTATGTTCAAACACTATGTAAAAGTGAATTTTGCATAATAGGTGCCCTTTAAAACTAATTCAGGCTCGCTTATATGAGTCTTAGATAAAAAAAAAAAAAAAAAAAAAGTATTCTCAAATTGTCTTGATGCATGTTATTTAGTTTTTTCCCCCTATTTTGTGTATTTTTATTTTATCTTTGTAAAGCGCTTTGGGATGCAACTTTTAAAAGGCCCATAAAAATAAAGTCTATTATTACTGTTATTCAAATTAAACATTAAAAACAAAGCCAACCATTGCAAATATTGGAATTTCTAAAGTTTTAGTGATGTTTACAAGGTTAAAATACTAAAAAGACAATGACACTAATAAAATGAGACATGTGAAAACAGAAAAAGAGGAAAGATGGACAGCTAAACAAGACCCAGGAAAGTTCCCAAAGCCCAAAAGTCCTTAGGTCGGTTTGGAAGTGTACAGAGTCAAGCTATGCCTGCACTAGTAGCTCTTACAAAAACAACTTCTACATTCTAGGAGGGCAACACTGACCTCATTTCTACCAATAGACCCCAGTCCTTTGTTTTCTAAGCTTTACCCCCCAAAAAATGTGGCCTTTATCCATCTGTGAGGTTGCTACGACTCTTCAAATATGGACAGAATAAGACAAAGAAGAGTCAGGTCAATACATTCGCCCACTGTTGCCCTCATTTATTCTGCCGAGCTCGACATAAGCAAACAATCCACTCTTACAGCTTAGCAACTATTTGGACTGCGACACACTGAAGTCACTCTTGAATGCATTACATCCTCAAATTCAGAACATGACCCATTGTGGGTCCTACATTTATACTAGATGTGACTAGGAAGAGAAAGCCTTTTTCCTTTCCTTACCAACGTAACCATCCTGAAAACACTAGTATGCGTGATTATATCTTAAATCGTGCACATTTGAAAACACTAAGTTCTCCTTTAGCTGTTAAAGCATGATCATTAATAAACAAACTATACAACATAAAAAAAAAAATAAAAAAAAAAAAAAAACGTTGAAGAAGAATTGTATCTTTTTTTGGGTTACACTATTTCGATAGTGCAGTTTAGACATTACTAACTACAAGTAACTTTGCAATTACAAGTAACTCTCAGAGTATAAGCAGACTGTAAAAAACTGTTAGTAGAGTTGGGTTAGGGTTTGGGTGAAGCAGTTCTCGGTAAAACATGATTATATGCAATGTTATTTTACATTGGATTACTTTTACATTTTTATATCTGAAAATACTGTATTATACCTCAAAAACCTGTAAAGTTAATTTTATTAGTATCTTTGCCCTATTGTATGTTTTGTGCTGTTGCTTGTAGTTTGATTATTTGTTCTTATTTTCTTTATTTTTATTCAACAGTTGTCCCTTTTCCCCTGAACATAGCACACACTGAACTGTACCAAAACTGTGACCCTAAAACCGTGATACAACTGAACCAAATTTGAGCCATTACACTCCAATAGTTTGGGTTAGTAGAATAAGTTGAAATGCATTTGCAAAGTTACTTCTAGATGGTAAAATGTCTAAAGTGGACCGTCAAAATAAAGTGTTAGCCAAACATGTTAATGTTGATTCTTAAAGTTAAAAGGGTACAAATGCCCCCAACTATATGGCTACTCTTTAAATTTGCTCAAAAGTACCTTTTTCCTCTACTGGAGAACACCAACAGAAAGAAAAGAATGACACCGATGGGAAAGTTCAGTTTCCCCCAATTGAGCAGCCTCGCTTGGTTAGATTGAGCAAACATCGCCTTTGTGTGCCCATCTCCTGGCCTCTGATGTGGCCTGACAGGAAGAGCATTATGGCAAGGCTGGTTCCTGCAAAAGCGGTAATGCAGCGGTCTCCTGTTTACCCTGCTCCTCTTGGCCTGGGTATCAATTAGCCTGGCAATGGAGAGAGTGCAAGCAACACTACTCAAACGAAACCCTTAGCGTGCCTAATGTGAGAACTGAAAACGTGAATCTCTTTAAAAATAATGGTTTTCACCATCACGTGTCTGACGAGCAGTCGAAAGTCTTTATGTGGTTTAAGGAATTACTTGAGGATATGAAGGCATTTAAGTCCTTGTTAAACTTGTTCCATTTGTTTTAACCATCAAGAGAGCGTGAACTTTTCATTCATCAAGCAAGACCTCATCTGGTTTTGGGTTGACTGAAATGACATTTGTCTTCCTGTAATTGCACATATACCTCAATAAATGGCAAATAC
Source organism: Rutilus rutilus (assembly GCF_951802725.1). NCBI lineage: Eukaryota > Metazoa > Chordata > Actinopteri > Cypriniformes > Leuciscidae > Rutilus > Rutilus rutilus. The sequence continues at coordinate 14,523,242 of NC_140228.1, forward strand.
TGTTATTTGCGCCAATCGGAACACTTGATCCAAGACTACAAAACTTAATCTACCTTTTCCAATTAAAATGTTGCTTTTTATTAAGAATGAATATAGCAATTATATTGTATTTTATAGGTTTTATAGTGTGAAAAATCTATCGGCCTTAAATAATCAATAAAATTTTAGGACTGCTGTAAGGGCGAAACAGATATTGCTCCATATTGCTCTAGTGAGACAGACTAATGATGTGTGTGTAAATTATTTAACTATATTACTGTTACTATTTGGCAAGCCTAAGGTGTTCATATTAACATAGGAAGTAACATAAACCAGTTAAAATATTGTAAACAAATGTGAAAGGATACTCAAAATAAATTCAAGCCAAGCTAGGAAGCTGTAAGAAATCTATGTAATTTCAAGCTAAAGATTATATTATTCAGAGCACCATGGAAAACAAACACCCAAAACCGAGGGGTGCTAAGTCTTAGTCATCAGTAAAGCAAAGATACAGTATGAAGGAAGCGTTTGGTAAAGGGTTAAGATAGTAGGATTCAGAATGTGAATCTCGAGTCAAAGTAAAAAAACAAGAAAAGCAAATAATTAGACAAATTACAAAAACCTTGGTCCCACCCAGGCACAAAACAAGGGAACAGGACGGCCAGGAGAAGACTATGCTATAAAGACATAAATTAGAGCCCAGTCATGTTTCTGCTTGAATCAATCATGAAGATTTGCATCCATGTTAAATGTTGCACTGCTAGTTTGGCACATTACCACCTTCTTACCTCATACAAGCAGTACGGCTCCCTTAAAACATCTGGATATCTACCAGTTGGGCTTAAATTCAGTCCTTGGATTTCTTTCAGGTGGCTAATCATGAGCTCAGCATTGAGGGATTCTGCTGCACCTTGTGAATACATGAATCACATCAAACATTTGATCCATGTGTACTTTGACTCGGTCAAACGTCTCTCAGGGCATTTTGTTCAAAAAGACCTCACCCAATCAAATTCGCTTGGTTCCGTAACCATGGAACTAGGTGGCCCTCGAGTCTCAGATGACCTCCTGAACACTGAGGAAGTTGACGGGCAAACCCATTACGGTTACTACACTTGAATAAATCAAAGAGAAAAAAAGGTCGAACACGCCTCTGGGTGGCCTCAAGAGGAGGGAATCAGTTAGGACAGATGTTTTTGACATTCAGTCTGATTTCATTTAGGGGAAATAAAGAGACAGGAAAACCTCAGCACGCCCAAAGAACAACCATTTTTATTATTCGCTTGGACAGTTTGTCTCATGAGAACAGCGAGCAACACGCCTAAACCCTATTGTCACAATGTCTCGGAAGCAAAAGGCACAATAAATGAGTCAGTCTGACAGAATCGTTTGCAAGTCTGTCAGTGAAGTCTCAGCCAATTTCATCCATCTGATATTGAATAAGCTTGAGGACGGCCTTTAAAAAAAGGTTTCCACATCGCACATGAGAAACTGAGGTCATGTCTTTCAAGCCAACATCCACTAACATGCACATTACAGCCTCATAACTGCAGGTGCTGGCCAGCTGAAAGCTCTTTTCCACCAGGAAGCTGTAAAAGTCAACTACACCCCTGTTGTGTACTGTGCTGTTATGGTTTTGGTGAGTGGAACCACTTGTGGTTAGTAAACAAGCCTATTCATGGAGTTTGTGTTCAGCCACCTCATGGGCGTCAAGACACTGAGAAAAATTCCATGATAACATTTGGAGTTACAATCTCGACTATCAAACGGCTGGAAAAAGATACTCAGATAAATCAACAAGTATTTTACACAGTTGCAATTTCGTATAATGTGGTTCATAGGAAAACACACGATTCACCCTAAACCCACTCCTCATTGGGACGTATGCAGGTTGTACAAAAAAAGTACGAATGAATTCATATGAATTTGCCAAAACATAAAATAGTTACGAAATTAGATAAATACACACGTTTCTTAATTCTAGCTATAACACTAAAAATGTTACAAATACTTATATAATATAAATTAAATTAAAAGAAAGAGAGCAGCTTGGAAATCCATCCAAACATCAACATTTTGCATTTTGTCAAAAGTTTGGAAACATTACTATTTTTAATGTTTTTGAAAGAAGTCTCTTATGCTCATCAAGCCTGCAGTTAAAAAACAAAAAACAGTAATATTATGAAATATGATTACAGTTTAAAATAATGGTTCTCTTTTTTAATATACTTTAAAATGTAATTTATTTTTGTGATGCAAAGCTGAATTTTCATCAGCAAGTACTCCAGTCTTTGGTGTCTTATGATCCTTCAGAAATCATTCTAAAATGCTGATTTATGATCAATGTTGGAAACAGTGCTGTTTAATATTTTTTTTATAACCTGAGATACTTTTTTCAGGATTATTTGATGAATAAAAAGTTAAAAAGAACTGTATTTATTTAGAATAGAAATCTTTTGTAACAATATACACTACCGTTCAATAACTATTTTTTTTTAAAGTAATTAGTACTTTAATTCAACAAGGATGCGTTAAATTGATAAAAGGTGATGGTAACGATTTATATTGTTAGAAATGTTTTTATTTTGAATAAATGCTGTTTTTATGAATAAATGCTGTTAACGTTTTACTCATCAATGAATCCTGAAAAAAGTATTCCAAAAAAATATATTAAACAGCACAACTGTTTCCATCATTGATAATAACTGAGTATCAAATCATCATATTAGAATGATTTCTGAAGGATCATAAGACACCAAAGACTGGAGTACTTGCTGATGAAAATTCAGCTTTGCATCACAAAAATAAATTACATTTTAAAATATATTAAAAAAAGAGAACCATTATTTTAAATTGTAATAATATTTCATAATATTACTGTGTTTTTTTTTTTTTGTTGTTGTTTTTTAACTGCAGGCTTGATGAGCATAAGAGACTTCTTTCAAAAACATTAAAAATAGTAATGTTTCCAAACTTTTGACTGGTACTGTACATGGGTTTGGAACAACAGGATGGTCTGTAAATGACAATTTTCATTTTAGTTGATCTATCCCTTTAACAGTCACTTTTATCTCAAATATGTCCTAATCAGGCTCCAGCATTTGCGATATAAGGGAAACCACAAGCAAGCGTGACTAATAACAGGAGTCTTTGTTTATTCCAGTTAGCATGACAGAAAGATGCAAACTCACTGCAATAACATCTGAATGAAGCCAATTCAAAAACTTGTACTGGCCAGAGTTTGTCTTCAGAAAGTACACAGCCAAAGAAAACAACTCTAGCCTTTTAAGTAAGTATCATCGGCCTTAAAAAACTGCCTGTTTGCCTGCGGACAGATTGACTGCGAGTGAGTGAACGGACGCCATGGCAAACTGCAACATGAGGTTGAAAGAGTTGAGTAAGATGTAGGGGTCTCAATCCCTAGAAGCCGAATAAAACATATGAGCCAGTTTCCAAAATAGCGGTTTAATAAAAAATCCAGATGTGCAACTTATGTTCAAGGATATCTTTATAAAATGACCATGAAATAGAACTCAAAGCCAGATTTTCAACCAGTTCTGTCAAGACTTGCAATATAACGCCAAAGTGTGGTAAAGGGAATACAACCTTCAGTTTGCGTTTCAGGTTAAGCATGAAACGCTACTGCCTAGAGGGCTTTTAATATGTGTGTGCCTGAGAAATGATGATTCCCTCATCAGTCCTCGATATTTTACAGTCAATAGAAACATCACCACATTGACCAAGTCCGCTGCGTTCTGGCATAATATATCATTTAAAAGCCATACAAATGAGGTAAGAAGAAATAACAAAACAGCTCAATGACATGGAGGGCTGCACAAATAACCCTTAATATTTCTACTTGAACGAAAAGCACAATTGTTCCCCTGCCTGCCGGATGAAGTGCTGTTTTGGCCAGACACAGTTCAAAAAGAAAGAAAAAAAAAATATGTCACAGCAGTTTGCCAACACACACACACAACCCCCTACGTAAAGTCACACGCTCCCACTACACAACTGTCCACCCAGCGCTGGAACCGTGTCTCTCGTACCAAACAGTTCATGTTGGTCTACAGACCACAAACACTCACACCTAAAGCATTTCTCTTGGACTAACAACTCAGTGAGAATAGGCTGGGATGTCGTTGTACTCATTTTGACCTTTGCTTAGCCTCAGATTGTTTGTACTTAATCAAGCATATTTCAAATAAGTACAAGCTCATTCAGAAACCATGTAATAATTACAAAAACATCAGACCAAAAACACATCATTTGGATAAGCACATTCATGGATAAACACTTTCAAGGATGAAATAATTCAGTAACTTATTTCTAACTGAAATTACCAATGAACAGCTAGTCAATCTGCCCAAGAGTAATTGTATTAAAGGGGTGGTTGAATATGATTTCACTTTTCTAACTTTAGTTAGTGTGTAATGTTGCTGTTTGAGCATAAACAACATCTGCAAAGTTACAATGCTCAAAGTTCAAAGCAAAGGGAGATATTTTCTTTTAAAGAAATTGCTTTTAAGAACTACAACAAACGGCTGGTAGGGACTACACAAGCTTCCTCCCGGGTTAGTGACATCACCAACCCTAACATTTACATAAACCCCACCCCCGGGACACGATTTATAGATTATCAAGACAGAATTTGCTAATCAATGACTAGAAGATAACTACACATATGCTACATAAATTCACCAACTAACCATTCAGAAGTGTTGTCTACATGTTGTCACTTCTTCTTGAGTCTCTCCATCTTTCTGACTTCGGTTTGAACATAAAAGGCTAAAAGTTTTTGAAATTTTCAGTGCATGTCTGTTTGAGGTAAAAGGACACAAGCTGTTGTTGCTCCATCCCCTGTGCTGGGAGCTCCCAGCAGCTCATTTGCATTTAAAGGAACAGACACAAAAACAGTGCATTTTTGCTCACCCTCAAATAGTGACAAATTTAACATGTTATATAAAAATATCTGTGGGGTATTTTGAGCTACAACTTCACATACACACTCTGGGGACATCAAAGACTTATTTTACATCTTGTGAAAAGGGCATTATACCACCTCTTTAAGAGCTACATGTCCAGTAGTAAAAGCATGCATTCTTCCAGTAAAAAGTTGATCAAAAACAGAGATTAGAAGTTCAGATTTGGTGATTGTATGGTGATTTTGAATGAAAACCTACAATTTGTAAGGAAAAACAAAAACAAAAAGCATGAAGCTCAACCCTTAACCCCAACCCCAGTGGTGCAGGAGCAGATTGTATGGAAAACAACGAATGAGAGCGCATACATTCTCGAACAATATGCAATTGTTAGAGAGAGTGCTAGTTTTGGATGTCCTAGCTTAACAAGCAAGCCTCCCTTGGCCGACCAGCTTTAGAAAAACTAGCCTAACCATTTTTTGCTGGTAAACAAACAACATGATTACTGCAAGAACCAAATTGATCTTACACTAGATTCAACAAAGCTATCAGAAACAGCAGTGCCTTTCAATAACTTGGCAGAAAGATGACATCTAATGACTAATATATTCTGGTAAACCGAGTCCAACTATACTGGAAATGGTTGTGGAGACTTACTGGAAGTGACAAAGACATAAAACAAAACAAAAGGAAAAAAGACACTGCTTGAAGTCAAGGATATCCATGTTGAATGGAGTTTAAAATTTTCATTCACCTACACAGCATAAACAATCTAATAAAGATATACTGACATTGAAAAAAAAAATCCATCATAAAGCCTTTTTCATTACAGCATTGAGTTTAATCAGGAAGTATTTCTAGTGTTCAAACTATAACCACTGTGGGAGATAAAATAAACTACATACTGTACCTTGAAATATATTATGGGTTTTTGAGAAGCTAACTAATTTAGCTATAAAAAATTAAAAAAACCCTTCTGCTTTAATATAATCAAGTCCTCATTGTTTAGTAATTCTGACTCACCTTAAGGCATTTAGAGCAGAGCAGATCCTCAAACAATCGTCTAGGCAGCAGTGTTTGGTCTCAATACTTCCAGTAAAACAGTTGGCCAGAGGGCTAGTTCTCATATGCTACTTGAGCCAAAAGACCTTCATTTAAAAGCCTGATAAACTTCCTCCACTTTTCCCAATAATGGCGCAATTGCAGTGGGAAAACTTTAGAATTCTTTGATTATCCTTTCTATCTGCCTTGAGGCAGGTGGATTGCAGGCCCCACCTCTGCTAAACAGCACATTAATTATGCTGCTCCTCTCAGTGCATTGTTAGCTTGAAGCTAATTAAGTGAATGGCAGCCATTTTGACAGCTCCGATGTCAAACCTGGTTTGTTTGCTACTTTTCAGAAATAGTTGCAAAACAGTTTTTTTTTTTTTTTTAGCTAGACATCTGACATTACTCATTATGTAATGAGTAAACTAAAACTAATAAGATCACTTGTTGAAGAATAAAATTGATTATTTTCCATCTGTTGTCTAAAATGTGTTGCCTTTGAATGATGATTATAATAATTATTATTATTAAAATAAAAGTATATTGTAAGGGTGTGGCCAAGAACAGGCAGGACAGGCAGTGAATAGATTGGATTTATTTCTCCAAAAAATTAATTATATACAGGGGCAGATATAATTAAAGTAATTTCCAAAAATAAAGTCCATATAAAAATCAAAGACTTAAGATGGAAATTAACTGAATCTAACAAAAAAATAAAACAAACCTAGAAAATAAATAAATCTCCCCAGTTAACAAAATAATAAACAAACACTAAAGATCAGCAGATCATGATGTTACTGTGGCTGGATAGATCTCCCCTCTGAGATTCACCACTAGATATACTCTTTAGCCTCTACCAAACAAAAATAAGAGGTAAATATCAAAAGAAAGCGTTCCCCAATTAACAATAATAATTACAACAAAATATACACTGTATCGTACCTAACATAATGCAATCAAATAATTGAAGCACAATACAAAAACTACTCCAAACAAACAGAACAAAATGAAACTGAATGAAACTAAATAAAAGATTCCCTCCGATTTGGATTACGATGGTACAGTCCAATTTCCTCCGGAACAGTACAAGTTTGGAGGCTAATGCCCCGCCTCTCCCTTTGTTTCCTGACACATGGAATGCGGCCGTTCACTCCATGGACCAGAAGAATCTAGGACTCAGGTAGAGTTTAACAGCAAAAGAGAATATAAGTAGTGTGCACCCTTCTATATATTCAAACTTTAATAAACCGTTTACTCTTTAATAAACTTGATAACTTGTCCTGTGGTTATTTCTTATCCTAAGGGAATTTAAAAATAAAATAAACCCTATTAAATTAAACTTCAAAATAGACAATTTCAATCATGGTAGAGTTAAATTGTGAAGTGAGCTACGCACCCGTCACACTCTCCCCCACCTCCGGTTCCTCGCTCACATGGCGGGAAAGGAAGTCAGCAGTAAGGTTCTCTCTTCCTGGCCGGTGGAGAACTGTAAATTGATAGGGTTGCAGAGACAAATACCAGCGGGTTATCCTGGCATTAGTGTCCTTCATGTTGTTCAACCATTGGAGTGCTCGATGGTCAGTCTCTAAAGTGAAATGCCTGCCCAAGAGATAATATCTTAAAGAGTCCAAGGCCCATTTCACTGCTAAGCATTCCTTCTCAATAGTGGAATAGCGCACTTCCCTAGGAAACAGTTTACGGCTAATATAAGCCACAGGGTGATAGTTTCCCACTTCTCCCTGAAGTAGCACTGCTCCTAGTCCAACTCCTGACGCATCGGTTTGTAAAACAAATGGTTGATCAAACCTGGGACTGTGCAACATTGGGCTTTCCTGTAGAGCTCCTTGAATGTCCTGGAAAGCTCTCTGGGCCTGCTCCGTCCACTGAATCTGGTTTGGGCCATTCTTCTTAATCAGATCTGTTAGGGCAGCAGCTCTAGAAGAAAAATTGGGCACAAATCGACGATACCACCCAACCAATCCGAGAAAAGACCTCACCTGTTTCTTGGTCTTAGGTAGGGTACAGGACTTAATAGCTTGCACCTTCCCCACTTGTGGCCGGATGACCCCATTCCCCAGGACATACCCAAGGTATTCAGTCTCTTTCTTTGCCAGGGCACATTTACCAGGGTTGATTGTCAGTCCCGCTTCTTGAATGCGTCTTAAAACCATCTGCAAATGCTTCAGATGCTCTTCCCACATTTCACTAAAAATCACAATGTCATCAAGGTAGGCTGAGGTAAAATCAGACAAGCCATGCAATACCTGATCCATTAGTCTCTGGAAAGTGGGCGGAGCCCCATGCAGGCCAAAAGGCATAGTCTTGAAATGATGCAGACCCCAAGGAGTCCGGAAAGCAGTCAATTCCCTGGATCTGGAACTCAAAGGCACTTGCCAGTAACCTTTACATAGATCAACAGTGCTCAGATATTTTGCATTACCCAGGCGTTCAATTAATTCCTCAATACGAGGCATTGGGTACGAGTCAAATTTCGAAACTGAATTCAAATATCGAAAGTCAATACAAAATCTTGTAGTTCCATCCTTTTTAGGTACTAAGACCACAGGACTGCACCATTCACTTTTGGAAGGTTCAATCACCCCCAAAGAACTCATCAAGTCCAATTCCTTTTTAAGAGCTGGAAGTAATCTTTCAGGTACACGATAACTCAGTCTCTTTGGAACTGCATCTTCTTTCAAGATGATGTCATGCTCTACCAGCTTTGTTCGACCTGGCTTCTCCTGGAACAATTCAGGATGACACAGAGACTGAAGTTGCTGTTGCTGGGACTCAGAGAGATGATCTAAATTGAGCACTGCAGAATTCTGAACAGGAAAATACTGCTCTTCCACCTCTTCCTCATCCTTCACAGACCGAATCAGCAGACATTCCTTCCGAGGGGACCATTCTTTCAAAAGGTTCACATGCAGAATTCTCTTTGAACGGGCTTGTCCTGGGGTTGAGATCTCATAAGTTGTAGGGCCTAGTTGCTTGAGTATTTTAAAAGGCCCTTGCCACTTGGCTAACAACTTACTGGACACTGTGGGCAACATCACAAGCACTTGTTGACCTGGAACAAATGAACGAGTTCTTGCAGACTTATCATACCAGGATTTTTGTTTCTGCTGAGCCTCTGCCATATGCTCTTGAGCTAAATTTGTCATTCCTTGCAATTTTTCATGCATTGCCACGACAAAGGATGCAACATCTATTCCTTCCCCCTCTCCCTCCTCACCGGCCCAGGTCTCCTTTAACAGAGACAGTGGTCCTCTCACATCGTGGCCATATAACAATTCGAAGGGTGAAAAACCGGTTGAGGCCTGGGGTACTTCACGATATGCAAAGAGCAAATAAGGCAACCATTGATTCCAATCTGCACCGGTCTCATTGATGAATTTACGGAGCATACTTTTGAGGGTTTGATTAAACCTCTCTACTAATCCATCCGTTTGAGGATGGAACGGCGTAGATTTCAAGCCCTTTATGCTCAATAAATGGTAGACTTGCTTTAAGAGGTTTGAGGTGAAATTGGTCCCACAATCAGTCAGTATCTCTCTAGGAAATCCTACCCGAGAAAACAATTGAATCAAACAGGTAGCTACTTGCTTAGCTCCAATAGTCCTCAAAGGAAACACCTCTGGATACTTGGTAGCATAATCACTCACCACTAGCATAAACCTATGCCCTGCTCTACTTTTTTCAACTGGACCAACTATATCCATAGCAAGTCGTTCAAATGGGACTCCTATAACTGGAAGAGGATGAAGAGGAGCTTTAGAGGGGAGTCTATTAGAGGTCAACTGACACTCAGGACAGGTTTTACAGAATTTTACAACATCAGCTCTAAGGCCAGGCCAATAAAAATGTTTCTTAATTCGAGCCAGCGTTTTCTGCCTACCCAGATGACCTGCCCAGGGAATGGAGTGACCCAAAGTCAGGACTATATTTTGAACTGCCTTAGGTACCACCATCTGTAAACCATCTCCCTGTTGTCGATACAGCACGTTCTCTTGAAGAACAAACCTCTCTACTACTCTACTCTCTACAGACTTCACACCTTCTCTCTTACCTGTCTGAGCTTGTTGATACAGTGAAGACAAAACAGGATCAGTTTGTTGCAGCTCAGCCATATTACTGGGAATCTTAAACCCAATCAATTCATCCAGCTTTCCACCCTGTACCTGAGCATCAGTTTCCACATATCTGTACTTCTCTTGCCTTCTCTGCCTTCTAGATTTCCTTACTTTAACTGGACCAGCTTCCAACTCAGCATCAAAGAATGGAAGACTCTTAAAGGGTTCAGACTCATCCATAGACCGCCTAACCTGAGCTCGGGTCATCACCATACTACAAACAGAGTTAAAAGGCAAAAGGTTCAACAGCAGAGGAAAATCTTGCCCTAAAATCACAGGATACGGCAATGTTTCTACTACCCCTACTTTCAACAAATAGGGTTGCTCTTGTACCACTACCTGCACTTTTACTGTAGGGTAAATCTGCTCCTCACCATGAACGCATCTAATGACAACACTACCTTCATTCTCTTCGGAATACTTTGGCACCAACTGACTTTCCACTAGCGTCTGCATACTACCAGTGTCTATTAATGCATTCACCTTTTTCCCATTCACTTCTACAGGAACAGTCAGGCTTTGAGGTGGAGTCAACTTTTCTGTTGGTACAGAACATATTTGGGAAATCTTAACAGATAGCTTAGGACACATTGGCTTTTTATGCCCTTCCTGTCCACAATAGTAACAAATGGGCACCTGACTAGACTGAGGTAGAGGCCTAGAGAACTGACTATCTATAACCTTAGGCTTCTTACTAGAGGAATTCAATTTACCTTCACCTCGACCAAATGTTGACGAACTCCTATTTTCCCTATTCCCCCTTTGAGCAGAATACCAAACTTGGGAACGAGAGCGAGCAGCTACAAAAACATCAGCCAAGGAAGCAGCCTGAACAGCTGTACCAGGGTTGTGTTCCCTTACCCATACCTGCAATTCTGGTGAAAGCATTCTCAAATACTGCTCTAAAATAATCACTTCCCCCACAGCTTCTACAGTCCTTCCCTTTGGTTGCACCCATTTTTCATAAAGTTCTCGAAGTCGTACATAAAGTTCTTTTGGCGTTTCATCAGGCTCGATCCCTAATGAGCGGAATCTTTGACGGTAAGTTTCAGGATTAATGGCATACTTGCTTAATATGGCAGACTTTACTTTGTCATACTCCAACGTCTCCTCAATATCCATGTGCACATAGGCACTCCTAGCCTTACCAGTCAATAAGGGAACTAACCGAAGGGCCCACTCACTTTTTCCCCACTTACAGGCCAGAGCAATGCGTTCAAAAGTGGTGAGAAAATGTTCAATGTCATCTGAATCTTCCAATTTCTGCAACTTGGGCTCAATCATACCTCGAACAGGATCTGGAGCAAGGGCCACTGAGGCATTGGACCCATTCTCCGGCATCTCGGAAGGAGGATCAGGAACTAACAAGCCTCCAGGATCAGGGGTAGTGCGAATATCCACTTCCTCCCTGAGAAGGTTAAATTGATGCTGCATCATTTTCCAGCGTTGCTCCTGCCGAGCGGCCTCCCGCTCCATTTGGGCCTCTTGTCGTTGCTGAAATGCCATATTTTTACGAAACATCTCTGCCAGGTCCTGCAGAGTCAGTTGTCCAGGATCATCAGCCATCTGTGAAACTCCTCCAACTGCCGCTGGCTCCTCCACCGATTCCTCCACTGACACTGCTTCATCTCGTTGCTTGAACTGTGCCAGTTTCTTGGGAGCCATTTTGACACCACTCAGCACTGTCCTTTACTGGCACATCCCACCGCTGCCACCATTTGTAAGGGTGTGGCCAAGAACAGGCAGGACAGGCAGTGAATAGATTGGATTTATTTCTCCAAAAAATTAATTATATACAGGGGCAGATATAATTAAAGTAATTTCCAAAAATAAAGTCCATATAAAAATCAAAGACTTAAGATGGAAATTAACTGAATCTAACAAAAAAATAAAACAAACCTAGAAAATAAATAAATCTCCCCAGTTAACAAAATAATAAACAAACACTAAAGATCAGCAGATCATGATGTTACTGTGGCTGGATAGATCTCCCCTCTGAGATTCACCACTAGATATACTCTTTAGCCTCTACCAAACAAAAATAAGAGGTAAATATCAAAAGAAAGCGTTCCCCAATTAACAATAATAATTACAACAAAATATACACTGTATCGTACCTAACATAATGCAATCAAATAATTGAAGCACAATACAAAAACTACTCCAAACAAACAGAACAAAATGAAACTGAATGAAACTAAATAAAAGATTCCCTCCGATTTGGATTACGATGGTACAGTCCAATTTCCTCCGGAACAGTACAAGTTTGGAGGCTAATGCCCCGCCTCTCCCTTTGTTTCCTGACACATGGAATGCGGCCGTTCACTCCATGGACCAGAAGAATCTAGGACTCAGGTAGAGTTTAACAGCAAAAGAGAATATAAGTAGTGTGCACCCTTCTATATATTCAAACTTTAATAAACCGTTTACTCTTTAATAAACTTGATAACTTGTCCTGTGGTTATTTCTTATCCTAAGGGAATTTAAAAATAAAATAAACCCTATTAAATTAAACTTCAAAATAGACAATTTCAATCATGGTAGAGTTAAATTGTGAAGTGAGCTACGCACCCGTCACATATATATATATTTTTTTTATCTGTAGGTTGTTGGTTAAATAAATTACATAAATAACAGATTTTATTATGGCTGTGAGGTTATAGGTACCAAATGAATTAAATATAATTTTTAAACAATTTAAATATTTTAAAATAAATAGGCTATATATATAAAATATAATATAATAATAATATATTTGTATTTATCTAATGCTAAAATAATATTATAAAATAACAAATAATCATAATATAATATATTTTTATAAATATAAATTTGTATAAAATGGATTATATTTTTCTTGTCTAAGAATTGGTTGCCTCATCTTTTGTTTCTTAAAAGGTAACTTAAATTACAGATTGTATAATGGCTCATGGGGTATTTGTTATGAAATAAAGGCTGAAGTTAGGGAATACAAGTTTTTTTATTTATTTTTTTATACATTTTTAATATTATGAATCTTTCTACATTTTTAATATTATGAATCTTTCTTAATGTAAATATTTTAATGGTATTATTATTGTTGGCACACTTGTTGCTATACCAAAAGATGGCAGGTAGATAGGTTGCCATCTGTGAGTTATGAAGGTACATGTGAAAAATGTTCCCGCTGTCTCTCCTACCTCAGCGGTTTTTGTTGACTTTAGTTCAGAGCCCTAAATTGACAGCACATGTGTAGCTAAAGCCTGTGTCCCTACCTGTTCTGCTGGTTTTGTCCCAAGGAAATACCATCAGAGCAGATCCTGCCACATAATGCTTCACTCATGCTTCTCTTTGGTCTGACATTCTTGGAATAAAGAACCAAGCAATGTTTTTCATTTATTGAAAGGTCATATGAAACCTGTTCTCTGAGACCTTTAGATCTCTGAGGGGTCACATGGATACAAATCAAGCATTGAAAAGTCATTATAAAAAAAAAGAGAGAAATCTTTAAAAGAAACAGATTGACATCCTCTTTTGATTGTACAGATTAACTATTTGTTTTGTATTGGGAAGAATCATGGCAAAGACTTCAAGCGAGTCTTCAGAGGGAGCAGCTGGTTCTCTAAAAAGACGCAATTCAAACCCTGGATGGCTTCTTAATGGACAGAAGTTCTATAGTTATGAGAGCTTCTCAGCCTGGCTCTGAAAACTGAAAACTGCATTCACACACACACACACAATGGAAATAGTAAACCTACCATTGATTTATTTGTGCTTTATGTCAGGATTAATATGACTTAGTTGAGTCATAAATAAAAGGAACGGAGGCCAGTCAGCTGACCACTGGTGGTGGTCCAAAACCTTCAGGAAAGCTGCATGATGCTCTTGGGTGGCCTGAGGCAGTTTCCCCTGGAAATGCTGCTGTAAACTGGTGATGGTACAATGGTTGAAATACAACAACAGCTAAAAATTATTATATAATATTGTATAATTGGTAACAAGATTAAAGACCTAAACATATCTTAGTAGAGATGATAGACTTAGAGTTAAATGCAAAAGTAAAGGGAACTAACTATATATATATATATGTATATATATATATATATATATATATATATATATATATATATATGTATATATATATAATTAGTTAGTTCCCTTTACTTTTGCATCTATCTATCTATCTATCTATCTATCTATCTATCTATCTATCTATCTATCTATCTATCTATCTATCTATCTATTAACATTTTACATATAAATACATAATTTATAAAATTCCAATATATCAAAAAATACTATATATTTCATTTGATTGCATTAATTTAATAATAAATTAATATTATAGAATAATAAATAATCATAAATTAATCAAATAAATTAACACAAAATTCAAATATACTGCAGAGATAAAGATACATGTCCAATAGCAAAAGTATGCAACAATACTCCAGTAAAAAGTTTATCCAAAAAAATCTATAAAAATAAATAAATAAATATAATTTTAAAGGAAAAACTAATAATATTATTTAATAAAGAGAAACAAAATACTTTATATTTTACTGGACTTTCATTTGTCTAATAATAAAATATCATACATTCATAACATTATTATGTATGTATGTATGGATGAATGGATGAATGGATGGATGGATGGATAGATTCTTACTTACGGCATGAATGCAATTTCAAATCTGAAATAAGTTCTCTAACACCCTTAATTGTTTTTCACTCTTTTGTAATGGCAAGTTTGAGTCATGTTTCCATTCAACCACTTCCTGCTTCATGACTCCCAAAATGGGAATTTATCAGAATGAGATGGCGCACATACTAAAGTTAATGAAATCTTTAATTTTACACAGGAAACTGATGAACATTCATTCATGCTTTTACTGGAATTACTCATTTTGTAGCACTAGACCGAGACAAAACCCTTTGACTATCCCACATCCTGTTTGAGAGTGGAGTGTGAAAAAGGGTTTGAGGTTTGGCAGGGTAAAGACCCTAGGAATCAGATGTTTGATCTGGGTGTGATCATCTCATAGTCCACGAAAAAAATTCTAATCCGATGTTGACATTTATACTAATCCTTGAGCCGCCAGAATATAATTTCCTGACCCCAGTGTGTCACCAAAAATATAGTCTAGAATCCGCACGCAACATTTGAATGTACATTTATGGTGGCTACCCTGAATCATACTTATAGCTGAGACAATTATGTTTGCAAATCTCCATTATACAATGTAAATAAAAAGTTATGTCTGTCTGGTTGAGCTCTAAAGTTATTTAAGTTGAGTCTGATGGCAAAAAATGGAGACCAGATACATCTAAAAGTATCCACATTCCCTTTAAGTGATGGACTAATTCTTTCAAATGGAAGTAAACTGTAAATCTATTGAAACCACTGGTGAATTGATGGTGGTTTGTCTTTCATCCAATTAAGTAAAATATATCTTTGGGCAATGAAAAGCAACTTCTGAGCAATAGTTGTGTCCCTCGGTGCAAGTGTCAAGTTATTGTATACCAGACCTAGTATTAAGAACCAAGGGTCTTTACACTCACCTAAAGGATTATTAGGAACACCATACTAATACTGTGTTTGACCCCCTTTCGCCTTCAGAACTGCCTTAATTCTACGTGGCATTGATTCAACAAGGTGCTGAAAGCATTCTTTAGAAATGTTGGCCCATATTGATAGGATAGCATCTTGCAGTTGATGGAGATTTGTGGGATGCACATCCAGGGCACGAAGCTCCCGTTCCACCACATCCCAAAGATGCTCTATTAGGTTGAGATCTGGTGACTGTGGGGGCCATTTTAGTACAGTGAACTCATTGTCATGTTCAAGAAACCAATTTGAAATGATTCGAGCTTTGTGACATGGTACATTATCCTGCTGGAAGTAGCCATCAGAGGATGGGTACATGGTGGTCATAAAGGGATGGACATGGTCAGAAACAATGCTCAGGTAGGCCGTGGCAT
This sequence comes from Rutilus rutilus, assembly GCF_951802725.1. NCBI lineage: Eukaryota > Metazoa > Chordata > Actinopteri > Cypriniformes > Leuciscidae > Rutilus > Rutilus rutilus. The sequence continues at coordinate 14,539,284 of NC_140228.1, forward strand.
TTAAACGATGCCCAATTGGCACTAAGGGGCCTAAAGTGTGCCAAGAAAACATCCCCCACACCATTACACCACCACCACCAGCCTGCACAGTGGTAACAAGGCATGATGGATCCATGTTCTCATTCTGTTTACGCCAAATTCTGACTCTACCATCTGAATGTCTCAACAGAAATCGAGACTCATCAGACCAGGCAACATTTTTCCAGTCTTCAACTGTCCAATTTTGGTGAGCTCGTGCAAATTGTAGCCTCTTTTTCCTATTTGTAGTGGAGATGAGTGGTACCCGGTGGGGTCTTCTGCTGTTGTAGCCCATCCACCTCAAGGTTGTGCGTGTTGTGGCTTCACAAATGCTTTGCTGCATACCTCGGTTGTAACGAGTGGTTATTTCAGTCAAAGTTGCTCTTCTATCAGCTTGAATCAGTCGGCCCATTCTCCTCTGACCTCTAGCATCAACAAGGCATTTTCGCCCACAGGACTGCCGCATACTGGATGTTTTTCCCTTTTCACACCATTCTTTGTAAACCCTAGAAATGGTTGTGCGTGAAAATCCCAGTAACTGAGCAGATTGTGGTTCACAGCCGAGGAGACCGACGTTCTCGTCAGGGACGTTGGGGATGGAGAAACACACCCAAATTAACTTCGGTTAAACAGGCGTATGATAATTTGGGTAAATGTGTAAGCTAGATGTATGCTTTTATAATAAAATGTCTATCTATCTATCTATCTATCTATCTATCTATCTATCTATCTATCTATCTATCTATCGTAATAATGTATGATTTGCAAAAATGATAACTGCTGCGTCTGTGTGTAGATGAGAGAATCAAAGTGTATGCGCGTTGTGCACACGCTACATTGATTAAGGCCAAGCATGCGCCCTTAAAATAGCATATGAATAACATGCGCAACGCGCCACTGACTTTAAACTGTTTTTTTTCGGTCAGTGGTGCAATTGTTTTCTAAACCTGTAAAATAGCATGAGGGAACGTTTGCGCCGGAACACGCCTCCTCTTTGCGCTGAACCGCCCCCGGGAGCGCAAGTGTATTTCTTAGTTAACCGACGTGCGTCTGTGGAGGGAAAAGTCCGCTTTGCGCGGGTGCAAAATAGGAATGATACATTTTTTGTAGTACTTTAAGATAACAAGCACTTTGCTTTCAGATTAAACAATTTAAAACCCTATAAATGAGGAACAACTTGCATAGAGTTCATGCAACTCAAATTTTACATAATTGTTTCAAATATTGCAGATTTTAAGTTCAAGATGTTTCAAGTTAAACATTTAAGGAATTCAACTCAAAAGAAGCCACGCAAACTGTTTCTTTTATTTTAAATTGTACAAACAGCTAAGTGTAGAGATGTCTACCATGGCAAAAGCATGCCATCACTAACACCAACTTGAAACACTTGAAGCATGAACCACAAAATGAGGGCTGGCGATTTCTCAGTAGCGTCAGCTTTGAAAACAACATTTGTCATGTTGATGGGGAAAATGTGAAGTGTAATCAACCGTAAGCGGGAAAAGATTTCCAGAGATTACAGTTAGTGTCAAACAAGTGCAGTTGTTTTGAAATATGTCACCATCGAGTCACATCTCAAACACAGTTGGGTCTGGGTTAAAATCCAATGAGATTTGAAGGAGATATGGGTCTTTTCCACTGTAATTTATAGCCAAAAACAAAACAGATGGGAGTCTGCCATATCTCACTGTGTGTGTAGTATAGTTACTGCTGAGTAAATTTGCCCTGGACTATTTCAGGATTCATCAGATAGAAAGACTGAAGAAGCTCAGATCCACGAGTCCTGATCAATCAGGGTTACTTTTGCTTGACAGTACGAGTACGTTATCTTGTTTATTACACCACAAATATGTGTATATGAAATATTGATTTGAAGAGTATTTCATAATCTTAGATTTATATTATTTAAAACTTCCTTTAAGAAAAGAAAAAGAAAAAAAGATATATTACCATGTACAAAACAATTGGCATTGGAGCAAGACAAACACTGCGACAATATTGCAGTAATGTTAATATACTATAGATAATTTTTACTGCTATAAATTACTAAAGGCCCATTCACACCAAAGACAAAAACTATAATGATAACTATATAGTTAATACTCTTTCCAGTTATATGAGAATAGAGAAGTCCCCACCACAACTATTAAGATAACAACAGTGTTAAGGAGAGTGTTAACATTAGAATAATTTCTTTTTCCAGCCGATGAACGTTAAAAAACATTGACAGGCAAACAGAACCCACCCAAGATTAAAAAGCTCTCGCATTTAAAAACAGAAAGTTATCTCACCCATTGGTGTGGATGCTAGTTGCTAGTTATCATTGTAGTTATCGGTCTTGGTGTGAACTGGCCTTAAGACACAAGATGGCACCAGTTGCGTTTAGGTCTGAAATACAGTGTTGCCATGAACGAAGATAACCGCGGGATGGCGAGACAGACCAATCAGAATTGAGTTCTCTCTGGACAACTTGTTTCTGATTGAGCAATTGGGGACAAATGTGAAAACCAGACAAACTTTATACAAATCTTTTTATTTAGCATTATACAAGGATATAACAGGTGTAACAGGCTACATATATTTCTGTGGGTATAAAAGTCAAAGTAAGTTCATTAGAAATGTGTCCTCTCCAGTTGTAGACACACAATGCTGTTGGGAATGAGAGAGTGTCATGCTGAGGTCAGCAGGGGCAGTGCTGTGCATGTCCAACATTACACATACAGGAACATTTGTGACATTCAAAAAATTCTCTGCTAATGCCATAAAACGTCCACTTTTGTTGATTTTTATTGAAAAGGCTTTTCAAAAATCCCTTTATCAACTATTGATTTGGCACATCATGTGATAAATTGTGTTTATTAATGCAAGGCAGCAATACATACTTTTATGAACAGACAAGAAGCATGCTAACAGACAAAAAAGTTCAAGTGCAGGCTTATCTTTTTCTGATAAACACATTACATTCTAGAATTTCAAATGGTTGTAACGTTTTTATTTCTAAGAAATATTGGCATCTGTGGAAAAAGTACACAATCTTTCCTCTGGTCAAAATTAAAAAAATAAGTGTTTCTTGCTGACTCACATTATTCGAATGCCCGTTTAAATTGCATAAATGTTTGATTGGCTCTGTGTCCTCCATACACACCGTTACAAGCCTGTAGAAAGCAAAGACAAAAAACATCAGTTTCCTGGAGGCTGACGTCAGTTCCACATGACCACTAATAAGCATAACGACCTTGGTAATTACCATAAAAACAGCCTTTAATATTTGAACATGTCAAAGATAAATGTGAGAATGGAAAAATGAGCTGATCCATGTCACGCTGCACATTCACGGGGGTGTGTATGGATGAGGTCAGAGGAATCGGCACCCAGCTCTGGTTCGGTTAGCCCCGTTCCACCACAAAGCTGACATGTGACTGTATAGGCTTGTCTGCCCTCTCCAACTGTAAAACCTCGGCTGGGCACGAGAAGTCAAACCTCAGATGAGACACTTTCGTCATAACTGCCACATGCTCGAGTGGCACCCAGCTAAGTCAACAGAAATGACCATCGGACGGTCTCTTTCCAACACACTGGGACCTCATGCAGTCTCAGACTCTAGAGACCTGTTATAAAAATTATATCACAATGCATTCTAGGTGCTATATATTTAACAAATGCATAAATGAAGGCTGAGCCACTCTTTGGTAGTTTTTGAATTAGGTCATTTTTGACAATCCTAATGTGAAGGAATGCTAAACACCATAACATCATCTGTATTTTAACTGAATGTTTCTAACTCTCTCTTGTCTTTGGATTATGCATACGGCAAGACTACATCTAAAATTTCAGACGTTTGTCAGAGTCTTAGATTGATAAGATTTATTTAAAGGCCATTATTTGGCCGTCTGTGAGGATGTTGGACTGATGTGTTGGAATGCTTACCTGAGAACACCGATCTCTTGCTGGCATCCCTCACTCCACTTTGATTACCTAAAAAGAGCCACAATACAGAAGAAAAGCTAGTAAATGGTTTCGTGCTGAGCATTTGCAAACATATAATCCAAATTAATACAATGAGATATCAACATTTGAACCTTGAATCCCTAAAACAGCAACAAAAAGCAGCAAAAAGAGTCACAAAAGTACGTTTAATGTCATTTTATCGCCAGCAGTTATTACCGATTATATATAATTTTACCATTCAAAAGTTTGGGGTCGGTAAGATTTTTGAAGGCTTTGAAGGAAGTCTCTTATGGTCTCTAAAGCTACATTTATTTGATGAAAAATACAGTAAAAACAATAATAGTGTGAAATATTATTACGAATTAAAATAGCTATTTTCTGTTTGAATATATTTTAAAATGTAATTTATTCCTGTGATGGCAAAGCTGAATTTTCAGCATCATTACTCCAGTCATCAGTGTCACATGATCCTTCAGAGATCATTCTAATATGCAGATTTGGTGCTAATGAAACATTTCTTACTATGATCAATGTTGAAAACAGTTGTGCTGCCCCAAACTTTTGAACGGAAGTGTAAGCTAAACCGGAATGTTCAAATGAAATCTGTGAATGTTTCCCACATTTTCTGCCTTGATTTTGGCGGGAAAACTGCTACCATTCTAAAAATGGTAAAATGTGCTAAATTTATCTAGCATACCCAAAGACTTTAGATATGCAAAGACGGTGCACACTCATGTTACTATGAATGGGAGAAAGTGCAACGTGCAAAATGGCGTAATAAGTCCCGCCTTCTATATAAAAGAGCCAATTGCCAATTGGTAAAGTCATTGCGTCACTGCAGCTTCCATTAGAAGCTCTAGTTGTGATAGAAATTGGTTGGTCAAGCCCGAATTTTTTATTTTTTATAAATATGGTGATTTCAAATATAAAATTTAAAGGGATAGTTCACCCAAAAATGTTGTCTCAAATCTGTATGAGTTTCTTTGTTCTGCTGAACACAAAGGAAGATATTTGGAAGAATGTTTGTAACCAAACAGATCTCGGTCCCCATTGACTACCATAGTATATATTTTTTCCTACTATGGAAGTCAATGGGGACAGAGATCTGTTGATTACAAACATTCTTCCAAATATCTTCCTTTGTGTTCAGCAGAACAAAGAAACTCATACAGATTTGGAACAACTTGAGGGTGAGTAAATGATGACAGAATTTTCATTTTTGGGTGAACTATCCCTTTAAGTGTAAGCTTGGTGAACAGCTTTGGAGAATTTGATGTTGAATGAGCTGTACTTGCATGACTGAAATAGTTTCCTGAGAGGAGCTTTATAGATGGCCACCGAGTGAAATTACTTGCCTTAAAGGGACCTTGGCATACTATACTTGTATACGCAACTGAAAACATTACCAAATAAACCAAAATATATAATAAATGACTACACAAAAGGAGGAGGTTGTGGATAACAACTCTGCATCCCTTCCACATGTTTCTACACATAGATTACGCGGTCTGCTGATGAGTCACAGTAAAATATGTAAACATTTTACAACTAAAATATTACATTTGAGAAATCAGACATCTCTACGTATCATGAGCCAGAGTTATCAGTTCAAATTAGGAAATGGAGCTGTTATGTTAAAGTCCTGAAATTCAAAAAGGAATGGAGCATTGACTAAAATGTTTTAAGGGTTAGTGGTTACCCCATTGCGGGTGTTTCTGCAATAACAGGAAATTGTTATGGATCTTGTTCTTTGCCATGCACTTGATGCCTATTCAGAAACCTATGTTGGCACAGGCCAAACTCCAACAGACAGCGTCAACAGTCACTGTGGCAGCCAATCAGCAAATGTGCTGAATGCCAAGTGGTATTTTGTCACGTCCTGTGGTTGGCAATGCCAAACTGTGCCTCATGTTCCTTTAAATAACTGGGCTGGCGAGACAGTTCCAGCAAGCATGCCTGTAGAGACTGTTAGCACAATATACTTATTTTATGCAAGATATGTTTTTGGCAAAATAGTGCTGCCTGTCATGTGTAGTTACATTTCATTTGATAGCTGGACTAGGACTGTTTATACAATGTTTTGCTTGTCTAGCAATCTTTGGACGTTTCTCTGGCGTTGCGATTTTGTGTTCCAAACATATGTGGAAATCATTTGTTTACCAAAGAAATGTTATACCAGATCTATAACAAATATTTGTGTAAAAGTGCTTCTGACTTTAAGTGGAAAAGATACAGAATCCATAGTAACATTTTCTCAGAAACTGTTTTCATCCTTAGCATTTTGTTTTGCACTTGACTTTCTGTTATTATGAAAAGGCTCTTCATCACATTAAGTAACAGACAATTGTCCTCATCCTGATAAAAATCACAATCATTCTTGCATAATCCATGAACTCAAAGATGCTCTCTCAGGGACGGAGCTTTGATATGCTACAATATTGAGGTCATTAACAGACTAATGGCTCATGAGGGACACCGAGAATCTGGCCATGTCACGTTCAAAGAGTGAAAAATGAGGCCCGCGGTATTTATTAGCGATGACGGACCGTGATTTGGACAAATAATAATCCTCTAATGATTCCAACCGTGCTTAAATCTTTCAGACATCAACTGGAATGGAGATCTAAGTTATGTTCATGAAACCATATCAACATAATTAAAGTGTACGATGTTTTTCAACCTCCGAGCCGCACATGCAGCAGTATTGCGTATGTGGAGACTTTGAGACAGGGAAACCATAAAAGTGCTGTTTGGAAGTAGCTCCCTCGACCCGACTCATTTATTTTCAGGGGACGAGAGCTAAAATATCGTCATTAATAGGCCAGAGTCTTAGACTTGCCAATCCATAAATGGATTTAGTGAAAAGATTTTGAACACATAAGCAGTGTTACGCATTACAAGTAACACGAGTTACGTAATCAGATCAGTTTCTTCAAGTAACTAGTAAAGCAACAAATTCCTTTTAAAGTTACAAGAAAATATCGGAGTTACTTTTTCAAATAAATAACGCAACTTACTTTGTTTTGCCTTTTTTTTTTCACTGACACCTCTCCTGTCCCCATGTTGAGAAAAATCGGGAGTAAGTGCAGAGGCGTTGTGTGTAAACATGATGGTTATTGTAGACCAAATGTGATTTACTCATCTTACTTGCACAGATTCAGTATTCCTCAAAATGATTAAAAACAATGAAATGCTTTATGTACTGTATTTGATCTTACTTTATTAATCAGTGTCTTTGCAGTTGACCTTCGATGATCCAGTTCAACCATACTAATAAGCACATTTTTTTATTGCTTAACTAGGAGTGTGGAACTTTCTTCTCCTGCATTCTATTCTTCTGCAATCCAGAATGGCAGCCTAGATGAAAGGTTTGAGCTGCACCTTCTACTATACAGACGTGAATGCATTTCCTTCAGCCTGAGGCTTATTCATTTCACTTTTAGTGTCAAAGGGCCTTTACATTTGCCACAAATAGAACTTATTTTTTTTGTTATTAAAAAATGAACAAGAAAAGCCCAGCCCAGATGAGAAAAAGCAATGAAACAAGCCCAGCCAAGATGAGCAATGCATTACTTTCCAAAAAAAAAAACCCAAAAAACCCATTAAACTAAGTAACGCGATTAGTTACTATTTTAGGAAATAATTAAATTTTGTTAAACTTTCCCCAACACTGTTCATTAGAATTACTATGTAATTCAATCTATGTATCATTTGTATCTGAAAAATCTTTTAAACTAACAAAGATATTTTGAGATTTCTTTAAGGGATAGTTCACCCAAAAATGAAAATTAGTGAAATGAAAACCATCCTAGGTGTATATGACATTCTTCTTTCAGACGAATACAATAGGAGTTATATTAAAAAATGTCCTGGCTCTTCCAAGCCTTTTAATGAGAGTCAATGGATATATTTTTTTGGAAGTCCATCAAAGCGCATCAATCCGTGATAAAAGTGCTCGAAACAGCTCTGCGGGGGTTAATAAAGGCCTTCTGAAGCTAAGCGACTTTATCGACTAAAATAACTAGCATCTGGCAGACGCAAGTCGACTTACACAAAAAGAGTAACCCTTGAACTTGCTGCACAACGTAATGACGAACACGGTTGCACAGCCCTGTTTGTTTGAACCGTGAGAGGCGTCAGAGCTTACGCTACTCCTACGTCACACATCGTCAAGTGTTACTCTTTTGGTGCAGGTCGACTTGCGTACGGCCGTCTGCCGGAAGCTAGTTATTTTAGTCGATAAAGGTTTAAATATGGATATTTTTCTTACACGAACGCATCGCTTCGCTTCAGAAGGCCTTTATTAACCCCCACAGAGCCGCTTCGCGCACTTTTATCATGGATGGATATGGATTTCTCAAAAAATATACCCATTGACTCCCATTATAAGGCTTGGAAGAGCCAGGATATTTTTTTTATATATCTCCGATTGTATTCGTCTGAAAGAAGAATGTCATATACACCTAGGATGGCTTCAGGGTGAGTAAATCATGGGCTAATTTTCATTTTTGGGTAAACTATCCCTTTAAGTTTTTTTTTTTATGTTGAATTCATATTCAACGGGACACTTATTCAGTAAGAATGAATTCTTACAGCACCTTGCTGATGGCACTGTTTATTTGTAATGTTTTAGAGCCAGATTTACTAAAGGAGTTTTTACACCAAAATAACAACAATTATAACAATACATTTTTAATAAATCTTTCTAATTCTATGAGAATAGGGGAAGTCCACACCATAACAATAATGACACAGAAAAAACGATAATGCTGGATTCACTTTCATAAAGATTTTTTATAGTAGATGATCTGACAAAAACATTGACAGCCAATTAGAATCCACAAAAGCTTGTGCATTTAAAACTTATGATGAACAGAATAGTTATCGTTCTTGGTGTGAATGGGGCTTTATGCAAAATCAGGTAACAGCATAAACATGTCCACAAAATCTATCATGAGCCTGATTTATACCTCATTTATATATATATATATATATATATATATATATATATATATATATTATTATTTTTTGTTGTTGTTGTTGCGTTTAGGGATGGGTTAAACTGGATAATGGGAGGTTCATAAATAGGACACAGGTTTTTGAGCTGAAATACATAAAAGTGGTTTAGTGAATTTGCCCCTCAAATCTTTATGCCATGATATAGTCACTGATTGGGACGGGGTCCGATTTGGAATACTCACACTTGTCCTGTTCAGGTGGTTCCAGACAGTCACTCTCTGTGTCACTAGGGATGCGCCAGGGCTTCCTGACGGCCTGCAACTGCTGGTAAAACTCATCCTGGAAACACATAGGATAGAACCAGAGATATAAACCATAATGACAATTTGATTTGATATTTTGTTATCTAATGCAAATAAATTAAGTCTGGATTTAATTGTCCTAAAATGTTACAGCTAACACACACCAACTTCACAAATCAATTTGCTCCAATATTCAGAAAGTGTTATAATGTATCAGTGAACACCAGTGCAGAAAGGTGGCAGTTGAAAAGCAATGAAATCCCCTGTAAACTGGAAACCCAAGACGTAAAGAGCTGGTAAATGTGCATGTCAGGCCCATTCATACTACAGATGTTTTTATTTTCTTTTGAAATAAGTACACCTCTGGGTCGAATCCTCTGAGCCAACCTCTAATAAATAAATTGCCCCTGTTCCCTTCTAAAGACTTTTATGTGTTCTTATTTTTCAGCATTAAAGGTATCGCTGCACAGGCCAGACACGAAGCGCTCATACATCTACGCCGCATTTAAGTGCTAAATCGCTTATAGGAAAATTGAAAAGAAGGACAAATCATCCGATATCTTTTCCTGTGGATATTTATTTTTCAGATTCGGGAGCTGGACTACTAAAACAGCCGTGGGACCATGCAGGTGGGTGGAATCAGAGCAAGATCAGTGCTTTTATGTTTTTATAATCTCATCAGTCATAAGAATATGAACTAACAATACGATTCCTGTTTGTGGCTATTAAATACTTCAAAAGGCGCTTTGGATTATTAACAAGCACTAATACAAAAAAAGAAAAGAAAAAGAGAGCAGAAACCCAGAAATGCCAGACTTCCTTCTTTTTTCATACCATGGTAGTCATCTGTAAATCTGTCCTTTAGTTTTCAGTGGATCCTCTTATATTATATTGCTTAATCTCAATTGAGCATAAGATGAATAGGCCATAGTAGGCATGGACAATAGAATACTAGACCGCCTACAGCTTTTACAAACTAACCAGAACAATAACAGTGAGTGTGTGTGATTCTGAACTCATTGACCTGAGGTTTACAGGGTTTCCAAATGTAGAGCTTTGTCTTTTCTCAATGTCGACATAAAATGAGACCTTAGTTTTCAAGCAGTAAGAGGATTGTTTAGAGGCATTTTCACACCAAATCAGAATATTTGGCACATAAAAACATGCAGAACAAGACTGAAGATATAAGATATACTGCATATTTGTTTTGGGATATTTTAAATGTAGAGGTAAGTAATTGTAATTAAAATATTCACTTTAAATTGTAGTATTTCACAATAACGTTTTTTTTTTTTTTTTTTTTTTTTTTTTATCAAATAAATGCAGCCTTGATGAGCATAAGATTGCTAATCCCAAACTTTTGAACCATTGTATTTATGTGATTATAGGTGTGTGTGTGTGTGTGTGTGTGTGTGTGTGGTCCTGGTAAACCCTACGTTATGGGGACAAATTATCCCCACAAAGACAGCAATATCCGAAATCTTACTAAGTGATGACATGTTACATTTTTTGAAAACGTGTTCTGTGATGGGTACATTGTCTTTCATAGACATATGTCTTATGTCTATGAAAAGTCCGCATAAAACATGAAAACCCAATATGTGTGTGTACCTCTGTCAGTGTGCTCCATAGACCTCCATATAAATCAGTAGTGCTCAGGCCTGGCGGTGTGAGGATTGGTCTGGTTATCTGTCCTGTCGGCGTGACAGGTCTACTTCTAGAGCGTCCGTACAAGCGTTCTGGGTTTCCATGACTTCCGGCAGTCAACGAGCGCATCATGAGACTATTGGGGGTCAAAGGTCTGCTTGGTGTCCGTGCTCCACTAGGGGTCTGGGCACGGCTGCTGGGGTTGCTGGGAGATGTCCGGCCCATGACTAGGCTTGTGGGCTTAGTGTTGTGAAGGGGCAGGCCTGTGGTCTTTGTGGAAAGGCTGCTGGGAGACTGTGGTCTGGACGCCTGTCCGAGCACAGGCAGAGTGTTGGTGGTGTGGAAGAGGGGGGTTAAAAGCAAACTCCTATGAGGGCTGTTTGGACTTCGGTTCAGCTTCCCTTGCTCTGCCAGCTTGGCCAAGTCCTTTTCCACCTCTAAAGAAATCAAGACAATAAAAGCAAACAATCACTAACTGGGGAACAATAATAGTCATGGCTTGTAAACATTTCAGTAACAGGTTATATGGGACATGACTAAATGCATGAATGCAAACTTCACACACACACACAGACACACACACACACACACACACACACACACACACACACACACACACACACACACACACACACACACACACACACACACACACACACACACACACTGTTGCACACCCATTTTTTTGTGTGTATTCCGGTTCAAATAGACACTAAAAAACATCAGCGTATTGACATTGACTAACCACTCATAGATTCCCGTTAATAAACCACCAAAACAATTTCCTGAAGTTTTGCCGAGGTCTTTTAACAGTCATGGCAGCAGTATTTACTGTCAGCTGTAAAGTGTAAATTGAATGGCATGTTTACTTTGTACGAGTACAAGGGCGATTTAATATGGTCTGCTCCATGTCAATATATTTGTTTGCTTGGTAGCGAGTCAAATATTTTTGTTTATGAAAGTCTGTTGCATATTTTCAGATGGAACATCTGGACCCATCAACCAGAGTTCAGTCTGTGAGGAATTGGGGATACTGAGGAAATAACATGTGACATATTATAAATAGTATGTACAAGTTTGATATGTGTTTCGGAAACCTTGACTACCTAAATTGTAAGCAAACAGTTCTTTCTCCCAATGAAACATCATGATAGTTTTCCACTCTAAAATATGAAACATGTCCGATGACCAGATAACTAATGTACAATGTATCTAAATGCCATTTCTATGTCATTTTGGCTAACACAGCTCTTGTAATTAATTCCCATTACGGAAACTATTCCAGATTGTTGTGATATATGATACAGCTAATTGTGTGAATGGATAATTAGATTGTTTTGTCTGTGGTCAGCCATAAGCAATTACACCCCCCTGTCGTTCCATTTAAACAGGATACAGGAACTTGTTCTAGCAATTTCTCACCTAAACACATATGTGACGGAAAGGATTTGTTGTGAAAATATTATACAGGCACAAATCATTTGTGATGATGGCAAACCATTCCAAATAAAGACGATGAAAACAAAATCAATGAAAAATGTCTTTGTGTGTTAGTGTTTAAAGTTTCCCACATGCTATTTATAAGAGTACGTAGTTGAGTACATAAACTTGATTATGAATTAAGGTGCATTCACGCCATGTTGAAATTACTATAATTACAAATTTATTCCAACTTGTAAAAAGCATTCACGTCATCGTAGAGCTCGTAATTAATGCTTGTAAGATGGAAGCTGTCTGAGAACTCCTACTTGTACCATGTGACATACTATAGCCTATATAATTATCATCCATTTACTGATTCATTATTTAGCACTATTTATTATATTCATTATTTAGCTCTTATTATATTCAGCCTTGTCTATGTCCTACAATATGAAGCAAGTGATAAAGGAAATGATACAGTAGCATATATAGTGACCCTAAGACTAAATAAGAGCCAAAGAGAAGGAGGGATGACTTTAGAGAGTTAACAAGAAGCAGCACATCTAATCTATTATAAACAGCTCTTGGTCAAAAAAAGCAAATGCGTTTCCCATTCCCACAAGGCTACAACCCGCAAGCATGCAAACCCATCATTTAGAACATATGCAACCTTTTTGATTCCCGACTCTTTCTCCCTACATATCTACAGTGTTCACGTCTTACAGAGGAAGAGAGAGAGATCTGAGGAATTCCAGCTAGCTGAAAGTGATGTTTTATTTATCCAAAAGTGGATAGCTTTTCTCTGCCATTAAAAAACAGCCAATAAATGTTGTGCTTTGAGCACAAGTCAAATATCAAGCTTTTTAAAATTCCTAAAACAAAACAATGCAGCCTGATCGTAAATTAAAAAGGAATCTGAGGATAAAGCTGACCACATAATTGAGGTAATAATGAGATAAAAGAAGAAGCCTGGCTTTCAACACGGAGAACATTAACAGCTAATAAAAGCATGAAAGGGGTAAATTAGGTTGTTGAATGAGCCTAATGCTTGGCCTTATGGGGATGGCTTTGTTCAGATAGAACTCAACAGACAAATAGCTTCAAATCAATGCCATAAGAGAGCAGGGGCGACTTTTCCCACAAAGTGATGTCAGAATAAGATTCCTCTGACTCAGTCACGAAATAACAAGCACACTTGAAATTAATAGATAAACACTTCCCACACAAACACACACACATAGCCATTTCTGTTTACAGTGAGAAATGTAAGAACACTACTTTTATTTGTTATCACAAGTAATTCAAAATGCAATAGTCAACATTTGAAGTGGATCAAAACCTTTAATCAAAGTTATACATGAATTTTGAACAATACCCGTTCTTGTCTTAGGACAACTTTGATGGACTTTTTTGATCCACTTCAAATGCTGACTGTGTATATATATTGTACATGTAATAAAGTATGGCTGTTACATTTTAAAACGTTATGTGTTTCTTTTAATTCATCCAATTAGTTGCATTCTGTCACGACTTGTAGTATTGTAGTAGAATACACGCACGAGGACGAAGATGAAGAATCAAAAGTATTTAATCTCAATATAATACTCAGGAACACAGAATAGCTTACTCACAAGTCGTAATATAGACGAGGCCAGACGAACTCAAAGAACAAAATACAAGAGATAATGAGGTGCACAGCTGAATGGAATGATTAACTTAACTAGGTCACTATGGCAACAAACTCAGGCACGGGAAAAACCAAGGCTGAATCTGAAATCGCCCCCTAAACCCACTTGAAGGAGTGAATGAAAACGAGTGAGCGAATTCGGACAGCCGTTGAGCATACATCTGTTGTACACTCGTTATTGCAGTGCGATGTGGGATTGAATGAGTGCACTCAATAATGTTCACTATGGTTTCGGACACCACTACAAATGGCTGTCCCCTCAAATTTTGAGGGTATGGGGGGGCGATTTCGGATTCAGCCCAAGTTCAACTGAACATAACTGTGACACATACAAATGAATGAGAAAAAAACATAAACAAAGGACATTTAAAGACATGTCATCATTGGGAGTTATTTACAAAAATGTCTTTAGTAGTCAATAGAAATCAGTCCAAGGACTGGACGCGTTTTCGTATTTCCTGTTAGGGAATTTAACGATGGATCAGGTTCATGACACTATTTTAAAGGGATAGTTCACCCAAAAATGAAAATGCTGTCCTCATTTACTCACCCTCATGTTGTTCCAAACCTGTATGAGTTTCTTTCTTCTGCTGAACACAAAAGAAGATATTTTGAAGAAAGTCGGTAACCAAACGACTGATGGACCCCATTGACTTCCATAGTAGGAAAAAAAAATACTATGGAAGTCAATGGGGACCAGCAACTGTTTAATTACCAACCTTCTTTAAAATATCTTCTTTTGTGTTCAGCAGAAGAAAGGAAATCATACAGGTTTGGAACAACATGAGGGTGAGTAAATGAGGACAGCATTTTCATTTTTGGGTGAACTATCCCTTTAAATATCACGTTGAATTAACAGTTCTAGGTGAAAAATCTAAATCAATGTAACCATTCTTTTCTGAGACCGTATCTGTGAACACTCCAGTCTCTTCACTGTGGGTAACAAAAATAAAACAATTCACGTTTCTTTCTTTAATGGGAATGATCGGCATAACAGCATGAACAGCCGGCTAACTCATATACAACTCGTTTTTCTTTTTCTTTCCCCCCAAAGCACAAAATAACCTTCTTACAAATATATATAAAACTTTGCATAAGACAAATGAAAATATATGAAAAACATTTCTAAATAGATTATTAATGTTTTAATCTCTGTTTTCTTTTTTTCAAACAAAAATAAAACAATGAATTAACAAATAGTGAAATAAAATAATGAATTAACAAATTTAAAGTTACAATTATATTATTTTCCGATTAGCCAAATATGCGTGCAAAAGCTACAAGTTCGTGTCTAGTTTGGTTGTTAACTTTTTGTGTTTAAATGTCAACCTCCCACATCCACACACATCCACACAGCTGTTGCCCTGATGAGTTAGTGAAAGTTCCCTTCTTAAATACTTAATATGTTTCAAATGTATTCAGTGTACGATAGTGAATCGAAATAAAAAAACAGTACATGCGTAAACAAGCAACTGTGCGACACATGTTGGAGTTTTGTACTGTTTGTGCCTTTGGTTTTGGCCAATGCTTTCAAGCGGTTACCAAACGAACGAGTGTCGCGGACACACACACACGCAACGTCTAACAGTGGCCTGCGAGATCAAACCACCGGCTGAGTTTGATCATCTACAGACAGATATTTGTCACTTCACAGCGATGCTAACAAGCTAGTGCAGCGGTGGCATTGTTAAATGAATCAAAGATGGTCACCATTTTCCACAACATTTTAATAGTTGGATCAGCTTTCAATTAGCCAATCAGACGCCTTCATCTTTGTGTTCGCATGCAGATTCTCACATGTGTGGCCTTTGACAGTGTCAGACTGTAATGGAAAGGTGGCCTGTTTTATATGTGTGTGGGTGTCTGTGTGTTAAAAACCTACCGGCAAGATGTTTGCCCATGTTCTCCAGTTCTTTGGAGAAAAGCGAGTCCTGGAGTTGCAGAGCACGTCTGGGCGTCTGGGGGCTCGTGCCTCTGATCGGCTTCACATCCGATGCCCAGACAGGGTGACGCTACAGCACACACACACACAAGAAACAGTACAGTCACATTAGCTTTGAATTTCACTCCTTTTTTACATACTACTTATGGTTACAACACTGTGCCATATCTGTTATAATGAGGGCCAATTATTTTTTTAAGAGAAATTAGAAAAACATTGAAAACCACAGTTCTTTGGGATGAAAGTCTGGATGGCGGCAAGGACTGAACTTTTATTTGTGAACACTGCGCTAGACGCTCAGTAGTGGTTAAAGGATTTTGAAGTAACAATCAATAAACTCAAGGGATCCGAGAACGGATGACGACGGGCAGCATAGAGATCCTACTATTAGTGTGTTTCATGATAATAAACTTGCGGTTTGGGGGAATTAAGACTACAGCCTTTCAATTCAAGACTATGGAGAACAAACCGATGATATACAAACAATAGATTAATCAAATTCACATTGGTTTGTAATGATTTAGCTTATTGCGAACATGCTTGCCAAGCAACGTAACAAACACTGATTTTATTCCAAACACAAGTCTGGTTTACAGGATACAAATTTTAAATGTTGTAACAGCTGGACACTTAACCACATATGCCATCACACACACACACACAAACACACACACACGATAAATAGTCTTATTTTTTTAACCTCTTCTTATTAAAGGTAACATTAGGTATTAGGTATCAGAGGTTAAGAGCTTAAAAACAACATTTAGCCTAGCTAGCAGGCTATCCAGTTAGCCTAACTACTGACAACTGCGTGTCATGCACTGTGAAACATGTTTTTGTGTTGTTCTTCTGAGAAAATCTGGGGGATTTACACAAGGTAAGACATGTTATAGTAAACAAAACTAAAATATTAAGTTCTTACTGGTAGCATCATTAAATAAGCCCAATTATTTAATAAATTAGCATATAGGCTACATATCTTAGCACAAATAAGGGATGTACAGCTTTGTGAATGATAGGCGTCCAAAGCCACAAGTAGAATGAATAGAGAAAGAGCAAAGAACAATTTTAGGGAAAAGTTAAACTTTCAGAAGCTAAATTAGACTAGCAAGCTGCAAGACGTAATCTTTCTTAAAGCATTAGATGAAGAATTTTGTTTGGTACAAAGGGACAGCATAACGATATGAGTCAAAACCTTGTTAGATCATATCACATTTACCCAGTAAACACATACACCCATCTGCGTCAGGAAATATTTGTTGTGCAGAACATTAATGAGGGCAAGTCAATATGCAGCTCAGGCCTGACCACCTCCTACATCACACTGAAGACGTCTGAAGTCCTTCGCTTCCACCTTCTATGCTGGTTCTGGTTTGTTCTTGGTTGCAACAGCTTAAAAAATCTAGGCAGATCTGCAGAAGATATTTTTCATACACATCCTCTACGCCCCAAGGAGAACAGATGGACTTGAGAAGTCAGTGTAATTTAAAAAACAGGGTGTAAAAGACAGGCGTTTAGCACAACTGTGCGTGATGCCTTGTTTATGCTCGTTGACGCATTCATACTTCATACTTAAGAGGCGTTTATACTGTTTCCAATCTCCACTGCAGTATTCTCAGAAATAATTTTTTTAAAAATAAATATTTACATCAAAATCAGGAAGAAACAGCATTGAGAGGTAAAATGTTAATTTTTCACTGGTTATGACAGCAGACAAATCAACATAATAAACACATGACACCAGTATCTAGACTGGCTGTGTGTCTCTGCTTCTAAACTGTTTATTTTATTTTCTAGAGGCTTTATTAATTTAAAGCCTCAAGATGTTGACCTCTACATTTAAACCACATGAAAACATTGAAATGTTTTTTTTTTTTTTTTTATACAGAGTGTTACATGAACCAATTACTTTTAAAAATAATATCCTACATGTACTTTTTGGACATTTTCATTGAGTGTAAAACGTGTATTGGACTGTCCATCCATCCATCCATCCATCCAATACATGGATGGGCAACTTCGGTCCTGGAGGGCCACTGTCCTGCAGAGTTTCGCTCCAACCTGATAAAAACTCACCTGCCGTGTAGCTTTCTAGTACTCCTGAAGACATTGGTCCTGTCCCAAATGGCACCCTAAACACTTGCAGTCTTCCTACGGGTCCGTACTTTTGTGACATAATGCCGCTTTAACTGTCAGGAAGAAGTCTGCTGCTAAGCTTGCTTCAGTGTGGACTGGGCCAAAGTGCGCATTGAGGGCGCATATTGACTGCAAAGGTTCTGAAACCTAAAATGACAAATGGAACACCCTAAGGTCTCGTGGACTTCACGATCACGCGCACACGCCGGCCATTGTAAGCCCACAAGACCATAAGTGCATATGAAGTGTGCAATTTGGGACCAGGCCTTTGATTAACTTGTTCAGGTGTGTTTGACTAGGGTTGGAGCTAAACTCTGCAGGAGGACCGAAGTAGGCCATCCCTGGGATGGAACTGGTAGATGGATGGATGGATTTCCACTACTCACATATAACAACTAACGATGTAAACAAACATGGAAGTGTATCTTTCTCCAAAAACCAAAGATACATACTGTACATCTAAACAAAATCTGTGATTCCGGCTTCCTGGCCAATAATGCACTATTACTTTAAACAGGGCAAAATCAGGTCATGTCCAACATAAAGATAGAGGACAAGCATACAACACACACACACACTCACTTTAACTCTACAGAGGATCTCCAAACCCAACGAAACAAACTTTCAACACACAAGCCCTCAAGGCGACATTTATCCAAACATGCCGGGAAGAAAACTCTTCCCTCACAAATGTTTTGACGTGTCTTTATAGACAAGCATCTACATTTACAGTAAAAACAAATAAATATGAATGGCAGTTAACAGAAACAATTTCATAAACTATGAGGTTGCTGTTAAGAGATGCATGTCAGCATTAATATTCAAGGATGATTCATTTCTGATTCTGCCTTATTGGCCTAATCCTTTCTCTTGTGGTTTATTGGTTCTACAAACCCATAGTAGATCTTAGATACTTGTTAACTGAAGCAATACTTGGGAAGCGTAAAGCTGTTCCCTTCAGCACGACTGTGGTTTACAATGGCATTTGTCTTTATTGATCCTGATGTTTGCGTGAGACTCGGAACAGAATGAGTCAAACTAGTTTCAACAAATACATTTCTTGTGAACCGATCAGAGACAAGCTATGTACTGGTTAAACAAAAGCTGTTTTACATTTGGAATGAGTAATTGTGGATTAAGAGCAATCCGACTGGTCCACCAAAGCTTGCGACCACTTTTAATGGGGATTCCGTCCACTCACAAACATGGATCCAATTGCTTCAGAAATGAAATGCAGATTGAGGATAAATATGGGACCACTTTACCACCGTTCGCATTTTAAGTACTCACACTGTGCGTTTGTGCTCGTGTTCAGAATCCTAGCCTGAACTACTGCCGACTGATCCACCATTCACCTCAATCCTCACAGGAAAAGCACAACACTTCACTCTCAAAGGCCATTAAACAGGCTATTAAAGCTGCAGAGTTTCTCTTATGAACATCAAACGCCACTATAATTGTTCAGAAAAGTCCAGATCATTGGAAGCAGGTTCAAAAACCACGAGGGAAAGTCGAGGATTTTCATTTGCCATTGCGATTCTTGCCTGTGTCTATTTACTGCACAGGGACAACATTGCCATGGCTCATTGCCTGCTGTCACATCTGTGTGTGCTGGCTCTTTACGGCCATGTTGGAGGCCGCAGGCTCAAGCCACAGTGATGTTTAGCATGTACACAGAGCGCTGAGGCTTGTGTTCTGCCCACACCGACCTGCCACAAGGAAAGAGAGTCGCAATAAAGAGCGGTGGCCCACCCCAGCACAAGGAAGCAAACACCACCGACAGCATTTCCTCAATCCCTCTGGGCTGGGCTGCTAAAACCAGTTGAAAGCATGTTCCACTGTTTGTTTGCTGGATGTAAGAGATGAAAAATGTTCATAAAACAGTCCAATATTTTATTTCTCTTTCTTTTTTGCTTTTTCTTTGAGTTCAAAATCTGTGAAAAGAAGGTCAGATTTGCAATTTTAACATTATTTATATACTATTATACTTTGTATTACTATTTTGAATTAGCTTTATTTTAAGTTTTCATTACATTTTTTGTTTAAATTGTATTAAATTTGTAATTTGTATTAGTAAAAAAAAATTAAGTTTAAATAATTCTATTTCAATTTTTGATGGTCCAGTTTAGACATTCTACTAACTATAAGTAACTTTGCAATTACATGTCAGCTAACTCTCATTAGTGTATTGGTAGACTGTAAGGTTAGGGTTTCGGGTATTAGGGTTCAGATATTAAGCAAACAGTCTACTAATAGTCTACAGTCTACTTGACAAGTAGTTGCAAAGCTACGTATATATAATTTCTATTTATACCATCAAACTATTGTGTTACCGTACACTATTATGATAGTTTGATTATACAGTATATTTGAGACTATATATTATATAGATCAGGCTATGTGTGTTTGTTTTTCCTTTTTGATTCAAAATATTCAGAAACTTATTAACTATATACTAACTATATATCTGAGATTCCAATTCTCCAATATATTTAAGTGAATGTGATTTGTCATTTAATAATCTTTATAATGATCATGTTAGCTGATCTATAATGCGTGATGGGCACAGCCATGTTAGTCTGCACCGCAATTCAGAAAATGGGAGTCAGATTTACATCACGTTTTCACCCATCTTCTCCCAAAATACATGAAAGCAAGTGGCTGGTGAAATGGGAGAAGAATAGAGTAAACTATATAGTTACCTATACAATGTGTATCTGATTTGAATACAACACGTTGTCAAATTATAATAGAAAGGACTATTATTGCCGCTTCCATAGACATCAGTGTGTATTTAACAAACTATAAATGTATGTTTTGCTAGTACTTATGTATATTTAAATGTCTGAAACTTAAAATAAAGATTATGTGGTTGAAAACACTGAATAGTTGAGATATATGACAAGCGATGAGCGCGTCCGTCTCTGGAACAGCGCCAGCCAACACACGAAAGCACGTTTGAATTTGATCACGTGATGCACTGAACGTTCTAATCACACTGGTGATCGTACGTTCCAGTGACCAAAGGGTTAATTTACTAACTTAACTTATTAATTATTACGAACTTACTCAAAACTATTTCAGTTAACCATGTAATATTTAAATTTTGACGATAATATGTAACTTTTTTTCTTTTGTCAAATCAACTTAGATAATGTGGTCAAGAGAACACAATATTTTAACCAATTTCCTTCATTGTCTTAACTCAAAATTTTACTTTCAATGAACTCTTTTTTTTGTATTGTTTTTTTTTGTATTTACTTTTTAAATTAAGTGCATAAATCACGTTTGATAATAGGGGTAAAACAAAGAGCTGCATCTCTTAAAAGCTACTTGAAACATCTGTGTACATCCATTGTACGCTGAAATTATATTTGATTTTGTCTTTGATTATATGGAAGTTGGATTCCATTGACAAAATCAAATATAATTTCAGCAATAACAGATTTAATTCATACACAAATACACAAGATAACCTCCCCTATTGTTATGATAGAGTGCACAACAGACGGAAATGAAGTCTAACACAAAGGTTTATTAAATCTACTTGAGTTGGCAGCATGCAAACCCATATTATGTATGTTCACAGGCACTGTGCCAAAATCAAAAGGGAAATGGACAATAACAAATTTATTATCTGATTAAACTCTAAACCCCTAAACCACAGGAGAAGGGCCCTACAGCATGACATACTGTGTGCACCTGGATTACATGTGAAAACAACATGAGCCCACAGAGCTCACACAAACCACACATAACCTGTTGAAATGACTTCATTCAACCAGTTCACTTCTGAATAATTTGTTTATAACAAAGTCAAACATGTGAACCATGCTGAAAAACAAGCATCCAGACAGTGAATAATGTATATTTTCAATAACAGGCTTTATTCAGGTGTGTGACATTTAGGAGTGTGTTTTTCTGCATCTTGCCTGACAAATATCTTTGTTCTAGACTAGAGGTCTGCTGAAAAATTTGTTAATGCTATCACTATATTATGTTAGCTGGACAACATTTCAGAAATTTGTAATGAGCGAAAAACATGAACCAGATGCCTCAGCGGAATATATGGGAGAGTCTGTCAGCTCCTCTGGCATATATCTCATAAATTGCCTGAATTACATTCAGTGTTTGAATTGAAGCGGAGCTGCAGGGTCTCAGACCCCCATACGAGCTCAGGGACCCCAAAGAGAAGAATAAATTGGGGCCACCCCTGCCATTTCACTCAACAAAATAATAATAACACAACACCGTTTTCTTCAAATTGTCCAAATTGACTTATAGACATAGTTGAAAACTATCCAAAACTTTCCAAAAATGAAAATTCGGACATCATTTACTCAAGTTGTCCCAAACATGTATGCATTATTCTTCTGCTGAACACAAAAGAAGATTTTTTTGAAGAATATAGGTAACCAAACAGTTGATGGGCCCCACTGACCTCCATAGTATGGAGAAAAAAAATACTATGGAAGTGAGTAAATGACAATAGAATTTTAAGGTTTGGGTGATTTTTAGTTTTTGTACATTTTTTTGGGTGACCTGTCCCTTTAAGTGAATAAAAATTGACTGCATAACAGAGTCCCGAAAAGCATTTTACAGACACCTGACACAGTTTCCTCATTTTCACCTGACGATATGAGTAAAGATTTAATTTACAATTCTTCCTAAAGTAAGAGCGGTTGTTATACAGTACAGACCACTAAAAACACAGATGCAAATAGAATGAGCATCTTCATACTGACATAATTCTAAGAGCTAAAGAAAATGTTTAAGAAGTATAAGCCCTTCAAATAAGATAAGGATCGCAAAAAGTGCCTTTGTGAGCAGTCAATCACAGACTTTTTGGCTAAAGAATGAATCACTAGCTTTCAGTTGTACTAGATGAGATGACATGCTTTGAGTTTGGGGTCCATTGAATGTGAGTAATTTGCTTTCATTTATCTAATCTAAAAAATGAAATAAAAATCCAATTGACAAAATAATTTGTTGCACATTAATATGCACGGACCATATTAATGTGGTATGTTGCTTGTGGTCATGTTTGCACAAGCCTATAGAGTGGGGTACAAAAGTCTGATGACCTCAAGTGAAATGTAGCTTTTTCTAATTTGATGCAACCTTTTTCATTACAAGTTATGTTGATCCTTCCCTTACTTTTTAACTCAACCTTAAACTTAAACTAAACCCCAAACCTGTCCATAATATTACCCATATCCCACCTCAATAGCAGCACAAGTGTTTTGCTATACAAAATCATGAACACAATAAGTACATTGTACTTTTTTTTTATTATGTAAGTACATAGTAGTTAAAGACACCTAATATATAGTGTGACCAAAGTTATATTACCAGAATCAAAATTTGAGCGAAATAAATGAAAGTAAATTTAAATTTGAGTTTCTTAGTATGTGATTTGCCCCCTTTTGCTTTAATTTGAGAGTTGACATCCTAAATTTTTCAAAATCCTAGTTAATTTTCAGGTTTAAATTAGTCTTTGAATACCAGAATACTCTGGATTCAGACTTTTGGACCCCACTGTATATCAGAGGTATAATTAGACATGGAGGTAAATTCACACTGCAGTTTAGAGGACTGGAACAACAAATCCAGAACCAGAAATGTGGGGAAAGGGGGATTTTTCTTCATGCAAAAATGTTTAATGACACAGATGATGTCTGTGTCAAGAATAACTACATTCTTCCATGTTATAAATGAGCAGGTCTAATCAGAAAGATCAGGAAAGCCAATGCACAGCCATTTCTAAACTTTACCGTTTTAGCTCACACAGTCAAAGCAAACTATCCTCAAGTCTGTTTTTTTTTTATATCACCCCAGTACTAAGACAATCAAGACCGGAAACCACATGAGAGGGACCCATTAATGTGCGATGGATTACATTACAAGAAGGCCAAAATTAAAAGAAAAGGTTGAGGTTGAAACATTTCGGATCTGCCAAGGTGGGAGGCTGTCACAACAAAAAGTGAAGCCCGTAGGAAAAAAGAAAACACACATCCTGATTTTCTAGCCATACATAAACAAATCTTTCAGTAATACCGACATTATGTTACATAGACGTAATTAGCATATGCAGAAAAACATAAACTATTTCCTTCTCAATCACTTTCTCAAACATCCAGATCAGGCTCAAGAGGTTTCATTAAATTCTACCATCTGATGCTCATTAATGAAAACAAAGCAGAATTATAGTCTAAATTGACTGGCACATGGTAGAATGAATAATTATTTCAAAAAAAAAATCGGATATTTTTCTGACTACAGTACAACTACTTAATAGTGCAATATAAATATATCACATTAATTCACTGTGATTCATGCCAGACTGAGCAGAATTAACCACTGCCTATATAATAATGTAATGTCTTAAAAAAAAACCATTATTTGGGGTAATTAGTAATTAGTTGTTAAGCATATAATTCATTTGATAATTTTTAAGCTACTGAAAATATAAAAAAATAAAAGCCCTACTCAAAATATAATATTGCATTTTTAAAATAAATTTTAGTATTATTTTATTATTTTATAATAGTAATTAGCATTTATATAATAATAAAATATATCTTAATTAAATTAATTTGTTTAGTTGTTAATGTTTTATTATTCTGTACAACAGCAACGAAATATTTAATGCTATAGTATATGTAATGCTTTGTATAAGAATAAATAAGATAAAATAAAAAAATATATAAAATAATATAATGCATAAGTTAGTATAACATTCATTATATTAACAGATTATACAAATCATAAAAACAGATAAAAAAATTAAATAAAAAATTACAGGTTGTCCAAAGGCCAACAACCAAACTAAATTCCTCCAAGGTGGAGACCATAAGCAGCTCTGCCCATCGTGACCATAATTTCTGGGGCTAAGAACACGTGTTACAGCACGGAGGAGAGCACAGATACAGTGCCCATGACTATTGTTGTCCAAAGATGTGACTCAGCTCATAAAAGTATTACGTTTTGTTTTCCGTGCCATTCTGGGCGGCAAGACGAGAGAACCCCTGAGGACCAGTTAAAGTAATAAGCTATTAGGGAGACAAATCGCATTTGCCTTTCAAATAGAGCCCAAAATAAGCAATTAACCAGAAAACAACCACATTAAGCTTTAAAAAGCAGCAGTAGGTGATCTGATCCTTTCACACTCGCCGCTCCATGTGGGAAACATTAGCCGCCTCGCTCTTAGCTAACTGGCACGGTTTAATCTATAGACGATGGGGCCTCCTTTCACACTTTCTCTGTCTCTCTCTTTCTTTTTTTCCCTTTCAGAAAGACAGACAGGTCTTAAAAATGCACGCCAAAGTAAAGAGCGTGTTTCTGTGTGAATGAGAAAGCAGACCTAAGTGCGTGTGAGGCCCTATACGGTGTCCGGACGGCATTGTTTACTCTGTGGTGTGGTTTCTCAGGGCAGCGAATGCTCCTTGGGTGTCCCCACTGGGCGACGAAGAAGAAGCCTCACGCGCCTGGTGTTGCCACTCTGTCTGGAGTGCTCAGCCCATAAGCTCCACACACGACTCAGCCAGCGATTCCTAAAGAGGATTTTTCCAACACTTTTCCTCTGTAATTATAGCTGCACTCTCTGTTCTGCTGCTGATAGAAAAATAACCACTTCATTATGGGTTATAAGGAGTTTGGGGTTGCTGTAGTGACAGAAACCTCTATACAGTTCAATTCCCATGAGATTCTGAGAGTCAGACACAGAATACAAGGCGATAGGTTGTTCACGAAGGTCTGAGCTGTCTATTAATTGTTTTTCAATGGCTACAATCATACATGGCAAGGACACGGTAGTCAGTGCAGTTGTAGAGTACTAAATACCAGGGTTGTGAGCCTGCCAGAACTGAATTGAGAATGCTTTAAATCCAATTCAACTCCTCAATTTGAATTCAAACTGAGGGAGTTCACAGGATGCAGAATTGATTGATAGACAGAACAATAGACATAACTAAAGAATGACTGATAGAATGACAGACAAACAGATAGATACATAGACAGATAGATAAATAGAATGACAAACGGACACACAGATGTATAAATAAAACGACAGATAGACAGACACAGATAGATGTACAAATAAATAGAATGGCAGACAGACAGATAGACAGAGACAGATGGATAAATAGAATGATAGACAGACAGACACATGGACAGATAGACAAATAGAACAACAGACAGACACATAGATGGATAGATAAATAGAATGACAGACATAGACAGAAGTATAAACAGAACGACAGACAGACAGACAGAGAGATAGAAACATAAATTTATCGTATAAATAGAACGACAGACAGACTGACAGAAACAGATGGATAGATAAATAGAACAGACAGACAGACAGACAAACACAGATAGATAGATAGATAGATAGATAGATAGATAGATAGATAGATAGATAGATAGATAGATAGATAGATAGATAGATAGATAGACGGACAGACAGATGTATAAATAGAACGACAGACAGACACATAGATAGATAGATAGATAGATAGATAGATAGATAGATAGATAGATAGATAGATAGATAGATAGATAGATAGATAGAACGACAGACAGACAGACACATAGATATATATATAGATAGATAGATAGATAGATAGACAGATAGATAGAACGACAGACAGACAGACACATAGATAGATAGATAGATAGATAGATAGATAGATAGATAGATAGATAGATAGATAGATAGATAGATAGATAGATAGATAGACAGACAGATGTATAAATAGAACGACAGACAGACAGACACATAGATAGAGATAGATAGATAGATAGATAGATAGATAGATAGATAGATAGATAGATAGATAGATAGACAGACAGATGTATAAATAGAACGACAGACAGACAGACACATAGATAGAGATAGATAGATAGATAGATAGATAGATAGATAGATAGATAGACAGACAGATGTATAAATAGAACGACAGACAGACAGACACATAGATAGAGATAGATAGATAGATAGAGATAGATAGACAGACAGATGTATAAATAGATAGATAGATAGATAGATAGATAGATAGATAGATAGATAGATAGATAGATAGATAGATAGATAGATAGATAGATAGATAGATAGATAGATAGATAGATAGATGTACAGACAGATGTATAAACAGAACGACAGACAGACAGACAGATAAATGTACAGATAAATAAAATGACAGATAGATAGACGGACGGACGGACAGATAGATAGACAGACAGATAGAGGCACTTGGATAGATGGATAAATGAACAGACAGACAGACTCAAGACCCCTGTGTTCTTCTCAGCTGTCTTTGAACACCAGAGCTGTGTGTCCTGTGTGAACGGTTCCAGACTCCTGTTATTGTGTTCCATGTTGGAAGTCTGTTCTGGTCTCTGGTGGCTGTTGCTGACAGATTTGATGGAATGGGGGATTTCTATAACACAGGTGTCCTCATTGACCTCTCTCTCGAATGTAAACGAACACTTTTCCATCAACAACACGATACTCTGCGAGAAGAACGCAAGTCTTGCGTGCTTTCTCACCAGGTAAACAGCCAAGATTGTGTTCATCCAAACCGGCACCTTTTTAATAACTCCTTAATCAAACACAATGTACCTTTTACACATGATAAGCTCTTATTCATTGTTTGGCTAGGTAAGAGTCCCCTCTAGCTTGACAAGCATGGAGACAAATAGTCAAGTCACGCTGGGGCCGGTCCTCCCTGGAGAACGATGTAAGTGGTTTTAACTGTCCCTCTGACAGCGTTCACAATGGAAATGATGCTGAAGACATTAATGACTTGGGGAAAGTGATATAATGAACAGTTTTGCTGTGTGAGGATCACCTACCGGTCCTGTCACCTGAGAGGCCGTCTGCAGATCTTCTGCTGCTGTCAGGGTTTCTGTCACCGCAGGTAATGGACCTGATCCAGAAGAACAAAAACACAATAAGGCCTTTACCACACACACACACTCTCTCACAATACGCTCCCACACTCCGGTAACAGCACCAAAAGGGCCCCCCAAGAGACAAAGGATAGATTACATTTCTCCTCAGTAAGAGTGAGTGAATCCCAAACAAAAAAACTAATTTTTAACAGCCCGCTCCTTTCAGCAGACTCCATAACATGATACAGTACTCACATGAATCTGCTCTTTCTGGATATGACCTGTGATTTAAGGGGATCGTCTGAGAGGAGAAAAGCAGGGTGGGGTTTTCTACGGTCTTGCTTGTGAGGTACTTACACGGCCCTGTCGAGAGAGGCCAACTAAAGTCCTTAAGAAAGTTTATATATAAAAAAAAAAAATGTAAATGAAAAGATAATAATAAAAAGATAATATAAACTAAAAAAAGAACTAGTATATTTACAATGTAATTAAAAAAAAAACAATAATAATAATAATGATAAATAATAATAATAATAATAATAATAATAAATAAATAAATAAATAAAGATAAATTAAAAAAATGCAAAAAATACATTTAAAAAATATAAAAAAATTGATAAAATGTTTGTAAAAAATTTGGCCTTTCGCCTTTAATAAATAAGCAGTATTTATAATAGTTTATAAAAGTTTGGAATAAACTTATGCTATCCAATGAGATGAATTTTCAGCATCATTACTCCAGTCTTCAAAGTCACATGATCCTTCAGAAATCATTCTAATGTTGATTTGGTGTTCAATGTTGAAAACAGTTGTGCTGCTTAATATTTTTGTGGAAACTGTGATACACTACTATTCAAAAAATGTGGGGTAAGTAAGTTTAAAAAAAGACAAAGAAGATGAAATTAGTCCTCTTACTCATCAAGGATGCATTAAATTGATCAAAAGTGACAGTAAAGACATTTTATATTGTTATAAAAGATGTCTGTCACAAAGGAAAACATGTCACTAATGAAAACAAACTGTGACAATGTCAGATAAATGCTGTTCAGTGAACTTTCTATTCATCAACAACCCTTAATGTTTTAAGGATTATATTACATTAAATTAGAAAATGAAAAAATATCTTTAAAGATAAATTTTAATAATATTTCTATTTTTACTGTATTTGATCCAATAAATGCAGCCTTGGTGAACCTTAGAGACATCTTTCAAAAATATTTAAAACATTTAATTATTCCAAACTTTTGAATGGTAGTGTATATAAAGTGCAAAAGCACAGTATATTTTCTTTTTGGACAGAATTGGTCTTTTGTGTGGCTTTATATCCCATTAAAAAAAAATGTTGTCCACAGGCCCCATGAATTTAAGCGATGACTGTAGGTACTTACAAGGTATTTCTGGCACGGCTTGCTCCGGGACATGGGGTTCCTCTTCAGGCCTTGCAGTTAGACTGTCCCCTTGAAGCCTAAAAAATAAAAAAAATTGAGCATTAAAGGCTTTAATTTCAAATAAGTGGCTTGCATTTCTCCCCACAGTTATGATAGCTGTGAAAGATAACAGTGATAATACTATCATGTTCTCCATTCAGAGCAAACTCTCTGCTGAGGCTATGAAAGAACACTGTGTAATGGATCAGTATCAAATAAAATCTCTATTTTTACCCAGTGTCGTTGCTAGATGAGAACAAGTGGAGACAGTGAGTCTCTATTCATATAAGGTGATGAGACCATGCCAAAGCAGTCTATTTGTCTTATCACTATCAGGGGAGGATGAGGATATGGGCAGGCTGGAATGTAGACAGAGCGTAACATAGGGGAACGCTTGAGACCTGACAACAATCTACTAATCGCCAAACAGTGCAGCTGTCTCAAACACCCATCAATTATGATGCCCTATCTCAGAGGATGCTAGGATTAGGAGCTTTCCTAAAGAGGCTTTGTTCTTAAAGGAGCAGTCCATTCCAAAAATGAAAGTTCTCTCATTATTTAATCACACACATGTCATTCTAAAACACAATTTGATACTGCTCTTTACATAAAATGAAAGTGAATAGTAAACAGGTGCTGTCAATCTACAAAAAATTAAGATCACCCCAAATTTTTTATTCTGTCAACAGTAACTCCCTCTCAAGTAATTCCAAACCCATAAGACATTCGGTCATCTTCAAACACAGATGAAGATATTTTTCTGAGAGATTTCTGTCCTTCCATTGAAAGTCCATTCATCCAAAATTTTGACGGTTCAAAACGTTCATATAGAGATCGTAAAATAAGTCTTCTGAAGAGACATGAGATTTCAGTTAGGCTTTTATTCACATATAAACAGTGATCAGCAAATGTACAAAGAGCACTCGAATATGGTGTTAATTGGTTAAGCAAGTAGGTTTGTAGGTTGAGCTTCCGTTTACCAGATTTGAGTGATACATTCACTGTTCAATGTTTATTTTTGAATAAAAGCCTAAATTAAATATGTTCATCATAAAAAGCAATAGGCTAGTTGCACGTGGCCGCCATTTTGGATTTCGGATCAGCGAGTGTGCGCTTAGACACTTCCGGTTTCGCATTATGAAATTTATTAGCCAATCACAGGGCAAAAGTGTGAATGTTCACGGTGCATATGCAAACAACTCTAATCGTAGTTGTAACTCTATATTTACAGTAGGCATAATTGTCAATGCGTATGCGTATGCAGCATGAGTCAAATACAATCTTCTGTTCGTGAACAGTTGTATTTCATTCATTAATCTGACTATGCCATTGGCTCGTGTGATAGTAATATGGATCTTAGTAGTATTTTAAGTGATAAATGATTCTATAAACAACTATAAAAGACACATTTCGGCTTTCTCCGGCTCCCTGCACCGGGCGTAATGCGAAACCGGAAGTGTCTAAGCGCACACTCGCTGATCCGAAATCCAAAATGGTGGCCACGTGCAACTAGCCTATTGTGTCTCTTTAGAAGACTTAAATTAAACAGTTGATATATTTTACAATCTTTTTATGAACGTGTTGAAGAGTCAGAGTTCTGGGTGAATAAACTTTCAATGGAGGGACAAATATTGGGTTTCAAAGATGAAGATCTTATGGTTTTGGAACAACATGAGGATGAAAAATTGATTGGGAGAACTAACTTAAATTTGTTTAAGATGCATATTCAAATCACCCAAAGATTTAGAATTGTGGCAGAGGGTAAGAGGGCTTTCATTTCAGTCTGTTCCTTTCACTAATCCATCTTATGACTTTAGAAGAATCACAATATGAATGAGTTAAATGGACTGCTGTTTTGATGTTGTGTTTATTTGCCATTTTTGGAAGCTATTTGTCCCAGTCCTCTATTTGTCACAATTACGCTGTGTGGCTTAATCTAATGAATGCTGGAAGAACGGATACTAGATACTTTAACGAACACAGAGAATAAACAAAGCAACTACACATTAAACATTGACGATGACGAACACAGAAATGGGAAAACTAAAGGCTTATATACACAGTGAATGATAATTAACAAAACAAGGAACAAGTGTGAAACTAGTTAGAAACCAAAGTAACAAACAATGATAGAACAGTGAAAACAAACTAAAGCAGTGTTGTGTGGCCAGGATCATATCATGTGATTTAAAACATTTAAGTCTCACAAATTCCCCAGAGGACTGGAAAATGAAGACCTACAGCACGGTAATTGTCATACCTTCTTCTTAAACAATGGCGTATTCTCAAACTATTATTTTGGAGCGGTTTCACTTCAGAACTGTAAATCACCAAATGCTATAGTTACCAAATGATAGGCTTGATTCATTTCACATTTCTCAGCATTGCTATTGCATGCCTTTTCCTGTAAGCAATCAGGACAGTTAATAAGCATGATGACAAAAGAAAACAACCCCTTCTCTTTTCACTGCTTTACCTGCCAGTTCATTGAAGTTTCTGTTCACTTTTGTGGAACAACTTTCTCCCTCAAATTTTTCCCCTTCATTCTTTCTCATATGTAGAGAAGCCACTGAGAAAAAACAGATCTGGTTTAGCCCACCATCTGAGCAGTTCATTTTCGTACAGCATAATTTTTGAATGAGTAATTAAAATAATGATGTTCAGTGACTCACACAACCGTGCTTGATCGAGTCAGTCCCCTCATAATAGGAGAGAGGAGTCAGAACTTGGATGCATTCCCATACTCTTATAAACATCACACCATAGAAATTATAACATTTGGACTTTTACAGTATCCAATCCTGTCCTGAACTGGATCAGATGCACTTTTTCATTCATTTACTCCTATATGTATTACAGAAGTGTCATATTTGTAGCCATTTAAAGGAGCAGATGAAATTGTAGAGTGATTGTGCTACTTCAAGATGAGCTGTTTTCCTAAGCATGTGTGGCTGTAGTCTACCACCTCATCCATCACATTAAGAGGACAGACGCGAGCAGATAAGGAATAAATCCCATGACCTTTCCGACAGTGGTGCACTATAGGTCAGTGGATCACTGCAGAAGATTTAGTAAGGCTAAGAACACAAGTTTTACACAGTTTAAGCTTCATTTTGACTGAGGTTTGCAGGCATATTGCCTTGTGTGAGAACATTTAAATAGAAAATGGTTGTTTCAAATTGTAATAATGTCTGTTTACTGGTATTACTATATTTTTTGATCAAATAAATGCAGCCTGAGTATAGGAGACTTAAGGAGGCTTGTTTCCGTAACAGCCCGTGTAAAAGTAAAAAAAGTAAAAAGGTAATTGCGACTTTTCATCTCACAATTCAGACTTTTTTCTAGCAATTGTGAGTTTATATCTAACCCTAACCTTTTTCAGAATTGCGTGATATAAAGTCACAATTGCGAGTTATAAAGTCAGAATTGTGAGAAAAAAGTCAGAATTGCTTGATATAAAGTCGCAATTGCAAGATATAAAGTTAGAATTGTGAGATATAAACTCGGAGATATAATATGTGGCGGAAATAAGCTTCCATAGAGACTTCTTTCAAAAACATAAAAAAATACCAACTCCAAATGTATGCACTGTAGTGTATTTTTATAATTTTGTTAATTTAGAATAGAACTGGCGTTTAGATTATTGCCCATATAGACACCACCAATAAATCAGTGAATCCACTGAATAACCTTGAAGGGCTTAAGTATAATGTTACAATTTTTGACTGTCTAACGTCCGGACTTTCCAGACTGCTGTTAAGTATGATGTTCTTCACTCATTGACCACTTGAGATAAATGTCCAGATAAAAGGATTCCTAAGTCTGAGCCTAAGAAAATGTGAAGAATGCTGCCTGCGTCCTCCAAGTAGCCGCATGCCCAGGCAAAGAAATGGAGAAGGAAAAACTTAGAGAGATGGGCATCAGTTTCCTCACGTTATATACAGGAGCTGCTGCTGTTTGGCAAGTCTATAGGCAAGTCTATACGGTACTGAAGAGATTCCAGGTGTAAAAACTGACACTTAGGGCCAGTTAGTGAATCACTGATTCAGTTTGACTGAATTGATCAGTTTTTGTGAAGATCAGAGACAAAAGATTGATTCGTTCATGAAACGGATATGACTAATGTGGAGTAAAAGATCAACAAAATATGTAAGCAGGGTGGCCGTATCCACAATCTTGCACTTTTAACCTGTGATATAAACAAATGAACTTCCACATCAATGTGATAAACAGTCAGCAAACAAACAGTGATCTCGTGATAAGCGTTCAGCAAACCTACAGCGAGAAGATGTTCGGCATCTCGTGTTCTGTGAAGAATGTCTAAAGTATCCGTGGTGAATCTGATATGGAGCAGAAATGAAAAGCACAAAAGACAAAGCCAAACAAAACAAATGTGGGGCAATAGGAGCGTGGCAGCCATCTAAACCAGCAGATTCTTTTTATCAGAGCCTGGCATCGGAGTCACCCTATCGCAGCCAACAGTGTGAAATGTGATCATTTTGCCCAGCCACAAACTACAAAACAGGAAATAAAAACAGAAAACAAGTGATAATGAAGATTATCTCTGTGTGAGTATTATGAATACAATCAGATTTCTATAATGCTTTTAAGATATGCATGCTTTCTCTCATCCACAGATGTTTCTTCAACTTTGGACACTTTCATGTCCTGGGGAAATTTTTATTTAAAGGTGCATTGTGTAATATTTATGAGGATCTGTTGTCAGAAATGTCAATCATATTACATAACTGTTTTCAGTGGTGTGAACCACTTACACTGAAGTGCGCCAACATGTTACTACAGTAGCCCTAAACAGACAAACGTGTTTTGTCACTGTTGTTCTTTGTGCAAAGAAGCTAGCTAAAGTCAGCGAATAAAACACTGACACAATGATGAACAAGTAACTATAATATTCGCAATAACTTATCGTTTTACTGAATAATTAAGTGAACCTAATTTCTTAATTTATCTTTGTAAAGAAACCTCATTGCTTAACTGGCTACTCTCTGCTGTGTCAGACGGCATTTTCCTGTCGGCCACCGTAACTTCTGTTGGTTGCAATTCGCAACCTCACCACTAGATGCTGCTAAAAATTACACAGTGCACCTTTATTTAACAGATTTGAAATTTTGGGGGAAATTATTTCTGCTACTTTTTTAAGTGCCTTTTGCCTTTTAAAACCGTTATTACATGTTAAAAAATATTTTCATCTAAACAAAGAGAAATAAACAAACCATTTCATATTTTTATTGTATGAAAATTATTTATAAACACTATCGTTCAAAAGTTTGGGGTCAGTGAGATTTTTTAACAAATTTTTTTCACATTGCATCCTTTTCAGTCAAGGTGTCAGATAATGCAAAAAGTGTGAACACATTATTTAATTGTGTTTATTTAGGAATCCTAAATGATTTGAAACGTTTTGCAAAACACACTGTGTTGGAAATGTTCCTGACTTTAAAAAAAATAAATAAATTCTTCTTTCACAGATAGCCATTTTTCATAGCCAAATTAATTAAACTATAGTGAGAGTATGAAAAGTGTGTTTTAAGAGCGTCTATTTTCAAAAAAATCCAAAGGGCATAGCTGAAGAAACACCCAGATGTGGAGTCTTAAGATAACTGCACATCTCATAGTCACCTCAGTAAGATGAATGTTGTGCATTACCGCAGCATGTAGTCATTCACCTTTAGCTCTCAGAGCTTTAACTCTAGATTGTTGGAATGCTGCGTGTGGCCCTCATATCCGGCTATAAGGGGTTTGGTTGCGGCCTCTCAGCAAACAGAGGTCAGGATACGTGACTCGTGACTTGACTGAGATATATGGCAGTGCATTCTAGTGTGGACCTGATGATGACATTGTTCACATTGTGTGTACCGCTTGACATGTTAAATGGAGGTTTGGAGAATTGGCAACCCTCACACGTTCTAGTGGTCTGGTGAAGTCATTGAGTAGAGTAGAGCTGTTGGTAAATATTGAGCTGTGCAAATATTTACCTTGCACACCTTGAGCAGATGTTGAGAGTGACTTTGGCCTGGGGTTCTGAACAGTAGGAGCTGCGGCCCTGGCTGAACTTACTGCCAGACGGCAACAGGCCAGTGACCCCCTCCATTCGCAGGTCATCCAGATCCTCTGAAAGAGAGAGAGAGAGAGAGAGAGAGAGAGAGAGGATGATTTTAACTAGACTGGCTATTGATTTTGTTTGGAGTCTGAAAGATCCTGATGATGTCTGTGTAAAAAAATAATAAACATTTTAAAATTAACCTATTGTTTTTAATAATACAATTAATACGTTTATATTATTTAAATTATTTTTGTATTTTAATGTTATTATTTTAATATCGATAAAACAACAACAGCAACAACAATTATTATACAATTTTAACTTAATCAGAAAATTCACTAGCTGGCTTCCTTAACACTGGCATTACAAACAGACTAAGAGAAGGAAAGTAGAGGAGAGAAAATACATGAAGAGAGATAAATAAAGCTAACAGCAATGAGTTAGGCAACTCTAAACTCTCTGAGGTTGCTGGTGACCCCCTCACAGCATATGCTCACAGCATGGTCGCCTGCAGCCAGCTAACAGGTGCAGATGGCTGGACCTGAGAGATGTGCTTCTCTTTACACTAGCTGTAACTCTATAACACACTGTCCAACACGCAACTGGGCCGCTGGGTTGTCCCAGGACATCATTCACTACCCTCCTACTCATTCATTTTTTAAAGTCAGACATCAACCTTCCTAGTATTCCTCAATCAATTCATTATAAACAATATAACAAAAAAAAAAAAAAGAATAAAAGAATGCCTGTTTTCCCATTCATCTAAAATAAATAAATAAATAGGGTCACTAACGACCCAAGATGTGCAACAGTGTAAGTATATTTTTCTGCACAACAATAACTGAATCAATGATGACTGAATAAGTACAATTCACCTTTATTCAACAAGGTGGCAATATCTGATACACAATGATGAAGTGATGTTACCGCAGGCAGAAAACAAAAGAATAGGAAGTATCATCAGCAAAACTTGAAATGGCTCAGCGATTTACTGCAGAGCAAGTGCTGAACGCAATCAAACATTAGGGTCACTGTCACTTGATGGGGGATCTTGTGAAGAAGCTGTCAGCGATTAAAATATTGATTTTGAAATATTGAAATACTGAAATACTGGGAAATGAGCTTTGACGAGGACAGTGATGATGGTATAAAACATCTGCTCAAACTGAACCCTTCCAAGCTCCAAAATATGCTTTATTTTATTCTTCTGTAATTGTTACTCTAATATCAGGAGAGTTTTATATTATCGCGATCCATCCGTGTTAGATATAGATCCGGGTCCCTAAAGATCTGAATATGTAATG
This sequence comes from Rutilus rutilus, assembly GCF_951802725.1. Taxonomy (NCBI): domain Eukaryota; kingdom Metazoa; phylum Chordata; class Actinopteri; order Cypriniformes; family Leuciscidae; genus Rutilus; species Rutilus rutilus. The sequence goes on from NC_140228.1 coordinate 14,576,034, forward strand.
ATTGGAAAAACATTCATGCATTTAAAGGTTAAACAAGTAAGCAAAGCGTACCGTTTTTTAAGCTACATATAGATCATTTGTGATTTGTTGCTTCTACTTTAAGCAATTTTTATATATAATAATTTTATATTATGAATACATTAATAATACAAATAATATAAAAGTATTATTAATATTGTTATTAAAAAGAATAGGCTAATTTCAAAATGATTTTTTTTTTTTTTTTTTTTACACATACATCAGGATTTTTTTGGGACTCAATATATAGCAATAAATACTGTATATATACAATAGCAGCCTAAAAGCAAGCAGAAGTGTATACACTGTAACCAATTTAATGTTTTGTACCAATTTAGTGTATTTATTATATAATTCAATAGATGGTCAGTTGTGCGTGTAATGGCTTTAACATGGCTCATCAAATCTGATTTCACTCAGATTTCACTCTGTTTCATAATGGCAATTTGACAAAGCATGATTCTCACAGGGAGTTTCGTTCTCATGTCACAAACATCATGATCCAGCAAGAACGAGGAGAAACGGGGTAAATTGAGCTGCGTTCCGTGAGGTCTGCGCCTTACACCTGTGCCTGTGGCTGTAGGTGTTATATACCAAATGTACCACTTAAGCTGAAACCGCACAGCCAGTTGACTGCGTGTGGAAGGACACACATAAAAAAAGCACCTTGTAAGACAAGTAAGTGTAGCTAATGGCAGGAATTAGACTTGGCCTATTCATCCACGAAACTCTTACTCGGCTCACTTTACATCTTTCAATTGCCTCGTCATTTTGTTTGAGCTGCTAATGTGGGAAGGGGCCCGCTGGGAAACAACTTATCAGTCGCAATTAAAAGCCTCGAAACACACCTTTTTGTGTTCGAACGTGAGATTCCTCCCATAAGGCTTCGTGCAAGCATGGAGAGCATGTGTTTGTGCAAAAGGGCGGTCCCGCTTGGCACAGGAATGTGGACACTGCCTTGTTCGTGAAATACCAGAGAGTGTGGTGATATTACATGCCTCATTCATCATCACAGGTCTGGTCCAGCTGAGAGAGAGAGCCAGAGGCCATCTCATACACACACGCAGCATTGTACATGAGAACACAGCTGTCCACCGTGAGAAAGTCTTTCTTTTCGGATTAGGCTGCAGGGTGTGTGGTTCAGCGCTGAGGGGGTAACTCATGGCAATATGGCAGTGTTTAATGTTAATGCTGATATGAGTTGGCTGAGACGTATCATTCGAGAGAATGATATATAAGGGTAAACACAAAAAGTATTTTTGATATATTAGTATTTGAATAGCATCTAAAATGTCCATCCCTTTGGATTACACATTTTAAACATGAACACACCAATAAACGTGTTGTTAAAATGAGAAGCATATTAGTCAGGTATACATATTAAAATCAGGCATACAAATAAATGCATATTTTCAGTATGTATTTAAATTGCTTTTGTAACCGGTCCTACTCGACCCGCTCCAAGTGGGATTCGAACTGGAGTCTCCAGCGTAGGAGGCAGGCTCGCTAATAAGGACGTTAAATGAAGTTTTAGGTAACAAAGTTCGGGAGGAGCACGTTCAGGTAATCAACCAATCAGCACAAGAGGAAGCCGGTATAAATAAAGCCTTTCCTCACCTCTGTCTCATGTCAAGTTTCACAGCATCCCTCCACCACCCCATCACCTCACTCTCGGCTGGTTTCTATCCCAGTAAAAAGGGGGAGTACAATGGGTTCAGGCCAAATTCCGAGCTCGGAGCCCTCCCCCGGACAGCATGCCAAATACGCTTAAAATCCTACATCTGATTTCATGTACGTGTGAACTCGTGAAAGACCACTGATTCTTGCATCATTTGCTAGCGCACCTCTTGAGACCAGGGTAGTGAGGTTTACATGTGCAACTCTTACTGGCCTATGTCCGTTACACTCACCCCCCTAAACCTCACTCCCATCCGGGTCACGGCACCAAATGTAACCAGTTCTACACGACCTGCTCCAAACGAGATTCAAACCGGGGTCTCCAGCGTGGGAGGCAGGCGCGCTAACAAGGACGCTAAAGACCTCTCGAGTCCAGGGGAGTGAGGTTTACATGCACAGCTCTTACTGGCCTATGTCCAGTACACTCACCCCCCTTAACCTCACTCCCATCCGGGTCACGGCACCAAATGTAATCAGTTCTACACGACCTGCTCCAAACGAGATTAAAACCGGGGTCTCCGGCGTGGGAGGCAGGCGCGCTAACAAGGATGCTAAAGACCTCTTGAGTCCAGGGGAGTGAGGTTTACATGCACAGCTCTTACTGGCCTATGTCCAGTACACTCACCCCCCTAAACCTCACTCCCATAGGGGTCACGGCACCAAATGTAACCGGTCCTACTCGACCCGCTCCGAGCGGGATTCGCCCTAACAAGTACGCTAAAGACCACAATCACTAGCGTTAGTCGCTCTTGAGGTCAGAGGAGTGAGGTTTACAGGCACAGCTTATATTGGCCTACATCCGTTACACTTAGAATCAGTATAAATCTGTTTTGCTCAGTTTTCAAATTTCAAATTTATTCAGTTAAAAAGTATGAACATGTTTAAAATATGGCTGGCTGGGGAACAAGGAATATTCATTAACAGAACAAATTGGATTTACTGATGATAAATATATAAAACTGGTTATTGTCAATTTAATACACATTCCATTTATTAGTTCATTTTAATTTTTATACAAAAATATTAAGCAGCAAAACCAGTTTTAAGCTCTGATAATAATAATAAGAAAACTAATGAGTTCTGATTAAGAGTACTAAATCAGGATCAGCCTCAGAAAGCCTTGTTTTGGGTGTGGGAAGGGGCATTTTTACTGTTATAAATAAAAGCAGCACGTCACAACAGTTCATGTGCTTGTCGTCTCCTAATTAAGACCCGAAACAGATTAATCAAGTCTGCTTTTTAAAACTAAGAAAAGAAGCAGTGGTAGAAGGATGGCTAGTATGCGCCAACAGAGGGAAACTCTGTATATTTGTGTAGTATGCGCATGTCAATCTAATTTGAAGCTTGTGACATAAATGTGTACATCAACACACATTCAGCTTTGCCAAAACAGGAATACATTACTTTTTAAAATATATTCAAATAGGAAACAATTTTAAACTGTAAAAATATTTCACAATATTGCAATTTTTTACTGTGTTTTTGATCAAACAAATGCAGCATTGGTGAGAAGAAGAGACTTCTTTCAAAAGCATAAAATAAAAAACCTGTTGACCTGTTTCTTACCCTTTTCATTTATCTTTTTTGAGTGTAAAACAGTCACTCTTTCCACTCTTGAAACTCTATCAATGGATGGGAAAGACTATGAAAAATCATTGGCTGATATAATCAATGCAAGTTCCGAGTGCTTTTCCATAAGGAAGTTGATGTGCGAGAAACCAACTGTGCCCATAAAAAAAACATCCTAATTAATTGGGCTTCCATTGAATGTCCTTCTGTAAGTGTTTTCCCACAGAGATTTGGCTAATTTCTTCTTTTATGTGGGCTTAAAGCTGCTTGTTTCACAAATGCACCAATGCCCGAGCCAGAAGTGGACTTTAAGACTTGGAACAGTCCTTCATCGGCCTGACAGGGATCTGAACTCTTGCCATAGTAAAGCAGGAGACTGCAGAGTGGGCTTTTCTTCTATTCCATTTGGAAAGAACTGACGCAGGGGGAAACAAAGGTGTCTGCAGGCTCTTAAACGGTACACTGCCATTCCTTAATAAATCTGCCAGGACTGCCCATCCAGCAAAGCAGAAAAATAAGACATGACATGAAGACACACATTTCATTGTGATTTGTTAGAGTCTTATCTGAGAATTTAGAGCCTGCCAACAATATAAGACAAAAAGGGTGGCAAGGATTTGAAAATAATCTTGTTAATGGCACACTCAATTTAGTCTGATGTATTTTGAATCCTTTAATCAGCTGGACAATGTGAAAAAAAGTGGTCATTACCCTTGCAGACCAATCACTGACTTAATGTGCTCTTGTAATATAAGACATAAAAGCCTTAACAAAAAAAAACTTGTGCAAAAAACGATAAACGATATTGTTGAATTACTGTTAGAACTATTATTTTCCCAACTGATGAATGATAAAAACATTGACAGCCAATCAAAATCCATTCCGCTTTAAAGAGCTCTAGCATTTAAAGCGACAGATGACAAACCTGCAGCAAGCACTTAGGATAAACAGAGCATTATCGTATGTTGGTGTGGACGCTAATTTAGTTATTGTTATGGTTATCTTTGTAGTTATCGCTCTTGGTGTGAACGGGCCTTAATAATCTCTAATATTATACATCTCTCAGTATACCATTAAAAGGAATTACATTAACTGTTAAAAAAATAAGTAAAAACGGACAAATTTGGTTCCATCTATACCTCTGTAAGTGTCTTAAAACAGATCCATTTCAATTAGCATCTAGCCTTAAAAGGCAGCTGCCTATGTAGGCAGTAAGCAGCTCACTAGATTTTAGAACAGGTCTAAATGCTGCCAAAACAACGTATGTATGTTTACGTCTGTATGTAACCTGTATATATCATAAACATGCTGTCTGTCTCAGAGTCACACTAGATGTTTTAGATGTATAAGACTTGTTTAATCTCTAACAGTTCAGAGAATACCTCATCTACTGTACCTCACATGCACCATACAAATGATACCTTTATATTGCACAAAACATTTTGATAACGCTGAAAAGCAAAATACCAGCAGCTGCACACATCCAGACAAAACAAGAGCACAGCATCTGTGAGAGTGTGCGTTTGCAGCAGTCATGCGTTACTGGAGTGTCACTGCATACCTTCAGTGTGGAATAAATCAACTGCTGGGGATGCTGAGCCCCTGGAGTGAGGTGGAAATTATTATCCAAACAACGACGGGAGTGATGACAAGGAATTTCTCCCTGTAATTGTTCACACCAACCGAAGCACTACCAAAGTGTGTGTGCCTGTTCTAGACAAAGTTTCCATGTTGTTTAATGCACCAAAGAAAGTCTACACAATGGGGTTATTATAGTTAACCAAAACTAAAACCGTAAGTAACCGTAAGTTACTTAAAATAAAATGGTTAAGTAAAAAAATAAAAAAAATAAATAAAGTTTCAGTTAGGTGCCAACATTTTCTTAATGTACCAAAATAACTAAACCTGAAATAAAAATACATTTAGAAAAAATAATAAGAATGACAAAAACACAACAAAATTACTAAAACTAACTCAAATTAAAACTATTTTGTAATAATATTCATTAATATTAATAATATTAATTAATAAAACTATAATAGTATCTCAATGGAACTAAAATAACACTGCTACACAAATGCACCAAAAATTTAGTCTAAACAATTGTCACTCAGAAATTGCTTGTAAATTTCACAAATAATTACAAAGAAAATGCAAGTAACATATTGAATTAAACGTGTAATTTTGAAGTAGAAAACCTGTAATGGTATTTTCTTGTAAAACATACTCCAATAATAAACATGTTTTTGGTGTATGTTGAGCTTATTAGTCACTATTTGTAACTCATAATTGAATAAAGTACAAAGTGCATTAAGTTCTTCAGACTGTTGAATCCCACCAAAAGTTACATATATTTATTTTAATATATTTCAGAAGATGTTTCAGATGTAATTCCATAATCACATAGCCATGGACAGTAAACTATAATAAACGCAGACTGCGCAGGCAGACATGACGTTTCCCAATTTAGTTCAAAGTGCTCCATGGTTTATGTTCCATCTCTAGCTCATAATTATCAGAGCCGGGTAATTGACAGAATTCACTGTAGAGAAGTTCTAGACGTCTCAGACTTTGCACACTTTCCGCATTTGTGTTTCATTAAGACTAAAATGCTACGTTCCAGCACTGTGGTTTAGTCCTCACATACATACACCACTTTGAAGTGAGTGGGAAAAGAAGTTTTGTTTTGCTTTGTAATGAAAACAATATTTTAACTACTTTCATAATTACGGCCCTGAGTTGCCCCTTTCGTTCTCTAAAAATATATTTGCCCCCCATGCTGCAAAAAATTTCACGTCTGTCATGGCAGGCGATGATGAATGATCTTTCAAAGTTTATATCTAGAGTTAATGAAAGACGGGATTAAGTGGAGTTACACATGACGCCGAGGATGATGAGGTAGCTGAGGACTAGAAGACTCTGAGGCGCTGACACTTCAGAGACAGTACACAATCTTGTTTAAGAATCAATAAGTTGAATATGTTTATGTACAATGGAAATTGTTAAAAACTGTTTGTTATATTATGAATGAATGATTGATTGTGAAAATCCTCACGGGTTATAACTGTAACCCTTGTTCCATGAGAAGGGAATGAAACACTGTGTCTAAGACAACACTATGGGAACGCCTCTGCGTGATAGCGTCTGAAGCATGTGTGAAACTAGACCAATCATGATTGGTGCTACACGGAAGCTTACAAAGGCAAGCGAAAGTCGTCTATATAGTTGAGAACATGAATGCCCTGGAGTCTCAAGGGAGCCAGTGCTGCGTCCATGCATTTCGTGAAGGTGTGATGGGATAGCGCTAGGCCAAACGGAAGAACCAGATATTGGAACGCTTTGCCCCCAAATACGAACCCTAAAAAATTCCTGTGTTGTTGAAGGATGGATATGTGGAAGTAAGCGTCTGTTAGATCTATGGTGACAAACCAATCCTCTGACTTTATTTGACTCACAATCAACGGGATAGTTAACATCTGAATATCCTCAGAGACTGATTCAAGAGCCGAAAATCTAGAATGTGACACAACCCCCAATCCTTCTTTAGAACAATGAAATACAGGCTGTAGAACCCGGACTGCCTCTCTTGAGGAGGAAAGGCAGTAACCCGACCCTGCTCGGGGTCCACGACAGTCTTTAAAATACCCTAAATCTTGGTGGACAGGACCCGAACTGGATTCTGTAGCCTTTTTTCACTATACACAGGTCCCACTGAGACACATTGGGTAGAAGTTTCCATGCTATAGTCTACTAGGGGGACAAACTGCAGGGCCGCAATGAGATTCTACGATTTTCTACGATATTTTGGACCCCAGTTTGAAAACCCAGGCCCTAAAAGAAACAAAATCTGCCAGACATATTTAGCATTCCCTAAAGGTAAAGGTAAAAGACAGTAAAGACCTCATAAATCAAGTAACTCATTCAACAACCCCTACATTTATGTTGCATCTCCGGTACATGCAGCATGCTTGACTGTTGATAGCAGGGGTGATGTTCCTGTTATCACATCATGAGGACTAAGAAACAAATCTGAGGAACACAGACACACACAAACTCTCTGATAAGAGTTACAGGGGCATTGTGTGCAAAATAACATTATCACAAGATTACAAAACAGACCATTCATATCAATGACTTCAGGACTCAAACATGACTCACTGTATTTGTTACTAATATGATTTTTGGAAATGTTTGTTGTTAGGTCTATGGGTTCGTTCTTACAAATACATCACATTTTGAGGTTTTTGCTCTACTGTAAATCCCTAAGGGTCCGTGGGTTACTTCATGCTCTCACTGGTTCTTTTCAGCTGTCTTTTAGTTTTAATAAATGGCTCACTTTGGCCTACACAATAAATCTTTGAGCTGCGGCTTGCAGCGTCTTGGCACAACTGCACACTTCCCGCGATTACGTAATCCATCTGCAAGTGTGTGGTAAAAGCCATATAAGAGCAATAATTTCTCATGAGGGACTTTCTTTCCGCCTTATCAGTCTATCAAAGATACCATATAGTTGCCACAGCCAAGCCTCCTTGATGTGAAAGAATGAAGATCACTGTAATTTACACCAGCATGTTCCATCATCACCGGCATCCCTGAAAAACAACTGTACATCCCGGGCACAGTGGTGCATCTCTGTTATTTGTTTATGCCGTTGCCAGGGCAACTGTTGTGTCTGCATCCTGGAGAGAGTTCTTGGCGTCGGGGAAGAGCAGAGGGTGGCGGCAGCTGCCAAGGACATCACTAACAAAAAACCAGCGCCCTGATTGCTTAATCCACTTCCATCACACCACATCTATAAAATACCAAGAGTTGGTGTCATCTGGGGGGTTAAAGTGAAACAGATCAACATGATGATAACCCGCAACTATCAATCAACTATTTCGATACTGAAAAAATTATGCCACTTGCCATTAAAATAGGATGTAAAATAGGATTAATCGCAGCATAATAAACACGTGTTTCTTAGAGGAAAAGTATGTCATTTATTTAGTGTTAAAATATGTTATCCTATTTTGGTTTAGTGTGAAGGGACTATAAAATACTATACTGTAATAACTTTCCACAGTTGTCCTTATGGGCTCATGAAACAATATACAGCGTGACCAGTGTAGTCCGATTCATGAAGAAATGACTTTTATAAACTGGTCTTTTTAGGGAATCAAGCAAAAAAACTACAAAAGCACAATCAGTGCCTGAAAACGACTCACAAACGTCTTTGAATCATTCTGAAAAATGAATGCGTTATTCACACATTCATTAAAAAATTACTGGTACTGGTACTAATGAACTGGTACTTTTTAGGGATAATCAAAAACAAAGCGCAGTCAGTGCAAATCCCATTCAAAAACAAATGATTTGTTCTGAGCCTGAAGAATACTTTGAATCATTCTGAAAAAATCCACCAAATGAGAGTTTACTGAATTAACATCAAGTTACAAGTAATAATATTTTTATATACAGGATGAATATATATATGGAAAAATCCATATATGCATATGTTAATATTACATACACTAATGTTCAAAAATTTGGGGTTGGTAATTTTTTTTTGTATATATATATATATATATATATATATATATATATATATAAAGAGTTCAGATGCAAAAGCCTCTAAGTGCCATCTGAAATTTTCTTCTAGAATGATCATTTTTATCAAGCTCAATAATTTCACTTAAATGGCAATGCAAATTACCCATTATTTGTCAATATAAGTGAAATTACTTAACTTAAATATACAAGCTTTATAAAAAATTATCATTCTAGAAGAAAATTTCAGATGGCACTTAGAGGCTTTTGCATCTGAACTCTTCTCATATGTATATATATATATATATATATATAGAGAGAGAGAGAGAGAGAGAGAGAGAGAGAGAGAGAGAGAGAGAGAGAGAGAGAGAGAGAGAGAGAGAGAGATTTTATAGGTAATATTTGAACATTTTAAATGTCTTTACTGTCACTCTTGATCAATTTAATGTGTCTTTGCTAAGTAGACTTCTTAATTTCCTTCAAAAAATATCGTAATGACTTTTGCATGGTCAAGCACCTCTTACATTTTATTCAGAAAGTGGAAAAATCGAATTATTTTAGCAATTCAATTTGATAATTACGCTCCCATTAGAAGTACAGATATTATACACATCAGCTTCAAGTCCAAAAACTGATCTCCAGCAAAAAAAAAGTGAGCCATGCTAATATCTCCACGCAGATACAAGTCAGTCAAAAACCAATAAACCAGAGTGCAATATTTCCTTCAGCACTAGTAGATTCCCAAAAAATTCCCACATTTTCACGTTTTTATTGTCAGCCAAACCAACAAACCACACTGGAGAGATTCACAGTTGCTATGTCATCTGGGGCTCTCTGAGCGAGACGGAGTGGGTGTCTCAGATGTGCCATACGGGTGGGCATCCAGCACGAGACGGCTTCATCCCCCACAGAACCCCTCCATATGTGACCCATCCTCCAGACAATTACAACTCAAGATCTGTGTGACACAAGGGCACCATTTATCAACTCCGTCCCATCATCCCACATGTACACTCCTTCATGAATCTATTTCTCATGTCTGAAAGGTGTCAGATTTGACCAGACTCATTTTCAGAGTCTGTACCAGATTAAAGGCCACCACCACAAAATCTGAAACCCTAAACCTTGGCAGAAACGGCTTATTCATCCTGCCGATTGGCCACAGCTCAGACATGTAAAACAACCTGAGAATGGTCCTACACTATTTCTTTTAGTCTCACTTACACACATCTGTCATCGCTAGGATTGACTAGCACAGCGAAAAAGCAACCAGTGTCCCGTGAGCTCTCTTTTCAGACATCATTTACTGTAAATGTGCGGCTTCATCTGTGTCTTCATCTACTTCATGAGGCCATGAAAATCATAATGGCAGTCTTCAGTGTTGCTCTGTCATTGGAAAGCACCCATGTCTTGGGAAAAGGGTTTTCTACCATGTTGGTATATTAACTAACCAAAAGATAACAACGTGCTGCCAAAAACAGGGTTTTTCTTCTTCTTCTTCTTCAAAAAAAGAGTTTCAAAATGTGGTTAACTGTGCACAGAGACTATATATGATGATTGGCCCCACATATATTTATCTCATATACAAAAGTTGCGAGTCATTTTCCACTGAGACTGCTTTTGTTGGTTTGTTTATACAAAGAACTTACTTTTTAGTGTCAATAAGCCCATAATAAAAGGAGACGTCAAGTCGGCAACAGATTTAAGACTGTTATGCTGTATATAGTTTTCCAGATAACTAATTTCATATTTCCGTAACCCTTTATAAACAGTGTTACGTCTTCAGTGTCAGCAAATGCACTTTGGTTCATTTTACTTCAACAGTTCAAGCGGTTCAAATCCAGGGAAAAAAATTCAAACTAGCATTTCCCTCTAGTGGTAAAAAGCTGACATTGACAGACAATTTTGTGTCTAAATCTAGTAGTAAAAAAACTTAAAAAAAAAACTAAAAATGGTATAATATAATATAATATAATAAGGATCCATATGTATGACTTCTATTACTGGCAATACTAGCATAGTTTGGTTTTTTAAATATATGGCCTGTTATTTTATGCCTTGAATAAGTTTTAAAGGGATACTCCACTTTAAAATGAAATTTCTGTCATCATATACTCACCCTCATGTTGTTTCAAACCTGTATGAATTTCTTTCTTCTGCTGAACAGAAAGGAAGATATTTAGAAGAATGTTGGTAACCAGACAGTTTCTGGTCTCATTGACTTCCATAGTAGGAAAAAAATATACTATGGAAGTCAATGAGACCAGAAACTGTCTGGTTACTGATATTCTTCTAAATATCTTCCTTTCTGTTCAGCAGAAGAAAGAAATTCATAAAGGATTGAAACAACATGAGGGTGAGTATATGATGACAGAATTTTCATTTTAAAGTGGAGTATCCCTTTAAATAATATATATATTGAAGTCATTTGAAACTCATATCGACTAAAAATAAACAGATTAATTGTTAATCAAACTAATAACCAATTTCCATATTACATCTAATACATATTACATTATTATTATAAGGACTACGCAATCAGAAAATCAGAAGTCCCTCGCCAGTTTGTCATGTCTGGCAGTTGTCTGGCTGGCTCAGGGTGCCCTGCAAGTATGACATTTAAAATTTGCCATCTTTGTTTGTGGCCGCTCGTTCTGAACAAATTATTTTTGAGCCAGTCACCTTATTTGTAAATGCCATGTGACTAATCACTATGGAGCCACAGGACAATTACATAATGGCAACGTTGATTGGCTGATGGCACCCCAAACGTCCATTCACATGTTTAAAGAGTCCTCTAATAAAAAAAAACAGGCACTGGTAATAATACACTAAAATAATGAATATTTATATGTTGTCTAATGCATTTAAGTCATAAAATCATATACACAGTAACTTCAAAATGGGCATCAGCAGAGAATTATTAGGGCCAAATGATGTAGGGCAGGTAATGAAGTCATGTGATGCAGGTCACATGGTTTTGGGACACACTATTGCTTACTATTGCACACTATAGGGAGATTGTATCTCTCTGAAACACAACCCTGTAAGGAATAAAAAATATGTTCAATTAAACATTGTGTCCAGTTGTGAGTGATATAAAAGCATATTATACCCTATTGGTAAAATTTTTATATTTCAAATTAAATAAACAAACAAACAAATAAACTAATCTATGGACATTAAAACCACACTTATATATAGCCTAATCACCCATAACAAAGTGAACACACACCACACACATACAAAATAAAGGAGAAAATAAAATATAGAACAGAATTTGGAAGCTTTCCTCTGTTTTCCTTGAAGCTGAGTTATAATAAAAATGAAATTCATTGCAGTTTCACTGTATTGCCAGAGGAGCAAGACAATTAGAGCAGCGCAGCCGTTGATTCCCTCCAGTGCCCAGTCAATATGTTCAGTAAACAGCCTGAGCTGCACCTCCACTGAATGCATGATAAACTGAGGAAAAACTGTGGGCTGAAAACATCAGGTACAGTTTCTTCGTTAGCATAATTGCACTTTTGAATCGAGTTAATTTCTCTATAGAGCATTTATCACGGTGGGAAGAGGGTTTAAACGCAATTACACTGTGTTTTCTCCAGAGAGATGGGCTCACAAATTAATCTCACAGCAATACTGTACATATGAGAATGCGGTTTATTTCAAACAGGAGGAGAGAAGAGGATAGACGAGGAGGTTTAGAACAGAAAAATAATACAATCTGAGAAAATGTTGCTCTGACCTCTGCCACTAGAGGACAGTATAACCACATGCAAACTTCAGATATCTTCGCTTGACATCTTGAGTTATTGCACTCTGAATCCTACCTTACTAGTCATTAATAAACTAGATTTAGCTTTATTTAAAAACGTATAGAAATGATGACTGATGTAGGCTATGTGTGTCGATTTGTCTGTTTTAATATTAATAATAATGCTAAATGACATCCCAACATTATCAGCTTAAAATGTGACTACCAGTTTTTGAAAGAAGACTCTTTCAATGTTGAAAACAGTTGTGCTTCTTAATATTTCATACACTACCATTCAAAAGTTTGGGGTAGGTAAGATTTATTTTTTATTTTTTAAAGAAAGACTTACACAAAATGCTGTTTTTTTACTTTCTCTTCATCAGAAAAATCAAGAAGAAAATCTATCACAGTTTCAATAAAAATATTAAGCTGCAAAACTGTTTTTAATATTAATAATAATGATAATTTTTTCTTGGGCAGCAAATTAGCATGATTTCTGAAGGATCATGTGACACGGAAGACTGGAGTAATGATGCTGAAAATTCAGCATTGATATCACAGGAATAAATTACATTTTACAATATATTCAAATAGAAAACAGTCATATAACAATGCTCCACGATATTACTGGTTTTACTGTATTTTTGCTCAATTATATCAAACTCATGAGGGGTAGTGCAGAACTACTATCTCCTTAATATTTGAAATGGAATGACTTGAATAAATGTGTTTCTTACTGTATGTTCAGATAATCTTTTAATAGGAACACATTTGTATTGTGAGGTAATATTATTCCCAGCACAATAATTAACCATGATAGCTGTCGTGACCTATACAGCTCTCTGTTCTGATGCTCTAATGAGACTGTGGGTCACACTGTTGTCTGCTTCAGGTCAGGAGGGACCACAGGACTGACACAAGAAATGAGATCCAAAGACACAGTGTCTCACTCCCGTCTCCATGACTCTCTCCCATCTGTTCACTGTTTGTCTGACTTTCGATATGAGTGATGAGCCAATGCCAGCACCAGACACCAGGAACTCCATCAGCCTGCAACTACTGAGAGCAGGTCATCAAAGTACCACACAATCCTTGTTTCACTCTCTCACAATAAATCAATATGTCTCTAATAATTTGGAGTAAAATATAATGACCTATTGTCTACACACGTTACAAAACATTTCCCAATATCTATTTAAAGACCTAGATCAAGGGCTCTAAAGTAAGGGGAGTGTGTTTCCTGCAAAGCAGTACTGATGGAGAAATTAGGCATAGGCTATGTTCAGAATGGAATAGCTTACATTATATGGATTATAATGTTATATTGGGTAACACTTTACAATGAGGTTTCATTTGTTAACATTAGTTAATGTATTAAACTAACATGAACTAACCATGAGCAATGCATTTTGTTACGGTGTTCGTTCATCTTTGTTAACGTTAGTTAATACAAATCCAGCTTTTCATTGTCTGTTCATGTTAGTTCACAGTGCATTAACTAATGTTAACAAATAGCCTACAACTTTTGCTTTTAATAATGTATTGGTAAATGTTGAAATTAACATTAACAAAGATTAATAAATGCTGCTCAATTATAAAAGTGCAGCTCATTATTACTTCATGTTAACTAATTTTAACAAATTAAACCTTATTGTAAAGCGTTACCCAATATTGTAGCACACTGTTTTACATAATACATTGTTGTATATTTAATCTGGCAAAGGGAGTCTAGTCATCTTGGATAAATCTGATCAATTATTAATCCAATATTGTGTTAAAAAAACACTTTTGGCAGTCAAATGAGTCAAGAAAGCGATGTTACAAAATGTTTTTTTAGGGTTGTAAAAATGTACATGCACTTAAGATATTAAAGGGTTAGTTCACCCAAAAATTCTGTCGTTAATTACTCAACCTCATGTCGTTCCAAACCCGTGAGACTTTTGTTCATCTTCGGAACACAAATGAAGATCTTTTTAACTACCACTTTCAAGCCCCAGAAAGGAAATAAAGACATCATTTAAAGGTATAGTGGATGATTTTTCCGAATTTTAGAAAAGAACCGCCCTCTCCACTTGCACATGCGCAACACTCTACCTGCTCCCGAGAGAGAACGCCTATTAAACGTGTGCGAGAGAGCATGCACAAGCCCAGTTCTCCTCGTGAATGCTCTGTTTACAATTTGTTGTCGGCGTCGCTCATACATGCTTACTTGCAAGCACGTACGACGGCCTTACGTAAACATATCACCAGAATGATTGACAATTAGGAGGACCAATAGTCTTGATGATCCACCCGGAAAAAGAAAATCCTCCACTATACCTTTAAGTAATCCATGTGACTAGTGGTTTAACCTCAATTTTATAATTGATTTTTTAACTGGTTCATGGAAACGAACTGTCTGAAAGAACCAGTTTGCAGAAAAGTTTCAAACTTCCCCTCACTAATATACTTCAGAAAGCGTAATAGTAGTAAATATTATACTATTCTGAACAAAGCCAGGCATCTTCGCTTGCAGTTAATGGGAGTCAGTTTCTGCTAATGGGTAAAAAAGGCTTTCTAACAGGCACTCAAGAGAGCATTTTTATTGGCAAGTGCAAATGGTAAGTTTCAGAGAGCTCTACATGTTCTCTCGGTCAAAGCAGTCAAAATAAACCTAATTAGTTTGAGTTTTAATGAGCAATAACTAATAGTCAGAGAAATTAATCAACAGAAAAAGAACAGAAAAAGGTTGTTGAAATATCACTAAAGTATTTCCATCCCAACCTCCCAGCAGCACGCTCTGCTGTTGCCTCAGAGCACACAAAATCTCATTATCTCCCAGCATCCTTTGCAGGAGAAAGCCTCAGCGCAGCAGATCAGCTCACCAGGTCGCTGCTAACAGACACACTCAACCAAGGGCACACGAGTCCCACATAAACAAAATCAGCTCCTCAGACAGGTCTCTGTGTGCAGTGACAGAAGGCAACTCTTTACCCTCAAAGAAGACGACAACCGACACTTGATGAAAAGCTTCTTCAGTACCACTTTCAGGAATAAACGCTGACGCATGAAATGTTTTTTAAGGGGATAGTTCACTTCTTCTGTGGACACACAATATTAGATGCTATACAGCATGTCTAGTCACATAGAAAGAGAGTGGATAGGGACCAGGGGCTGTCAAGAAACCATGCAATAGCTTTGTGTGACAAAGACACCAAAAAATCAAAGGGGATCTATTATGCAAAATTCACTTGTACATGGTGTTTGGTGCCATGTTGCCATGTTTATGTCCTTGCTAGTGCAGCTAATGGAAATACAAGAATGTTTCAGCTACGTGATAAACAACCTAAATGTTCTGTGGTTGGCTGTATCAATCAAAACAGACGCTAGACGGACATGTTTGACCGTTGAGCTCGCGTCTCACATCTTTACAGCACCTCACGCAGGAAACGTCGTTCTAAAAGAGTGGTCAATTTAAAAGAACATACAAATATATGTTATATAACTATAACTTTAAAAATATTATTAAAACATAATATAAAATGTACTTTAAAGTAAAACTTTAAATTTGACTATTAAAAAGTGCACTATGTAAAAGTGTACTTTAGTGTAATATGAAACATAATCGTGAAAGTGTACACTTAAGTGGCCTTTCATTTCATTAATATTATTGTTAGCCTCATAGCATAATTGCCTAAGTCCTATTTAAAAAAATAGGACTTAGGCAATTATGCTATGAGGCTAACGTTATGTTATCCACAAGTACAGTTTTTAATATACTTTTGGCAAATACTAAAAGTGCACATTCAATACAGTTATGCACATTTCTTTTTTCCCCACAAGGGTATCCCTTAAAAGTGTTTTAAAACAACCAGAAATGTAACTTCTGCTTTCTAAAAACTGAGACATTTCATATAGTTTCAAAATGACAGATTTGCCACATGCATTGCATTTTGTGTGGGAGGTGCTGGGTTACATTTTACACCCATGCAGGGATCAACCTGCTAATACCACAGAGCTAAACTGCTAAAAAGCTCTGGTACCTGAGGGGTGGTCTGGCACCAGCACAGAAACAAGGACTTAGGATGTCACGCTCATGTAATCATTCATGCAGCAAGGATAAATCATAGTTATTCATAGGGATTCTAAACATAACAATCTGTTGACAAAAGTATAATACAAACCACACAATTTGTCCTTGTTTTTCTAAGTATAATTTCATGAACGTGCTGCTATCTGCTTCCATTCTGTAAACAGTGGTTTTAAATTTTTTTTTGTAAAATACATTTTTTATTGCATTTACAATAAGTCCAACAGAGGAGGGAGCGAGGGAGGGGGGCTCTGGAGGAGGACGCAGAACTGGCAGATGGGACAAGCCAGGGCAAAGGAGAAGCCATTGAGGAGATGACGGAGGCAGAAACCAGGGCGAAGAAAATGGCGGGAGGAGCCAGGGAGGAGTCATGAGTAGGGAAAGCCAGTTTAGGGCCCAGAGCACAGCCAGGACGAAGGCCCACGGTGGAGTCAGGAGCCATGATAGAGACTTGACACGCAGAACCACTAAGACGGAACTGATGGAGGTGGAACATCCGATGAGACCGGACGGCACCGTAGGTCCTAGTGGACTGAGGTGGAGCCAGAGGGATAGAGGGACGAAACACAGCTGAAGACCCTGAAGTCTGTAGCACAGGCAAAGTGATGACTGACCAAGGCGGAGCTGGAGGGATGAGGGAGCCTGGTAGAGCCATGAGGTCAGATGGTCCCAGGTGGTGCCAACTGGTCGATGGGCCAAGGTGGAGTTATGGACTCTGTGGCCTGAGGTGAAGACGGGATCCGCTCACCAAGGTGGAGCTGGCAACCAGAGGAGGAGCAGAGGGACTGAAGGGAGCCAGTGGATGCGGGGCTGAAGGACTGGCTGTCTTTGGTAGAGCAGGTGGGAGAGGGAGGCTGGGTGGGGATCATTGGAGATGCAGGGGACTTGGAGCTGGGGTGAACCAGGTGAGACACAGGAGACTTGGAGCTGGGCAGGACCAGCGGAGGCACGGGTGACTTGGAGCTGGGCGAAACTAGTGGAGACGCAGGAGACAACGGGGATAATCTTCTTCCAAATCCTCATCATATATTGCAGAGGCCAGCTGCAGCTCACCCTTAGCGTCGGGAGTGTGGACCGGGCTCCCTTCCATTCCCTCAAACTCCACGAGCACACCCACTGGGAAGGACAGTGTTGCCGGCTCATGCAGCTGGTCAGATTTTTTCATTCGGGCTTAGGCCTTGAGGCGTCTCTGGCACTGGCTCAGGCAGGCTCTGGCATAGGCTCCATGCAGGGTGTGGGAGGCGGCTGGATGGGCTCTGGAGCCGGTGTGGGGATGGTATTTCCTCCTCAGCGGGGCAGATGGTGAACTGTGATCCGCTGTTCACCAGCACCCACTCCACAAAAGCGCCAAAATTTCCTCGAGGACCATCACCGGGCAGGCCATCATTTCTTGCTGAGGCTGGTGTGGGAAGCGATCCGGGAAGTGGGTAAGGCACGCCAGGTCTAAACATTTCTTTGTGTGGTCCAAGGGTTTACTCTTCCTGCTCTAAGCAGAACAGGTGGACTGCTGGTAAGTCCATTTATATACAGCTGGGGGGGCTATTGTACCGTTAGTGGCTGTATTAAAGCGAACGAACACGGAGTAGCAAAATAAACAGACTTTACTACAGATCCTTAGAACTCTCAGGGAATGTAACCAAACAACCTCGTAATACAAATACGACAGCAGACAAAGAACTAACAGAACTCAGGGTTTAAATACACAGGAAGAGCTAATGAACTAGAACTGAAACAATCAGAAACCATAGAAACAAAAATTAGCAGTGTTGTGGGTAACGCGTTACAAAGTAACGCGTTAGAGTACTCTAATTACCTTTTTCGTGAAATGTGTAACTTAACGCGTTAGTTTCTTGCGTTAAGTAATCAGTAACTTCGTTATTTTTTTTAAAAAGTAATCCGTTATTTTAAGGAAAGGAAAATCCCGACTGCAGCCTGCTTTTTGTCAGACAGTAGGCTTAGGTCTACTTTGCCACCTGCGGGTATATCAGCGGAGCCGAAGCGCTGTGATCATAAAGTCAATGGCTGTGATACGTCTGTGCCCTGCATGCGCCTGAGTCTGACCCTGTGTGTGTGTGTGTGTGTGTGTGGGTTGTTGTTGTTTTTTCAAACTCCCGGCAAGATGGCAGAGAAGACAGCGTTTGAAGTACGCACATCATGTTCAATTTGTCAACGAAAAGGAAAAGAAAATGCACACTCTGCGTTGGTGAAAAGCTTCTGTCGACCGCCAAAAATTTAATTCGGTTTGTAATCATTTTTGTTTGACAGGCAGCTGTTAATTTCGGTTAGATCGTTGACTGGTTGTTCATTTCTAAATGGATTTAAATCTGCAAGCCTGTTTACCTCAGGTTGTGTTTACAAGTAAGCACACTTGATACACTTTGATAACTGCATTAGATTTAAAGAAAAAATCAGGAGTTATCTTGTATGGTGCTCATATACAGTAGCCTAGGCTACCCGGGCTGGGTAGGTGCGAATTTTGATTAATATGTTCTGTGATAATAAATAAATAAATAAAACGCCATGTGGAATAGCCTATTGCTGACTGTCTTTCCTGTTATTGTTATCCTGCAGTGTTAATTTAGTCGGATGACTGACGTTATTCATTGTCAGGAGTCATGACTTCTAGGTGCATTTAAAGGGGCCGGGGGCTGTGTCTGTCATGTGTGAGCCGCTGCAAACGGCTTTTAATTTTTGGTAACGCATGAGTACTCTAACGCGTTACTTTTATGAATAGATAACGCTGTAACGTAACTGATTACTTTTAATTGATGGTAACGTTGTAACCTAATTAACTACTTTCCAAAGTAACTATACCCAACACTGAAAATTAGAACTCAGGCAAACAAAAACAAGGAAAGACAAACTAAAACACAGAAACTGAACATAATTTTTTTTTTATATATTTACATTTAGTTGTATTTTATTTCAGCTTTATTTAAATTACAAAAAATATATATAAAAAATATTTGTAGCTAACAATAACAATACTGATACTTAGTATAATAGAATATATACTGTAGAATAATGCAAATTCATCAACAACATCAATTTATTTGAGTGTACAGCTAAATCTTTTTGCACTATTTTTTTTTTCTCAACAACTTTTAGTGTATAACACCTTGGGCTCTATCTTGCACCCAGCGCAATTGACTTTGTACACCGACGCATGTATCATTCCTATTTTGCACCCGTGCAAGGCGGACTTTTCCCTCCACAGACGCACGTCGGTAAACTAGGAAATACACTTGCGCTCCCCGGGGCGGTTCAGCGCAAAGAGGAGGCATGTTCCGGCGCAAACGTTCCCTCATGCTATTTTGCAGGTTTAGAAAACAATTCCGCCACTGACCGAAAAAACCTAGTTTAAAGTCAGTGGCGCGTTGCGCATGTTATTCATATGCTATTTTAAGGCATGCTTGGCCATAATCAATGTAGCGTGTGCACAACGTGCATGCACTTTGATTCTCTCATCTACACAGAAGCAGCAGTTTTCATTTTTGTAAATCATACATTATAACCGCTCCTGGCGTGCGTCTGGCAAATCCGCCGTTATAATAGGAATCCACTATAGAACAAGCGCGCCTGCTCTTAAAGGGAATGTGAGATGACGCTCTGATTGGTTTATTTCACGTTACGCCCAAACCACACCTATGAATAATGAAGCTACTTCAGACCAACCCATTTTAGATTTGCGTCGGGCACAAGAGTCATTTATCCCGCCGGTATAATAGCAACAGCGCCCAAGACCCGCCCACAAAGTTACTTGTGTTCTGCGCTTGATACTTGCGTTTCAGATCGTTAAAATAGGGCCCAATGTCTTTAAAGGTGCTGTAGGACATCTGGGAAAATGCTAACTTTAGCATGATAGCAGTAAAAGCACACGTCCCACCCTCCCTGCAAATCGTACAGCCAAGAAGCCCGGAGACAACGTTAATGCAATTCATCATGTGTCATTCACTGGTGATAAAACTTTACAGTACAGTTAGTAACAGTAGGCCTACTACAATAACAAAACCCAAACAAATTCTTAAAAACAGAATTAGATGCTCGGTTTTCGCTAGCAAAACTTGTCAGTGTGTAATAATATTTCTTGCATGACAGGGTTTCCACGATGAGAGTCTGCTTAGCTCCGATGAACATATATAGATTGTAGATCCTTTGCCAGTGCCACTTGTTGTCGGTTTAGAAGGAAAGTTACGTTGTTGCTGCTGCACAGTGTACGTGAACTCGCTGATGACTTATGTCTGTGTGAACAGCCTGCGCAGTGGCATGCAAACACACGTTGACTGACAGGGAACACATGCTATAGGACCGTTCGGACCGAACACAACGATTGAACGAACATTTTATGGTCCTACGCCTTCCACAGACGACATATATTTATAAAAATACATTTAGACCGCTTAACTGAGTGATTGCTATCAGGATATGAGGAGACTCTCAACCAGCATAACAAAAAAAAATTCTGCAGAGATTCACCTACGGCACCTTTAAGTGTTATCTTTGCCATACTACTAATTCAATACAGATTCACAAATGTCACTAAAAAACATGAATTTTACAATTAAAATATTCTATTGGACCACATGTGAGCACCTTCATGAAAGTATGAAATCTTGTTAGTAACAGTGCAGATATGAGAAGATACTCTGTCTTGATGATACTGAATGTGCTTCTGCAATCAAAAGGCATTCAGGACACAATTCAGACTGCAAATGAAGCTTCAAAATCAGTGGTGATATGAGCCACAAACACGTAACTCTGTTTTGGTATGCATGATATTATATGACTGTAGATTATGTGGTTATGATTATGTGGTTATGAGGAGGAATAAGTGAGAAACAAGAAAGCATGATATTTTTATATCTCTACGAGCGTGTATTTTCTCATTACCTAGCAGCTCCATGGCATCATCCTCATCTTCCATCTCGTCTTCAGTGACCGAGGGGGCAGAGTCAGGCGTGGAGTCAAACGAGTCCTGAGACAACATGGCTGCCAGAAGTTTCTTGTGATTCTGTTGCTGCTGTTTTAGTCCTTTACCCTTAGTCTCCATTTTCAAGCTGCAGACAAAGAGAAAGAGAAGAAACTTCTCTGAATATAGTTTTTAGCATCTAGAACAGTGGTTCTCAACCAGGTGGCCAGTGCCCACTAGGGGGTCTCAGCAAACTTCCAAGGGTGCGTTTCAAAGCGCACCACGTCTCCAAGCCAATATAGTGGGAATGTAACTCCGCTTCCCCAAGCTTTAGCATGGATTTAGGTTATAACTCGTGAGGCCGAGCCAATTCTCCGACATGGGCAAAAGACTATGGAGCAAAAACTGGTCCGTGATAGCTTCTACCAAATGGCCATTGTCAGGGAGAAGAGCAGAACATAGCTTACATGTCAATGAGAATCCAGTTGCAATAGAACCATGAGCCAAAAGGTTAGTGTCAGCAAGAACGCTCAAATATATATTAAAACTTGACAACTGGTCCACGGATTGCACCAAGGAGCACAGTGTATCACGAAATCAACATACTGTAGAAATAATAAAGTTAGTGGGAGACCGCCAACCTATCAGCGTGGTAAACACTAGCCACCGGATAGCACAGAGAAGCACGAGAAGAGTTACAGACATGACATAAAATCTGAAAAATAAACTAAAAACTCACCAAATGTCAGCAACTTAATCCAATCCAATTATATTCATGTTGTCAGGCGAGAAAGCAGAAGAGACTGAAGGCTGACCTAATGTGGCTATTATCCTTGAGGCTCAGCTTACGTTACTACAAGACTTTGTTGGTATATTATCTCTAATTATCTATCTGGCACTGCGATAATCAACTACTGCTTGAGAACCACCTCTGGCAGTCAGGTGGAATGAAACAGAACTATTGTTGTGGACAATGGATTCAAAAAGGTTGAGAACCACTGATCTAGAACAAATTGTTGTCAAGGTTATGTGTGGTAATAGACTGTGGAGAGTGAGCATCATATTATTAGAAACAATGCACAGCCAGATCGAACATGCATTTCCCAACCAAGCACTATGGCTAGTCCACAGTTGATGCATATTTTTTTTGCTTTTTAATAATATTTTAAGAAATACATACAATTGTCAAAAAATGCTAGTAAAGAATAGGAAATACTCCACTTATGTCATGTTGACAGACATCAACAACAGACTTCAAAGTCATTATCTTCCAGTCACAAACAATCTTTCTTCCACAATTAAGTTTTTACCTGAAATATTATATCTACTGTACAGTACACTCTTAAAAATTAAGGTTATTTATAGGAGTCAAAATCTGCTAAAATTAAATAATCTTTTATTGGAAAATTAAACATTTTATAAAAAAAATGTATTAACAATCTTTTAAACCTGAGAAGATAGTGATCAAACTACATTTTATAAAAATGTCAAGTTCCCGAATCAATGCTTATGAGAGTCAGTTATGCATTAGGTACATTATCGTCTCTGACATCTTCTCATGGCATGTTGAAGCCGCTCAGGCCACCATTTTAAACCTCTTCCCGGAAAGCGTTGACATAGTCAAAACATCCGGTACCGTGGGTTTTCCAGGAAATACGTGTTCTCGTTGGACTTCTGCTTCTCGTAAATACTACCATGTATTGTGCACGTTATTTTTTGACAGACATCGTTGTTGTGATATTAAAACAATATGGATATAAAAACAGATGGATCTGGTAATCTAGGTAATTATTATTTACTTCTTAGCCGGCAAGTACTCAGTTAAGTGACTGATGCCTAATGAGTGTACTATGTCAATGTTTTTGGTTCTAATATTCCAACCAACAGCAAGCCTAAGTTTTTGACAGACGTGATAATGTGCATAAGGGCTGAATTATATTTAATTTTTGGGTAATTATAAAACATGCTGGAGATGTTCAAAATAATTTTTTGCGTTGTTCATTATACTCATTTTACGGAATGTTACGGAAGTTTATTGTGTGGCTTGAAATTGAATTATTTGTTTCTCAGAGACTGACAGGTTTGGCATGTCAAAAAATGTATATTCATATTTTTACAGGAAGAGTGGTTTTGATGCACAAATTTGTTTTTAGTGTGCCTTATAACAAAAAAAAAAAACTACCCCTTAGCAGATTTGGACTCATAGGCATTTCCATTAACATCCATGGAAACATTCAACATTCCTTATAGAAGAAAAACGTCATTTAGATGACTAAAATGTTTGATAATGTTACAGTAGTTTTATCTACCGGTATATTACAAATCTTTAACACATTAAAAAATAAGCAAGACATAGGGTTCAGTTATGGGTCAAAAATACCAGGGCAATTATTCCATTTTGAGCGAACTGATGGAGAAATAAATTGAATGAATAATGAACATATGGTTGTCACGTCGATACTGGCAAAATTATTCCCATGTCTCAATGAGTGACAAAAATAGTCTGCAAGGGTTTAATTTGATTGTTATCTTATTGGAATGACATTATTCACAGATAATCGAAAGGTTAAGGTGCTGTTTTAATATCCTGAGCTGAACATTACTATGCTAATGGCTATGCTAATACTGCATTGCACATCCCTCTACTATGGATCATTTAGAACTTTTTCCCCTTTTTTTCCCCTAACTGAGTGTCACTCAAACAATTCTCAGCTCTCCTGTAGTGTACTACAGCATCAGCAATGCTGAGACACATATCCCAGTGCTCATAAAAATTCATATGACCACCAATTTCACTGTACGAAACACAGCAAGAAACAGAGTCCAGATACTGTTTTCATTATCACTGTATTCTGCACTTGCATGTTAATACTTTTAAGCTTTTTGTTCTTTTTCACATAGAGAATGGGGATGACTGAGACAGAGGAAATACAAGTCAGATGCAAAGCTGAAATTCCCACATGAGCAATATGGCTCAATAACCACAAGGCCACAGCTTCAAAAACAGCTTAGTACAATGGTTCATATTTTTGTGGACTTTTTTTTTTTTTTGAGTATTGTGTAAATATCATGATATATGAATATGGTAAATTGGTAATTATTCAGGACCATGATACTGTATCCAATGGAATCCAAAATTCTTAGTGTCAGGGTTCTGAGGTGTTATCTGTATTTGTGTTACTATGAGTTGTTTTTTCTCAGTCATTTGTCTCCTTGGTTACTGATTGATTAGAAGTTATTTAAGCCCTGTATTTTGTTCAGTTCTTTGTCCGGTTTCGTCTTATGAAGTTTGGTTGTTCCGTTCCCAGGTCTCTAGTTTAAGGGTGCATTTACACAACAACGTTATAACTGAGACGTTTTTCCTTTGAGTTTTCACTGTCAAAACGATCCCCATTCACACGGATCTGCAAAAACGACTAACAACCCTGTATTCTGCTGCCAGGCCATTAGATGGCGATGAAACACTATAAACTGAACACATAATACGCATGTGCGTGAGGTCATCATTTTCAGAGATTTGCGTTTTTGTTGTTTACACAGAGACCGTTTTTCAAAAACTTGCACTTTGAAACCCGTTTTCAAAAGTTTGCGTTTTCAGGCACCCAGAACGCCGTTGTCGTGTAAATAAACGGCCAAAATGTTAAAAAAGTTTAACGTTTTTTAACTTTTTAGTTGAGAACGATGTCGTGTAAACAGAGTATTTTGTCATCTTTGTTTTCAGTTATTTAAACACCAGATTGCTGCACTTAAATCCTGTTTCTTTTAGTATCGTTGTCTCAAACATGACAAAATTGAACAAGCTTTAACTTTTTCAAGCTTACCAATTTAGTTCAATATTAAGTATGATTAGAGGTTTTGGGGGTAATGCATTACAAGTATCGTGAGATTACTTTGGAGTAACTAGTAAAATAATGCATTACTTTTACATTTACAATAAAATATCTGAGTTCCATTTTC
Organism: Rutilus rutilus; assembly: GCF_951802725.1. Taxonomy (NCBI): domain Eukaryota; kingdom Metazoa; phylum Chordata; class Actinopteri; order Cypriniformes; family Leuciscidae; genus Rutilus; species Rutilus rutilus. The sequence goes on from NC_140228.1 coordinate 14,601,516, forward strand.
AAATACTGTAAGTACCACAAGTTACTTTGTTTTCCCATTTATTGACTGACACCTCTCCTGTCCCCATTTTTAGAGAAATCGGGAGTAAGTGCAGAGGCATTGTGTAAACATGATAGATATAGTAGTTCTAGACTAAATGTGATCCTGCATTTATTCATCTCACTTACACAAACACAGATTCAGTATTCCTCAAATTCAAAATGAATAAAACAGTGAAATTCAAACTAAGAATATTACATAAACCTGCAATGATTGTTAAATATGTTAAATAATTCAAATATACTTTATGTATTTCATCTCACTTTATTAACCACTTGTCTTTGTTCAACCATACTAATAAGCAAAAATGATTAAACATCACATTTTTATGCTGCCTTCATGTGCCATCGGAAATTTCTTACTCGTGGTCGTGATTATGAACTCATCGCATTCAAATTTTCAAGTTCAAAGTTCAAGTAGAAAACCAGTATTTACAATAATTCTGACAGTTTAACATTCTTCTCCAGCATTCTATAGACCTTTCTCACAACTTCCGTATTTGTGACCGGAAATACGCAATCGTCGTGGTAATCTACTTCCTCCGCAGTCAAAGCAACATAAAAAATGGCGCAAGCAACTAGCAAGAGCTATTGACACGCTAATGATATGTCATTTTAATTAACAGTTCAGTAACAGTTAGCCTCGCTCTCTACTTACCTTGATATTTATGGACAAATTCCGTGTGGAAATTTTTTTACCCTTTATTTCGTTTTTTCTTTTTGGTGACGGAGTTTTCCTCTACGAGTCGTCACATCAGCAAATGTAATATTTGGCAAATCCGTTAATGAAGTTGTGTAGACTCTTTGATCCATTTTAAACTTGCCCGCGTTTATGTTTTTCTGGTGTGTTGACGCTTGACAGGAACTCCGCTTCCACAACGATTACGTATTTCCGGTTATTGTGAGAAAGGTCTATTCTTCTGCAATCCAATATGGCAGCACAGCTGAAAGGTTTTTTTGAGCTGCGCCCTCTACTGCACGGACATGAATTTGCATTTCCTTCAGATTGAAGCTTATTCATATAACTTGTGGTGTGAAAGTAGCCTGGAAATCCAGACCTAAATCTAAAAGATTAATGGTCTGGCGTCGACTAATGAAAATGCATTTGAAAATCTCACTGAACGCAATTGGATAACACTACGACCAATCACAACAATAAACCCCATGCGCTTAGCAACCAGCGGAGCTAACTGGTAGATTATACTCTTATCGTGTCCGGTCGGCAAAACAGCAAAAATGTGGCGCCGTCTTCTGTTCCTGTTTTAGATAAAAAGCCAAGTGTAACTCGTTCATTGTAGCGGCCAAAGCCGTTTCAAACAACTGGTGTTCATCCATAGTCATCTTGCAATGTTTACTAATGACTTCGAGGTCACAGCGCTGTCGTCATCTGTTTAGCTCGCCTCTGGCCCGCCTATATCAGATAACCCGATGTGATTGGTGCAGCTCAGATCGAGGGGCATATTTAATGAGCATCGTTACTCGACACCAGAGTAACGCGCTGAGCAAATTCAACTTGTGCTCTCGCGAGAACTCTGGATTACCAGGGTAGTGTGAAAGGGTAACTTAGCCAAAAACAGATTTTTTTGTTGTTGTTGTTCGTTATTAAAAAGCAAACAGGAAAGCCCAGCCCTGGTGAGAAAAAGTAACAAAAGTAACATAACACATTACTTTCCATAAAAAGTAAATAAGTAATGTAATTAGTTACTTTTTTAGAGAGTAACACAATATTGTTTCATTCCCCCAAGAAATTTACATAAACTCACTAAGCTTTTCCCTTCCCCAGAGATACTTTAAATTCACTCACAAAACTTTTGCCTTCTCTTAAATGTACTGGATTCCCCCGAGAAACTTTATATCCTCTCATAAAATATTTGTGTCTCTCGCAGACCTTTGCCTTCCCAGTGAATATTTACATTCACTCACAAAACTTTTGCGTTCTCTCACATAAGTTTTGTGTTCTGCCGAGAAACTAGATTTCAATGCTTTTGTGAGTGGACGCTAAGACTTTCTTGGAATACAATACTTACAATAATACAATACAAAAGCGTTGAAATATATTTTTTCCTCCCATCTCCCATTTTTTCCCATTACCATGATCCCTTTTTATTAGATTAAATCATAGATTTTAATCTCAGACTTTTGGACCCCATTGTAATACAGTCAAATAAAGCGAACAAATGAACACAGTATGAGGTAGATGAACACTTTGAAAACAAATATGCTATTCATTCTGTGGGTAGAGAGCTGAATCAATCAATCACTCCATTAAAACTCTATGGCACTGTATTAATTGTTTCATGCATGGAAGAGAGAAAAAATTAAATCATTTTCACAATAGCACTCAGAACACAATATCTCAGACTAACATACAGTACAGGACCCTGCCAGTGTTTCAAATAAATACAAATGTTACTGTTACTGTAGTGACAACTCTAGCTCAGCGTGGCTTAATAGATGTGGAATTAGTGACCTAATTAATCCTGTCGTTTCGCTTAATAAGGGTCTTGTTCTAGTGAAGGGGAATGTGGTAAACAGAGTGCAGTGAAGCACAGCTAATACAAATAATGATTTAGGAAAAAAGCTGCATAAATGGAAACATTCAATTTACTAATTTCGGCTCCTGTCATGCAGAAGAGCCTGTCTCTCAGATGGGGCCTAACCAGCGATCAAACCATTACACCGTTTCAAATTAATCTGAGGCTGTGCTACTAAACTAAAATGCAAGTGAGAACATATTACTTCAGATGAACGCATTCATTGAAACTATGTAAGCCAGTCTATAGCCTTGCGTGGGTTGGTATGGCCATGTGAAGCCTTGTTAGACAGAACTAAAGTTGTACTGCTGCCCCGTTCCTGTGGGATGAGAAACTCTCCACAGCGTCCACCTGGCAGAACAGACTGTATCCACAGAAGCATTCACTGCTCCAAAAAAGAAAAACAAGACCACAAAACCAAAACTATGAATGAAGTAATATGGAACAACTGTTCCATATGATGTGAATAGCTTACAATTACACAGACCACAAGGGCCGCGAGGAGTCAACTGGCTGTAAATGTGCAGGCCATCCAATAGGAATGGGAGGAAAAATGGATGGTGATCTGGAAAGGTTCATCAACATAAAAACAAACAAAAAAAACACTGCATATAAATCAGTATGCCATTCGTGGCTGCTGACAGAAACCTCAGGCCTCAAAATACACACAGCAAATCTGTTTTAATAATTTAAGAAGTGTTATGTAATTAGTCAGATGTGTGGTTAGCGCAGATTCACTGATCGCAGGTCAGCTGGTGCTTTAGTAGATGTAGCTTTTACAGATGGCAGTGTGACACACAATGCTCATTAGTAGTGAACTCTCTGCCTCCTCTCTTGTATTTGCATATATAATGGCTACCAGCATTATTTACATCAGATAAGATAACAAAGACAGCAAATTCTCAGTTTCCTAAACTTATTTTACGTAACCAGGTTTTAATACCTTTCCTCCAACAAGGCTTGGAGCAGGCTACCCTACAAACAATGAATTAATGAATACTTAACATACATACATATACAAGAGGTCTCGTTAGACTTCTGCATTGTCCGTCATTTTGACGGACGGGGTCGTAAAAACTCCATCATAATCTATTACCCGTCATTTTAATTTTCATATTTTAATGATAATAAGCCATTTAATAGGCACATTTTCATTTTTTGTTCAGAAACTTACAGGACAAGCATAGGCCTACAGTGCATAGTCTAGATTATGCATTTATTTATGAAGAGAAAGTTGAAGAGACTGTGGGTCACTTTTCAGGATTTATCATGAATGTTTATCCAATAAATCACAATAAGCTTTGTGCTTTGTTACTTTTGAAATGAAACAAAGTCTCAGTTTTCAAAATCTGTCCATTTTATCATAAAATTCAAACAATAAATGTCGTTTTGGCGCTCTTTAATGTAACGCGAGAGATAAGCGCCTTAGTTCAAGCGAAGCGGAGCGCGATCATCCCTTTCTCGTTACAGAACGAAATAAACATGAATGAACTTCAGAAATTATGTTGAAAGATACAGTCCAACTTACCGAAATCCGTATCATGTCTCTCATGTAATCGTTCTAACAGTGTTTCAACCGCAGAAAGACGTCAATAAAACAGCTTGTAAACAATGTAACATAACTCAGAAAAGCCACTCTTGACAATTAACTTGATAGTCAGCAAGAGCGCATTCGCCACCAAGTGGACAGGAGTGAGAATTACAGTTCTGCCATGACAACTATCGGGAGATTAGTATGGAAATAGAGATTGGCATGGTAATGGATATGGCAATGTTATGTATTTGGTCTTTGTGGAATAGATCTGTTATGCAGCTGCTGCAGAGTAAGTGCAGAGACTTACTACAGCCAATAAATTCACAGACATTGCTGTGAGCATGTAAGACATGCTGCTGCTGCTGCTGCTGCTGCACATGTAACATACATGCAATAATCCTGTAGCAGATCTATACAGGTGGAGCTGGGGAAGGTGGAGGGTTTCTGACAGCACGCTGCAGACATTAACAGCAAACAATGCCAAGTAGGGCTGGGCGATAAAACGATAACGATAATTATCGCGATATAATTTTTCTCGATAAAACGATATCAAGAGTTCGATAAATGTTCGATAATGTTTATGCGCCAAAAGCGGAACGAATATCATTTGAACCGCGCGCCACACGGACCATTTATCCGCTCGGCTCAAAGTCCAAACGGCAGCCAGAGAATGTCTAATAAGGCGAGAAGTTTCACTCTCAGTACACTTCCGGCTTCCGAAATTGTTGCAGTTCCACTTTGATTCCATATGAGGGCGCTCACAGGACGAGTGCAGAATGAATGGAGGTCTATGCCAGTATACCCCTCAAAATCCACTTTTCTCAGGACATAATTTTTTGTCTAGTAATTTGAATATTGTATTCGAAAGGAGATGCAAAGAAATTACACATTGCTGGGTGTTAGATTTTTTAGAGTCACTTATTTGCTTTAAAAAGTCTTTTAAAGTGTCAATGACGTCATACACATCGTACGACCAGAGATGCTGCTTTACGGCAATCCTTCAGTCACTTTGGTGCTTTCACGCTCTGCACTTTCTTTACTCTCGAGGCATTGACAACACAGCTGACACAGGTAAACACACGTGCTAGAAGAGTTTTTGTTTTGTTTGTTTCTGGTCCCGCTTCGGATGCCACGATGCCATCAAGCGGTATCTCTGGTCGTAATCAGTCCTTCACTGACCAATCAGCGTTCATTAGCAGAATGCTAGCGTGTTATGGGCAACAACAACTCAACCTGTAAGAAATCGAAAGGACATAAGTACTTGTTCATTCAACTTTAGACTAGGGCTGTCAGTTAACGCGTTATTAACGGCATTAACGCAAACCCATTTTAACGCGATCAATTTTTTTATCGCGAGATTAACTGTCTTTTTGGCCTAGCAAACTTTGTTATTTTTTTCACATGCTTTTGCAACAGGACGCGGCATGCGTGGCGCTGCTCTATGAAACCCATTCATTTCAATGGCTTGCGCCGCGCTAGGACGTTTTGTTGCTTCGCCGACCAAAGCGCAAGCGGATCTAGCTAGACCGGAAACAAAACAGCAGGCACGCGCACACACTTGTTTGGGCTTGCAAGCCGGCCAAATAGTAGGTTAACGTTACATTTTGAGTGGATGACGAGCGCGAGACGCCGAAATGGATGCCAATAAGATTCTGAATGGAAAGTTTACTTTTAAAAAGTTGCCAAATGGTTCCATTGACTAGACCAAAGTGATCTGTGTGTTTTGTCGTTGTGAACTGAGCTATCATCATCGCAGTACGTCCAGTCTGAAACACCACTTGATGATGGTGTAACCCAGGTTAAAAAACCAGTATTAACAAAGAATTAGAAAATTCAAATCCTATATATATATATATATATATATATATATATATATATCCTATATAAATTCTCTTTTCATTTCATAAATTATTTTCATGCGTTTTAAAATAGCCAATTAAAATTAGTTTTATTTGGGAGGATTGACCAATGAGAGTGCATTTCTGTTTTCCATATTTCGCACGCAGTTAGAGCAGTGTTGCCAACTTAGCGCCTTTGTCGCTATTTTTAGCGACTTTTCAGACCCCTTTAGCGACATTTTTTCAAAAAAGCGACTAGCGACAAATCTAGCTACTTTTTGGACAAACCTCGGTAACCTCCAAATGTTGCCAGCACAGTCCTGCGAGCGCGAGGTTTGCGTTCTCCTTGCCGTCACACACCTCTCTATGCGTCTACCCTGTTCAGTGAATGGCTGAGAGAGGAGCAGCAGCAGCACGGAACAGACGTGAATGAGCAGTGTTGTTTCCACGGACGGACTTATCACTTATCTTTTGTTTTATATTTAAATAATTTAGTTTGACCATTTTATTTTATTACTTGTGCTTATCACTTGTAATACTCACTATCACAGTGCTTTAGTTCACCCAGTTCCCGAACTCTCTCAATTCAGATAATTTTACACATATAAAAAAAAAAAAGTCATTCAACAGACTCGTTCTATTGTCTGACAAAAAAAAAAATATATAGGCCTATAGTAAATGAGAACAGCTTTATTGGACATTCGGCTATATTATATTATATTATATTATATTATATTATATTATATTATATTATATTATATTATATTATATTATATTATATTATATTATATTACAGTATAGTATGTTATATTAAAATACAGTATGTGAGCATGATTTTAACGAGAAAAAAACATTAGGCAGGCAGAATGCAAGTACGCCGCGATGACGTCATGAATATGCTAATTTACGTATGACATCATCTAGCGACATTTAGCGACTTTTAGGGGAGGCGTTAGCTACTTTCCTTTGAAAATAGTTGGCAACACTGAGTTAGAGACCGCGTTCTTTTTGATTGCTATCGCAGACGAGAGCAGACGTCAGTTGAATCTCTCCAAGGAAATTTGAGAGATAAGTTATCTTCTTTGAGAATTTGATGAGAATTACATGTATATTGTTCCAGAGACGATGTAGTGGAAGAGAAGTAAATTTGATATGAAAGAGACCGAGAAAAAGAGTTAAATTGATTTTATACTGTGTGACGCAGTTACGGAGAAACCGCATATGTGACGCAGTTACGGAGAAGCAGCCGTTGTAACACAGCGAGTTCACAAATTGAGGTTTATTTATTGAGAAACAGAGACTTATAATACGAATATATTTTTGAGTGAGGAAGAGAAAAGGATTTTTCTGAGTTGTAACCGTTCTTCAAACCTGGAAAAAAAAGGTTTATATTCAAGCTCATCTGGTCTTGGTGAGTTACACTTTTATTCCATTTGGATTAAATGTTCATGAAATATTTGAGAATTGTAAATGAGAAATCTGTTTATTTTATAAGTAATGTATTTTCTTCATAACCACATTTGGTGAACGAAATGATTGCACGTTGTATGTGAAACGCAATCGCCATTTTGATGCCGTGTTAAACACTGTTAAATGATGTGATGTGTAACGTTATGTTATGGAAAACTAACAAGGTTTTTTCTGATCTTGTATTCAAGGTCAGGTTTTTTGTTTTGTTTTGTATTCTCTCTGTTTTCTTCTTGTCTTTTCCTGATTTAAATTTTCATCGTCGTCGAGTGTGTGCTGAATTGAGTTGATGCTGCTGTGAGATCGAATCTTTCCGGATTGGAGTTCCTGGATTTTGTCTTAACTCTCATGTTCGCGGAGGGAGTCGGGACTGGCGAGCCGCACGAGTCTAACAACGAGTATTGATCGATTGCCTGAAACTGACATTATCGTTGCCGAACTGGATGGTAGGAAATTGAACTAACAGCTCTCACACTTTTCACTGTTACTGGGAGGAATTTCATTCACGAGGAGAAACGGACAAAATCATTGTCATTGCCCATTTCAGCCATAACTTCAGAGACTGCATTCAACTCATGTCGAAATTGAAAGGTTAAATTCCTGAAAAAAAAGAATTTAAATGTGAATTTATTCATTATTTGTTTTATTTTGTGTTGCTTGATCAAAGGTAATTGTTTTTTTGTCCATTCTTTTATTTTGTTTTGAAAAATTAGAAGATAAGAGAAGAATTTCAAAAGGAATCAGATTAGGAGATTAGCTTGAATTGATTATATTCTAAATTTTATTTTGTTTCTTTTATTTTCCAAAAGAACCACTGAAATATGTGAAACCTAAGAAGTTTTAAACAAAAGTGTTTAAAGAAATTAATTGGTTTGAGACGCACACTTAATTGTATTTTATTTACTTTTCTATTTCCTGTATTTTATTTTATCTATCTCTGTTTTTCTTTAACATCTTGAAATTCTTGAATACACATTTTTTTATTATACTAAATCAGTTACAACTTAAACCTTGTGTGAGTGACTCATTATTGTTGGGACATCCTATTCTCTACAGGCGAATTCTAGGCTTCTGATTTGACTGGTCCATACGCAGACATTGTCTGTATCAAATTTAGTGAAGGGTTACAATGGCCACACACACACACACACACACACACACACACAGCTGATGCGAATTCTCCAAACCCTTGTCAATATCAGGACCTCGTCAGGATTTCTTTCACCCTTTTATTGATGGACAGTACATTGTGTGAGAGATTATTTGCTCCAAGTGAGAATGTTAGTGTGAAATTGAACACAGTATTGCCAATGTTGTTTTCAATAATAAAAAAATCTGCACAAAGCAAGCCAATCCGCTTTTTTAATGTTGATAAGAGCATTAAAATGAGAAAAAAATAATGGGACAAAAATAAATCAAGAGACATTTAGAATAGATAAAAATGTGCGATTAATCGCGAGTTAACTATGACATTAATGCGATTAATCGCGATTAAATATTTTAATCGTTTGACAGCACTACTTTAGACCTATAACCCATGTTGAACTTGCAAAACCTACTATCGAATCTGAGATTTCTCAACGGCAATCGGGTGAAAGAGACACATTTAGCCGTCTAGCCCCATAGACTCCCATTCATTCTGCACTCATGGGCGATCGCCCCAGTGGAACTCTGGTGGAACTACAACCAAAATTCGGTACAATAGGACTTAATAGGGAGTGGGCAGGCTCTCCGTAGACAGGCTCTGCGGAAGCGCAGAGCGAGCTCACTAGAGCCGATGCGTTTACTCTGATCGCTCTCGTCATGAGATCCAGTGAGAAGCGCTTGAATTCAGCGAATAACACAATGTCTCAGTGATTTAAACCAGTTTAAAGGCCGATGAAACAGCGCTGACAAACAGGAGAAACACTGTGCGCAGAAGGCTTTTCCGTCTACAAATTCCCATCATTTACCATGGATTTACTGTAACGGTAGCCTAGTAGCACTAATATTAACTGCACCATGAAATGTGGGATATACATATTGAATTGTATTATATTATTAATGTAGACGATGTATTAAAGGACTGATGGAATATAATTACAATAACATTTTGCCATGATAGTGAGGTTATCATGATCTAAATGCATGATACTGGATGACCAATGGTTAAGTGTAATAAAACTCAAACAGTCAGAATATTACATTTTACCAAATAAAAATTAGCACATGCAGAAACTAAGAAATTAATTGTCCAATAAAAGATATTTATTTTGTTAAGGAAAAATGACAAATGTTTAAAGGAGTCATAATGTAGAAATTTCACTTTTCCACGAGAATCAATGTATGTTATGATTGCATAATGATTGTACACTGGCCGGGAAGCCGATATTTAAAAGTGAAGCATTTGTTTACCTCAGGGTTTGTAAAATAGGCCACGTGCACGCGCACGAAAAAACGAGATTTTGATTTCTTCCCCCTCTTGACGTCAAGACGGGGGAGGATATACCAAATATGGACACCGCAAACCTATGCCGCGGGAAGCCCGCCCCTCTCCCCCTCTCCCCCTCAGATTCAGTTTAGTCGACTCGAGAAAGATGGAGAAATCGAGTGCACACCTGAGATGCTCTGTGGGTGACTGCCACAAACAACATGCAAATGTGTTTTATCTACCAAAAACGGACGAAACTATCAGGGAACAGTGGAGGAAATTCATTTTTAATGACGCTGTCCCAACAACTCTTTCAAGTGGCGTATCGTTAGGTGTGTGCGCTAAACATTTTACACCGGAATCATTTACAAATTTGGGGCAATATCAGGCGAACTTGGCCTCGAAGCTCCGTTTGGGAAAAGGTGCCATCCCAACCATCAGGGACTTGCCAGAAATTGAAAAGGTAAGACTGTGTTTTTATTGCTCTACTGTGGTTAACAAATAGCAGCTAACAGCTAATGCGGCTATTGTATGTAACGTTACCTTCGAGGTAAACACGGGGAATGGACTCTACGAATGCTAGCCACATCTTTCCACTTTGTTTTACACTAGCAGCTACAGTAGTGACGGTACAGGAGTCCATGCTCAGTGGCTAAAACTGTTTAAATGCAAGTATGAAAACAATATACCACTAAACATTATTAGCCAAACTCATGCAAAACATGCAGTTTGAAAATAGCTTTCAGTTAGTGGGGCTTCTGTAAGAATGTATCTGGAAATGGTGTATTTTTTCTACGACCAATCAACGCGCCCCTCATTTGCATTATTATAATGACCGTCCACGACAGCCAAAACATCGCATCAGATCTCGCGAGACAATAATGCCTTTAGAAATAAGGGTCTGAGGGGCTCTGTGTTGATTTTTTTTCCACTTTTCTTTTTTAGAAGTGCCTGAAAGACTATAATAGAGCATTGGGTATCCAAGGTAACACAACATTATGACTCCTTTAAATGTTCTACCTCAGATTTGTGAAATGTTCACCAGTTTGGCAAGTGTTTGTCATGATATGTTCTGACAATAAAGAGTAGTTTAAAACCACAATTAACGCTCTTGGCCTGGTTTCCCGATAACGCTCACTCTTAGCGCGCTAAGAAAGCTCGAAAGATATATCTTACCAAAGGTGTTTATGCTCCTAAGTGTGTTCCCCGAACCATACCTTAGGAAGCTGCTTAAGATATACCTTCTTACGTGCGACGTTACCCGGCGCTGTCCGTGGCGATGGTGCTGAATTGTTTGATATCGATGGCTCGACAATCAATTATTCTCTCGTGCAGGGGCTGTTTATGTGAGAAAGCGGTGATCTTTATAAATGAAGCACTTTAGAAATAGTTGAAATTGCAATTTATTATGATTATTGGATATTATAAAAAATAATCCAAACTATAATAGCCTATAATAGCCTAGCCTACATATTTTAAAATTGTAACATATATTGCTGCCACAATAACCTTTTCAAAAATGTACGTGCCTTCTTCTCTTTCCCATTTTTGTTCGCTGAGGTGGAGCTGCGATGAAATATTGTTCTTGTAAATACTTTCCAGCATTTCAGTAATAAAAGTTTACATCTTGCGTACGGTGCTCGGCAGTGATCAAAAAGGATTTAAACCGTGAATTTTGAATCTCTTGTAAACTCAGAGATGTGGAATCAGACGGCAATTAAATTACCACACGACCTGTTTGTCAAAAAACAGAAGGTACTAATTTGGCCAGAGATTTTTACGCGGGTTGGGTGAGAAAAACACTGATATTATGGATTCGGACAGCACTAAAATCACCGACTTACCCCTGTAAATGTTTAAAATACCGGACGAGCCCATGAGAAGCAATATTAGCGTCCGAATAGGACTTAACTGACAGTAGCCTATGCTTTCACTGGCCTTTAAAAGAGCGTTTTAATTAAATTAATAATATTGTATAATAATATAATTAAAAATCAAATTTTGTAATGACAATTTTATTCTTTGCATGAAAACACTTGAATTAGCCTAATTGAATACTGTCTGGGTGTATTAAAACTTCAGAATTATATTCATATAGACCTGCAACAGTGATAAGGTAAAGCTAAGAGTGGTCCAGACCAACCTTACGAAAGTGTGACTTACAAAAGATATACTTAGCGTACGAACGTTTCGGGAACCGTCCCATAAGGTTAAGAGAGAGGTTAAGGAATAGGTTAAGAACTACTTAGAGATAAGAACGCTTTGGGAAACCGGGCCCAGGTTTCTACAACTTTCACTTAGGAGCAAAAATCTGCCTTTAAACTTGAAAGAAATAAAGATTTGACTTTTATCGTGATAATTATCGATATCAACTGATATAAAAAAAAATTATCGTGATATTTTTTTTTGGCCATATCGCCCAGCCCTAATGCCAAGTATTTGAATGTTTGAGCAGCAAGCTCATTGGCCGTTGATTCAACAGCAACCAATCAGCTGTGCTATAGCTTATAAGTAGATAACGACATGATTGCCACCAATCAGTTAAAGACCTATCAGCCTGCACCATTCAGAGTTTCATGCCAGAACTATGTAATTACAGTTACACTCTCAGTGTAATATGTCAAATTGACAGACAGTTTTCAGATTTTTCAGTCACTGCTAAAAAAAAAACCTGTCAATGATGGAAAATGTTCATTTTACGCGACCTCAGATATTCATACGTACATAAATGCATGTATTTTTATTTTATTTATTTATTTTATTTTTATCATCAGTTCGCCACATTGGAATTATATGGAATTATCCCAAAAATAATATGGGAAACAAGTCTCTTTCATACATGAAAATGACAGAGACCCTATTCTAAATGTACAATATCAAAATTAATTTCTCAAATTTGAAAATGGGGATTTTTGGAACAGGTAAAATGCAGATAGAACCTTATAATTCCAAGGTGACAAGTTTTTTTTTTCTTGTTCTTTGAGCCAGTCACCTGATCTGCAAATGCCGTATGACTAATCATTCTGGAGCCGCTGCAAATAAGGTCATAATAATAATAAATGTCTGACGCCACCACAAGAACAGTCCCGGGATCGACCAGCCCTTAATCACATTAGGGACATTAGGGTCGTGAAAGTCAGACGCTCTCAGCTGAGCTGAGTATACTGTACATCTGAGCATGTCTTCGGCTGGAACCCTGCAGTGAGAGTGGGTTGATGGGGATGTTTATGAATGTAAGGAAAGAAGAGATACGTGCAGCGTAGGAGTTAGAAGGAAACGGAAAGGGGGGAGGGGAGAAAAGAGAGAGAACGAGGGGATTACACTTTATAATATGTTGCCTGTGTGTAAAGGAAATGAGAGCGGAGTCCTACACTGGGGCTTTATCATCTCCAGAATCTGTCAAAATAACCCTTTCCAGCATCCACCTCTGTCTCTACCTGATTTCCCAGCAGCCTCGACACTCACCCAGACATCTCTGTCGGCAGCACCTGAAGACTGACAGCTTCCTCAGAAGGAGAGCTTATGAAGGGTGAGGTTATGAAGGAAAAACAACATTTTGTTCCAGAAGTGGGAAAGCGGTGGTCATTATACAGAGCAGCTGCCGTTTTCTTCCTCTATGTAAAATTACAGAACAGGTGTTGAAAACAGCCATGCTGTGTTTCAGTACGTGTTCAGGGGCTATTGGGAAGATTTGTATCCCCTACTCATGGGGTTTTAGACTTGCAGATTCATGTCTTGAATGACATAGCAAGATTTGAACCAGGGCTTTACATTTCATTAATGCAATCCAAAACTGCAATGACATATAAGCAACCAGTCAGTAACTACACTGACTTAAGTCTCACAATTAAATATTAGCTTTGTGATCGATTCACTAAAAAGAACGGGTTGAGAAGAGTCATTCGTTCAGGGATCGGACTACACTGTTTGAACTCTATGGGCTCTATCATAAACCTGGCGCAATGCAGCGCCAGGCGCGACGCAAGTGTGTTTTGCTAGTTTCAGCCCAACGCAGTTATCTTTTTCACGTCCTGCACCACATTGTTTAAATAGCAAATGCATTTGCGCACATCTGTTCACCCATGAAACAGGATCATGAGTCATTTGATTGGGAGTCGAACAACACTGGTTGTGCTGTATGCTTTTTTTGTTAGTTTGTTTAGTCACTAAAATAAACCAACTCATAAGAGTCATTCATTCAGGCGTCAGGCTACTCTAATTGTGCTGTATGTCTTTGATTCAATAAAAACAAGTTCATAAGAGTCATTTGTTTGGGAATCAGACTACACTGGTTATGTAGAATGCTTTTGATTAATGGACCATTTCATAAGAGTCGTTTGTTCTGTAATTAGACTACTATGGTAGTGTTGTGGCGGCTAATTTGGAAATGATACTTTTTAACATAAACTTAGTACTCCAAGTACTCCAAGACTATTTATTGAAACTATTGAAAGTACACTAATGTTCAAAAGTTTGGGGTCAGTAAGATTTTTAAAGAAATTAATACTTTTATTCAGCAAGGATGCATTAAATTGATCAAAAGTTACAGTTATATATAAAGCACAAAGAAAGTATTATGACTGCATCAGCAAAAACCATTAAAGTTAATGTTATTCGATTAATTTTCTCAAATGCCACACTAATAAAAGTCAGTATCATACGCCACATCTTCATGACTTCATAGTTCACCTAATAACTACAGTATATTCAGTAAAAATCAATTCACTACACAATCTTTTGTTATAAAAGCCAAAATGATCTAGCATCAATTGCAATGAACTGCTGTACCTTCAAATGTCTAAATATCTGTTATAAAGAGTAAGAGAACAATGTTAGAGGAGAAAGTGTTAACTCTTGTAAGGATTCATTCACATTGATGAGGACTAAGGCTAGAGATCACAGCAGCCCATTGCCTTGGTTCTCTGTAATGTCTGTCTATGGCAGCGCTTGTACAGCTATATGCACTGGGGATGCTTGCGATATCGACCAGAGGCTCCATAATTTACTGTAATCAGGTGAGAGAATATTTTAATGGAATGAAGTCTTTTCTGTCCGGCGGCTTCTGAATGTGATTTATTATTTAATATCTGATCCTTTCTAATTAGCTGCATTCTCTGCGGCCAGCCTCTGCCCTCCACTCAAACACTAGCCAATTAAAATCACCCTGGTAACGTCTTTAAAGGGTCGAGGAGCTGCAATTGCTGGTTTAAAGATATAGCTGTGCAGTGCATACACATTTAAAGAATATCTCCCCTCGAGGGATTTATGTGGGGTTACCGGAGGCTATAAGGCGTCTTTTGATTAGAAAACCTGACAAAAGCTTTATGGAGATATTTAGAGAAAATACATTATGAAGTACGACATATGCTTTATTAAACTGTGGCTCAGATTATTATGACACTTTTTTTATGTAAATAAACTTCCTTATCTCCTAGAACAAATAAGAGTGATGGGATGTCCTTACATCAACTTGGAAAGAGGAAGTAAAATGCAGAGACACACTCATACAAATACAATCTCTTAAAGGGGTAGTTCACCCAAAAATTAAAAAACAAATTTCATCATTTACTCACCCTCATGTCGTTCTAAACCTGTACATTTTTCATTTATCTTCGAAACACAAATTAAGATATTTTAATGAAATTTCTGTCTCTCCATTGACAGTCTACGCAACTACAGTACCACTTTGTCGCTTTAAAAAGTTCATAAAGAGATCATAAAACTAATATATGATGAGCTTTATATGATGAACATATTGAATTTAGGCTTTCATTCACATATAAACATTGATCAGCGAACAAACAGAAGCTCATCCGTACTTGCTTGATGCACGAGAACAAATCTCATTACACGAGTAACACGAGGATTAACCTCATTGGTTCTTGCAGAAGCTCAAACATGCTGCGTAACACTAGAATAAACCTCATTGGTTCTTGCTGAAGCTCAAATGTGCTGCATAACAAGAATAAACCTCACTGGTTCTTGCTGAAGCTCAAACGTGCTGCGTAACACTAGAATATAGTGATGGGGACGAGACCGCCTATGCCGAGTCCGAGTCAAGACCGAGTCTTTGAAGGGTCGAGTCCGAGTCGAGACCGAGTCCGTTGGTTTTCAAATTCAGTCGAGTCCGAGTCAAGACCGAGTCTTTGAAGGGTCGAGTCCGAGTCGAGACCGAGTCCGTTGGTTAACATGGGAGGATTTGAACTTGAAACACGGAGTGTACTGACGCCGTGGTTAAAACAACATTGCTTATGTTTGTTCATGTTTATTTGAGGCTATAAATTAATTGGAAGATCGGTTCACGAGCAGCTTTAACTGATGCTCTACAGCGATCTGTCACGGCACATTTAAGAGCCACAAAACGGTATTTATTGTTTAAATTTCTTTTAAAAAATGACCAAATTTGAAAGGCAAGACTTTGTTTAATATGTTTAATATCAAAAGTAACCGAAAAGTAACCTGGTCTGTCCTGTCTGTCAGCGTGTTGTCAGTCTCCTCTCTGCTCCGCGATGTATTTTTCACTGCGTGAGAACATGGTGTGGCGTGAGAACGGTGTAGCTTGTCGGACATAGCGACAATAACTAAGGGGGGCGGGTCTTTGCGAACAGTCAATTAAAATTTTCTAGTGGTATGTATTCTAGTGGACTAGTGATGGGACGAGACCGCCTATGCCGAGTCCGAGTCAAGACCGAGTCTTTGAAGGGTCGAGTCCGAGTCAAGACCGAGTCTTTGTAAGAACAAGTCCGAGTCGAGTCCGAGAAAGCAGAAATCGGTCTCGAGACCGGACTCGAGTCCGAGACCGGACTCGAGTACTACATCACTACTAGAATAAACCTCATTGGTTCTTGCACGTCAAGCAAGCATTGACTTGAACGAAAGTCTTACGGGTTTGGAACGACATGAGGGTGAGTCAAAAATGAGTGAATTTTCATTTTGGGGTGAACTAACCCTTTAAATTCAATGAAACTGGATGGGGACCAAGCTCCAAAAGGACAAAAACCCACCATAAAGTATCAGAAAAATAATCCAATATATAGCTTAAACAAACTTTTAGTTGTTATTCACTCCAAATCTTGCTTTTAAAACTAGATCCTTTCTAATTAGGATGGTCACCATGCATGGAAAAGAGCAGCTTGGACAGTTTGCTAAATATCACCTTTAGTGTTCATTAAGAAAAGTAAGTCATTAGGGTTACAAAAAACATTAATTTGTTTGCTCACCTTCCAACAGGACTGTTGTCTTTGCTCGCCCAACCCTCAGTTTTAGCTCTTGGGACAGGGGGCTGAAGCATCTCAGCCGCAAGGGGGTCGGAATCTTCCTCCTCACGGCCCACCCACTCACCCACCACGCGAGGCCTCTGTACGGAGTTATACGCCCGAGGGTCCTTTCAAAGGGAGGACAAGGTGTGAAGAGCCGAAAAGGAGAGAGGAACAGGCAGAGATGTAAACATAAAACAATTTGTGGTTATACAAATGGGTAATCAATTACAGAGGTGGTAATTAAAGGGCTGATGCTGAAATATGACTCATTATCTATGCTATTTGTGTGGCTAGTCATTTTTACACTGAAAAGATTTTAATAATGGAGGAGCAGTAATAAAAATTCAGCTTTGACATTACACTTTTCTGTAGTTTATCAGCAACAGGCAATTATGAGAAATGTCCTCTATAACGGTACTAAGAGAAGAAATTATTTTGCTTTAATATCTAAATGTTTTAATATTCATTTGAAGAGCCAAATTGGGAGCAGAGGGAAGCCTGGGCAAATGGCCAAAAACAGGTTATTAAAGTTTAAAAACCGTACTGTATTCAGAGAAATGTGACTAGGTAGATGTTTTAGCTGGGTTCTCTCTTCATATTTTTTTATTTCTCTTTGAGTCTTCACACAAACAACAATCAAACTAGGCTTTTACAGCTCCTAAACAAATTCTATTACTGCAAGACAGCATAAAAGATCAAAAGAAATAATAAGCATCATACCAGGTCAAAGTCGTCAGAAACAGCAATGCCTGGCAAAGGAAATAAATCACACGTCAATGAATTAGAAAATGTCTCGTTGGATACTAAATTAGAGGTTCTCAATTGGTTTTCAGGATGGGGACCAAGCATTTTCTTGATTTTTGTGGGTTTTTTTTATTATGTAGTTGATAAGCCTACATAATTAAGTTGATAAGGTAGTTGATAAATGAATAGTTGATTCAGCAACTGTACACTATTTTACTATTTGCTTTTGGGATTGTTTTCTTCCTGCTGTCAGAACTTAAGACTCAATTTGGTGTTGTAATCCACCAGTTGAGAACCTTTAGCTTCAACACAATGAGTTTATTTTAAAATATTTATAATAAATGTATAAATTCGAAAAGCTAAGTATAAATAATGCTCTAACAGCAGACAAATTACAATATTCAGTTAATTCTTTAAATGCCAATTCACACTGCACTGACAGATGCCGACCAACGGCGACAGTCAACATTTTGCAATCCGTCACTTCTCAGACTTTCCAAGACCATGTTCAACATGTTTAATTGGCGAAAACGAGAGCCGACAGACGCCCAAAGGGGTAACACACTGATCCAAGAAAACCTGCTGAAGTGTCTGTTGTAGTCTGTCAGTGTCTGTCCGTGCAGTGTGAATTAGCCTTCCATAGCTGTTTCGCACTGGATAGTTGTCGGTTCACTTACTGCGGGAAAGATTCTCCAGGGCTTTGCCAAGCTTCTTGCTCTCCTGCAGTATGTGATTGAACTCATTAAAGTCTCGACTCTCAGGTTTAGTCCTCCAGTCCCAGGTAGGACGCAGTATTGAACGAGGCACTGCAACATAAAACGAATAAAATACTTTCAAAAACTGAAAAAGCCAAACGTCCTTACTGTATGGTTCAAACATTAAATTCACAATACAGCTATGTCATTTTTGCCTGCAATATTTCAGTTTTATGAAACACACAGTGAGTCTATTTATATAAATTAACTCACAGCCTTAATTGTTTGATAATCTCACTAATCCATATCACTTATTGCTAGAATTCTTAAAAAGTTATTGCTAGATGGTGCCGCTAGCTCTAGCAATGTTGTAGGAATCTATACATGAGTGAAATAAATGCTTTTTAAAAAATATTTGAAAATGCTGCAACTTTTACACAATTCACCTGGGTTACACTTCTCAGGTAGGATAGATCACAACACAAATCAACAGCAGTCTATCAACATTAAGCCCCTTTCACACAGAGATTCCGGAAAATACACGGATAAAGTGACCCGGGATTTGACCCGGGTTCGTTTGATTTTGGTTTATTCACACTGCCAGTGATTTTCCGGAATCAGAGAGCGCGTTCACACACAACCCGTGTATGTCCCGGAAAGACACGTGACATCGATGTGACTTGTAATGTCTCAGCAGTGTCTTCAGTTTGCTTATGAGCTGCGATTTCTCTCTCGGGAAACCACGCTTGTGCATTTATTTCTCTGATTCGATCATAAACTTGCGCATTACGTACCGCTTCACAGCTGGCGAACGATCCCGCGCTTCAGCGTCATCACTGCGACACGGCATTATTACGGCTTTTGTTCACACAGCGCGCGTTCCGGGACTGAACACGGCAATGTTACTAGGTCCCCAACCCGGCATCGATCCCGGCATTAAACCCGGGTCGTGTTTGCGTTCACACAGAAGGCGTTCCGGCAATTTGCCGGCAATTTCCCGGGTTCAATGCGCTGTGTGAAATGGGCTTTAGACACTTTCAAGACTTGAGCAGCTGCTGAGCATTTTAAAGACAATTTTACTGCGTCCGTCATCCAAGGACACTTGAAAACAGTACTACTGCAAATTGTACTATTTTTGTGCTCGCCATTGCGAGAAAAGAAAGTCCAACGTGTACAGATTTTCAGACATATGAAATGAATGAGTCTGAATGAAAGCACTTGCAGCAAAATGTTTAACACTGAATAATTTAGAATGCTCACAAAATCAAGCTAAATGTGCTTGCTACTGCTGTGACATTTGCTTTCAATGCACTGCATGTTTTGCAAATGATTTCTGTTGCAGGGTATTTTCCCATCCACCTCCAAAACACATTCCCCAAGTCTGTCTAATTGCTTTAAAGGTATAGTGGAGGATTTTCTTTTTCCGGGTGGATCATCAAGACTATTGGTCCTCCTAGCTGTCAATCATTCTGGTGATATGTTTACGTAAGGCCGTCGTACGTGCTCGTCCCTAGGTAGTTTTCAGGTGTATATGTGTGGTGAGCCGTTTATATACTGTCTATGGTGGTGAGCTACGGTTTCAGCCATTCATTGAAGCTCGCCGTTCTCACCGGGTTTTTTCAAAATGTCTGAGGGACGCAAGAGAAAAAGTGTCTACAAATTGTATGACAAGAAGAGAAAGGCCTCTGAAGAAAGAAACAAGACCAGAGTGTTTTTGGGAGAATATTTCACACGCTGGCGTGCGCTAAAAGCACAGGTTGGGCTTCCCACTGATGCCTCAGTCGCGAAGTTTCTACTCGACAGGTAAAGTTTGGCATGCTATTTGGAGAAATCCATTTAAAATCACTGCTAGTAAAAGTTAATGTAAGCTATGATTAGCGATGCTAGCCCCTGGCACAAGTCACGCACCGACAGCAACTTGTAAACAGAGCGTGCACGAGGAGAACTAGGCTCGTGCATGCTCTCTCGTGCACACGTTTAATAGGCGTTCCCTCTCGGGAGCAGGTAGAGTGTTGCGCATGTGCATTTTTTCAAAAAGTGGAGAGGGCAGTTCTTTTCTAAAATTCGGGAAAATCCTCCACTATACCTTTAAACTTGGCTTATGTGGACAAAAAGTGCTGTGAGGAAGCAATAAGATGGCATGCAGTAAGAGTTGCATTTCCATGTCATATACACACACACACACACACACAAACAATTTAGGCAAATAGTATAACTCCATGACACAGTGACAGTACAGGTTATCTCAGGTAACAGAACAGAACAGCTCATTAGGTTCTGCGATCAAGTGGCACAGCACTAAAGCTGGACGCTGGATACCCAGAATGACCAATTAGTGAATGTTATCTGGGAGATCATTTGGATTGATTTTAAAATGAGTATGATAGTTTTTTTAAGGACTGTGCTTATATGCATGAGCTTGATTAGCATAAAATAAACAATAAATCAGGAATATCTATAGCATGTCAGAGTCAGCGATATCCTGTGCGATTTGTTGCTTAGGGAGAGCGGATATCTTTTCCTTGATATGTATGAGCATTAAAAAACGACAGCTACTATACATACTGCAGCGTGCTTCCGTGTGTAAATTAGCCTACTCTCTGTTTATTTTTCATGTGCTGCAGAGTAACCTCTGGACTCATTATGTAAAATATCACTGCCTGGAAACCAAAAGCCTACATTTTTCAAACGAAGCTGGCACTAACGTACGCAAAAAAAATACGCAAACTTTACCACAGCTCTCAAATCTCATATGCACCTGCGAACATCAAAACATGACACCAAGAAGTGCATTTACATGTACAACCAAATGCATAAAACATGAAATTAAATAATATGGTTCTTCTGCAACAATTTCAATAAAAGGAATTTAGGGACTTTAGATGAGCTTCTTTTTTGGTCTTTAACCCTGTACAGCCTGACATATAAAGTAATAGTCAAATATGAATAATATTGCAATGCAATGCAATGCAATACAATGGTGATTGAGAGTTGTATAAACAAATAGTTCTTCAAAAGCCTGATGTATTGGATTTCAAAAAAATTAAAGTGCTTCTATCCAGTAAGTGTTCATCTTTAAATATTGCAAACAATATAAAAGTTATTCTTAAAAATCAGTAGATTTCACAGCAAAAGGACATGTGTACCACAACCTGAATGAGAATGATACTACAAGGCCTTTTACTTGCACTAGTAATAAATAAGTAATACAAAAATATATAAACTATTAATCCGAAGGTTAGGAGTAGATTGTGTACAACAGATTGTTTGATCCCATTTCATTTAGAGGCCTGAGAAATATGCGTATCAAATATAATACAGTAGCCTTTACAGGGTTAGGAATTATTTGCATAATACTGCGTATTTAAATGCACTTTTGTGATGGTTTAATTTTGGACTTTTCCCTCAAATAAAGCTCTGTTTTGTCCTTTTTAGATCTTGACAGTGTCTACATTACTTTTATTTTAAGAAAAAGAGCAGAACGGCTTGGAATGATATGAGGGTGAATAAATGAATAAAGAATTTACATTTTGGTTGAACTCCTTTAACGTACAAAAACAAAACGTAGAAACACAATCACAGGTTTTACAAACTCACTGATGCGAAAACCATCTACAGTAAATAAGTCAGCGTGAAATGGGCAAAGGCACACATCTACAGTTTAAAATGGGGTTATACATATTTATTATCTTCCTTCGTCCCACTTCCCCAAAACTGGCCAACAGCCTCCACTCAGGCAGAAATAGAACCGCTGTCAGTAACAGAGCATCATGTTAAATTATTAAAGACTCTGATACGAGTTGCTCCCTCAGCAATATGTATCACTCAGAGCTCATGCTGATGGCCTCCATAATGGCACTATCTAAAGATAGAAGTCATCATTGTTCACTAATGCACAGGCAGTCTCCTCTATTTCTGATCTCTGAAATAGCATTGCTGATCTCAGATTAACAGCCAACCAAATCACATAAAACTGATGTAGTGACGCTAGCTTTTTCCGATTGCAGCGGGACTCACATGATTTAGACTCGGGAGAGGGTGGGGAAATGTTGGACACAGCCAGGTCACTCTTTGATTTCTTGGGCTTCTTGGGATGGATCTGCCAGGGTTTTTCATTACCCCTGGAGTCCCGCCGTGCACCTTTGTACTCTATGGAGAGAGAAGGAGAAAACTGGTAGAGATCTACATTTTCTCTATGTGAAAAACAGCTTGAAGGATGCTGAACGATATACACCTGAGGAGCTCTCAGCCCACAATGCAGCAGATCCCGACAGGGTCCTCTGAATCCTGCCGGGGCTCTCCTGTTTGGTTTGCAGATGGCCAATGAGGAAAGGGATGGGGTGATCTGGTGTCTCAGTTATCAGCTTGGTCATCATCTCCTATCAGAGCCAAACAAAGAGTGATTAGAGTATAGACGTACAGCGTGTGAACAAATGCCAAAGAGAACTTGTGCTAAAGTAGCACATTGTCAAGCCAGGTTGCATCGTGCCCAAACTGAATCAGCAGCGTTGGCCAGCTTTCAGCATCAGGAAAACGAATTAGGTAATTGGTCTGGGAAATATTTGCACACTGATATTGAGCATTAAATGAGCTATAACATGCAAGAGGATATTGCTCGAGGCTAACTGGCAATATGGAAGATCTCTTCATTGTGCAACACTAAAAACGAGATTATGTGCAAAAAAAAAAAAATTATATCATCAAAATTATATTTAAAATGCATCAAGCCTTATTCAGACATGAATAAGTCTGAAAATCGCATATGGTCTACTATATTTGAATTTGAACGTAGTTTGTGACCGTTAAAAAAGTACGCTCTGTATAGTATTTATATGGGTAGTAGGAATAAAATTCGGACGTACTACATCCGCCATGTTGTTACTGTCACATGACCTACCAGCGTCAGTTGCAAGTCTGCGACGCTTCACTGTCATTCGTAATTCCTCTCCCATGGCCTCATGGGATGTCCATCGGGTGCACATTTCAGAATCTCGATGGAAGTAGGTTATCCAGGGTACTTTTCGCCTACTGTTTACTATATGTATTCGGGCATACTACTCTGCTGGCGTACTGTTTTTCGCATACCATATAGTAGGGAAGTATTTGATTTTGGACACAGAGCAAGAGTTTTCAAACTAGGGTCCAGGGACCCCAAATGGGCTGCAAAATTAGATTTCAGAATTTAAAACATTTCACAAAATGTTTAATTATACAATTTATGTTTACATATTTTGACATCATTACGGTTTCATTCTTTCAATTTGGACGTCATGAGAGTATAGCCCTATTATATAACTGTATAAAATGTAAACAAATGTTTTATTCTAATGACAGCCCTATTATATAACTGTATAAAATGTAAAAAAATAAATAAAAAATTGGTAAGAAAATACACAAGGTAAATATTTTCTAGATAATTAAATAAAAATGATTAAAAATGTATTAAAAAATAGAAAATAATATAATATAAAAATACTTAAGTATTACATTAAAGTATATTAAATTACTTTAATATAATTTAATATTTAAATAATTTAATACTTTAATTGAAATACTATAACTTTAATAATTCAATGTACATTAATAAACTTTAATACTTATAAATATATATTTTTTATTGAAACGAAAACATGTGGTCTATATAATATCACACTTAACACTATTCTATACAAATAAATTTGAATTGAATTGAATTGAATATTCTCACACAAGTCTGCTTTATATATTTTAGAAAGGGGGGTTTCATCATATTTGGGGGTTTCACCATCAAAATGTTTGAAACAAATAATATAACACACACACACACAAATCTGTTTGATTCAGGCAAGATTAAAACCACAAACATGCCTGTAAAACTCCTCAGGAAAAACTACTTTTGTCCAATTATGACGTTCAGTTATAAAAACAAATGAAAGCATTTCATAAACAAGTCTATATAAAATAGTGCATGTGAAAACAACTTTTACCAGTCTGAGCTTTTTAAACAAAGCCTCAGTTCTGTGTTACAAGCCAGACAATCACAAATCAACAAGATGGTATATATAAATGCAGTAATTACAACACATAAGCCTTGTTGGGTAATTAAACTAACTTAGCAACAGGGGGTACATAAAAGAGAGACGTAATTTGTGGGTTAAGCAGGAAGTAAATTGAGCAGGGCTGTGTTAACTACCTCAGGCTCCCCGATGAGTAATTGCCCTTGTGGTAAACAGGAAAACATGGTGTGGATTAGCACACACTCATTTAAAAAAATGTAAACCATTTGATGCTATCTGAGAGGGGTTTTCCCTGCTTACTTCACTGACCACTTTAATACGGACATGAACATGGTGACGACATGGTTGGAAGTCACAGCCAGTGAGAAAAGGACTCACTTACAGCAAATAAGATACTGTATGATAGAGAGGCTGCATAGACATACTCAAATTTATGTCAAATCCCTGCTCTAAAATAAGCTTCTCAATGGATTTTCTTGGATCATCAGGATGGAGAAACACAGGATCTCTGGATCATACTGACAGACTGGGGAAATTGGCATGGGGGAGACAATCTGAGCCTCTCTAATAGACAAACTGACTGCAAGCCAAGTTCAGTGCCAGCTTTAAAGTTTAAAGTACCACATTCCACAGCACTTCCTTCAGCCATTGTCAGTCTATGTCAAAGAATGTATGAAATAACATCCAGTGCCAACATACTATGACAATACTAGTGTAAGTACATGTTCATGCATACAAAATCCAGGTGATCTACTACATCTGCCAAAAATGTGCAGGATACAACAAAGACCATTGTGTAGAACACTGCATCCCATAATGCAATGTGCTCAGCTTGCACCTTCCATTTCCAGTATAATGAAAAAACTGAAAGATTTCAAACTAAACAATTCATTTATTGTTTTAAGCATTAACTTACCTAAATTGTAAGGACTATTTGTTTACAACGTAAAACTGCAGCTAAATGTTGAAGTAACATCCAGATGGTTTATATTAAACATATAATCCTTGCACTTGCTGACACAAATTCTCTAGATATCTTCTGTTCTGTTAGCATCCTTGAAACATCTTCCTTCATCTGATTACATGAGTGTTCTCTGAACTGCATGAGTCATGATGAAAGCTGATACTGTCTGTTTACCACAGGCTGTCTCGGTCACTGCCATAAACTCTTCAGAAAGAAAAAGCAACAATTGCTTGTTAAAGAGCTCCCGTGGTGAAAATCAAGTTTTTAATGTTGTTTATATGTCTATGTGGTGTTTGTAACCGTGTACAAATTCATAAGTCAACACCATTGCTGAGTATTTTCTCCTTAAAACTGCAGACAGTCTCAAAAACGTGGTTCTTACCTTGTAGCCAATCACGTCAACGTGCCGGCGGTATTTAGCATATCATTAACTGCTGCAAAGCAGGGGAGTCTCAAGAGAAGCCAGACTATTAGCTGTTTGATAACATAGTCAAGCAAAAGGCTAATCATATTAATTACTGTTATGTGTCTGACGTTGTAAAGAGCGATACATAAAATGCATTACCATTCGACTTGTAGAGTAAACTTGTAAGGAAGCCTGTATAATTCACTCTTCCACTTCTTCTGAATCAGTTTCTGGTTCAAACATGGCTGAATTAAACTATTTCCACTTGTCATTGCACAGCGTTTACTACAATAAAGTTGAATGAGTGGATCTCTGAGCTGGTGTGAGTGAGTGGAGGCGGGGCTAATTAGCATATTTATGGGTCCGCATCTACTAAATTAATCAAGGGTGTAGGGTTACATTACACAGAGTTACAAGCTATTTTAAGGCATGAAGGATTTTTATTTATTTTTTCACAGGAAAAAAACATTTAAATATGTCATTTTGGTGATCAAAGATGAGTTTTAAGGGATTATATGATTGACTACAGGGTGACTTTAAGAGATTCAAATTAATTATTTACTCTTAGGGTTGGAAACTTTCTATGGGAATTAACTGGATTATATGGGAAATAACGGAAATAAATAGGAATAAACTGGAAATTTGCCTATAACAGGAAACTTTATTAAATGCAAAAAATGTAACCCTGCGCATTCTTCAACCACATGCACACAGCCCACAACTTACTGCAGGGCTATAGAGGCCACACCTCCTGCATGCACTGTGCATTCCTCCATCATTTATAAAACGTGCATACACACAGTTTTAACATAGGGTTTTTTACATTTTTTACAGTTTTAACATCCACGACAACGTTCGTTATATTAAAAAGGACTTTGATGTGGAAAAAATACTTAGCGCCATGTCAGGTTCTAAGAAGATGTACACACTTTTCCTTACAGCAGAGAGTCGGAGAACTGCAGGTATTTGGAAATCCAAGCAATTCTTGCTGCTCGCCATTCTCAGGAAAACGATTTTGATGTTGACTGGTGCTCTTTTATATGTTAATGACATTAATTAGGGGGTGTTTACAAGGCGGAGATCTGAAACCATTCAGCTGCGCACAATTTCAAGATAATTTGCGATTTATAGATTTCAAATATGGAAGATCACACGTTCTCTGAATCACACATACGCACATTGGAGAAATGATAGTAAGATCAAATGTAGGACAACATGCAACATTTTATAAATGAGGCCCCTGGTCACTCTGGAATAAAAAAAAAAACGTTTTCTCTAGATTAACTAGAGAGTTTCCATAAATTTTCCGCACCTTTGCAACCCTATTTACAGTTCATAGTCTCCTGACTCAGACACAACATGGATGCAAAAAGGTATTTATACTGTATGTTGCCACTGTTGACCATGCTATATGTTAAGTTTTTAACCAGAGTTCAGCATTGCCAGAGCCTGCACTCTCATTATTCCTCTGATTCCATCATTTATGCCTTACGTCACAGCAGGGTGATGCTGACTGAAGACTGGGACAGAGTTCTGGAAGGGTTCCAGCCCTTGAGACAAGAGGAGGAGGAAAGGAAAGAAGTAGTGCAGCCGCAGAGAGCAACACATGGACAGACAAATCCAATATGTGCGAAATTTAGAATTAGTTAAAAAAATATATGAAATGGAAGTTGCGATAGTCTTTTCTTCCCTATTGTGATGTATACCCAAATGAAACAGGGGTGAAAATGTAGGGCAGGACTTTATTTTGTCCATCGGGAATTGATTGAATTGTTGGATGATTGTGGTTTGCTATTGGTCGATCTCATGTGAGTGACAGGTTGACCCGCCCTCGCTCTAGTAAACACTTCATCAGAGTAGACGAGATGTTGCTGAAAAAGCAAGGGGAACTTATTTTAATTAAAGATTACAGGGCACATGCATTTAAAAAAATTATGTGCACAGATACATCATTTATAATAAACTCTGCAATATTCCATATAAGAAATAAGATTTGTCCATTTTGATTTAATGGTGAAATCAACAACAGTGCTACACCAGTGACCTTTCCGAGCAGTCTATAATTAGACATTCTTTATTGCTTTAACTTTCTTTATACATAAGCTGGGATGTAGTACTTAAAGGGATAGTTCACCCAAAAATGAAATTCTGTCATAATTTACTCACCTTGAAGCTGTTCCAAACCTGTATGAATTTCTTTCTTCTGATGAACACAAAAGGAAATACTTTGAAGAATATGGGTAACCAAAAAGTTGATTGGCACCATTGACTTCCATAGTATGGGAAAAAGAAATACTATGGAATTCAATGAAGCCCATCAACCGTTTGGTTACCAAAATTCATAAAAATATCTTCTTTATCTACAGAATTTTCATTTTTGGGTGAACTATCCTTTTAAACCACCTAAATGTTATTTTACCCAGATAGTTGCTTAATAAAATCTAAATTTATAATGCACAAGGCGGCACAACGAGAGATTTGACTTGATTGTTTTACGGTGTTTGATGAAGGTCAATATTAATGAAAAGCGTTGTGAAAAAAAAAGCACAGTCACAGACATTCCTATCCGGATGGCATTGGATTTCTTAATAAGGGAACCCTACATGTTCCATTCAGCATAATATGATCACAGGATTCGTTTAATATTGCATTTATTCCATTTCAGCCTGTCAGGTGAGCTTGTCCCGTACGCAGGGCGTTTGAGAGGAGCTCACGCTGCGCAGACACCTCAGATGTCTGCAGGTCACTGCAACGTTAATTAGAGACTAGACCGCCAAGAAACCTCTATAAATAAAGGCAAGAGAGGGAATTCTCCACCTCTTCTCCATTATCCTACCCTGCTGTGAGTGAGTGTGTTTCTTCAGGCTACAGATCTGTGTATGTGTGCGCAGCCCCTCTGCTGTAATTAGCAATGTCTTAACAAGACCTACACTTCCTACACATTTTTGCCTCATTTAAAGGTTGAATATTAAATGACAGAAAATAGTTTGCTGTCACACATGCCTCAACGATGTCCTGTTAAGTTGGGCTCTCAGACACATGTCAACTCTTTGGCTGAAACTTATGACACACCTCCATTATTCATGGTGATACACACAATTTTACCAACCCTGACTGAACAGTTTTTGAGGTTTCAATTGCCTGCTGGGTGTCATTTTCAATTACAAGCAGGAAGTGCGATGAATCTCCAGCCAATTGATTTTATTGATATGCTGTGTGCTGATGTAGCATTCAATTTGTTACTTGTGGGACAGTGAGGAGCTCCATAATGACAGTTGCAACTCAAGGAATTGCCATGGTCTACACGTAAAATGCAAACTTATTTGTTATTCACTATTTCATTGCATATTTGTTTTTTCGTTTTTTTTTTCATTTGGGCTATAATTCAGCAATATCAACAGCACGGTTTTGTGATGTTGCTTTTATACAACACTAGGGTTGGGTATTGGTTGGGTTTTATCCGATACCACCAGTACCTACTCTGTATTTTTTAAATGGTTTCCGGTGCTTAAACGGTTCTTGAACCGGTACTTAAGAAACCGAAACCGCACATACTTTATCAAAAAAATAATACCTGTGTGTTTGTGTGTGTGTGTGTGTGTGTGTGATTTTCTGGAAAAGATTTTCTGATTTCTGATTAAATTAAAAATTGTGCCGTTTAAAAGGCTACTGATGTAGCCTAAAACACTTAAGTTAAGATAAAATTTTTGTCTTCTCATATTATGACTTTTACTTTAAAACAGAGAAATATCTGACACTGAGCAGAGATATTTAACACACACGGTATAGCCTCATATAAATATACTTGATATACTTCATACTTGATATGCAAGATTTGCAGTTGGCATTAAAATACTAGACTTACCCGAAGAGGAACGGCTGCTGTTATCATCATTTGTGATGTCCACCATGACACTGGCAGCTGAACTTGAACTTTCGTCAAGCGTGTCAGAGGTTTTGGGTTCTAATCCGCATTCGTACAGATTTTTTTTTTTTTTTTTTAAACCGATTATGCTCATCAGTGGTTGTATTTCAAGCAGGGACACTGTGTGCATTATATTTTGTGATTTCACCAGAACGAATAGATCGATCTCCGCAACATACTGAAGCGCGCGTCCGAGTGAAGACAGTGCGGTGTGCGCGAGCCACAGAGAAAACACTGTATCCACGACACTGATCGCCGCGGCAACGAGCACTTTGATCACTTGATTTAAAAAACACATTTCAGTGCTAGTTCGTCTCTTATTTAACAAACGAACGAAATTAATGCTCTGCTGGTTAACTGGAGATGTTTTATTATTGGATCATTCGTGCCGCGAGATGTTTTATAGGGGGCGGTAAAAAAAGTCAGGCACCGAAAGTTTCGTTCTTATTCGGTCTCGTTACTACCGTTTACGTCGGAACCGGTTCCCTTTTGGAACCGGGTTTCGGTAGCCAACCCTATACAACACCTTAGTAAATAAGAAGTTAACATGAAATAACTTAGACCTACATTTGCATCTCACACAGTTGTTACATTTCATTTCCGAATGAATAAGTGTTATTGAACAAAACAGTTGAGTGAATCATTCAGTGACTCACTCATAAAAACACTCTGCGTCCCTGTTTGCCTACTTATAGTATACCTTAAAAGTATTTGAGCCCTAAAAGTACCTTTTCTCTGAGAGGCAAAAGTAGATACATTTGAGTGTATGGCAGAAGAGTAGGCAAGATTCAGGACATACTATCACATCATAAAATAGCGCTCTGTGGATTTGCACAATCTTTTTAAAAATGATCTTGCATGCAGCTTTTAACAAAATGTACACTTTCCTTATAAATCCAGTTTGGTGATGCTAGTGGCAGAGAAATTACACACTGCAGCTGTAAGACACAAGGACAGCAACCTAGAAACCTACAGAAACTGGACGAGCAGAAATTACCAAATAACCGTTAACCCCCAGTTAGTCCCAGACCCTCAGAAGTCCCTTCAGTTCAGTGAACATCAGCTGACACTATTTCAGCAAGGTCTAGGCTGTGATCCTTACAGAGCCCTGGAGAAACTGAGCCACACAAATTGCTCTATACACTGAATGACTTTTCTAGAACTGAGCAATGCACTCTGGGCAAGTGTACCCTTGACTCTAGATGAAATGCACTGGCATGGTCTTATGGCAAAAGCAAAATGGATTTCTCATAAATCTTGCATTTTCATCCCATGTGATGTAACAGAATGGTCAGACCCTATCAAGAACCATGCCATGATCTCAGTCAATAAATGTCATAACTTCCCCCACCATGAAAGAAAGGAATCTTCTAAAAATAGTAACTAGAGTTTTATGTGGCTCAGTAAGTGCAAATACTGTCTGTGACAGCCACAAATCAAACCTCCAGCCATGACAATAATTCTCCAGTACACATAAACACATACTGGCCGAATGAAAAATATATATGAACTGTATATATTCCGCATACAGAAATGACTTCTGTGTTGATGCCTGTGGTTTTATTGCCTGAATGCATTAGTGTGTAACTGTATGCTAATCAAACCTCCATTTGCTCAACCTACAGTGTATTTTGTAGGTGAACGCACAATTCTCACAACAGAGATCAATTATGCTGCAGCTTTACAAACATTTTGCTCTCTTTATTGCACTGCCTCAAACCATTACACTGTGATACGGCCACTTTGATTGGCTATTGATAGCCTGTTTTCCCCTTCCTGCCCCAAACTTGTTCTCGTTACAGCTGAGTTCACTGAAGTTAGTCTATGAGATCCTTAAGTTTAGATGTTTCCTTAAGTTTAGTCTAAGATTTGTTGTTACCTGAAAATACTCCTCAATATGTATCTTTTCTTACCAAACTGTATAAACGGCAATGAGAATCTAAGAAAAAATAAAATAAAATAAAATAAATAATATATATATATATATATATATCTCAGTACAAATCTTGGCCATCAATAGAAGACGGTTCTTCTAGGAAAGTCTCAAGAATATGTAAATTTAGAATATCTCTTCAGTAATGAATGCAAAAGAAATGCACTCAGGCAAAACAGTTAACGCTAATCAACACATCTCGATCTTCAGCCCCCACACAATATGTCACTCTACTGGAAAATTAAAATAAGCAAAGCCCTAATTTAGTGCAGGTGGATTTAATTATATTAATTTAAAATCATGTAAGCATGCTGCAAGTGTCGCCTGCACTATAACATTTATTCCATGCTTTTTTTTTTTCTTTGCAGAAGAACTTCCTCATTAATTCTGAGAAGCCAGGAGGTCAATCGTCAGTTAACTAAATCAACTCACATTCTATAGACTTAAGTGAAACTATAAGGTCGTAAAAACTTTAAAGCTACAATATGTTTTTTTTTTGTTTGTTTTTTTGCCACTAGGGGTTGCTAAACTTATACAATAACAAAAAGCATAGATTGATGACGCAGTGAATAAGCGGAATCATGGAATTTGTTGTCATGCCGATGGATCTAATGTTTATGGGAAATAATGTTTATGGATGATTGAATACATTCATGTTTTTTAACGTGAGAGACAGATATCAGCGCCATACGCGAGTCCCGCGGATATATAGGAATGAGGACATTTCATTCTGTCGAACTACCCGCAAGTGCTTAATTAATGCTTAAACTGGTCAGTTTATGTAACAAATTAAAATTGTGAGGTAACGCAGCGCTGTTTCACTTGGTCTACACTATCTTACTAAACTGCATTTGAGTGTGTTGAAAGTTATAATGTTATTCTATGTGTTAGTTTGTTGGCTGTATGAGATTAGCAGTAAGCTAGATCAACATTAGAATAACACACATCATATTCTAACATTTCATCATGTTGTGCTATATAAAATTGTTTCGTTTTATGTACATTTGCTCACCTGTCTAATAAAGTACATGCAAGAGCGGCGTCTCTGTCAAGTCCAAGTTAGTCGCGGACGCGGAGCTCTCGGCATCTCGAAAACGCCACGCCGATATTATTGATCCTCGTTTTATTTCTCCTTTTGTCCCAAAGTCTGCTTGCCATGGTCCAAAATGTTTGAAGGGCACTATTTAAAATAGTGAATTTCTCTGAATTTACAAATTCTTGGAAACATTTAAGATAATGTAAGTACACAATTGAAAGAAATATATAAGAATGTGCAAGTGGTTTTTGGATATTTTGATACAAAATTCTTACATATTGTACCTTTAACAAATTGCTTTTCTGTCTTTGCTGCTGCTGACAAGGAATGTGTTAGTGTGATGAGTCAGTTTAAAAAGAGAAAAAAGTACTTTCATATCAAATATGTATTTAAGTGGTCAAATTCTGTGGCAAACAAATGTATTTCATGTTTAAAAAAAACTGACCTATAAAATATTACAGTTCTGTGTTGCCGTGCCTTGGTGAGCAGCAGCTACAGCTGTCATGTTATTCCCCAGTCCCATGCATATTGCATTCATAGTGACCTCAATTTAGGTTTACTTGTCAACTTCGTTTTCGTTTTTTTTCAAGAACCGGTAAAGTAGCTAACAAGGGTCATTTATCATTTTTTTCTTACAGTGTGTCTGTATTGTTCAACCGAAGCATTCGCAGTGACTCAGTGAGCACAGTTACAGCGTAAAGGGGAAACACAGTGGGCAAACACACCTGGAAAGAGATACTGATAATAGTTATGATGTGCAAACAAACTGAGACTCTATATCAGCTGTTTGCAGTGACATTATAAAATAACAGAGGCATACCCTGATAGAGAAAACAGGCATCCCTGTTTAATACGATAATATTTGTGTCACATGTTATGAATGGATATGAAAGTGCGGTGCAAATTAAAATGTACATAACAGCATTTGTGCTAATGAACATATAAGCAGGAGTGAGAAAAGTTGTCTCACTTTTTACTCAGTAAATAATTGATATATGGAAAGAATGAGTGAACATTTTCACCATTGATGTCCGAGAAAAAAAAAAGTTTAGTTCACAGAATAGGCAATGACTAATAATGGGGCAAGTTGTTGCACTATTTGGGGTAAGTTGTCACAGTGAACAGCCTATTAAGAGCCTACTAGCCTATTTTATTAAAATAAGATAAAATAATTCCTGCCAATGGCTCAGGCTCACTGTGTCCCTACATAGGACAAGCAGTTTGTAGAATTGATGGATAGGTGAAAAATAATTAAAATAAAATAAATGTAAAGGTAAAGGTAAAAGTAACCATATTTGGTCCAAAATATTGAATTGTATTAATTAATTGATTAATTAACTAATTTTATCAATGCATATTATTAAAAACATGTGACAATTTGCCCCAGTTTGACATACTCTTATCCTGAGAACCTTTCAGTTTAAAAAACTACCTTCAAAAAATGTATATTAAAAACTAAATTAAAACCTACACACTTCAAAACGAACATATAACTAACCATGCTAGAGAAAATACACGTTGATAGGACTTTTGACTCAAAACCTCCTAGTTACTCGGATACAGCCCTTGTGACAACTAGCCCCGTTCTAATCTACTTTCAATTATATTCATTAAAAACATGAGCATGTGTAAACTGTCTGTAATTAAGTGTTACCATATTTAGCAGGAGGCAATTTCAAGAGACTGCTAATTCGCCTAAAAAATTCTCACAAATAAAAAATACTTTAAAACTAACACACACAATTCAAAAGCGATAAAGAGGAAGAAGGCGAGAGACACTCGCGCAACAACCCACTCAGAGCGCTCGCCCCCGGGGGAAACGCGTTCATGTGGGAGATCTCTGCGCGGCGCCGCTGTCCATGGTACTAGGTCACACGCGCGCTGCTTTTAGCTTTATTGCTGTTTAATATTCAGCCCATGCACACAGTCCCTGCTACAAGACAGTTGATACATCAGCAGTTTGCTCGTATAGACTGTTCCTCTTACTACAGATGCCTCATGGAGGTAAAGCAGTGGTGGATGACAACGCTGTTTTGGTTCATTATGGTGTGGAGCATTTTTCTCAAGGTGACTGGTGTGTCCAGTTTCTATTGTTTCAGACATAGTGGCCAGCTACAGTCTAATGGACACTGTGCGTATACTATTTTAAAGGCAATCTGTTCAATTAATTATAGGTTTTTACTTAGTCCCCCACATCATCCAAATGATTATCCAATGTTGCTGACAGTGCAAAAGTAGAGGAGGACCGGGGAATGTAACATTTTATTTAAACGTCTGCAACTCAGTTGATTTTTGTGCTATGAATTTCAAACTTTAATATTATGTTCCCATATGTGTCTGCTATAAATTTGGAAATCTACAAATTATTCCTAAACTCTGTAAATTAATGGCAAATACAGATTGCTGCTGTTACATACCTCATATAGCTACCAAATAAGTTGTAACACTAATAAAAACCTGTATTTTAAATTTGGTGCATTCAATAATTGTAGTATTAAAATTAACAACTATTATTATGACAAACATTTTGTTTTAATATAAGCCTACTGTCCCATTTTGTGCAATCTTTGTGGGTCCACTATACAGTAGTACATCAGAAAGTGTTACAACCCTCTCATTATATTTCTATTCTTTTAACATGTTACCTCAAAATTTGTTTTGGTCCAGTAAATCCTAAACTTCTTACAACTTCCTGAGTCTTACAACTTCTATTGTCACTTCATAAGGGTCTTGGGTAACAGAGTCCTTGTTACACGTTACATGTAGTTACTGTCGCAACAACTATAAATTATACATAATTACATGCGACTAACCCTAAACCAAACCCCTATCCTAATGTTAGTAAGTACATGTAGTGTAGTTTTTCCAATTTAAACCTTGGCATTACAATTCATCCCGTGTTACATCATTCCCATGTCTCCTGTACAGTATGGCCATATATTTAGTGCAGTATTCATTTAGATGAGCAGAAATGCACTAACTATACATTACAAAGGAAATATCTTAAGAGGGAGCTGGGACCTGGCGTTCCCAATACAGTAGCCTATACGAAAATCTTGATAGAAGAAACAATGGCATCAGATTGGCTTACTGCTAGAAATCGTCCAGTCAGCAGAAACATCTTCTATCACATTACTTCAGATGATTTCTACAGGGTAGGCTATAATGAGAGCCCAATTAAGTCCAAAATATCTAGTTTCCAACAGTCCCATTGATTAAATGGAGGTAAGTTGAATGCAGGAGGCTTCGCACAAACATAAGCACAAACATCCCGCTTACACTTCCCAATTCAAACGACCTCAAATGAAATAAGATGTTCTTAAAATGCCCTGTGCCATCATAATTCACTTACAGTTCAACTCTAATTCACATCTAAACCTGCGTTCGAGCAGACAAGAAGATCCTGCTTCATTCGTTTCCAATGCAGCAAAATCTCGAGGTGCCTTACGAGCATCTTTTGTGGAGAAAAAGTTGTAGCGCATACCTCAAACAAGGGTCCGATTTTATTCTTCTCCAGGTATGACTGAATTCTTGACTGCTGAACAGACGCCATGGGAATGCGTTGCATTAAACAGCAAATGGTTTAGATATGGTTAAATATAGCCAAGCATCTTCAAACGTGTGGGATTGCGGACGGATCTCTAGCGGGAAGTGAGTGGACATCCAGCGCTGCTGAGAGCTCGTCTGCTGCTCCAGCACATGCTGAAAGTAACAGGGTTTGGTCACTATCTGATGGGACTGTCCCTCCTCCGGTCTCGGCAGAGTAGCTGGCGATGGCTTCTTCTCAAAGCCAATGAAAAAGATTACACCTCAGGTCGATTTTCATTGGCTGTTCATGTCTGAGAGACCCGCCCTCGTTGTTTACACAGAGTAAGTGTCATTAAACTCATATGACGCTAAACAAATATATATGAAACTTATATATAATGCAAAGGATTCTTGTGGGCTTATTATGCCTTATTATAGGCTATATATAGGCTAAATGTATCCACACTCATGTATTATATTGCTTACTTCAAGTTTCAGGAGCATATGCGTTAAAATAGCTTAACAACAAAACTGCATGCATTTTGCGGAAGTACATAGTTTGTGTTGTGCTACGGCTCTGCGGGACTGTTAGGATGAATATTTATCCTTCTGCTCATAAAACACCCACTATAGGCTTAAGAGATATAAGTTTAGATGGAAAGGATCTCAAGCTGTTATAGCTGTAGCCTACCTTTTAATAAATACAGCACTTCCTTGAAAATAAATTCCAACACAGCATTACAACAACCATAATTAAATGACCTTTCACAATAGATAATGCTTTGCAGTGAACTCTGTTGGAGAGCTACATAGCAATTTATCTGTTCAATAAAATATCTTACTCACCTGTTGAGTAATAAAAAACGCCATCTCCGCGTCGCTTTTACAACATTTCTAATGTCAGTTTGCGTCATCTCCGAAAAGCCAAGAAAATGCTGTCTCGTTTTATTACGAGCATTTATTACGAGAATTATTAAAATTCACTTTTTTCCAAGAAGCACTGTTCAGCCTTAGAGGACGATGGACGCAAGTACGCAAATTCGCGCGAAAAACCTCCTGCTAGGTCTAATGGGCCGTTTACAACTAAAAATGGAAAACTTTGTATTGCATTTAACTTTTAAAAATGGGTTTCAAAGTGGAAGTTTTTTTTTAAAACGATATCATTATTGTGGAAAACGGTGACGCCATGCACATGCTTATTACATGTTCAGTCTTGCGTAGTGTTTCTTTAAAAAGTGACATCGCCAACTACTGGCCTGGCATGCATAATACAGTGTTTTTTATCGTTTTCGCAGATCCATTACGGGATCGTTTTGTCATCTATAGGCTATGCAAAAAACGCGAAGGAAAAACTTTTCGTGTAAACGTACAAAATACAAAATATACACACTTAGGCCATGTTTACACGAGAACGCTCGTGGGTGAAAACGTAAAAATATTTTATCAGATGTGCCTTTCGTTTAGACGGCGACGGCGTTTTTGGGGCTTAAAAACGCAAAAAAGTGAAACCACCCTTCAGAGTGGAAATCTTAAAAATGCTCCACCGTCGCGTTCCCGTCTAAAGGGTAAAAACGCAAAAGGCTGCTAGACAGTGAAGGCACCGATCTGCTCACGATCTGCTTCACATTGCCACCTAGCCGCCTGGAGTGCATACTACATCGAATTTCACACATTTTTGCGTCACCATATGCATGCAGATTTCCCCCCCATAACGCTCGTTTAAACGCAAAATAAAACGTGATAACGCAACGCCACTTTTGCGTTTTCTCTTCAGATCGTTTCCGTGTAAACATAGCCTTATAATGGGCTTACCATAGAATCAGGGTAAGACAAAAACACGTTTCGGAAGGATTGAAGGTGTATTGACTCTGATGAAGAAGAAATAAAATTAGATGGGAGGAAAAATTA
Organism: Rutilus rutilus; assembly: GCF_951802725.1. Lineage (NCBI taxonomy): Eukaryota > Metazoa > Chordata > Actinopteri > Cypriniformes > Leuciscidae > Rutilus > Rutilus rutilus. The sequence continues at coordinate 14,639,731 of NC_140228.1, forward strand.
TTTGGCAATTTGCTTTCTCTCGCAAATGATTTGCGTTCCCCGAGAAACTTTGTGTTAATTTGCAAACACAAAAATTTTGCAAAAGAACGCAAACCTTTTTTTGTGAGAGAACGCCAACATTTTGCGAGCAAACGCAAAGTTTCTCGGGGGAACGCAAAAACCAGAACATCTGGAAACCATTTACTCCATAAAAACGGCAAGTGACAGTGAGCCCAGGGAAATTATGACAGGTAAACAATGTTTGTCAAAGACAGTTGTCTACATGCAGAGGCCATTAGTGAGATTCCTGAAGACTTTAACTGGTCTGATACCAGCTGCACATCTGATGGATGAGAGCACAGCACATAAAGCAGCTGGGAGTTTGTGTGCACTCAGTGCATACTGTCAGATGCAAACTAAATACATTCACTAGAGAGACCTGTGACAGATCTGCAGCGCAAATTTAAATCAAAATCACTGTTTAAGTCTGTTGCATAAATATGTACAGTCACACAGTTCCACCATGTAAAATGGGTAAAAATAAATAAATAAATAATATATATATATATTGTGGTGGAACGGGAAGCTCCCGTTCCACCACATCCCAAAGATGCTCTATTGGGTTGAGATCTGGTGACTGTGGGGGCCATTTTAGTACAGTGAACTCATTGTCATGTTCAAGAAACCAATTTTAAATGATTCGAGCTTTGTGACATGGTGCATTATCCTGCTGGAAGTAGCCATCAGAGGATGGGTACATGGTGGTCATAAAGGGATGGACATGGTCAGAAACAATGCTCAGGTAGGCCGTGGCATTTAAACGATGCCCAGTTGGCACTAAGGGGCCTAAAGTGTGCCAAGAAAACATCCCCCACACCATTACACCACCAGCACCAGCCTGCACAGTGGTAACAAGGCATGATGGATCCATGTTCTCATTCTGTTTATGCCAAATTCTGACTCTACCATCTGAATGTCTCAACAGAAATCGAGACTCATCAGACCAGGCAACATTTTTCCAGTCTTCAACTGTCCAATTTTGGTGAGCTCGTGCAAATTGTAGCCTCTTTTTCCTATTTGTAGTGGAGATGAGTGGTACCCGGTGGGGTCTTCTGCTGTTGTAGCCCATCCGCCTCAAGGTTGTGCGTGTTGTGGCTTCACAAATGCTTTGCTGCATACCTCGGTTGTAACGAGTGGTTATTTCAGTCAAAGTTGCTCTTCTATCAGCTTGAATCAGTCGGCCCATTCTCCTCTGACCTCTAGCATCAACAAGGCATTTTCGCCCACAGGACTGTCGCATACTGGATGTTTTTCCCTTTTCACACCAATCTTTGTAAACCCTAGAAATGGTTGTGCGTGAAAATCCCAGTAACTGAGCAGATTGTGAAATACTCAGACCGGCCCGTCTGGCACCAACAACCATGCCACGCTCAAAATTGCTTAAATCACCTTTCTTTCCCATTCTGACATTCAGTTTGGAGTTCAGGAGATTGTCTTGACCAGGACCACACCCCTAAATGCATTGAAGCAACTGCCATGTGATTGGTTGATTAGATAATTGCATTAATGAGAAATTGAACAGGTGTTCCTAATAATCCTTTAGGTGAGTGTATATAGCCTATATACTGTATATATAGTATATAAGAAATATGATTGCATTTTCTTTTAAACATTTTTTTATTTGAAATGAATTACGATTTGACATTACAATTTACTATAATAATGGGGATATCAACCTGGTTTTCAGGTTAAAAAGATACATGTATTCAGAAAATCTCAAAAAGGGTTAGTTTTAAGACAAAATAAATAACTTTTTTTTAACTAAAAACATTTTTACAGTAATATCATCACACGAATTTATGTAACCTTCTGGCTGCTTTTATCAAGAGCATGTATAATTCAAAGATGCATCATATAACATAAAAATATCTTCTGTTTCTCAAAATGGTACTTGCAGTTAATAAACAATTCCTGTTTAGCGTGGTTTCTCAATATTGCATAGTAATGACTGATTAATTTGTTATTTTAAGCAACACTAATATAACATGTAACACGATAACTCCTGAGTACTGAATTTTTAAATGTGGTGAGACAAAAACATGTATAGACCTATGTAAGTGTGACAAATATATAAACCTATAACACTGATGACTGTGTCGTATGAACTTTCCAGTACTGCGTGTCACTCTAGATTCACTGAGACTGCAGTACTGAGACTGCAACATGTAGCTTAATGCACTATGGTGTTAATAAACTCTAAACAACCTTTAAGAGTTGAGAAACCTAATGTGAAAGCTAAACCTATACATATGTCAAAGATTTATATGAGAATAGATGAAATAAAACAAAATGCACATACAGTTGCAATGAGGCTTTTGGATGCTATGCCCAATAAAAGCAACTATAAACAAGTTACGCCTTAACATAAGAGACTAAAGCACTGTGCAAATTCTTTTACATAAAGAAAAAAAAAAGTTATTGGAACAGACATTGTGATTGACACTCTATTGATGTGAATGACTTGACAGCAGCGGCGAGATCAGACATTCTGTTTGTTTGATCTTCGGTCTAAAATGAGATGCGCCGTAGCAAAGCATGAAATAAAAAAAAAATATTGGTGCCTTTAAAAAGCTATGAGAAAAGTCAATAGATATTATGATGCGAACTCTTGAGAGGTGACAGATGCCTCTGAGCCTCTAGACGTCCAGACAGTCTCTTTACTTGTGTGTGTGTGTGTGTGTGTGTGTGTGTGTGTGTGTGTGTGTGTGTGTGTGTGTGTGTGTGTGTGTGTATCTCGTCTGGAGTTGAACCAGGGCTGGTCCAGATCTTTTGAAGACATGGGTTCAGGGGTCGCCGTCAGGAGGTGGAGGCTGACACAGTTTGTACAATCTGTTAATAGAATTTTAGAAATATTAAAATAAATGTATATTGTGTGTGTGTGAGTAGAGTTTTCTGTGATGGGTAGGGTTAGGGGACGGAATACATAGTTTGTATATTATAAAAATCATTACGTCTATGTAATGTCCCCATAAAAGATGAAAAGCCAACATGTACCCCAGTACGTTCTTGGATTTAGGCAGCATTTGTTATATGCCAAATAAACATAAGCCACACAGCGATGATCACATGCAACACGCTATGAAAAGCTATGAGTCATTGTCTTGAGGGTCACGCTACAGTACATCTCCCTACGGACCTCAAGTGACTGTGAAAGATTAGAGTTTACACTGGAGTTTTGAACCTGCTGAGAGAGAGTGAGTAGGTATGCTTTTTAATGTATGTTTCATTCTATTTCCCAGCAGGAAATATAGTTTGGCTCCCATGCTCTCTCTCTCTCTCTCTCTCTCACACACACACACACACACACACACACACACACACACACACACACACACACGATGGCTGTTCTAAGAGAGGACATGAACTTTATGTTCAAGAATATGTTTTGTGAATTTAATACCCTGCAGGTTCATTGTATATGGATGAAAACAACATAATGCGCACATTTGCAAGAATGCTGTGTGTTTTGTTTCATACGGCTGTACTGCAGGAATTCATTTAAAGAATAAATGCCGGACAGCCTTTCCTGAGTCTGTGTCTCGAATAAAACTGTGGTCCGCTTATCACTAGATTTGCATTTTCATAAAGAAACACCAGCCCTTGCCAAGCATCAAATAATAGTGTTATACAGTAGCTGTATAGAGTTTGGAAGGGCGTAATAAAAAAGCGTATTCTTTCTCGCGGGGGGGGGGGGGGGGGGGGGGGGGGCTTGTCTGAAGTTTAAAATCATTGGTTACCCGTAAGCCAATCACATACATTCATTTGTACCAAACATTTTTTATGGGTTAAAGGCATACTATGTCAAACATACAAACATACATATTTTTGTCAAACAGCGACCCCTGGAGTCGTTGTGGAGTACTTGTATTTAACGTTACTGTCGTAAATACCACTCACGCAGAGCCGTCTCTGCACTCACCTTGACTCTTCCAACCGCTCTTTCTTCGTTTTCTTCGTCGACTCTGCCATGATTCACGTCTGAAATGCGTGCTAGTGTCTCCATAGAGGCTGCTACATATGTTGTTGATGTATGTGACGTCGTGCCGTAAAGCAAGTCGTGATTCTCGCGAGATTTGACGCCCTGCCACTCTCAAACTTGCATTGCTGATTTTGCCAGCGGCGTCCCCCCCTGCTTTGCTATCGGGATTATTCGCCCTACTACGAGTTCGTTTAAAATCGGAATGACTTCTAAGCTGTTATGTTAAGGTACAAATCTGGAGGCTAACAATTGGAGGTAAACACTTTTAAAAGCTTACCATTCAGTCATGAAGATTTTCAAACCTTTCATTTAACCATAAACTTTTTAAATTACATTTTAAACATAGACCTAAAAAACAGCCCAAAAATAAGTATGCGCATTAAAGAGCTTTATATTTTTAGTTCACCAAAAAATAATTTACTCACATTCATTCCAAACACTTAAAGCCAGGGACACAGCAAGTCGGTCGGCCGTCGGTCACTTTTGATCCGTTTTTGAGCGACGGTTAGCTCAGTTTTTTGGTGTGTTCCGCACTGTTGACTATTATTGAACGTCATAGTTTTTTGGGATTTTTTTTTGCCCATGTTCTTATTTTCATAATAACATGAGCCGAGTGGAATGAAGAAAGTGATCAGCATGATTGATATTCAAAATGTTAAGCAAGCGCTGCTCTGTTTACGGTTTGTACAGTATATCTGCAGTCCTAATTTCGGTTTCCCTTTTTGAATTATGAAAATAATGACTTACACATGCTAGGTGACAGTCGAATAGTCCTTAGGTGTGTTCAAGCGCAGCTTCTTGGCCGAGACGCAGCAAAAAACACTTGGCCGGGACGCAGTGAAAAACCTCTGCTAGTTATTTGACCTCGGTTTGGTTTAAGGTTTACAGCAAACCCCTCATCAGAATGTTTGAGGCATATCAATATAGAGCTTTAATAATTCTGGAGGGCTACACATTTTTTCTGAAATGTGTAAATCTTCGAACCGTGGCATTTAGGTCTAAAATTATTTCATGCACATTTTGTAAAGGTTAGTGAAAACCACAGTGTGAATGTGAAGGGACTGAAATTGTGTGTGTGTGTGTGTGTGTGTGTGTGTGTGTGTGTGTGTGTGTGTGTGTGGTTACCTTGGCACTGTTGAAGGAGTGCGGTCTCTCACTCCCAGGTTCTTGGCCGAGTTCTGCACTCTTGCTCCCTAAAAAGAGCCATAATTATAAATGACTTGCAGGCCTTTCAGAGCAGTTATTCTTTAAATAAGAATACATATTCTGTGTCCAGTCAGTCAAAGGTGAGAAGTGAGTCATTCACAGAAGCTGTGTTGTAGATTGCTATGGAACCAATATGAAATATCAACTCTAGGAGGAAGAAGTGGAAGAAAAAAAACAGCTAAAATGTCTTTATTAAGGCTGGAATTAAATATTTTAGTTGAATTAATTACATGATATACCAAAATAATGAGTCTAAGATTAATGAACCTAAGATTAATTAATCTTTGATGAGGTAAATTTGCAATGTTTTGCATTCACGTGGTATTTCAAGCGTGAATTACTCTGATGAAAGAAAAACTCCTCATAATTTAATTTATGAACCGGTCAGGAGGCTTGATTAATTGCATTAATGTTTCCATTATGACACAAAATAAATTAATAAAGTAACTGAATAAATTCATGTAATTTACATAATTTAAAATGTCAAACTGACAGTGCAAGTTTTCAAATAATAACTGTATATATACTATATAACAAATTTAAATGTGTGTTTATTTTATTTCAAGTAATGGAAATGTTTTTTTGTATAATAACCCTAATATATTTATATATTTAATAATATGTATAATATTTGATCAAACACCTTTTAAAATGAAATCATCCGATTTCTTTCCAATTTCCGTACCATGGAAAAATGACTTTTTAAAAATAAACGTGCACCATCTGGTCCTTCTATTTTTAAATAATTTATATAATAATTTTCCAGTTCGTTTCCTCGTCAGCCTGCCCTGCCTTCCTTCATAGATGTTGTATCTCATATTTCACAGGAAAAGCGCACTGGTAGAAGATCCTGCCAGCCAGCTGAACCTGTGACTTACAAGCTGCATCTGTCATCCCAGTTCACCAACGCTGACCTTGTCACATGTGTTAGATGGACTTGTTTGTGATCATAAATTAGAATTTAAAACATTCATACTCATACAACGTGTGATTTAGAGGAGCACATCCTGTCCCACGCTAAAATGAATCACAGGCCTGTTTAACACACGGCGCTTTTGCTGCGAGCGGAATCCTATCACGTCAAAATGAAAAACGGCCACCTGCGCCCTGACGTAGGAGCGAAAGCGTGTATCTTGCACATTTTACAAACATAAGCTGTTTCCGCAAATAGCTCTGCAGGTTTGGTTTGACGCGAGGCGTCTCGGCAGGTGCGTCTGGATCAGCATAAACACTGCCGGAGGAAGTCTGGGACTGAAGAACAGGTACTCTGTCTCTCTGATGATCATCAGGCATGGTCAGTCCCTTATCCTGTCATGATAACATCAGCAATTACACCACCAGAGTCACGCCGTTCGCCTACCGCTTTCCTGGGACGTTAAAGGACACGGCTGGACAGAGAGGAGAAGGACTGAGATATGAGAGGGCGAGAACACAATGAGCCGTTGTCTACAGACACGGAGAAGATTATCCAACCACTTGATAACCTTTTCTTCAACAATCGCTTCTCTAAAAATATGGTTAACTCATTTTAGCAGTTCAGCAATTTGGTGTTTATACACAGAAACTCCATAATGGAGCGATTCGTCAGTGTCCCTGTTGCTTCCTCTATGAGTTCCAGGCATTATGATGGATGAGTCTCTTTTAAGTCTCGCTGTGAGGTACGAATCACGAATAATAATAAATAGCCAGCCAGGGGGAGCTCTGATGATAGTCATTCATATTGATATTCATAAACTCATTTTGGAGACCGGACCGGTGCAGGTAAGGACTCATCGCCCACAGGCGGTCCAGAATATAACATGCATTATGAATTCAGCAGATTTAAAACAATAGGTAATGCTGAAATGCAAATATATATCATAAAAATGTATGGCTAGCCTAAAGTATGAAAGTTTAATAGCACAAACATTTTAATGACCTGACCTATGAATGACTATTTCTTAATGCTGTGGTTTTTATTGGGTTCTTGCTTCATATTTTACATGGAACATCAAGTGGAGATCCAAAATCATGACCAAATTAAACTAAAAGTTCCTTAAAACCAAACATTAAAATGTATTAAAACGACCATGAACTGTATAGGCTTACAAATAATGCAAACTATTTAAATGATAATTAAACTATTCGTTTTCATTTATTAAATGTAGAATTAATATTTTACTTATTTATCAGTTCTACGTATTCAAAAATGACTTTGAATACAATTTATATACAACAATATGTGTGTGTGTGTGTGTAAAGTAATTTTAAATAAAAATGTTTTTAATTAATTACAATAAAATTAATTATTGATATTTATTAATAAATGTATTAATACATCGATGAAATATAATAAATTATATAATAAATAAATAGATTATTAATATTTATTAATAAATTGATGCATTTATAAATTATTGATTTGTATATATATATATATATACATATATGTACATATATACATACATACATATATTATATATATATATATATATATATATATATATATATATACACACATATATATATATATATATATATATATATATATATAAATCCAAACATTTTATAAATGCATCATTTAGCCTCACAGCTGAAGTGGAGCACATGAAACGATAATTTATACGCATATATGCAAATCAATAATTAATTTATGCATCAACGTATTATTAATAATCCACACATAAATAAAATGTACTTTATTTTGCTAATATTATTATTTTTACTCCTACTTTTATTACTAAATAATTATTACAATTTGTAACACACACTGGCCGACCCAACAGATGAGGAACACTGCCCTAATATACTCTTCTAAAAGTTTTGTGACCGGTCTTTACCTCTCATGACTCAGGCCCACCTTGAAGTTTCATTCCTTCTGAGCTGACACAGCAACTGTCATAGCCTTCTATTATACAAGTCTCACAGTGCTTAATGATATAAAAGGAGCAGACCCTGTCAGGTCATCCATAACCTCGTGAAGGACGTTCAAGGCTAGTCAGAAAAAGACTAACAATCTTCCCACTTTCTAAATGAAAGGTATAGACACTTCATTTCATGAGCGTTTATCCTCCTCCTTCCAGACTAGCTAACTGGAGGGAGGAAAAGCTTATGCTAATAACCATGTAGAGAAGAAACCAGAAAGCAAACCAAGGCAGTTAAGCTTGTTACATTTCCCAAAATAATTAAACAGTCCTTTGAAAAAAATAAATCCTCCTCGAAATGAACACGGTGGCCTAATGTTTGGATTTTTTTGCAACTGTAATTCCAAGTAAATTAACGGGGTCAGTCAAATTCAGAAAACATTCAAAGCAGAGGTAGATATTAGCTCATCTTTTATTCTGCTGAAATATAGCACTTCAAAACTAAACCATATAAATTAATTTCCCAGTAGAAAATGTAATTAAGAAACAATGGGTTTATACAATCATTTAATACAGCGATGGGAAACTTGGGTCCTGCAACTGTCTCGAGTGCCTTGGCCTCATATGTTTTTTGCAAGCTAATCAAGGTCTTCAGGATTACTAGAAAGCCCTGTAGCTTTTCATCAGAGCTCAACTCTGCAGGATAGTGGCCTTCCAGGACTGAAGTTACCCATCCCTGATTTAGATGGTCAAGGTAACTTCAACCTTATGCACTTTTATGTCCCAGAGGTTGATTTTCTATTAAAAACTAAAAGATTCAGCTTTAAAAAAAAATTCTTATATGAAGATCACATTGAAAGTGATGAGTGAAAAGTTCAATTTTGTCAAATAATGCAAAATATCTTATTTCATTTAACTTAGGATACATTCAGTTCTAGCTATCAAATGAGTCTATCAGAAAATGTCATCATTTGAGATGTGGTGGAAATTATGTGTTGGGAGTATTTATGACTTTGAGAAGAAAAAACAAAAACAATAATTCTCCCGTGAAGTTTGGGGTCAGTACGTTGTTTTTGTTGTTGAAAATAATGCAAGGATGTATTAAATTGATCAGTAAAGACTTTTATAATGTTATAAAGATTTCTATTCCAAATAAATGCTGTTCTTTTGAACTTTCTGTCCATCAAAGAAATGTTACTTGAGAACCAAATCAGCATATTAGAATGATTTCTGAAGGATCATGTGACAATGAATATTGGAGAAATGATGCTGAAAAGCATCATTCAGCTTGGCCAAAACAAGAATTAAGTACATTTTAAAATATGCTACAGGGGTCATGTCATGGATTTTTAATTATCTCAATATGTTTCTTGAGTTTCACTTATAATGTCAATAAAGTGTTTTTGTGATGTAGTGTAAGACATCATAGATCCTATCCAAACGAGCATTGGAGCATGATTGGTGTTTGTTTATAATGAGGAGGACCTTTAGGCTATGAAACTTGCAGGATGTTTTAATAGTACAAAGTCCTCTTATATGTCAAAAGATTAGGAAAATTAGATTTCTTTATGTCATGACTCCTCTAAAGGGTTAGTTCACCCAAAATTATCCCATAATTTACTCAGCCTCAAACCATATAGGTGTATATGACTTTCTTCTTTCAGCCAAACACAATTGGAGTTATATTACAAAATATCCTGGCTCTTCCAAGCTTAATAATGGGAGTGAAAAAAAGCCCAAAAAAGTACATCCATCCATCATAAAAGTAATCCATATGGCTCTAAGGGGTTAATAAAGGCATTCTGAAGCAAAGCGATGCGATTTTGTAAGAAATAAGTGTGTATGTGTCTGCCACTCACGTCCCATTAACATTCACAATAAGAGCTGAGTTCCGGCGTATGACGAAGGTGTAGCTAAGCTTAGGCGAGAGTAGACGCCTCTCACTGTTCAAACAAATACGGCTGGACAACTCTGACATTTCTCTGTAAAAATTCTCATATCAGACTTCTAATTCGTGAGCGGTGTTTTGTTTTGCTCTATCCTCTGCGCTTCTGCATTCGTCAATACGTCATGCGTCGAGTCAGAGGTCGCTCTTCCGCTGGAACTCAACTCACGTATGGAAGCCAGTAATTATAGTTTATAAAGTTATAAATATGGAAATTTTCCGTACAAAAATGCATCGCTTTGCTTCAGAAGGCCTTTATTAACCCCCTGCTTTTGGGCTTCAAAATCTAAACCATTCTCTCTCATTATAAAGCTTGGAAGAGCCAGGATATTTTTTAATATAACTCTGATTGTGTTTGTCTGAAAGAAGAAAGTCAGAAGATGGCTTGAAGGTGAGTAAATTATGGGATAATTTTCATTTTTGGGTGAAATAACCCTTTAAGATAGAAAACAGTTATATTAAATTATAAAATAAATTAGTTAAATGCAGCCTTGGTGAGACTTCTTTCAAAAACATTAAAAGAAAACTTTTGTACGGTACTGTATATACATTGTTGGACATTGTTAGTGGACAAATTAAATAAACTAGAGAGAGTGTAAAAAGTGTGTTAAAAGTCCACAGGGCCAAAAGTGTTGAAGAAACATCCAATAACAGAACATACCTGCTTCCTCATGACGTCAGTGGCCTGCAAGATGCATCGTGGGGGCAAGCCGTGATTCCGGGCCAGAAGAATGGCCTGTTCCAGCGTAACACTTAGTGTACAACTGCAAGACCGGAAAGAAAATACAGGTCTGCATTTAGCACCATACACTCCACATTATAATGTCAGATCAGAGCTGTTTATCAAATACATAAGTATTTCATAAAGTATTCAGATGCTGATTGCAGCAATAGCAAAAATGAGGGGTAAAACACCACTCAAGTGTATTGAGGGAAAACAAATCTGATCAGAGACCACTTTCCGCTTGCCATGTTCTAATTGAATTAATTACGCTGAGACGATTTTAATTAATAATTTAATTATAAAACAGAGAAGCTAAATAAATAGGACTAAATTCTGATTACAGCATTTAAGAGGAGGACAGATTCTGGCTCTACTGGGAAAGTCGAGGCATTTAACAAGCTTGCGCGGTCCGGGCTGGTGTCTCATCCGTCTGTGTCAGAGCCTGGCTAACATGAAGACCTGTCAGATGTGCTTTCATTCCAGCTTGATGAAGCATGACATGCGCTTTCATTCTCTGAGAACATGTGTCTGCCACTCACGTCCCATTAACATTTGAACAGACAGTCAAAGGGTAGCGTGGCCAAACAGGTGTGAGAGACATACACTCCACTGCATCGTTCTGAAATTGAAGAGTCCCAAGACACCAATAAACAGGTGAACTATAAGCATGCAGTCTCTAAAAGAGCCAAAGACCACTAGATAGGAGTGGGAAAGGAGCCAATCAGGACAAAAGATCTGATAAACAAAATCCTCCCGAATAAGAGGCCAATATAACTTTATGAGCTAATAACTAATAACTCCTTTCCATAACCATGTGATGTATGAACAACCTACTCAACCTAATAATCTCCAATCTAAAGATGAAACCTTTACAACCCACTCGCAATAATCACGAAAATCCCATTAGATAGCAAAAACACTAGGCTGTGCAATAACTCCTTTATTTATTAATATATTTCTTTCTTTCATAAAGCTTTCTGAGGAACAATGAGCAGCGCATGACCTAAAAAGACCTAATCCAAATGACCAATCTAAGGAAACATTTACACAACAGTGATGTACTAAAAACGGAAAGGTTTTCACTCTGCATGTTTCACATAAATACAACAACGCTGTCAAAACAACCCCCCGTTCACATGGATCGGCGAAAACGATGACACTTTGTAAAGAAACACTACGCGCCTTTAGACTGAACACGTAATACGCATGATGCCACTGTTTTCACAAATTCGCTTTTTTGTAGTTTACACAGAGATGATAATGCTGTCATTTTCAAAAACATTTCAGGCCCCCAAAGCGCCGTTGTTGTGTAAATGAATAGCCAAAAACATATCAAAAGTTTTCCGTTTTTAGTTGAAAACAGTGTAGTGTAAACAGCCAGCCCGATCTCACGGGAAAACGTACAAATTCTACAAGGTGGCTTATTCGTACGAATTCATACGACCTGACTCGTACGAATTTTGCAAAATCGTACATATTTTACGAATTTTACGAATTGGCCAATTCGTATGAATTCATACGAATGACCTACCCCTGACCCCGCCCCTAAACCTACCCATCACGTGGGTTTAGACAAATCGTACAAATTCGTACGAGTGAGGTCGTACGAATTAGTACGAATTAGCCAACTTTTTATCATTCGTACGAATTCGTACGAATTGGTCGTGAGATAGCGTTGAAACAGCCCCTAAATGACGACTTATTTAGGGAGATATCAAACTATTTTAGTTCTACCAGAAAGACTCGGGAGATAAAATGATGTAACGAAGCATACATTTATTGACAGCTCAGCAAGCATTATTATAAAGTTATTTGGCGTAAGCCCCGTCCATAGTTCGTAATCCAAGGGTAGCGGATCTGCATCTCCTGCCTGAAGACGAAGGCAGGGGCGCAGCCGACCCCCCTGGGAGGTAAAGACAGGACCATCCTGGTGGCGAACTCAAACATGTGTAAGTACCGATCTTTTATACGAAAAGTATAAAAACGTGATTGGATAGTAATGAAGGTAATAAGTGACGAAGTAATTGAGTCTTCCTGGCAGAACTTAAGCTAAAGCTTTCATATCTGATAAACAATGAAGCAATCAATAAAAAAGTAAATATCTGACACTGCTCATTTTTTTTTTTTGTATACCTGTGGGGAAACTAGTGAGCTGAGCTTTAACACAATGACTATACAGAATCCGTCAAAAAGACATTTGGTTATTTGGACATTTGGTAGCTTGTCCACATCCATGATGCATCATCCTGACATTTCCATCTCGTTTTTGGTGATATATTATATACATGTTCACAGGCTTTTTACCGGCAGAGGTGTCAGTTGTGTTATATGGCTCTCATCTGTGAATTCAATCATTCAGTTCTTCTGAAGTGAGAACAGCACTGACCTTTGGCTCAGGTAAAAGAGATTTTTTTTTGTTGATCTCAGTATGCAGATAGTGAAAATTCTAGCTATCACACTAGAAAATATGAAACTTACTGGGTGATGGATTTGTTTTCTGTGCCTTTGTAATAAGTGCATCTGAATTCGGTGCTTGTTTCACTCTTTGATTGTCTGCCCTTGGCAACAAATCGGTTACTTTCTGCTGACTATGTCGAAATACACCGGATGCTAAGGTGTATTTTACCCTCAATTGCTTTTCTCAGATCGATCCTTTTGATTTATAATAGAGAAATAAACATGATACAAAGATTTCAGTCAGCAATCGCCAGTGTTCTTCACATGGGCCATTGATACTGAACAGTCATTTTAAACTTCAAGGACACGTCATGACGCAGCAAAGAGAGGTGAATCTCACTAAAGTGTAGGCTTGATTCATGTATTTCCGTTACGCTGATAGACACACATATACTGAGTGTCAAGGGCACTGCGTGACCTCTTAACTACGCCTCGATATTGATCCTTCGCAGTGTTTTATGGCTGATTGAGCTGTCCCGTCGCTTCTCAGCCGTAGCGTTCCTACTGTTACTTAATTGCTTGAGGGAATGCTGCTCAAACGCAAGCGTAAAGGCCCTTACACACTCACGTCATACGCCACTTTGACCTCCACATGACAAGCATTAAAGAAAGCATCACTGAAGAATAATTATATGTGGTTGCTAGCAAGCATGTGGGAAGAGCTAACTATATAGTAAAATTGTGAAAGCAAAAACAGTGTTATTTTAGTTGTTTTTTTTTTCTTGTCATTTTATCGTGTTTTTGTAAAAAAAAATTGTTGTTTTATATATTTCTGCATAGCTTTAGCTTACTTTTGCTTTAGTTTAAGTAATTTAGTACTTCAATTTATTTCTGTCAGTTGCCAAGCCAACATTACAGTGATGTACAGTAACAAAGTATTTCTCCTTCATTACCGTATAAGTATTTTTAAGTAATTTTACTTCACTACATTCCAAGGCATAATATCTTACTTTGGTCACACTTTAGATTAGGGTCCAATTCTCACTATTAACTAACCATTAACTACAACTTTTGCCTCAATAAACTTCTTATTAATAGTTAGTAAGGTAGTTATTAAGTTTAGGTAATGGGTAGGATTAAGAGATGTAGAATATGGTCATACAGAATAAGGCATTAATATGTGCTTTATAAACTAATAAACAGCCATTATCCTAGTAATATGCATGCTAATAAGCAACTAGTCAACAGTGAGAATTGGACCCAAAGTGTTACCCTTACTTTTTATTGCACAACATTCCATAAAAACATATTGTTCCTCGTTATTTCGAACGGAAGAAATCGCCACCCTCCTGAGACGTAAGAGCGATGTCCGATTCGTGAAGCTGATTACTTTGAATGAATTTGTTGAACTGGTTCACAAATAACACTGAACGACTTTTTTATAGTATATAAAAGTTTCCATTAAAAAAAATAATAATAAAAAAAAACTATATAGTATATTTCGCTTGTTGGCACACTTGAATTATCAGTAACTTAAATAGATTTTTTTTTGTATATTAAAGTTTGATAGTGTATAATACGTGTTTGTAATAAAATAAAAAGTTTGCTTATTTGCAATACATATTAAATGTATGCACAAATCATTATTATTAGTTGCTGACTATAGGCTACTGACTTGATTGGCTAAAATAAATATATTGGTTCAGTGATCAGTACTTTGTACTTTTAATACTTAAGTATATTACGAATCAAGCACTATTGCACTTTTACTCAAGTAAATCCAAAAATGAGTAGGCTATACTTAAAGTCTGCTAAATTGGAACAGCTAATTTTGTACTTAATGTACCGGTAGGCTACTTTAGTTATCTGGGAATAGTGCTGAAGTTCAACTAAAGATATACTTAAGTAGGCCTATATTTGATTGTGCTTAAGTGGAACTATTGCAAGTATACTTTAGATACATTTTAAATGTCTTACATTAAAGAGTGATATTATACAGAAGTCATACTATCCTTAACTAATAGTGATATTAAAACACATTTTAGGCTCAATATTAATAAATGTGCATTGTCCAATAAAGTTGCATATTTATATCAGTAACTCTCAAGCGATATCTTAGTAAAAATGTTAATCGATTTGTAGTATACTTAGTATGAAATAAATGTATTTTAAATATATTTTGGGATTGCTTTTTTTCAGTAGGGTCCTTAAATTGTTTAATGCATCAGTGCTAGCGCTTTAAAGCGAGACACAATTTCAGGGCAGATCAGAGATGCTTTGCCATCACAGCAGAGGTGGGAGCCACAGCAGGAGCTGCGCACTATGGAGAATCAAAGCTGGCCTGAGGCAAGACCTGTGTGAAGGCATTTATTGGCTCTTTATAAAATAAGCACTCTGAACTCTTCTGCTGATGAATAAAATGTGGAAGAGACTCATCAAACGTGTCTGGTATTCTCAGCGGAGGACACTTATATGCTTATATACACAGTCAGCAACTTACAGCCAGCAGATGTGAATGTCTAAATTACACACTTAAATGTGACTCTGGGACTAGACAGATGGACTAGAGAGACAATAAATGGGAGAAAAAGATATTGGTCTTAATAGATGAATATAATGAAAGATCATATATCCTAAGTTGGTGATTTAAGCGCTTTTATTGAGCTCTGTAGAGACCCATGAATGTTTCATTGGACTATGCATGCTTCAAGAGTAGGACAGATGGTTAAAGTACACAAAAAAGAATGTTACTGAATTCAAGCATTACATGTCCCCCCCCCCCCCCCCCCACGTTTTGGGAACTTTGACACATTTAACTCTTATCAGTAAGAGTATCTATCCTATTTAATTCACATTACCTCATTGTGACTGATGTTTCTGAACAATGCATGGCATCATTGACATATAAATATATTCATTTGTCTGACACCTAAAAGTTAAGGAAGTTCAGATCGAGACGGACTGGAAACCTGTGGTTCTGAAAGTCACAGTGTTTTCCTAGAGCACTGCTCATTTACAGCACTTCAATACGTCAAGGAAAATGTGATTTCACATTATATGGCCATTTTAAACTGTGTTCTTACTCTCCCTATTTGGGAGGAACCAGTAAACTTAGAACAACTTTATACTGAAATTGGACCACCGCAACACCTTGGCGAAAGAGCACTTTAAAGCTTGTGCCTCCATTTAATTTAATTAAAAGCAGGAACTGGCACATTTTGGCTGTTGATTGAGGCCGTTTGGCAAACAAAAATGTATATAAATAGTAGCGCATAATAAAATGCTGATGCTCTGCATTTGATGCCATACTGGTTTTAATATGTCAGGATAACCACATCTGACATCCTTCTCCATGGAACTAATTTCATAAACTCTCACATACGTTAAATATTACATATTATAGCAACTTGAATTTGGCTACTACTAAAATGGACTATAAATATGAAAAACATTTCCCAAACCATGTTTTGCACAGAATTATCTAGAACTATCATTTGGTTATGAGCAAACACAGGTTAAATAGAGAGAGTGTTTGATGAAGGCATGTTTAGAGGGGTGAACAGGACAGAATTCACCGTATCTGTGGCAGGTCTGAGCACCTGCGGCTTCACTAAAGCTGAGATGTGGCCTGTAATTGCTCTGGCGTACAAATGTGAGTTAGTCACACCTAAACCAACACACACAATGCTGAAAACATTTCATGCTGCTTTTTCAATACACTGCAGTAAAGAGCCACTCAAAGAGCAGCATGCATGTGTAGGGCCTTGAAATTGAGATCGAAATATCGTTCCAGCAACATATGATGCTAATAAAAAGTAAACACCCTCCTGTTATTTTCCACATCCTGAGAATTATTACCAATACCAAAACCAATAGACACAGATTATTACAAAATAAATTTGTGTGTTCACACTTGGCATGTTTGGTTCAATTAAAACGAACCCTAGTGCGATTGCTCTGTTAGTGCGGTTCATTTGAAGAAGTGTGAATGCCGCCATTTGAACCCTGGTGCGCACCAAACAAGCGAACCGAGCACGAACACATTTGCAACGAGCACATTTATCCCGGTACACAGTATTGTTTTGGATGTTTGGTAAGTTCCGTCTTGAAATATACATCATAAAAGATGACCAATCAGGTTGTGAATCTATCCCCATGCCTTCATGCTCTGTATTTTTAGGTTCGGTGTTAAATATGGCAATGTGAACGCTAAGTGGACCAGAACTAAATGTTTTTTTGTTTTTGTTTTGTTTTCTTGCGAACCGAACTACAAGTGTGAGCACACCGTAAAAGCTAATATCTCAGAAGAAAAAAAGCCATGATTTGAAGGTTTTGTGGATGGTTGCCAGGGTGTTGCTATGCAGTTGCTTAAAGGTTCTGCTTCTGTTAAGGAGATGTTAGCACATTCACTGGCTCTGCCCCACTGGGAACAGCCCCTATTTGGTCAAATGAAGGTGAAAGATCCTTCCAAGCAGATTTGTGACAAAGGTATTCAAAATTCCCAGCTATCGCAAGTATATAAAAAATAATGCCAATGAATATATCGCAAAGCACTATAAAGCCCCTATTACAAACGAGAACAAATTTAAATCTTCTCAGAACTGGCTGTCCTCCCAAACTCAGTATCTAGGCAAAACGAGCTGGAGAAAGTGATGCCACCAAGAGGGCTATAAAAAATGTAAAGAGTTACAGTCCTCCAGACAGTGATGTGAGAAACATCAGTAAAAAAAAAAAAAAACAAGAATACTCATTCTGAACCAACAAGGATGGTTTCCTGGAGTGACCCAGCTAAAAAGAAAAATCTTTGGAATGACTTTGCAATTCAAAAACGTTTCCCATCCAACTTGGGCAATTTTGCTAAGAAAAGTGGTTTCAAATTTCAGTGTCAAGATGTGCCCAAAAAAACTCTGCTGCCAAATGAGATTATAATAGTGCAATAATAGTGGAGGCAAATGCCATGGTTGTGCATCATTAAGAATTGAATTGAGAATGCTTTTCCTAAATTTGAATTGAACTTAAAATTATGTAAGAATTGAATTGTTATAATTGAAATTCAAATATAAATTTAAGAAAGTAGAATTACAATTTAACATTCATAATAAGTGTTAAAAAATAATAATAAATAAACACTTAAAAAGACGTTTTACAGGCCTTTATGGACTGGGGTGGATGAACACTTCCACTTCCTGTCATTCAAATTCCAGTTCAACTTCCTGTGAGGTGTGGGCAATTCAATTACAATTCCAAATAATGAATTGAATTCCATCAATGTAAGTCAATATACACTGCGGTTCAAAAGTTTGGGGTCAGTATTTTTTTTTTTGTCAGCAAGGGTGGATTAAATTGATCAAAAGTGACAGTAAAGACTTTTACATTGTTACAAAACAAATCTATTTTAAATAAATTATGTTTTTGGCTACACTTTATTTTAAGGTCTACTTGTTGCAGTGTAATTACTAAGTAATTAACAACATGTACTTTCTATAGGGTTACAATTAGGGGTTGGTTTAGGGTTAGTTGCAACTAATTATGCATCATTTACTGTTAATATACACATATGGTGACAAGTCTGCATACAGGCAGGAGGTTAAACAGCTGGCTGTCTGGTGCAGTCATAACAACCTGGAGCTAAACACACTCAAAACAGTGGAGATGAGAGTGGACTTCAGGAGAAACCCCCCAGCACTCCCTCCTACTTATCATCATGAACAGCACTGTGGCTGCAATGGAGTCATTCAGGCTCATGGGCTCTACCATCTCTCAGGATCTGAAGTGGGACAATCACATTGACCTCCATTATGAAAAAAGCCTTCCTTCACCAGCTGAGGAAGTTCAACTTGCCACAGGCGCTGCTGATGAAGTTCCACTCAGCCATCACTGAGTCTGTCCTCTGGACTTCCATAACTGTCTGGTTTGGCTTGGCAACAAAATCAGACATCCGAAGACTACAGAGAACGGTTCTGACAGCTGAAAGGATTATTGGTGCTCCCCTGCACACCCTCCAAGAACTGAATACATCGAAAGTTAGAAAAAGAGCTCAGAAATCACTCTGGATCCCCTCACATCCAAGCCACCTTCTCTTTGAACTTTTGCCATCTGGCAGTCGCTACATAGCACCAGAACAGCCAGGCACGAGAAAAGTGTCTTCCCCCAGGCAATCTACCTCATGAACAGTTAAATGTTCTCCGCACTGTGCAATGATAATGTACAATATCTATTAAGAAATGTAAATTGAGCACCAAATCAGCATATTAGAATGATTTCTGAAGGATAATGTGACTGTTTTTACTGTTTCATCAAATGAATGCAGTCTATTTGATCTTAAGAGACATCTTTCAAAAACATAAAAAATATTACTGATCCCAAGTCAATGAGATATTTTCAACAAAATCAGAATATTTGAGGAATATCAATATAGTGCTGAATTTCAAGCACTATAATAACGAGGTCCACAAAGGATGAATACTCCTTATAGGCACTATATAGGGACACACAGAGACAAATAGAAGCACAAGAAATTGAAAATAACTAAGCAAAGCAATTTGGTGAAATAAGTATGTCAGCTCTCGCTGATACTAAAAGAGGACTTGAGATTAATAACATGCATTCCTTCAGTGGAGATTCACAAATGAACCTTTAGAGAAATGGAGCTGTCTGGATCATCTCTGAAATTGTGGATTAAGCGAGAAAATTCTATATTTAGAACTGAGATGCTGAGTATTCATAATTGCATTGGATGAATGATTAGTGCAGAAAAAGGTATTTATGGAATGATACATGAGCATGTAATGAGGATTATTACATATTCATGCAGAAGAGGAAATTGAATATTAGATGGTATGAGGAAGAGAGATTGGATATAGGAAAACTGCAATAGAACTATCAAGATAACCCCCCCAAAAATCCACCAAAACAGAAGAAAGATTGAGGCTGCAGAGAAGAAAACAGGATAAAAGACATAAGTGACAGGAAGTAAATTGCTCCGAGCTACAGACAGAAAGGAAAAAAGACAGGGGAGGAAAAAACAGAAGCGTTCCACTTAGAGTCCCTGGCGAATGCCTGATGCCTGTCGGACAGAAGGGAACAGAGGAGTTTGAGTGTATGTGTGTGTAACCCAGACTGACCGGTGTACTCCGCTGTTACACATGACGATGTGACACGCTCCCAGGCGGCTGCAAAGCTCCGAGGCCACGGTGAGCAGCCCGACTCCAGACGCTCCACAGGCTGTGAACTGACATGCAGCCGTCCGCCGACACGAGATAAAACTTTCCATCAACCTGTACAACTCATCCAGAGCATTAAGAGGACGCATCAGCTACAAAGAGGGAGAGAGTAAAAGAAAGATTCCATGTTAAAGAGATAGTTCACCCAAAAAAATTATAACTCTGTCATTATTTAATCACTCTCATGATGTTCCAAACTCATATTTTTCTGTGTCCATTGAACACAAAAAGAGAAATTCTAAAATCTAGAATCATCACGCTTTTCCATACAATGACAACTCTCTCTTAACTGAGAGCAACTTGCACTTGCCATTGTTTAGTTTCAAGATGTACACCAAATGTCCTAATTTAACTAAGGCCTACTCCTGGCTTAAGTTAAGCCCGATCTGTGAAACCTGGCCCTGAAGTAAAATGATAATGCTGTATGAAGAACAGGCTGAAATGTATTCCAGTGAGAGACTTCTGTCCTTCCATTGACAGTCCATGCAACTACCACTTTGATGTGTCTTCTTGCAGAAGCTGAAACGTGCTGCGTAACATGAGAATGAACCTCATTGGTTCTTGAGGAAGCTGAAACGTGCTGCGTAACATGAGAATGAACCTCATTGGTTCATGAGGAAGCTCAAATGTGCTGCATAACACACGGGAATGAACCTCATTGGTTCTTGAGGAAGCTCAAACATGCTACGTAACATGAGAATGAACCTCATTGGTTCTTGAGGAAACTCAAATGTGCTGCATAACACATGAGAATGAACCTCATTGGTTCTTGAGGAAGCTCAAACGTGCTACGTAACATGAGAATGAACCTCATTGGTTCTTGCAGAAGCTGAAACGTGCTGCGTACCATGAGAATGAACCTCATTGGTTCTTGAGGAAGCTCAAACGTGCTGCGTAACATGAGAATGAACCTCATTGGTTCTTGCAGAAGCTGAAACGTGCTGCGTACCATGAGAATGAACCTCATTGGTTCATGAGGAAGCTCAAATGTGCTGCATAACACACGGGAATGAACCTCATTGGTTCTTGAGGAAGCTCAAACATGCTACGTAACATGAGAATGAACCTCATTGGTTCTTGAGGAAACTCAAATGTGCTGCATAACACATGAGAATGAACCTCATTGGTTCTTGAGGAAGCTCAAACGTGCTACGTAACATGAGAATGAACCTCATTGGTTCTTGCAGAAGCTGAAACGTGCTGCGTACCATGAGAATGAACCTCATTGGTTCTTGAGGAAGCTCAAACGTGCTGCGTAACATGAGAATGAACCTCATTGGTTCTTGCAGAAGCTGAAACGTGCTGCGTACCATGAGAATGAACCTCATTGGTTCTTGAGGAAGCTCAAACATGCTACGTAACATGAGAATGAACCTCATTGGTTCTTGAGGAAACTCAAATGTGCTGCATAACACACGAGAATGAACCTCATTGGTTCTTGAGGAAGCTCAAACGTGCTACGTAACATGAGAATGAACCTCATTGGTTCTTGCAGAAGCTGAAACGTGCTGCGTACCATGAGAATGAACCTCATTGGTTCTTGAGGAAGCTCAAACGTGCTGCGTAACATGAGAATGAACCTCATTGGTTCTTGAGGAAGCTCAAATGTGTTGCATAACACACGAGAATGAACCTCATTGGTTCTTGCCGAATCTCAAACGTGCTGCGTAACACGAGAATAAATCTCATTGGTTCTTACAGAAGCTCAAACGTGCTGCATAACACGATAATTAATCTCATTGGTTTTTGAATTGTCAAAGTGGTAGTTGCGTAGCTGTAAATGGAGGGACAGAAAGCTCTCAGATTTAAACAGAACTAACCGTTTAATGACAGAAAGGCCATGTTTAAACTCTGCAGGTTACTTTTGTCATTATTTAGAATTAACAAATGCATTTGATAAATAACTAGGTTCACTCTTCTTTCTTAATCACAGATTTTCCACGAGTCCCTGCAGATTGTATGATGGTACATACCTTGTCTATAAAAGCCGCTTTGGGAGCCGAGCTGGGGGGAAGGTTTGATTTATCCAGATAAAAGGCCCTATGGAGGAATAATAAAGACATGTTAGTGTAAGCAGTGAACATACAAACTGTAGACACATGATTGCATACACAAGAACACAGGATGTGCTGTAAAACGTAATTTGGGATTTGATTTATCTTTTACATAAAAAGAAAGCTGGTTGTAAAGATTCTTTTTTCTACAAACAAAGCAGCTGGGAATTCTATTTTAAAACAACACAAATCTACATTACTTTGGGATTCGTTCCAGATGACAATTACTGCCTGCAGTACCAATAACAGACATAGGTGGCAGTAGAGTAGTTGAAAGAGAATGAATTCTGCATATGGGGAATATATCCAAATATCATTCTTTTTCCAATTTTAAATCAAAATATCACACTTTTATTGTAAAAGAGTCATGGCAGAACTGCCTGCTCTGTGGTTCTGGTTTTGTTGCATATTGCAGCACATGTTTATTGTCAGGTAAATTAATCCACCATCTGCATCCTAGCCAGGGAGAGATTTATCACGATAATATTCTCGTTTGACACACCATTAATATTATTGTTAATTAGTAAAATATAGTAATCATTCGCTGATTGGAGCAGATGATATGAAAATTGTGGCACTATTAAAGACTATTAATAAAGCCAAATTATGTTAACAAATACACACACACTCTCTCTCTCTCTCTCTAAGAAACAAACACACACATGCATGGAGTCTTGAGCTGCCATCATTTCTAACTCACCCTGCATACTAATTAAGGCAGCTTATGTTAGTGTAATGGGGGAAGCATTAAGTAAAGTTCTTTAGAAACACCAAGAGGCCATCAGCTTAAAGCACTAAGAGCTTAAATCACTAAGAGCTTAAATCACTTAAATCACTGATTTACAAAAGGATTTTCATCATCATTTCATTAAGCAGCACCCAACATATAATGCAAAGAGCAAACAAACACGAATGGAGGTTAATTGGCTCAGAAACATCCATCAAGGCCTCTAAGCTCTGATTCAGCAGCTGGTAGACTTTGATTGCAGCCATTTCAATGCAGTGTAATAAACAGGAATGTCTGTGATCCTGGTATATTATTGTTTCAAATTACATATCTAAAGCTAAATCTTACTTTAGACCTTTGCCAGCTTTCTGGGTAAAATAACAGTCGGAGGTTTACCATCTAATTAAAAAAACAACAATTAAATCAATAAAGTCAGTCTGATCAAATATTACATACAGTATACTGTACACACACCACAATTTGTAATCAAAAGTAACAGTACTGTAAATACTTTAACATTATATATATATTTCAAATAAATGCTGTTCTTTCAATCGAAAAAATTCATCTGTTTTCACAAAAATATTAAGCACAACTGTTTTAAACATTGATAATAATAAGAAATGTTTCTTGAGCAGCAAATCAGCATATTAGAATGATTTCTGAAAGATCATGTGACACTGAAGACTGGAGTAATGCCTGCAGATTCAATATGCCATCAGAGAAATAAATTAAATTTTATAATAGAAACATTAAAATGTGATCATAATGTCTTTTTAATGCTTGTTGAGCGTATAAAACTTCAAAGACATTAAACAAATATTTCCAACTCCAAACTTTTGGACGTCTGTGTGTATTTTAGTAATATCATATTTACATGAATCAATATTATGATTCTTTATTTTACAATTTAATTTTTACATGCAAAACAGTTACAAGATATGATTCAACCTTTCTAAAATGTATAGTGCTCTAATATTTACTGACCCTGACTACAACAGAGTGTGTTGAAAAGAAAGAAAAGGAGACCAGGCAAAAAGAAAATGGACTCCGTAATTTCAGTCAAGAAGACAAATGCCTCACAGACTGCCGACACAAGACCTTCACAATCCAGCAGTTCTGTGCCGGCTGCTTGTTCATTTTTGTGAATTCTCAGTCTCTGAAATTTCAGTCCGTCACCCTTCCTGCAGATGGCCTGAAGTCTCAGAATAAGCCATGGTCACATCCATCAGCAAAGTCTCCAAAGATGTCCTTGCCTGGACATATCCGAGCAGGATTTGAAAAGTGCTCTGTAACACTCAGTTCGACTGAATCTATCAAGGCAAGACTAGAGAGATTCTTTATGAAATGAAAGCTCTTCAACACCCGTAAAAAAAAGTTGTGCTAGACCAGTTAAAGTTCATAAGTCACTATGGTTCACGTCCTGATTTATCCACACCAGTACAGTTTCATGTAATGTGCCCCTCACTTCAGACTGTGACTAAAGGGTCCACTGATTTAAAACAATAGCCCGCTATGCTTCTCAAAGTTCTACGTACCAGATGGGCAGAACGGGTCTTCACGCATCGAAAACCAAACAGACAAGTTTGGCGGGCTCAAACAGCACCAGATGGAGCTGACGATTTATGTCACTAGATCAATCGCCCATCCGCTGTTCAGTTTCACGGCAGAGACAACAACTCACTGTTGAGAAACACTGCATTGACAGGGGGTGTGCGTTAACTTATATTTAGGGGCATGAGATTTTCCCACAAAATCCCATCCTGAATGTTATCTTTTAGATATTTTATTTGGTAACACTTCATTTTACAGTGTCCTTGTGACATGTAGTTACTGTATAAATTATGCATTGTTACATGCAACTAACCCTAAACTAACCCCTATTCCTGACCCTGCCTAACCCTATAAGTGCATGTAGTTAATTATTATTACTCAGTACTTAAATGTAGAATTACACTGTATAACACGGACATCCTAAAATAATGTTATTAAATAAAATGTTATTTCAATACTAAAAAGAATACCATGGTACATGTCTAAAAAAATAATTAATATGATACTTGTCAAAAAATATATAGTGTAGTTAGCAATGACAAAGAAAGATAGAAAGAAAAAATACTGTGTACCTATAGTGATTTCATCAGATGGTACATGGTGTTTTGACATTTTGACATATGAATATGAAATATAACCTAATTCATGTTCAATCACATATGTGCATTACCGTTCAAACACTTGGGGTCAGTAACTTTTTTGTTTGTTTGTTTGTTTGATTTGAAAGACAGAAAGAAATATTTGTATGCAGCAATAATACATTAAACTGATCAAAAGATTACTGACAGTAAAATAAATTATAATGTTACAAAAGATTTGTTTTAAATAAATGCTGTTCATTAAACTTCCTACTCATCAAAGAATCCTGAAAAAACAATCAGTTTCCATGAAAATATTAAGTAACACAACTGTTACAATAATTAGAGTAATAAATGTTTCTTGAGCATCAAATTATTACAATGATTTCTGAAGGATCATCTGATCCTGAAGACTGGAGCAACAATGTTTAAAATTCAGCTTTGCAGTCAATTCTAAATTGTAAAAATATTTTACAATATTAATGTTTTTACTGCATTATCAAATGTATGCAGCCTAGACATTAATATATATATATATATATATATATATATATATATATATATATATATATATATATATATATATATACAAGGTATATTAACACGGTAAATTAACAAAAACATGGCATTACTATCTTTTTTTAAGAAAGAAAGAAAGAAAGAAAGAAAGAAAGAAAGAAAGAAAGAAAGAAAGAAAGAAAGAAAGAAAGAAAGAAAGAAAGGATCAAATATCCTTTCAAAAATCTCAGAGTCAAGTAGTGTAAAGTTTCATCAAAGATAAGCATAACAACAAACCCCCCACGCTGTGAAAATGGATTCTGGTTCTGGTGGGCTTTACTGCGATTAAGGGTCACTACTCAAATGTAATCCATTAAACCAGAGGGCAGTGTTATCTTAGCATGTGTCCTGTTCTGTGTGTGTGGTGAACGTGGGACCCTCCTGCAGGAGTCGTAACTCAGCAGTGGTCTTTCCTTTAAGGCACACTGTGCAGTAACTGATGGCCTGTGTTTTCTCTCCATGGGCTCTTATGAGAGACTTTAATGGAAATGCTGGACAGGATCCAAGGATGGGACCAATTTCGCTGGGCCTAAAAGCAAATTGCATTCACTGCACTGTTTCATCTTAAAACCTAAAAGAAAAACACTTCTGGCCCTATTTCACAAGCATTACCCAGTGTGCTTTGGGGTCTTCAGGCATGATTAGACACTGATGAATGAATACACATGCCTCAGCGGGACCATGATAGTATGGAGTTATATTTAGATGCAAATAGAGGTATTTACTGAATCAAATTAACAATGAGTTTAATTGTTTTACTGAAATTTGTTTTCAATACCACAGTACATCAAAACACATTTACATACATTTATAAACTCCATCAAAAGGGAATTATTAGACCCACTGATAATGTGAGAATTATCAATTATTAGAGAATTATTAATGATGGAAACATTACAAAATATATATATATATATACTGTATATTGCACAGAACATTTGGGTCACACTTTAGATTAGGGTCCAATTCACACTGTTAACCCTCTGGGGACCAAAAACGCGCCCGCGCGTTTTGCTCGTTTTTTTTTTTTTAGCAATGAAAATAAACACTAAATGCTCTGTTAATTTTGATCTTTCATTTTCGTGTAATACATCAATCGATCCTGTTCAGTTTCTATTTTTTTTCTGTATACTCACAATAAAAATAAAGTGTTTTGCTTTTTGACAAATAAAGAAAAATTAAGATGATGCGATTTCTGCCTTCTCTCTGTCAGTAAACTCCCGTTTGAAACGCGTTCGAAAATGATCTATAACTCCGCGAAAATTCAGTCAAACAGGCAAACAGACCCACGGGCATAAAGCTTGAGATCGCATCTTTTAATTGAAGTCATTTATATAAAAAACAAATATTCTTAGTTTCTGTAATCTGTATACAAAGAGAGCGACTCCAGTCGAGCTCATTACGAGATGATTCACAGTAATTTGACCACTCCCCGGAGAGCGCGCGCTATTCAAATGCAAATTCTGAGAACCATTTCAGATCTGTGAAACGCCCACATCAGCTGTAAACAAAGCGCGTCGCGAGTGAGACATTATAGCCTTTATGGAGAAAAGTTTCCACAGTGCTGATGAGGAGAAATATCTCCTGATATGAGCAGCAGATCGCGCTGAGGAGTGACGTAGGCTGTTTTCTTTTCTCAAGTGTGGAATAACGTTATGGAATAACGTTAGTGTAGGCCTATAAACCGCAAAAAGATGAATCGCATTTCTATAATATGACTCGCGTTTCTGTGAGATGAATGAAGGGTACATATTTGTAAAGAGTGTTTAGCCTAAATTTGAATCGCGTGTCTGTGTGTGAAAGAATAAACTGCTTTGCCATAGCCTACTGAGATGAGTAAAAATCGACTGGAATATGTTGAAATAAAATGTATTTGTATAAACAACGTAAATTAACATTTATATGCCCTGATATTTCAATAAAACAACGTTAGTCAGGCGTTAGTCACACTATTTTTGTCAAAAATAAAGTCAGATGTTAGATGTTCCAATGTTGGCTATATTCAAACTAATGAATACATATGATAAAATGTAGGCCTATAATCTTTTTTTTCTTTCTTTTTTTTTTACAAAGAAAGAGTACACTTGAAATATTGTTGAAATTGTAATTATTGTTGTAATTGTAACATTTTTAATAAAATAGCTAAACATATTTACAAGATAGATGTAAGCGAAATCTTAAATGGTCAATATAAGTATTCTTCTAAATACATTGTCCTTGCATTGTGGCTCAGTCAGTGTCACACCTGAATGAATGGCTAATTAGGCTATGCAGAGTCATTATGCAGAGTGGGTGGGACATTGTAATCTAAGGTGTAAACTACTCCTCCCCCTCGCATATTGGCTTTCCAAGCAAAACCTGTTTTACACCATTTAAATCATTGTATTTTTTTTTTTGTGAACGATAAAGCAAGACTATTTTCACATAATTTTGAAGCCAGTACTCAAAGGTACAACATCAATTAGACAAAAGTCTTGTGGACACATATTTAATATGTGTTTTGTGGTCTTAATTCAGCCACTTTCATTTTTATTTTTTCCAATAACCACGCATAAACATTATTCTCTTAAAAATACAAACATCTACATACACGTTGCCCGCATATTTTGGTAGCCCTGTTTGTGCTATATAGAGTGATTTTACACCTTTGCCATTAACATGTTTATAAATAACTGAAAAAAGCACAAATTTCAAGGCATGTCAGAACATCTCAAGGGCTCCAAAAACACCTTGGTCCCCAGAGGGTTAACTAACTATTAACTATGACTTTTGCCTCAATAAACTCCTAATTACTGCTTACTTAATAGTTAGTAAGTTTTTAAGTTTAGGTAATGGGTATGATTAATGGATGTAGAATATGGTCATGCAGAAAAAGGCATTAATATGTGCTTTATAAGTACTAATACACAGCCAATATCCTAGTAACATGCATGCTAATAAGCAACTAGTTCATGGTGAGAATTGGACCCTAAACTAAAATGTTACCCAGATTCGTCATGCTCATGTAAAGTCTGGAGAAGAGAAGTGTGTATTTCTCTGCAACAGCAGTGTGAAGTTTACAGGGGTCTAACAGCATTATCTACCCTGACATATGTATCGTTTAAATCATGCAATTAAGTCATTTGCAGGACAGAGGCTATACAAATTTGGAAACAAGACCTTGAGTTTCAAAGGGCCTTGAAATTCATGATGATCTTCAGGTTTCAGGACTAACTGAAGTAGCCAGGTGTTCACGATGGTCTTCTCGATGAAAGAAAAGCAACGTTATCATTAAGAATGCATAGTCAATATATGCTAAAATTGTATAAAATTCAATTCAATTCGTCATATTTGTCCAAACATGCATATTTATTTTTTCTTGACACTCCTGGTCTAGCATTTACTTTTGGTTTTGGCTAATATTGTGCCCTTTACCAAAGTTTAGTTTTTATTTGGTTTCTTTGAGGCTCAGCATTGTGTCATGGTCATTATCAGGCCATCATGCCTTTCAGAAGACCGATAAATCTACAAATAGCGCTAGGCCTCAACCGCCACCATGACCCAATGCATGACCTCAACAAACCTCGACTAATTACAAACCGATTCACAAACATGATGTCATGCTGGTTCCATCAAAGCTGTCATAAAAGCACTCTAACAGACACACACACACACAAATATATTTCAGCCCATGTTTAGGTGTCTTCCCACTGGGACCAGATAACCAATTTCAGTTCTTACGGCAACTTCTAGACACGCGACTAGCCAAGCATCGTGTTTTTACCGGATGATAAGGATGGCCATTAATCCAGCTGTCTAACACACACATCCCACAATCCAGAAACCTATCACAGGGTGAGAGTGCTACAAGAACGAGCTACCCATCTGTATCAAACACACCACATCCACATGACTAGGACCGCAGAGACCACTACAAACAAGTCTCACTTCAGTAACTCAGGAAAAAACGAAGAACTTGTGGCCATGTGGAGTTTAGATCTGAAATCAGCAGTGAATGCCTTGTTTAGGAGAACAATCAAAAAGTTTATTTTTAGTCAACAAAGCTGTGGAATTAATCTAACAATCCACAAACCTTGAAATGAAAGAAGCTGGCTGGAGTCTTTTTTTGGCGGTTCATCATCAGACAAATCAGCCACCACATCTGATGCCACATCAAGGTCTCAAATGTATTACTGACTTACTGGGTGTATTAGAAGCAGTTTCTATCCCATACTTTGAAGTCTTATTTATGAAGGGAGATGAACTGGACATGAACTGGACACAAAGTTGAACAGCTTAAAAACTACCAGATGAGTCATGGATTTGATTAAATGTGCCAACTGTAGTCAAACTATTTTAATTTCCATTCCACATGAAAAGGGGTACTGTGCTGTCTCCAAAAGTGCTTACCATGAAAAGACACAACTGGAGCTGACATCAACTCGATAAAGACCACATTAGCACTGCATATTTATCTGAACTTCTTCCAGAGCTGTGCGCTGACAATGTGAGCTAATGTAGTGCTGATAGTACAAATAAAGGCAAAAATCACACATATTCACTTCTGCCAGTATAGTACTGTACATGGCACTCTCTGTTCTAGCTGTACCTTTCTTTCACACCATCCTTTTTGTCAATTCTCCTTGCTGTTAAATTTTCCACTTTTTGTTTGTACTTAAAACTAGTCAAAATAATCTGCCAATGCAGTAAGACAAAATATACTTGTATTAAAGATCCAATCTATGAAAAAAATATCTAATGCTTCTTTCCAAGTAAATTGGATTTTTATTTTTAAAGAATTGTTTTATATTTGAACTGTAAAACAAGACAATACTAATAATGTTGGGTTTTCATGTTTTATGGGGACATTACATATAATCATTTTTATACTGTACAATATACATTGCACACATACACACACACACACATATATATATAGCCTTTAGCCTTTTTATGATATTTGATATATGTTTTAATATTTCTGTATTTGATCAGATGAATCATCATCTCAGCCAAACAGCCAAAAAGTCGCTGCAATGAAAACACATTTAATGCAACAACTGAAACAGTAAAAGTAGTTCAAAAAAAAAAATCTAGACATTTCTTCCCAAACATCCATTAGACATTTTTTGAGTGATTATGCCAAAGAAACTGAACTGATTTATGGAAATGAATTGAACTTACCAACTCTAATGCCATTTGTGCTATTGAAGACACTCTTGGACATCTCTGTCCAATCATTCTCAAACTTTTGAATGGCAAAACCAGTATAGTGACATTATATTTAGGAAACTTAATAATAATCATCAATCATCAATACTTATATATACACACATTTGACTTTATAGATGTCACAGACAGAGAGACTGGACAGTAAGCCAACTGAATAAAGAAACTGGCCAAGAATTAAGTGTCTGCTCTTTGTCAGAATCCCCACTGTGACACAATGTTGTGGTTAATGATCTGGGAAGGCATACAAAAGGTTTCAGGTTCACCATTCTAGCCTTAAGCAACTAAGTAGTTTAGTGATGGATGTGATATACTTATATGAATTGAAATGGAAAGGCACATAATGCAAAATTCATTCGCATGAGACCAGACATGTGTTTGTTATTTTCTGATCAGGTTTGTTTCATGATGATTCTAATGACCTCATCAGTCAGAATAGATTGACTTAAAGGAGGAGATCGCAAGTGATGTATTTTCTCTTTTAAGACATAGACATGGACAAACAGAATACAGTTTAGCTGAAATTATAGCCCCAAATTTTTCCTGGCATGTGCTAAAGATGGTCTTTTTGTAAAGACAGATGCGGTCTTTCTGGTAAGACCACTAAGTCAATCTCCTGGCTTTACTCTGATGAGCAACATCAGTAATGTCAGAAGTAATTCACTTCACATTTAAACAGTAATATATAATATATTTCATCTGGGTTTAATGCACATGTGTCTTTGTTTCATCATGGAGCAACATATACGTACAGTATATACAGTAGCTCGTATTTCTAATAGAGGTAAATAGGAATGATAATTCTCTTTGGGTATTATAGCATATGATAAGCAATATAATGCTTCTTATTTAGTGCTCCTATGATATGTTGATTGTACTATTCAAATTAGCACTGGATAATAAACAATCTACAGACATCCCTCTATCCCTTAGACTCCAGACATTTTGGTATTCCTTTCCATTCAAATCATTACTGGTCAATTTTAAAATTGGACAGCGTGTTTAGAATTTTGAAGACTAGCATCTAGCATCTAGCACATAGTCGCCTCATTGTCATATCCATATAAGAACAGTCACATTTTGAAGAAGGCGCGGATTTGCCTTTTCCTCATTCCATGTTCGCACTTCACATTCAGTCGATACAAACCCATCAAGCTCGGCTTAAAAATGCCAATACCAAGGCTCAGAAATCAAGAGTATGGAAAAGGCTCTGAAGAATTGTGTTATTAGTGGAATATAGATAGACTTTTTCAAAATGCCAGTATGCCAGAGAGCACAGTGTAGATAATTGTCAGCATTACACCCCGAATGTTGGCAAGCCAAACCAAAACAGTGTTTGCACATAATGAGACAATATTTCTTGAGTAACCCGTCATACATTTTCCACTGGCCTCAAACCAAGCCAAAGCTGTACTTGATCTCTGGCAGGCTCGCTTCCATTCAAATCTCAAAAGTAATATGCCCCTATGGCACGCGTAACACAATGAAACTTGGCTGACCTCAGCACACTGTAACCAATTACAGGCGAGATCTACACCAGATGCTTACCTTGTGTGCTATAAAGCAAACATAATCTGCTCAGAGACCATGTTATTAGGGTCCTGCATGATGATTATTTTCCATAAACATATCAAATTCACTCATATTCTGAGTATCAGTGCTGATGTTCAGGGTTTGGAAACAACTTACATGTTTCAACAGCCATTTTAATGTCCCAAGAGACCTCTGGAAGACTTAAACATACAACTAAAGAACCAAAGAAATATGAAGCCGGTGTAAAACACTGATCTACAGATATCAGGATTCCTAGATGGGAATATTCCCATAATATACTGCAGCAATGTTCCTGGAATACCTTCCCAGAATGTTTGGGTACCCACATACCTTTGGCTGTATAGTTTATCTGAGACATCAGTTGTGGCTATGAAATAAAGTCTAGTTTTGACAGACTGATGAATTGAACTCATCTTGAGATCTGGGGGCAAATTCATCTTCATCCCAACAAAAAACCATTATACAAACAGACTGACATAATTACAGTATGGGCAAAGAGCCAGATGTCTACATCTTTAAACTTGAAGTAAAGCAGTTTCGAATGTTTATGTATTTGTCAGTTTGAAAATGTGATTTTTTTAATTTACCTTTCAAAATGTTTAAAGTCCCCCTATAGTCAATATCCCTTAAATCCCTTCAAACTCATCTTTGATCACCAAAATGAAATATGTAAAAGTTTTTTTCATGCCTTAAAATAGCTTGCATGTAACTCTACACCCTTAACTCATTTAGTATACGCAGTTCTATGAATATGCAAATTAGCCCCGCCTCCACTCACTCACACCAGCTCAAAGATTCACTCGTTGATGATCACACGTTGATATGATTGGTTACAAAGTAGTTTGTGATGTCAGAAACACCAACGATTTCAAACCGCGTTTCTGAAACTGTCTTTGGTTCACTGCAGTTTTAAAGAGAAAATACTCAACAATGGTGTCGACTTATGAATTCGCGCATGGTTTTTCTTAAAGCCAATTAAAAACACCACATAGACATATAAACAACATTAAAAGCTTAATTTTCACATTAACTTGATCACTGATTTATTTCAAATGGCACTTCCAGTCCCTCACAGGGTAGAGATTCAACCGAGCAACCATGACCACTTGTTAAAATCTCCCAGAATTCCCAACTCCACCTCATCAGGAAATACAATGACAGCTTTACACTTAGGTATGAAGGCGTAGAGAGAGAAAATTGCGAAGTTTCAGAGCTAAAGTTTGACTGACAGGTGAAGCATGACTTACCGGAGTCTCTTGTAGTACTGCTTGACCTTCTCCAGAGATCCAGCATTGATTTGGGCCTGATATTCCTCCACTGAAACATTTTCTCTGTAATAATATCCCTCCATGCTCTCCAAGGCTATGAAAGAAAAATTACATTATTCAGACATTTAGCTATGTATTAGTTACATTATTTTGTAAAAAAATAAGTTGAGGCAATAACTGGCTCCACTTTAAAAGAACACAATTCAGCACTTTTTGGCACACTTTAGGCAAACTATGTCCATTCAAACACATCGTACCCTGGGTGAACAGGACGGGGTAGATTTTGAAGCTACCACCGTGTCTTAGTCTCTGGGGTAACTGCTGGAAGTAGAATGCCTCCAGGTAAAAACAGACCTTCAAAGCTTGCCGTGTGCCCTCGACTTGGTATGATATGGGCATATCTGGAGAAAAAAACACAAAGCCAATCAGAACGATGGAGTCAGAGGATTTATGAATAAAATATTTCATGCAAACACACAGTTTCCAAGTGACTTTCTTTAATATAGAAGTTAAGAATACATACACTGCCACTATGCTAATAATTATGATTTAATCATATGAAATTACAGATTATGGACCATATTTTAACGATCTAAGCGCATGGTCTAAAGCGCACGGCGCAAGTGCACTTAGGGAGTGTCCGAATCCACTTTTGCTAGTTTAACGACGGGGAAAATGGTCTAAAAGGGTTGCCCCTGTTCTCTTAATGAGTAATGGGTGTGTTTTGGGCTTTACGTGCGTTAAACCAATCAGAGTCTCATCTCCAATTCCCTTTAAATGCCAGTTGCGCTCGCGCCATGGCGGATTCGCTATTTACATGGCGGAATTTGATAGTGGAAAGACCAAACAAGTCTCCAGAGCGCAAACGGATCTGCTCGTGCACGAGGTAAAAGCACACAAACAGACCATCTACAGGACAAGACGGATTCCACCATATCTTTATGTGCAAAATAATAATCTTTTACATTGTAATCTTTTTCTTTTTACGATTTTTGCCAGTTTGTGCCCTGTGTGTTTAATAAGCAGAGTGTACGCGCGTTGTGGACCCGCCTATATTACTAACGCGCTCTTTAAATAACAAAAAAACATTTTTTTCGTTATTTACAGAGCTATTTCTATTTCAGTCTATTTCAGTTGCCTCAAAATAGCAACGCACCAACACACCTCGTTTTCAGACCAGACCATGGGCGCACAAATGCATTTGCAATTTAAACAATTTAAACAACATGGCACAGGACGTGAAAATGATAACTGCGTTGGGCTGAAACTAGCAAAAAACAATTGCGTTGCGCTTGGCTCTGCATTGCGCCTGGTGTAAGATAGGGCCCTATATAATAACAGTTTATATTTTATATAAAATTATATTAAAATACAAAAAAATTATAAATATATAAATAAATGTTTGATATACACATATTTGGAAACCTTTGGATGCTTAAAAATGTTTATATCACATTAATATGGACACGTTGCACTAATAGTTATCAACAGAATGTGTCCAAATACTAATACTGATATTAATTTAATACAAATACCAATTGAATTGATATTTTGTCATATAATGCAAAGACATAAATACATTTTAAGTGTGGTTTAGGTGGTAATACCTTTTAGGGGCACTGGGAACATACGGTAAATATACTAGTAAATTTAGCTTAGATAATTTCCTGTTCAAAAAGGAAGTTGCTTCTTCCAAGAATACTCACTAGCAACAAGAGGCTCTCCTTCAAACTGCTGGAAGTAAAAGCTGACCTTCTCCAGGTCCATGAGAGCAACTTGTGTATCTTCTAGCATGGCCTGCTCATCGGTCTAAAGAAAAAATGAAATACAGAAAGTACAAAACCATTACTTAACTACAATGTCCTCTTGAATATGTGTGCATGTGTTTAATGAAATTTTTTTTTTTAAATGGGTGGGGGTTTGTGGCATGCTTAGGTATAGATGCAAAATACAATTATAACTTCATGTGGCAGACACACAAAGAAGAAGAAGCACATCTTTTCTTCATCCTCTGCTCTATCCGTTCTCTACTTCATCTTCTGCCTGCGTACACACAGTATGCCCATAGCTGCAGATGAAACCATCCACATACAAATCTGAACAAGTCTGGTGTGAGAATTGCAGGACCAGTCCTCACGCATCTGAAAGCGACACCTCTGTCTGATACGTGGGCTGACTCTCTCGAAGATTCCCATGTGCCAGATGCCACAATCCTTTCATCTGGGGGCCTACAAAAGCTGCCAAGCGATATCATGTCAAGAAATTACCTTCGGGTTGTTCGCTGCCGCCTGCTCTCCTTCCCCTGAGTGTGTTCGGGGGTGGAGGGGGAAGAGTGGCTGCGGAGATAAGACTAAAGTCTCAAACGCTGGGAATCTTCATTTTTAGATTAGATTAGATTAGATTCAACTTTATTGTCATTACACAAGTACAGGTACAAGGCAACGAAATGCAGTTTAGGTCTAACCAGAAGTGCAATAGCAGCAAGTGCAGGATATACAGTGGTTCATAAGTGCAGAACATGGATATGTACTGAATAAATATAGAGTTGAATACTATTATAAACAAAAATTTACAGATAGATTGTCCTATGAATATAATATACAGATAACTATTACTGTGAACAGAATTTACAGCTAGATATGTACTGAATATAATAATATACAGATGGCTATTACTATAAACAGAATGTTTACAGATAGATATGTACTGAATATAATATACAGATGGCTGTTACTATAAACATAATTTTACAGATAGATATGTACTATGAATATATATACAGATGGCTGTTACTATAAACAGAATGTGAGCATAATATACAGATGGATATTACTATAAACAGAATTTTACAAATAGATATATGTATAAGTTAGGCTAATGAGCAGTATAACAATGGATTTAAAGTAGTGCAAATAAAGTTTGGACAGAAGCTATCCGAGTGAGTGCAGTGGAAAGTAATTGCATATTACAGTTAAGGTACGATATTGCAATGTATATATAACAGTCGGTACTGTAAATAAACAGTCGGCAGTGCAAATGAGCATATTCCAGTCAAGGTAGTAGTGCAAGATGCATATGTAAACAGTTGTTACTGTAATAACAGTCAGCAGTGCAAATGAACATTATAGTATTGCAAATAACAAAATGGAGGCAGGTGTGAGGAGGGAGAGGAGAGTCAATCAGTATATAAGGGGAGTGGGATCAATGAGGGTTAGAGTTTAATAAAGAGACAGCTCTGGGGAAAAAACTGTTCTTTAGTCTGCTGGTCCTGGTCCGGAGGCACCTGAAACGCCTGCCGGAAGGCAGGAGAGAAAACAGTCTGTGGGCTGGGTGAGAGGAGTCCTTAAGGATGCTGCGAGCTCGATGCAGACAGCGTTTCCTCTGGATGTGCTCGATGGCAGGTAGTGGAGTCCCAGTGATGCGCTGGGCGGTTTTCACCACCCGCTGCAGTGCCTTGCGCTCTGCAACAGAACAGCTCCCATACCACACTGTAGCACAGTTGGTCAGGATGCTTTCTATTGCACAGCGATAGAAGTTCACCAGGATAGTGGAGGAAAGCTGATTCTTCCTCAGTGTCCTCAGGAAGAAGAGGCGCTGGTGAGCCTTCTTGACCAGGCTGGAGGTGTTGGTTGTCCAGGTCATGTCCGCCGAGATGTGGGTCCCCAGGAACTTGAAACTGGAGACACGCTCAACAGCCATTCCATTGATGTGGATGGTGTCGTGTGTGCCTCTTGACACTTTCCTGAAGTCCACGATGAGCTCCTTCGTTTTGGTGGTGTTGAGGAGCTGGTTATTTTCGGTGCACCATGTGGCCAGGTGCTTGATCTCCTCCCTATAGGCAGTCTCATCGTTGTTGCTGATGAGACCAATCACCGTAGTGTCGTCCGCAAACTTGACGATGGAATTAGATCCGTACACAGGCTTGCAGTCGGAGGTGAAGAGGGAGTAGAGGAACGGGCTTAGCACACAGCCCTGTGGTACACCAGTGTTGAGTGTGATGGATGTGGAGCAGTTGGAGCCTGATCGAACATTCTGGGGTCTGTTGGTCAAGAAGTCCAAAATCCAGTTGCACATGGAGGTGTTGAAGCCCAGGTCTCCAAGTTTGGCTATTAACTTAGTTGGGATGACAGTGTTGAATGCTGAGCTGAAGTCAACAAACAGCATGCGTGCATAAGTGTTCTTATTGTCCAGATGTGTGAGCACAGAGTGCAGTGCCATGGAGACTGCATCCTCTGTGCTCCTATTGCTACGGTAGGCAAACTGGTGTGAGTCCAATGTGGACGGTAGAGAGTCTTTTAGGTGTGCCAGGACCAGCCGCTCAAAGCACTTCATTACGATGGGTGTGAGTGCTACAGGGCGGTAGTCATTAAGGCACTTCGGGCTGGAGTGTTTTGGCACTGGCACAATGGAAGTGCATTTAAAGCATGTTGGTACAGTTGCTTGGGCAAGAGACAGGTTGAAAATGTCTGTAAAAACCCCAGCGAGCTGCTCCGCACATGCCCTGAGTACGCGTCCAGGGATGTTGTCTGGTCCAGCAGCCTTGTGCGCGCTGATCCTGCTCAGTGCATTGCAGACATCTGTGGAGGAGAGTGTGATCGGTGGGTGGTCAGCTGAGGATTTGAGCTTGGTGGCAGTTTCTCTGTTGTCTCTTTCAAAGCGAGCATAAAAGTCATTTAGCTCGTTCAGGAAGTTGACATCAGTGGCTGCGGGGGTGGAGTGAGAGGGTTTGTAGTCACTGATGGCCTGAATGCCCTGCCACATGCGCCGAGGGTCAGCGTTGGAAAAGTGTCCCTCTATCTTAAGCTTGTAGCAGTGCTTGGCCTCTTTGATGCCCCTTTTCAGATTTGCTCTGGATGTGCTATAGGCTTGTGCATCTCCTGATCTGAAGGCAGTATTGCGTGTCTTCAATAGGAGTCGCACTTCCCTGTTCATCCATGGCTTCTGATTTGGGTATGTGGTGATCTGCTTCTGGGTTGTAACACTGTCAATGGTGGTATTAATATAATCCAGTACAGAGGAGGTGTAGCAGTCAATGTCCGTGTGAGAGCCACTGGTGGCTTGAGAAGCAAACATACTCCAGTCTGTGTGTAGAAACCTTTCCTGGAGTGAGAAATCTGCCCCCGCAGGCCACACCTTGATGGTCTTCACTGATGGCTTCACGCGATTGATCAGAGGTGCATATTTGGGGGTGAGGAACAAAGAAAGGTGATCTGACTGTCCCAAGTGGGGGAGGGGTGTCGCGACGTAAGCTTCAGCCATGTTTGTGTAAACATGGTCTAAGGTTTTGTTTCCTCTGGTGTGACAGGAAACATGCTGGTGAAATTTCGGTAGCACTGACTTTAAGTTTGAATGATTAAAATCACCCGCAACAATAAACGCAGCTTCCGGGTGAACGGTCTGTTGTTTACTGATGGCTGCGTGAAGTTCTTTCATAGCAAACTTGGCATCAGCATCCGGGGGAATATAGGCTGCAGTTATAATAGTGGAAGTGAACTCCCGCGGTAGATAAAACGGTCTACATTTAACCATGAGAAACTCAAGGTTAGCTGAACAATGTCTCCCAACAATAGCAGAGTTTGTGCACCAAGCTTTGTTAATGTAAATGCACAATCCACCACCTCTGGTCTTACCGGAGCCATGTAATGTTCTATCCGCCCGGAATGTATGGCGTCCCGCTAGCTCAATAGCGTTGTCCGGTATTCCGCTGTTTAACCATGTTTCCGTGAAAATTAGAACATTACAGTTCAAAAGTCTCTTGCTGTATGTGATGTTGAGTCGAATCTCCTCCATTTTGTTCAACAGCGACCGTACATTGGCAAGGAAAATGCTGGGTAAAGAGAGCCGGTGTGGTGTTAGCTTTAGCTTAGCTCTTAGTCCTCCGCGCTTCCCCCGCCTTTGTTTACGATCTCGCCGGCGCCTGCGAGCACTTCCGCCCGGCCGGGCAGAGTGCATAGCCTCGGGTGATCTGGCGATCTCAGGAAGGAGTCGAAGGTTGTCCATAAAACTGTCGGAAATTCGCAAACCAATATCCAAAAGCTCACCTTGGGTGTACGATGTTAAGGCACAACTGTTCTGGACGAACAGACCCGAAATGAGCAAGAAAAATACTGCTAAATTACAGAATCTGGAGAGACCGCGAGCCTCGCGATGTACTCGCGCCGCCATCTTGGAATTAGAATTTTACATGTAGGTTTAGACTCTGCGGCAACTAAGTCTGACTACATGCTTGATTTAAGCGTGTCTGTCATGACAAACTGCATCTAAACCTCACACTGTATGTCTTTATATTCCTCAAATAAAACAGTTACTACCCGGCTAACAGGGGAAATTCTCAGAACAGCAAGGTTCTCTCAAAGTAATGAACAAACATTCTTCCAATGTCATTAAAAGAACATTTACTCTAAGTTATCTGGTCTTTAGTTACATTCTCAAAATGCACGTTCTTAGAACATAGCTGGGTTCTTCAAA
This sequence comes from Rutilus rutilus, assembly GCF_951802725.1. Lineage (NCBI taxonomy): Eukaryota > Metazoa > Chordata > Actinopteri > Cypriniformes > Leuciscidae > Rutilus > Rutilus rutilus. The sequence continues at coordinate 14,680,056 of NC_140228.1, forward strand.
ATGTTCTGTTTGTGTCTGAGTGAAGATGACAGAAAGTCATACAGGTTTGGAATGACATGAAGGGTAAGTAAATAATCTCAGACTATTATTTTGGATGAAGTATTCCATTAAATATGAACAGTAAGCGAAATAATCATCTCTTATATCCTTCGGCTGAAAAACATTCACATTCTACCCCTGTCATAAAGTGACTCTGGGTGCAAATAAATCTTTCACATAAAGAACATCCCCAGGCGCACAAATAAAGAAATGTAATCCTTTGGCCTCAATCACAGCCAGGTGAAATCTGATCTGGAGTCGAAGCCAGAGACAGAAACACTTTACAAGGCATGATAATCCTGCATTATCCCCTGGTCTGTCGGGATGCCCGCTGATTGTGTAAATTGCCAGTGTTTGGGAGAACACTCATGGCTACAGTCATCAATTCAATAAGACAGCAAACTCCACTGAGTCACAATGCACAGACGTGGATCTGACCTTGCAGCTGGTTGCGGTAAACAAAAAGCAGATGTAATCTGCAGGGAGAAGGACAAACAAATCAAGAACGTAGCTCAGGGATGCTGTCGTTCTCTACACACAGTTTTCTGTTAAATGAAGAGTTATCTCACTCCTTAAATGCGTAAAATAATGGACTTTAGGGAAGCTGTTAAGTATCAGCTAGGCTCTGTGCAGATCCTCACAGCCATTAAAATAAATCCACAGCACAACCATAGTGCTTCAGACTTTGAAATTGAATTTTTTTTTTATATATATTTATATTTATAGCAGTTTTTTTCCTTGCAATTCAATAAATTCCTGTCACTTGATTCGAATTCAAACAAATCAAATCAAAGAAAAACCAAAAAAATCTAATTGTTTCGGCTTTTTCTTAAGGACGCCAAAGAATGGTAGCGGGCTTGTGTTTGGTTACGCACTTCATTCCACCAGGCATTGTTTGTTTTTCTTCTTATTTATTTAAATCCAGAAGAATTGATTAAAATTCAATAGATTGATTGAAATTAAGATATAAATTATCCAAAACTAAATACTACAAACAAACGTATGAAGTGGTCAAAAATCTTCCCTGACCCACTCCACATCTCCCGATATATTGAATTCAGTTCATTTCCATGCCCTTTATAACGTATAAAATTTTCTTAATTTTCAGATTAAATTCAAACAAAACATAAACAAATAATACTATGATATAGTAACAAAAATATGAAACCCAAATACATTTTCTAAAATGGCTACAAACAAAACAGAAGAAAATAAACCAAAATCTAAAACACATGAATTGAAACAGAACTTTAATTCTTAAATGCTATTAACACATTGCCATTATTGTAATTAATACATTTAATAATTTTTTTGAACATTATTAAAGGGGTGGTTGATTATGATTTCACTTTTCTAACTTTAGTTAGTGTGTAATGTTGCTGTTTGAGCATAAACAACATCTGCAAAGTTACAACGCTCAAAGTTCAAAGCAAAGGGAGATATTTTCTTTTAAAGAAATTGCTACAACAAACGGCTGGTAGGGACTACACGGCATTCCTCCCGGGTTAGCGACATCACCAACCCTAGAATTTACATAAACCCCGCCCCCTGAACATGATTTATAGATTATCAAGACAGAATATGCTAATCAATGACTAGAAGATAACTACACATCAGCTACATGAATTCATCAACTAACCATTCAGAAATGTTGTCTACATGTTGTCACTTCTTCTTGAGTCTCTCCATCTTTGTCTGACTCCAGTTTGAACATAAAAGGCTAAAAGTTTTTGACATTTCCAGTGCATGTCTGTGTGAGGTAAAAGGACACAAGCTCTTGAAGCTCCGCGCCCTGTGCCGGGAGCAGCAGCTCATTTGCATTTAAAGGAACATTTAAGTTTTTGCTCACCCTTAAAAAGTGACAATTTTAACATGCTATATAAAAATATCTGTGGGGTATTTTGAGCTAAAACTTCACATACAAACTCTGGGGACATCAGAGATTTATTTTACATCTTGTGAAAATGGCAATATACCACCCCTTTAAGTATTTATTGATTGTATGTATTTTATTATGTATTTGTTGACATCATTTTATAAACTCCTTATAATTCACATCACTCTGATGGCTTATTGCTTTAACAACTACATCTTACAGGCTATGTATCAGACACAAAACACCATAATGTTGTAACTAAGAAGGCTGTGATAAATCCAACTGGGCTGTGAGATGCTGGCCACATTGAGCAGGATTTTGACACATTCGAGTGCCATACGTGGCCTTCGGTCAAAAAATACATCCAAATCAAAGGAGGATGTCAGACTAGAAAGGCTGGTGAGGCTTATTTTTAAAGCACACTGACCGTGGCAGGTACTCACCAAGTTTGGGGAGAGCAGGGATTGGAAATGGAACAGAAGACCAGCGGAGGAGATCTGCTCCAGCCAGCGGCGACTGGCTTCCTGACTTTCACTCTCAGGGCCGAGAGCTTGGTTTAACACAGCCAACAACTGCTCTGAGAAAGAGCAAACCGCCGCCACCAGACTCTGACTGAACACCATATCCCTCCTCAGCTGAATCTCTGAGTCTGAGGAAAGAGAAAAACAGTCAAATTAGCATAATGTAGTGGTAAATCTTAGCCATTAGCTGTTTTGTATGGTCATTCCTGGGTGAATTATGCCTTTAGTGCCATCTCATTAAAAATTAATAAATCTTCTCAAATTATATATTTTTTTAGCCTTCACATTATGTTTTGTGTTCAGAGACTAAAATCAGAACCAGTCGTGGGTCGTCTAGGGCAGGTGAAGCCCCACCAAAATATTCATCATAACATAGACCTCTAAACTGAATCAATAATAAATTGTACAGCATTCTGTAACAAATATTTCTAGACTATTTTAAGTCGTAAACTGAGCAAGATATATAAAAATTTAGTGTATGACTTCGGCAGGCATGTATTATGATACGGGTGCCTGCGCCGTCCTCAGCTCTACAGCGCCCCACAATTTTTCTATGTAAATCTGTGGTGAATAATGGAACTGCAGCGCGCTCTATTTGAAAGCCATTGGGGCAGATTTCAGATTTCTTATCTTCACTACGCGTGTCTGTCAATCAACATTAGAGCGCCACCCTCAGGCTGACATCTGACAAAAGTGTGTATGCACGTGTTCAGCGATTAGAAAATAAAGCTTATAAAATGACTAGCGCTAAGACCCAGAATCCGCCCTACCTAAATTTACGCTCAGAAGCCGTTACTGATAAGAACAAAAGAGTGCTGACAAATGATCTGAAGACATATTAAACAATCTTCTCACTTCCCAATTAACCTAAAACACATTAGACAGCATAACAAAAGGCTGCTCATTTTTCCCTGCCAAATGTATTTAATTTAGCTGCATTTTCTAGTCATAACCTTGAAAAACTGTGTCTTTTTATTCAATTAAATTTCCTTAAGGGGATTGCAGATGTCTCTAAGGACTCCGCTCATGTGGATAATGTTTCTCGAAGGATGCTGGGCTGCTGTTTGCAGGTGTATGAGAACTGCTGTGTGGAGAAATTCTCAATTCAGAGTCATTTATTCAGGGTGACCTCAAAAGACTGCCTACTGTTTGGTGTGACAGATTATAGTACATAAGATATTAATAAAAGTGTGGTGGAGAGACCGTAAATGATGAATGTTCATTATGTGTCATGTAAATTATTTGAATAATATGCCCAAGTGAATTTGCTTTAATCGACACCCACCTGTGTATTGCAGTAGGACCAACAGTAGCCGAGTTTTCACCTCTGAGAGAACATAAAAAGCAATGTCAATCATTAAATAAGTTCAACTTAATAAAAACCAGGACATGATCAGTCTCCTTAGCTTCAGATTTAGCACATTTAAGTGAAGTGAAAAGAAATAATGATAAAAATAATAAAATAATAAAATAATAATAATAATAATAAAAAAAAAAAAAAGTTTTGCCCATTGATAGTAGCAATTCTGATTCTGATTATTATTAATAATAAAGCAAATATTTATTTTTCTGCTGTATATAGTGAAGTGAATAAGAAGGTTTTGCACTGAAATTCAACACAGAGAATTGGCACAACTCAACTGATAAAATAAATAAAAATAAATAAATAAAATAAAAATAATAATGAAATAAAATAAAATAATTACAAAAAAATTACCCAATGCTAGTACCATTTCAATTATTATTATTATTAATAAATGAAAGATTTAATTTCCTGCTGTTATAGTCTTAAAGGGATAGTTCGGCCAAAAATGATATTAAACCCATGATTTACTCACCCTCAAGCCGTTCGAGATGCACGTCAATCATTTTTCAGACGAACACATTTTCAGTTATTTTAGAAAATGTCTTAGATCTTTCAGTGGTTATAATGTCAAGTTATGGGGTCCACTCCTTCAAGTCCCAAAAATGTGCATGCATCCTTCACAAAAGTAATTCATCCGGCTCCAGGGGGATAAACGAAGGCCTTCTGAGGGTAATCCGTGCGGTTTTGTCATAAAAATATACATACGACCGGCAACGGTCGACGCGCGTTCACGGGAGATGAATGCCGGCGTATGACGTAGGACGTAGCGTTTGATTTAGCTATACTTCGTTCTATGTCTCGACGCTTACTACGCTACGTCCTACGTCATACGCCAGCATCCATCTTCTGTGAACGCGCCAGTTATTTTCGTTTATAAAGTTTTAAATATGTATATTTTTACGACAAAACTGCACGGATTACCCTCAGAAGGCCTTAGTTTATCCCCCTGGAGCCGGATGGATTACTTTTGTGAAGGATGCATGCACATTTTTGGGACTTGAAGGAGTGGACCCCATAACTTGACATTGTAACCACTGAAAGATCTAAGACATTTTCTAAAATAACTGAAAATGTGTTCGTCTGTAAAATGATTGACATATGCATCTCGAACGGCTTGAGGGTGAGTAAATCATGGGTTTAATATCATTTTTGGCCGAACTATCCCTTTAAGCACACCAGATTGGACTGCACACTATAATGTTTATCTGTTGTTTATTCTGCAAATTCATCACATTTAGCACTTACACACAGACACATTCAGCAGCGTAAGGTAGTTCAATTGCAGGAGATTACATTTTCAGCCATTGCTGACAACTGACCTGTGGGAGTTTATGCCAAATACTCACTCTCTCCCCTCCATAAACTCACATTTAGCAGTGTGTGCTTGAAAAATTCCCTTTCAACTTCTCTCGCGACTGCATCTAGCCCTATCAAGAGCTGCTTGAGTGGTTGTTTTTGGCCAGGATTTTACGTATGTGGTGTGTGTGTCTGTTTTGAAACCACTGACCTTCCGCAAACTTGGCGATAGTGTGTGTGAGAGCCTGAACACTGCTGGGCAGGTTCCACGGATCTTGCTTGACGTGAAGCCGCAGTTTCTTGGTGCAGTTGAGCTTGGGCTCCATGTCCTGGTGGAACTCTGTCCAAAAACAATCACAGGTTCATTGGAGTCAAACGTGCATGGTAGTACATGGCCAACACTGACAGACAACTACGGAGGAATACACATTTACGCAACACACAAGACTCTGTGGAGTGGGATCAGTAGAGTCTAGTGCTTTGAAAATATATGTTATATAGCTCCAATGACCTTAAAGTGGATGGCTCTGGCCATAAAAGGTGTCAACGCTTGTTACATGCTGATGATAAAAAGCTACGGAGCAGTGACACCCTTATGCCATTTCTCACAGACACTGTTCAAGGAAAAGGAGATAGGGTGAAATGGTCTTACATCATTCAAATAATTTCAGCGATAATATAATAATTTCCTTTAAACTGAATAAATAACAATTCAACTAAATAAAACTGAGACAATTGTCAGGGCCAGTGTAAAATCATAATAACTTTGAAATAAAACAGAATGGTACATACGGCAGTGTTTTTTTGTGCAACATTTTTTTAGCTGAATGAATGTTCAATATTATTATAGCACATAATAATATTGAACATATAACCATAAGTATAGGTAATTTAATATTAGTAATTAGTATATATGGATACAAATGTATTGCATTTAAATAATAATAATACTTATAATTAATCAAAATAAAATATAAATATGCAGATACCGCAATACTGTATTTAAACATCAAGGTTTCAAATATTTAAATATTTCTCAAATATTTCTGCATTTGCATATCTATACTGTACATATACATATATATATACATATATATATATATATATATGTATGTTTTTTTTCTATCTTTTTTTCTTTTTCTGAACCACACACAGAATAATAATTTAGGGGATTTAAAAATGGTTGTGGCCATGGTCTAGTCACTAGCCCCATAATAAACGGCTCAATTTCTAACTCAAATCCCATTTTCTCACTTGCTTGCATGTGAGAGCTTAAATAAACAAATCACATGCACAGGCACACAAGTTATAATCAACCGTTAAACTGTGAGGATTGCATAGCAATCTGTTCATCTCCTTACAACAGCAAAGCAGCAACATTTTGCGGAGGTATAAAACTAGATTCAGACCACACACACACACACACAGATAGTACCCACATTCGCTGACTCGTCACTTCGTATAAGATTTATTTCCCAGGCAAGAGTTCCCTGCTTTCAAATATCACTAAAACAATGCCTTCTCTGTTTATTAACCTACACAATGACCTTGAGCCACATCCCGTGTGAAACTGTGCCTTTGGGAATAAACTTTATTATCACATAAACCAGTGACTCAGGAGTTACTGCAGGCTGCATTAAAGTGTGTTTCTACTGACAACACACTGAGGGGTTCATACCTGGAGCTGTTTATCTACTGTTCGGCTTCAGGCTCCTTAAATTAAACATTTTAATGTTTAAAGAGATTAAATCATATGGGTGAAACTCATTTAAAAGTGAGCATCACTACACACTATTCTACTGGAGTGCACTTGAAGTGAGAATTATGTAAATAAAACGTAGTGTCAGGTATCACCTTTTTGTTTTATGTTTAATTCAAATTGCATATCTTTCCATGTGGCGTTTGTAAAATATATAAAAAGAAATATATAAAAAAAATAACAATAATTATAATAATAATAATAATAAAAAAAATAAAAAAATAAAAAAATAAAATATAAAAAAATAATAATAAAAAATAAATAAATAAAATAAAAAATAAAATAATAATAAAATAAAAATAAAAAAATAAAATAAAATAAAATAAAATAAAATAAAATAAAATAAAATAAAATAAAATAAAATAAAATAAAATAAAAAGACCCTAGGAGCAGTGTTCCTTTCAAGGATGCAAAAAACAAAATCTAGAATGAGACAGAGGAAGTGACCCAGACAACCTCCATGTCCTAGTGTCCTCAGATCGAGGAAATGTCCTACACTATCTCTAGCAGTCTGGTGTTCTTTATCTGTCCCAGATAAAATGAATTGTACAGATTTGATTAGGATGATTTGTGGTTAAGGACAAAGCTGAGGTTGGAGCAGTCAATCACTGAGACTCTACACACGGCTCGAAGGAAACTCCCAACTTTAGCCATACTTCCTTTTTGTCAACCACCCTGAAATACCCATGAAATACAGGCCCAGATTTATATCACTCCTTTTCCCCCTCTTCCTACTCTCACATAACTGACTTCACGAGGAGACGTTTCAAAGTGGCAGTTCAAGAAAAAGTTTGAAAATCCATTATCGGAGATCCCTAGAGATCTTTTTGAGAACATAATCTCATAAACATGTATAGTTTATGAGTTTTTAGCACAGTCAATGCACTCTGAGTGAAGTGCTCAAAAGTCCGACTTAAGTTATGCAAACCATAACAAAAAGTGCACTGAACCATGAAAGTCACTTTAATGAATATTGTCTGTGTTGAATAACCCTGTGCCAACAGGAATAAAACACAATTCAGTTCATTAATATTAGCATCTCTTGATACCTTGAAGTCCTCGTCCCGGAGTGAAACACTTTGTCTGTTCAAAGGCTCGTGTCACGGTTGCTCCTTTCAACAAACTGGTGATGGACTCCACCTGAAAATTAGATCAGTACATCATAGGCAATTCATTTTTTATTTGTTGACTAAGAAAATATGGACAAACTCGCCATGAGTACTTTTGGGTTTCAAAACTCAGTCCCATTGGTTATTAAACATAAAGCACCCAAGGAGCCAGTTTGCACAAACAAAAGCCCCTTGAACTCCCACCCCGTCAGCCGGAAAACATTTGTGCTGCATGTGAACTGGGAGTGTTGCTCACCCGGAAACCTGCGTGCTATAAAGCAAACAGCAGGCAAGAAGGACGCAGTGAGACGCACATTCTACATTTTACTGGTGATTGAGACATCCTCATTAAAAAGTGTGGAGAGTGAGACAGAACAGATTGATCTCTGGGGGAAAATGACTACATCCGTGGGGCATTATGTGTGGGGCTTTAGCCTGTTTTTAGGTGTCAAAGAGGTCAAAGGTGAAGCTAAGTCTTCATAAGAGCAGATGGGATAAAGCAAAATGGAAGCAAAACAACTCTGTGCATTATTTAATAAAACGACATATTTTTTATAAAGAATAATTAAATAGTAAATTTTTGTTATTTTTACTTTATTTAGAATATTAATATTAAATTATTTAAATTATTAAATTATTAAATTATTCAAATTAAATTAAAATATTACATATAAAAATTATTATTATTTTATGAAAATATAAATGGGTAGCTGAGATAACACTAAGTAATGACTTGCTATATGTCAAAACAATTTTAAACAATGTTTTTGATAATTCTTATTTAATACCAAAAAACGTATTAATGGATTACATGTTAAATTTACACTTCAAATATGTCACATTGCCAGACCGTATAAAGAAGCTGTTAAAAAACACTTAAGTGTTAAGTTAAGATAAGTTAATTAAGTTTGAAATGTATTAATATTAGGGCTGTAAAAATTAACGCATTAATGTATGCGATTATTATTATTATTTTTCTTCAGTTTAACACATTAAAAATATTTTATGCAATTAACACATTATCCTTTTTTTTTTCTGTCATCCTTTGGCTGTGCTACAGTAGGCTATATGATGCTTCTACTTTGAAGATTCAATGTGAAAGTATTACAATATAAAATATATATTAAAAAACTTTAATGTTAGGTGCGATTACTTGCAGAAAAATGGGTGATTAATTAGTTTTTTTTTTTATCGATTGACAACACTAATAAAAATATACACTTTTTTATGTTAGGTGAGGTTAATCGCGATTAATTACAGAATTTTTTTGGATTAATTAGTTAGTTTTTTAATTGGCTTAAAGCACTAATTAATATACACAAAACTAACACTGTTATTAATAATATAATAATAACTATTATTAGTAGTATTATTATTGTTATTTTTAATACATATACTAAATTTTACATATACAGTTCACATGAACAAATGAACAAAAGTTCACATGAATATATTGTTCGCATTACATACATGTGGATGTAAAAACTTGTCAGACCAGACAGCAAACACACACCTGACTGAAGAGATGCTCCAGGAAGCCATGTAGCTTCTTTTGTTTGTCGTGAGATATCCACACACTGGTCGGCATCTCGTCGCCTGTATGTGATTGATTATGTGTGTGTGTGTGTGTGTGGAGAGAGGGTGAAGCGGTAATCATTAGAGGAAATGCACATTTAACATAGAGCCCTTAACACATTGTTTTCATTAGTGAGCTATTGCCATAACAATGCAAACACGTCTCTCCATTCCTCTCAGACTTTCCTGTCCCTCTCTTCCACCATCTGTTCAGCAGTTAGCATCAAATGGCCATCAATTTGGCAGACACTGTGTTTTGGCGGGTTCTGTCTGACTAAGTGGAAAATGCGTGCTTGATGTGCAGTGCAACGAGATAAGAATCAGTCTGAAAGGCAAATCCAAGCTCTTGCCAAATTTGATTAGAGTCATGGGGAGTGAACTAACAATGGTGTTGTGTTGTCAGATGTGTGCAGGATGATATCAGGTTGCGTTACCTGAGTCCATCTCATCACTGTGCACATAAGAGCTGCAGTGACTGCTGCAGATGCTGTTGAAGGACGCAATGGAGTTCCTGTTGCTGTTACAATCACTGGAAGCAATCAGAACATTCATGTGTTACGAACAAATTATGACTAATACCCAACAATGGTGCTGCAGCCACAAACAACCCACATCACACAACATTCCCAAATACGTCTGTAGAGTTTAATCACAAAGCATCTGTTAAAGTGCTCCTGTTATGCTTTTTTGAATATTACCTTTCATGTAGTGTGTAATATAGCTGTTCGTGAAAGTAAAAGGTCTGCAAATTTTCAAAGATCAAAGTTGTTTCTCTCAAAAGAAAGTACCAATTCTGAACTGCCTGAAACGAGTGATCGGTAATTCCAGTCTTAATTTCTGTTTGAACCTATGCAGGTTTGTAACAAATTTGCATAATGCAAGTCTATGGTCTTCATTGAGACTTCATGTCAAGAAGCTTAATTTTGCATATACTTCCAAAGGATTAGAACTCAGGCTTGAATTGATGCATTAAAACCAACACAATCGTTAATGTTCGTATCACTGTGTATCAAGTGCTGAGGAAGCCTCAGAAGCTGAAATTCAGATATGGTAATGGACGATTTGTTTCTGACAAGCGCTGTAAGCGGTAGACCAATCACAACAGACTGGGCCATCTGACCAATCAGAGCAGAGTAAAAAAGGGGTTTAGAGAGACTGAATCCTTTATAAAACCATTTCAGACACAGAGAAAAGAGGTGATGCTGTATTGTATATTATGAAAACATTGAAGTGTTTTTTGACCTTGGATTATAAAGTATTCATTTCTTTAGAAATTGCTGACCCCAACCTTTTGAAAGTTGTGCCTAACAAAAGTTCCTTCAGTTATGACTGTATTCACAATACAGCGCTGCCTCTCATACCTCATTGCTTACATAAATTAATCACAATACATAAAGCAATTTATAAATGTAATATTCTATTCAGTATATTGTAAGACACCACACCTGTAGGAGTCCCTGTTGCTGATAGTGTCGTGACCCGAGTCCTCCTGCTCGTCTCCAGTCACATTAAAACACACTTTCTTCCCGTTGCGTTCACTTTTTTCACTCTCACTCTCAGCTGAAATGTAGCTCTCAGTAGGCTTCCCTTCAGACCCGGTGGGATGTGTGATAGAGGAGAGCAAACTGTGGGAAATACAGAGAGAGAGAGAACCAGATAGATAAATCACACATTAATCACACTGCAATCTATGTGCAATAAAAGAGTCAGAATCTACAGCTCCAGAAACATGTTCACGACTCACATAAACAGAGGGGAAGATACATCACTTCATGACTCTGTTTCAGTGAACCAGAGGTGGACAACACAATAAACGCAAGAAGTTAAAAACATAATTGAAATAAGATCAAATTAAATTATTGAAAATAATAATAATAATAATTAGATGAGATAAATAAATACATTTTGATGGACTTGTCCTGCTGAATTGAAACGAAGTAAAAAAAAAATAATTTAATTTTTTTTTTTTTAATTAAAAAAAAATAAAAAAAAATAAAAAAAAAATAAAAAAAAATAAAATAAAATAAAATAAAATAAAATAAAATAAAATAAAATGAAGATAGGAAACGTGCTAAGTTCGCATACTTGTTTCTCCGACAAACAATGCTACAGCCAGTTATTCTTCTCTGAAATGTGCGTTCCATGTCTGTTTTTGTTTTGGACTGTGTGATTCCACCCACTGCCAATTTACCCAATAGTATTTTGATAAACCGGGTTGCCAGTTGGCCGAAAAACAACTCCAATATTTTGAATTTGGACAATACCCATTTCAACCACTATTTGTCAATATTATACTACACCTTTCATTTATTCTTTGTCTCATTTATTGTCTTATTCCTGTTGTTTGTGGATTAATTTCTATTGTTTGCAGCTTGTTTTAGTTTGTGTTGTGGCTTATTTCCAATATTTTGAGGGTTTCTCTGTTGCGTTGTAGTTCCTTTCCTTTGTATTGTGTATTTTTCTATTACATTTGTAACTTTTATTCACATTTGTTGTGCTGTGTATCCCAGGGTCTCGAACAACTGTCACTTCCCAAATGGAAGTGGTTTTAAGTTATATGTTTTGGGTGTATCGGGCACAGCATGTCAGAGAGTTGAACGTGTGAGGATGACCAGAGCCAAACAAAATCACAACCTGTTTGTGCTTGGCTTCCGGACAACAACTCGAGGAAGTTAGAGGTCCTCCAAATATGAATAACATCAAAACACGCATATACAGCTGTGTCAACAGTCATAACTCCTCTAAGTTCCCCTCCAGGAGAATGGCGAAGAAAATTTAGACGATGCTGGCAAACTTAATGCTTCTCACACATGGGGACATTTAAGTTATATTTTCAATTTGGTTTGAGCCCCACTCTCTCCACACATGAACACACTAACATGTCAAGCGTTGTTTGAGTTTCAGACAACCCCCTCAGGGTTCTTTTAATGAGAGGGGACACATAAACATACTTTCGTGGAATATGTTCCCTTATGAGTGCAAACCGTAACTCTAATTCTCATCCTAACAATAAACAAAACCTCAACGAAACCAATTCTCTGAGCGAGAAACGCAGGAAACTTTCCAGTGATGCCTCACTCGTGAGAAAGCCTGAAGGCCTCTCAAGCTGCCCTAGTTTTTTATGCTTGAATGTAAAAAAAACAACAAAAAAAAACACGTTATTTTTCAAACATTTTTACACATATTTTACAGAATGGATGAATTAATGAAAAGCTCTATTGAACTGAAATGCTCTATTAAAGAGGAGTCTGTTCCATTTGATGAAATCGATTCCAACCTTTGGAATCAATTCTCAATTCCCAACACCTCGGAATAAAGGAATCGATTATTTTTGGAATCGACTCCCAGCCCTAACAATGTTCCCTCTTGGTAAAGCAAACTGGTCGCCACCATCGAGTACCATTCTGTCGACATAAAAAAAAAAAAAGAGCACCCACTGCCGTTTTTGTGCTGGAGCTTAATAAGGAAGTGAGCACAGCATGGGGCCTTGAGGGGCACAGAGCATCAAAGTGTGAAGAAATGGAGGAGGGGAATAATGATGAGACTCTGCGGGGGAGATCTTGGTTCGGGTCTACGGGTCTCTCTGCCTACGGTCCTTTATACATGAGTGCTTTCATGTGACACATGAGGCTTTTTACGTTCAACTAATGTCGTACAGCTGATTCAGCACTTTCAACTATAATCAGAATGTGACTTCTGGTCAAATTTAAACACTAAAGAGATCACTATCTGAAACATCTGACAAGATAGATCAGAAACATCTGCATTGCACTAGAAGAACAGTATAGAAATAGAGCCAAAGCTAGAGCAAAACAGATTGTGATATGGGATTTATGGTATATGCATATATATATATCAAAAAATGTCCTTTGATTCTTCAGATAAAAAGTGAAGCTGTCTAAAAAAAAAAGCTTAAAGACTTAAAGTCAACAGTAAAACCCATTTGCAAACCATTTGGAAGAACATTAACTGATTCATGATTTTTAATAACGCTAAGAACATCTATTTGTAATGGGTGGGAGCAGGAGAAAACAGGCAGACATGTGGATCTAAATGCAGGGTTATTTAATGGAAATAATAAAAACAAATAACAAAAAACATTCGCAGCAAAGGAACAAAACGGCAAGGAAAAAAAACAACCATTAGATTCAACAACTGACAAAGCAACGAGAGAAACACAAGGACTATATATACACAGATGTAAACAAGTTTAACAAGATAACAAGTAAACAAGACACACCTGGGAAGACAATCAAGGGAAAAATCTACATAGGACTAAAACATGGCACTCAGGACAGGAAGTAACATAAAAGTCCAGGGACAAACAAAGAGCTCATATGACAGAGCCCTCCACGACAGAGACCACCACGGCGGAGCTGGAGACCACCACAGTGGAGCCGATGGAGGTGGAGACCACCATGGTTGAGCTGGGCGCCACAGCGGAGCAGAATGCCACGGGGAGTCAGGGGACCAGGGCAGAGCAGGGCCATGGAATACACAAGGTTCGGGGCCAGCCTCCATGGCCGTGACAGGGCAGACAAAAAGTTGATAGTTGGCCTCTGCTGCCTTTACAGGGGCATAGAGGGTTCAGAAACAGCCTCCAGCAAGGAGAGTTAATCAGCCTTCTTGGCTGCAATAGAGCCATCAAGGGACACAGTGAGTTCAGAGATGGCCTCTGAGACCATAACAGAGCCATCAGGGGGAAAATCTCGGGAGGAGCTGTAGTGGACGGTGGCGCCTTGGGAGGAGCTGTAGTGGACGACGCCGCCTTGGGAGGAGCTGTAGCAGATGTCGCTGCCATGGGAGGAGCTGTAGCGGACGTTGCCGCCGTGTGAGGAGCTGTAGCAGACGTCGCCGCCTTGGGAGGAGATGTAGCAGATGCTGCCACCTTGGGAGGAGCTCTAGCAGACGCCACCTCCATGGGAGGAGATGTAGCGGACGTCACTGCCTTGGGAGGAGCTGTAGCGGACGCCGCCAACATGGGAGGAGATGTAGCATACGTCGCCGCCTTGGGAGGAGCTCTAGCGGACGCCGCTTCCATGGGAGGAGATGTAGCGGAAGCGCCACCTTGGGAAGAGCTGTAGCGGACGACATCACCTTGGGAGGAGCTGTAGTGGACGCTGCCACCATGGGAGGAGATGTAGCGGACATCGCCGCCTAGGGAGGAGCTGTAGCGGACGTCGCCGCCTTGGGAGGAGCTGTAGCAGACGCAGACGCAGACGCCGCCGCCTTGGAAGGAGCTGTAGTGGACGTCGCCGCCTTGGGAGGAGCTGTAGAGGACGTCGCCGCCTAGGGAGGAGATGTAGCGGACGTCGCCGCCTAGGGAGGAGATGTAGCGGACGTCGCCGCCTAGGGAGGAGATGTAGCGGACGTCGCCGCCTAGGGAGGAGATGTAGCGGACGTCGCCGCCTAGGGAGGAGATGTAGCGGACATCGATGCCTTGGGAGGAGCTGTAGCGTGTAGCGGACATCGATGCCTTGGGAGGAGCTGTAGCAGACGCCGCCACCTTGGGAGGAGCTGTAGTGGATGTCGCTGCCTAGGGAGGAGCTGTAGCGGACGTCGCTGCCTAGGGAGGAGATGTAGCGGACGTCGACACCTTGGGAGGAGCTGTAGCAGACGGCGCCGCCTTGGGAGGAGCTGTAGCTGACGCTGCCACCTTGGTAGGAGATGTAGTGGACGTCGCCACCTTGGGAGGAGCTGTAGCAGATGTCGCCGCCTTGGGAGGAGCTGTAGCAGATGCTGCCACCTCAGGAGGAGCTGTAGTGGTCGCCGCAACCTTGAGAGGAGCTGTAACCCCAAGACGGATCCAGTAGGCGTGATGGTACTGGCCAGTGGTGTACTTGATGGGCTAAGCTCCATGGCTGCCAGAGGTTGAGGAGCTTGAGGAGCCACAATTCCACCCAACCACCTCCCCAACAAAAAATTCCAACTATATTCCCGCAAGCGGTAAGTAGTGATTTTATTAACGATAATTTACACTGTGTTATCTAGATCCAGCGCAAGATCCTAGTACAGTAACAAATAGCAAACTCCAAGTAACTAGCATACATAACAATAGTATGACAAACAAAGTATTTACGTTAAGGTTAATATTTCTTGCCTGTGTTGTCATATAAATCTACAAAATACTAACTTACTGTAGATACATATGTAAATTCCCTTTTGTCAAATAATTTTACTTTCGTCTATTTCATAAACAACACGTCAGGGCAGGGGCGGACTGGCCATCTGTGTGATCTGGAGAATCACAGAACGGCCGGTACTCCAGGACGGCCGGCGGGCCGGCCCACCACCCGCCACGCACGCAGTTATCACCTGTTTTTCCCCCCACTAATCTGTTTCACACTCCAGTACTGTAGGTGGCAGCAATGCACCTTTAAGTTGGATGCCAGCTGCACTGGCCGTGGCCGCCAAGTAAGGAGAAGCAAAGACGTTAGATAGAAGCATAGAAACAAACAAACAATATGCATAACGCGGCCGCGGGTAAAAAATGGAAAGAAAAGGGTGTGGCTGAGAAGGCGAGAGAAGAAAAATTGCGGAATTTAGATACTGAAGCCGCTAAATGTCGCAAACTAACTGAAATATTTAGCAGCACAGCCAGCAGCAGCACCTCGCAGTTAAATATTTGCAGCAGTGAAGAAGTGAGCCAGACAGCAACATGCCACCAGTGATGATGAGGGACAGAAAGATGAACAGGCAGATCCAGGGCAAGTAAGTATGGAACATGAGAGGAGAAAGTGAGTTGGATGATGTTAGGAAGTGATATTCAGGTTGCTACATTTTTAATGATTACAGTAGTTAAAACAGCTAAACTTCAACATTTTAGCTGTAAAATGCCACATGCAGTAGCTAATATTAAGAAATATGTTGTGCTTTTACTTTTAAAAATGTTGGTAACGTTACAGTTAATGCTTACAAACTTTGAAGATTTTGAATACAGAAGTTACATTTGTAATGGTGTATGTTCATTTAGATGTGGTATTATTATTTGTGCAGTAAGATTAATTACTAAAGTTAAAGTTTATTAAATAAATTAAAGTTTATTAAATAAATTAATTTTAAGACAGCATGGAATAGATTGTATAATATGCTGTTATAACAGCATATTATATAATCTATTCCATGCTATCTTGGAATAAAACCTTTTTTTTTTTTTTAAATCCATTCCATCATTTGTTTATTCAGGTTGAGCTTAGATCAAGTCCATTTATATGTGAGTATTCAAGTTAATCTAGAATAATGTGCTTTTAACACAACATCTAGTCAACATCAGTGCTATTGCTATAATTTGGATGGTATAGTATCATGAGCCACAATTAAAGTCTTGTGACACTCATGCCAGGCGTTATTGTTGTTGTTTTTGTTTTTGTTGTTGTCGAGTTTCGCGCGCCGATTGCTTTGGGCCGGGCCTAGTCAAAGTCCAGGGCCGTTTTTTAGTCCCAGTCCGTCCCTGTGTCAGGGGCTAACTAAGTTAGTTTAGTTGCTCACAGATAATGTTAGCTCACTCTATCCTTCTAGCTAACGTCACATTCTCCATCACATAAGTTGAAGCTATATTTATTTGACAAGGCATCTAACGTTAGTCAATTTGTTAAAATGTTTTAATTTTTGAGAACTGACGTATGATTATTTTGCACGCTTGTATTTCAGAGTACACCACAGCCCTTGCATACTAATGATGTAGGCTGCCAAACAGATGATCCTAAAAACAGACCATTTCATTCTAGGGCCAATTTCTAGGGTTGAAAATGGACCTGTAAAACCATATCTGGACATTTTAAATGCCCTTAAATGAGCCACATACCCTCTATGTAGATATCAGAGACAAAATTAAAATATTATTTCAACACATTCTAGGGCACCTTTAAGGGAAAGAACTACAAAGTAATACAAAATGGCACTCAGGCAAACATATAGCACATATGACACTATTAAGAAAGCAAATAGGATACATTTTGAATTTATGTTGACTTTTAGAGTGACCCCAGAGGGTTAAGTCAGTGGTTCTCAAGCCACTGTCCACAATTATATTCAAAGACCCACTAGCCCTAGTTTTGTTTTTCAAAACTTATTTTAATGGGAAATCCTAGTATCTGTAAATAAAATAAAAAAGTGACTAAAATAATTCTGATTAAAAGGATTATGTTTTCAGGATTTTTAGGAGCTTAATTTTCTGTAAACTCCCCATTCTTTTTAACCAATGAATTCACATGACTCTTCCAGACATTTGTGATTGAATGGACAAGGATAAAATGTTTTGTCATTCAAATCAATTATTTTAGAGCTTGTAACTAGTAAAATATGTATTCATTATAAACATGCCTATGATGTTTTAAGATTTTATTCATTTACATGACCTTTCCAGCTACAGAAATCACATTTCCAGGTACAGAAATCTTTTAATCACATCACATTCTAGTGTGAAAAAAGACAAACCATTTTTAAGTGGGTGAGTTTAAATAAGAAATATCTTGATCTTTACTTTTAAAATTTAAAGGGCCATTCACACCAAGAAAAATAGCTATAATGAAAAATCATTCTAAATATAAAAAACAGCAGAGTCCATTAGAATTGTTAGAATCACTCCAGCATTTAAAGCAGCAGACTGTTATGATGAGCATACAATTGCAATGCACACTTAGAATAAACGGAACGATATAGTCCGCTGGTGTGGATGCTAATATGGTTATTATCCTTAGTATGAATGGGCCTTAAATCATTTTGAGACCCCCTTGGAACTTTGCTCAGGCCCCCTAGTGGGTCCTACCTCAGTTCATCCATTTCATCAAATGAAAATTGTCATTATTTACTTCTTCTGTGGATATTCTTAAGAATGTTCCAACTGATTTGTCCATATAATGAAAGTCATTGAGGTCCAAAAGACATCGCTTGAACCCCATTATCTTTTATTTTCTGAACAAAAGCCCAGAGACAATTTAGCAAATTTTGCACAATTTCTTCTTTTGTGTTTCACAAAAGATAGAGTCATATTAAGTCACAGAGGTTTGGAACGACATGAAGTTGGTAAAAAGTTTACATAATTTTCATTTTTGGGTCAACTGACCCTTTGAGATGGTTATACAGTACCAACAAACACCAGGCACCGTCTGAAACCATCCACTTCTGACCTCTTCATGCTTTGCCTTTCTTAGCTTTTTCTTCATCCCCTCCGACTGTAGAGATCAATGCACTTCTTAATCAACAGTAGAGTCAGAAGTGTCTCCAATGAGCTACTCGGTTGCTATTTGCCCCATTATTCCTGCATGATAGGGATGGCTGTCTGACAACCACCTCCAGGCAGTCATTACAGCACTCTCTCTTGCCCAGGGCTGTGAGGAAGGTCATTATCTCCCCACCAGATCAAGGACTGCCTTGCCAATAAGCACACTCACAGACCTTCAGCCAACAATCGGCACTGACAAGCATATGGCAGCGGCAGAGAAAGGTGCCGCCCCCCACCATAGATCAAGACTAGCTGAAATTGCCATTATGTCCACAGAGGATATGACCATGTGATTTCAACCAAATTATGAAAACTCAAAGGCTGATAGTGATAATAATGGATGTTTTTTTATAGGTGGTATGACAAGAATTGGAAAGGAAGGAGGGACAGAGAAAGAGGAGTTTCGTAACGCAGTCTTGTTAGACACTTTGCAAATTACTCAGCAAGAGTGACATTTACAGTGTACAGCCTGAGTACAGTGCTTCGTGGCATTTTTTTTATTTTTGCAGATTTCCATTTTGAAATATGGCCGACCTCAGAGTGTCCCATTTCCTTCAAGGTGTTAATGTGCTTACAGAAAATGAAACCATCAACAGCTCAGCTCAGACAGGAAGTATCCCACCCACCCCCTTTCTGTTTAAGTGTGTCCAACACTTACACACATAGTACATACTTGTTAGAGAAAAAAAAAAAAACATAATGCAAACTCCAGATGTTGGGTCATGTTAAATGCACAAAGATTAAATTGTTGCTGGTATGGTAACATCCCATAGAGACTCTATCAGTCATAAGAACTGTCACATCAGGGAACAATATGCGTAATTTCTGACGTCATTTGATTTTGAATCTAACTAAATAAATCTTGCTAAAATCTTCGATAATGTAAGTTTAGTCATGTGACGCATATTGAATCCATAGATATTCATGATTATATCGGTATTGTGCTTGTTATGTGCTATTCACTTTCATAAGTGAGTTGCTAAAATATGTTACCTTGCAGTCCTGCAAAGATGACAGAAAATTCACTCGCATTTGCTGTCCTTCGGCAAAACATGAGAGCAGTTGCAGACTGAGTGCGACCTGGACGCAGCGGTGAATCGTGAAATATTTTGCTAAACAAAATGATCCTGCCAGAAGAATTGCGTGATAACTTGATTATGTCTTGTTCTGTATGTATCATCTCAGTGAGCTTTTGTGAGGGTTTACGCATGCGCTGTGAGGTGAATTTAACGTTTTCCAACGTTTCAGTGTGGATGAGAAACTTTTGGAAAACGCTGATGTGGACAGAAAACAGATATTACCAAATAAAAACGCCATACTCATGAATCTGGGCGGCGTAGCACTCCATCTCTTTGACGACAGTGGTGAGTTTGGTCAGAAGCTTGTGGTAGGCGTCCAGAATGAGCAGGTCATCTTCTCGTAGCAGGAATCGCAGACCGTGACCTTCAGCTCTGCTCAAACTGTGTCCAGATGGAGCAGCCATGCTGGTGATACTATGCTGGACGTAAACCATGGGGTTCAGCTTACCTGAAAGCACAAACCAAATCTAATAGACATGAACTCATTGCTCCCTAGCAGTCCCTAGTTGTACATTCAATTTAGGAATATATTTTCACTCACCCTGCTCTGAATTGCGGCCTCCTTTCTCCAGAGTATTTTTCCTGTTGTCCAGCTGGACTCCGAAGGCACTTCCAAGGGAAGTAGTGGTCTTGGGATAAGACACCTCCATTACGTTGATGTGACAGTTGGTGGGGCAGAAGTCACTGCTGTGTAGAGGGGAAACCTTAGACTTCGCCTGCTTGAATGTGGGCCAGGCCCGGTTCTTCAAAACCCGTGAAAACTGAGAGCAGAGACGGATTAGTGTAAGATATAGTTTATAAACAAGAGCTTATTGGTTTTTATCTAAATCATCTAAACTAGTACTGCAGTACTATATAAAAAAAATATACAAAAAAATCAATAAGGGCTAGCCACAGGATATCATTGGATTGAGTCTGGTATGCTAAATTGCAAAGTACAGTATGGTCAGCACTTTCCCATCATGCCCTGGTCCAGTTTAATATTCAGATCTATAAAGTGTACAAAAGCTCAATCTATACAAAACAGACTATGAATACACCAGCCCACCAATCACCTACTCATCCTGGCAATGGATGTTCCTGTTTGACAGATAGTATATTAAACTGTGCTGGGAGAAAAAACTTAAACCAGTTTTTAAGTGGTTTAAGTCAAAACAGGCTGGTTCTGTAATCATGAACAACTAGAAAAAATAATTAAAAATCGTAAGTAATAAAACACAGAAGGACGTCCATCTACATCGGCCATACATAATGCTATGCCTGACAAACCAGACCCACATCAAGATGTTGGGTCTGGGAACACACCATTGTCAGAGCTCAATCCGAGGGGCGGGATAAACGGTTGTCTTTCAAATTCCCTCTGCACGCAATAGGATAGCGCTACAACCAACTAGAGCGTTTTCCCACCAGCGGAGCTAGTTGATAGATTAAACTTTTGCGGTATCCGGTTGGCAAAACTCCGAACACTCACATCTTCCTTTTTTAAGAATGACTTTAGTGCCATTCTTTGTTTTTTTCTCAAAGAAAAGCTTAACTCCAAGTCTTCCAGAGTCGTGGCCAAAGCCAATTCAAAAGACCGCTGTTCGCCAGCAGCGGCAGCTCTTCTTTGTTTTCAAGTAGCAGGGAATTCACGCGGAACTGTCACAACTCTGCCGTCATTATGTTAAGCCCGCCCACTGACTCTATACACAATGTGATTGGCCTGACTAGAGTTTGGTTTTTCCAGCTCACAAGCCAACCTGATGACCCTGGCTGCAAAATAAAATTTACTGCCGCTAGGGTGCGTCTAGGTTTCTAGGCTAACACAATGCCCAACTTGTAGAAAATCTATCAATCAGGGGTAATTTATTTACAAAGCAAAATTGCTTGTTAATGGTTCCACACTGCACCTGAAATTACATCCATTAAACTTGCATTTAAAGTTACGGTTTCAGGCACAGGAACATGTAATTAAATAATCTGACAAGACCTCAATGTTCCCCTTGAGCAGGGTTTTGAACCTCGCCTTTTTCCAACAATGACATAACAATTGTATGGTTGTGGTCGGGTATGCACTCATGGACTACACTGGATGGGTTACAGCTGCACTGGACACATAGCCTCCCTTCAGACCTGACTTCCCACATTCCTGAATAACTTTGACAAACAGGGAGCTTCCGTGTCCGGGGTTCGGACCCTGCCAGACCTCTCACAGGGTCCTACTGAGAACGCAGCAGAAGGGAAATTATGCAACGGGACGGGATGTTCAGAGCTATTTATAGCCGGTGAAGCAACGGCTAATTAATCCAGTGCTGAGTGGGATGTTGAATCAGATCACAGGGAAAAACAAGGGAAACGGGCAGATGCTTGCAGACATATTTTCCTTTTCTTGCTCCAAATAAAAGCAGCTGATGGAAATTAAAAATGACATTTTGCACAATCCCGTTTCCCTTGGTATACTGGTGGACTCGCATATTTCATCAATCAAGGCCAGCTGGTGTTAAAAAGGACAGGGTGGGACGGTTTCCTGTTCTGTAACCTAAATAGAAGTGCTACAAGTCAAGCGAAGTTTTCTTAGCTGCAGCCTTTTAAAGGCCGCCAACCAAAGAAACGTATCAAGACATTCAAAATAAGTTTTCGTGCACAGAGTTAGATCCAGTCTGATTTCAAACAATTGGTGCTGACCTTCCTGTAATTGGTGATTCTTCGATTGATATGCTCCAGTCTCTCGCCGCACATTGCACTGAATCTGGTCTGCAGGTCCTCTGGGATGAGCTCCGTGCTGGAGCTCAGTCGACTGCAGGTCTGCACTAACTGCTCATCGTTCCTGGCCAAGGCCTCTAAAATCTGACAAACCACATAAAGAAAGACATAGAGCTTTGGTCATAAAACAGATGTGCTTTCCACCATTCATTTGTAAGTAATGAAGATGAAGTGAGCAAATCTGCTGTAGGTCAAGTGAGTTAGAAACACTGCACGCATTTCCCAAAACAGATACACAGAATTGAGTTGTTCCCTTGTAATTATTGCAGGGACATACTGCATCTAACTGTAAAATCTTTACACTAAAACAAGAGTAGATGTCCTGTGTCACATTATAGGAGCGTTTTTTAAAGGTTAAGACCATTTAACACGGTACACAGTAACTATGAGTTTGCAGTTCATTTTCAATGAGAAGGAAGCAGCTTCTGAGTATATTTATTTATTTTCTAAATATTTTTTGTCATTTATCATTGAAAATACATATACATAGATATCTAATACATATACAAACTATATACAAACTTTTATGATTAATCGATTTGATCGCGCTAATTATATTATATTATCATTTCTGAATGTATGTCATTTAATTGGTTTAATTATGAATTAATATTTTTATGGAGAAAATATAATTTGAAATTATTATATTATATTCATTAAATATAATATATATATATATATAATTTATTGATATTATTTAATGAAAATATAATATATAATTTTAATAATATAATTTTAATAATTTAATATATTATAATATAATATAATAACCCTCAATACTCAATTACCACTTCTACCACTGTCTATGCAACAAAGTGTAATAGTATATAGAGCAATACAAAATAAAACCAAAGTACAGCACCAATTAGAGTGAACATTTACACACACCACACAGTTGTAGAAGTATTTTCTCATAAGACAAGAAATTTAAGAGCACGCTGAGACCAAAACAATTGCATGTAATCTGCCGAACAGCACTGAAATATTAAAATTCATCTGAAGAAAGTTTTCCCAGGGGAAGTGCAGACCTACTCAAGCAGATGTTTGTAATAAGGCAGAAATTGCTGGCAGTTAAGGGGATTAAAAATAAAAAGAGTCTATAATATGTAGAACATGTCAATACATCAGAGTCCCATTAGGTGCGTTTCTGAGATGTCACTGTCAAGCTGTGATGCCCCTACCACTGAATGCAGAACAGTCTGGCCGGACAGCTGTTAGTTCATTAACGCAGATTGTAAATCTCAGAAATCAATTTTTATGGAAAGGAAATATGGCGTTCATTCGTAAACAAGCATGATATTCAGACCAGCTGAGATCACACAGGATGCTGCATGCAATGCTAAACATATTCAAGCAAACGTTAATGATAAACATAACAGTTTCTCTTTCTCTCGCTCTCCCTTGCTGATGCAAAAACAGACAGATGTGGGCACTGCACATGAAACTTGGAGAACGACTGAATACAAAAACATCTGACAGCAACAATCAAGATTTCTGTGATAATAAACTGCACAATACTTGATTGCCAATAAATAAAGAAAAAGCACAACATCACATGTATATCGTTCAAAAGTTTCAGGCTTTCAGGCCAAGTTTTCAGGCCCAGAATCCCCCCCCCCCAAAAAAATGGTATCTGGTTTCCACAAAAATATTAAGCAGCAGGATCATGTGACACTGAAGACTAGAGTAATAGCTTTGTCATCACACACAGAAAGATATTACGCAGTAATTTTAAATTTTATTAATATGAAATTTTATTTTTGGCCTGCATTTATTTGGTCGAAAATACACATTCATATTATTCCTACGTTTGGGTCGGTAAGATTTTTTAATGTTTTTGAAAGTGAATGTATTGTTACATTAAACTATTTAAATTTAATTAAAAAGAGTTTAAAATAGAGCTATATATTGTGATGTAATATTGCTCAGTGCATCATTGTTTTCCAGTAAACGTGTTCATGAATTTCTAGAAATCATAGAGTTACATTATAGCTTTTTTAAGGAAATTTCATTTAATGAAAAAATATTTTTGTATTAATAGTTCTGACAATCATAAACATTGAAAATGCCAATAAAAATGCTGGCAGAGTGAGTTAAAAATAGAAATATCGTTTTGTAAGAACAATAGTTCCAAGCGACTTTCTTAGTTTCCTCACAGCGGCAAGCTCTGTGATTTAAAGTGTTTATCCTTTTATTCCGCAGCAGGGGGTCGTAAAGACCATTTTTTATTTGTCACACACACTTGGTTTAATATACTCTGCTGTCAGCTTCTATCAGTGGCTGTGTGTTATGTGTGAACTGTGAAGAGGCCCTCACAAATGTACAAGACACTCCCTGTCGTCTCCTCTGATTCTGTATGAATTCATTCACTGGTGCTCTACAGCAGAGATAATGGCTGGTGTGTGTCTGTGAGAACTCATGTGACTCTACCTTGGCCGTGAGGCTGAAAAAGCCTTTCGGTTCCACCATTTTCTCCAAGACGTGACACTTCATCCCGGCCGTACTGTCATACTCGTACATGACGCCGTACTCCAGATACACGTTATCCACCGTCAGGCTAACGTGATCTTTTTTTCCGTCTATTATGGCGATGGTGTTGAACTTGTCCATGACTTCTGTTGAACACACACACCAGTTGTTTCAATGTTACCAGTCTGAGCTACGGAAGCTTGTTTCCGCCACAGAATAAAAAATAAAAAAGTTAAGTGCGATTTTTATCTCACAATTCAGAATTTTTTTCGCAATTGCGTGTTATAAAGACAGAATTGATTGATGTAAAGGCAGAATATAAACTTTTCTCAGAAATGCATGTTTATATCTCGCAATTCTGACTTTATAACACGCAATTGGGAGATATAAAGTCAGAATTGCGAGATATAAACTTGCAATTGCGAGAAAAAAAATCTGAATTTTCAAGATTAATATCTCGCAATTCTGAATTTATAACATGCAATTCTGACTTTATATCTCGCAATTCTGAGAAAAAAAGTCGCAATTATCTTTTTAAAAGTTTTATTCTGTGGCGGAAACAAGCTTCCATACTGAGCAGATCACCACAGATTAAAGTTAATAATACAAGGCAAATCTTTAGATGGCTGGAGCTCATCTAGAGGCCATCAATCTATTTCCTGTTAGGTAACAAAATACCAAATCACAAATACAAATGAGTTGTTTCCATGTCCTGTGAATTCTGCATGAGGCTACTGAAGTGAGACTTGTAAAGTTAGTGTCTACGAGTACGAAGAAAAAGACTAATTATCACAGATAGTGTGGGAGGATGAAAGAGTGTGTACTTGTGTGTACAGTAAGTGTTTGGACTGGTGTGTGTAACAGCACCTTCAACTTTACACTCAAACACATCTCCGTTCTCCCCTGCGGCGGGCTTCTGATTGGTTCTCTGGTGGTCTTCTTGTGCGCTCTCGCTGTTGTTATACACCCATTTAATGGAGTCTTGCTGCAATAAGGAACATCAAAACAACCTTTTCAGACTCGCTTTCAGAACAAGGATTGGAAGTTGATTACACACTCCCGTAGGACACAAAAACCACAAAGCTAAAACCTCTTATTTTTTTCCTCCTAGATATCAACGAGGCTGGATGTAAAGCAAATAGAGAAGATTCCTCTAAGAAAAAAACCATGGTAATCTACCATGTTTCTCCTTGAGTTTCAGTAAAGATTTCAACAAAGTCTCAAACATTCGATACCAATATAATACCAAAGTCTGCAATCAAATATCAGAGATTTAAACAGCAAACAAATTATCTTAGCAATGCTATCCAAATTGTATAGTTCTATACACTTGCCAACTTGTGTCTATTTTTATTTCTCCAAAGGAATTTAGGAGAGAAAAAAAGATTAATACTTAAATGAAATCTAACTGAGACTTTATTAAGTTATGAAAAATCAACCTCTGAGCAATGACTTTTCTTCCTACGGTTGTTTTTTTAGGTTTTTAATTGTTACAAGCATTATCATGCTCTAACCGAGGGCCTCAGTTTTGTGATTTTACTGAATGTGAACATGGCTTCCCATTAAGGCTGATATATTACAAGCGAAATCAAAGAACGAACTGGTGTGACGTAATTTCATCAGGCCAAAATGAAACGAGTTTGAAACAAGTTCAAAACAGCCTCCTGAAGCAAACTTTCAACAAAAGTTAACTGCGGCTGAAAACACCTTTGAACTACCATTCAATCTAACCTCGAACTACTCTGCATTCATTAAAATGTAAATCTTCTCCCGTTCTCCGGTTCATTTCTTTCATTGAGGTCAGACATGAGTAAATACATGAACACACTGGAGAGCTGCTTTAGAGGAAACTGAAGTTGTAATTCTAATTTCTAAGTTGAAAGCAACACTGACACTGTTTTTTCATGTTTAATACTGTAAAGCTGTTTTCTTTAAAGCAATCTATTGTATAAAGTGCTATATGAATAAATGTGACTGGAATTCAGAAATGCAGAGCTGGTGCAAACATATCCACGTCGCTATGATCAGATGCTTTGTTTTCTCATGGCTGTGATTTTAATTGTGTGGTTACTTTGTTATTGAGAAGAAAGCGAGCAGCGCATTTAACTTTGTTCTGCAAATTTTCGCAGCCGAAATCCAGTCATTTCAATGGGAAAAAGAACTTAACTGGGAGTATATCGCAGCCTTTATGCATTTAACAGTCTAAAGCACATCCACCACACGTCCTCTTCTGTCAATGTCTCTCCCCAAAATTTCCCTCTGCTGTTTTAACCAACTGAGATGCAAGACTCCTCTTGATGGTGGGCCGCAAATCCCTGCTTAGTAGGAGGGTGGGCAACCCCCCCGCTTTCTTTTTCCATGCCTGATGAAAACCAGAGTCCAGCCAGCGTGCCAACCACACCGTCCTACTTCAGCCTTTGCCAAGCCTGTCCTTTATTACCCTTCAACACAGGCCTGCCTGGCCCATTCCTTAACCCATATCCCGCACACCCCCATCCAGTTTCCTAGCCGCCTTCTAGCCCTCAAAAGGAGCATTACTGCTATTATTGCTGGACCATGACCCAGACCGGATCACAAAGTTCAACAATTTTGCTATGCACTTTGTTTTGCTTTCTAGATATTTAAGGATCAGGAATAGTGCACTTATGGAGGGGCTGAGGGATGCTTGCACTCTCACCTGTGTGGGTCGTCGGAACTTCCTGCAGGCCGTGACGTGGGCAATGACACTGGCATGGCTTTCTTTGCTCACATTGATACCATTCACTTTAATGATGCACTGGCCTGGGTGAAGGCCTGCAACTGCCGCAACGGTGCCTTTTGAGAAACAGGAAGAGAGGAAACAGCTGTTTTAAAAGGTAGACAACTTAATTGTGTTGTCTGCTAAAGCCGGGTGCACACTGTGCGATTTATAATAGTCCTTTACGATTGTTGCTTGTCAGACTGTACGAACATGATCATCGCTGTAAGCCACGTCACACTGTAGGATCTCAGTTGTCATTAATGTCAGACTGTACGACAGTCAAGACGTGTTAAAAACGGACGCACGCAAGAAAACCTGTCTGGAGTTTTACATCTTCAATCAATAACACTTTCGGTGATGTGAGCTGCATTACACGCGGGATTGAAATGGTGGCTACAAAGAAATCCCTCATGACAAGGTCATGGCTTGTCTTGAAAAACGAAGACAATTTGACGGTCGTCGTAGGAGAGGTCACACTGCAGGACTGTGAGTAAAATCTTCTGACATTGCCAGAATTTCGTCAGAGACAAAATTTGATCGCAACGGTCATTAATCGGGATGTCAAACTAACGATCAAAGAATTTTAGCCTAGGATCAGAGAAATCTTTTAGGATTTGCTAAATTTGTCTCAGACGACCAAATCTTGGCCAAAATCACACCGTGTGCACCCGGCTTAAGATATCTAATTCTAAAGATAGAATAGCATAATCCCAGAAGTATTTTTCTGCTAACGAGACTAGTGCCATTAGCTTAGCAACATGCTAACTACAGATTATCCCCTGCAGAGTGCTATTTGTTTACAATTTTACTTCTTATCTGTGTGTGCTATGTATTATGTTAACTACAGTTTCATGCCATTAGTTTAACAACATGCTAACTTAATTGGCAACATGTAGGCTAAACTATAGTGAGTGTTCAATGTGTTATTTGTGTGCTTATTTACTTCAAGTACTTCAAGACCATCAAGCCATTAGCTTAGCAAAATACTAACTTGCTAACGTGCTATTTGTGTGACATTGAGTGGTTGCCCATGTAAAGCATCTCAAATTGATTACTTAATGATAAGGTTGTATGTTTTTGGAACAGAGCCATGTTTTTGAGTGTGCATACAAAAATGAGTAAGGGAGAATCACCAGAAATCTTCAGCCCGATCTCATCCCAAGGCGTCATATACTGATGCTTTTGACATTTCGTCGACATCCAACGCACATGGCACCCTTTAGCGTCAATATGAGACGCAGATAGAGATGGGCCAGAAGGCGCCTCCTAGCGGTCTAACCCTACCCCAGACCTAAACCTACCCAAAACCGAACAAAGCTCTGTGCGTGTCATATTGACGCTAAAGGGTGCCATGTGCGTTGGATGTAGACGAAATGTCAAAAGTGTCAGTATATGACGCCCTAGGATGAGAATGCGTTGGAAATCTTCTAAAACACACAATCTCATTTTTACAAACAGACCCATAAATAACCACTAAATCTATGCATAAGCAGAGCATGAATAATGGACAAGATTTTCTCTGAGGTTAATCTTCTTTTAAAGTTCATATCCAAATGCTAGTCAAGCACATCACATAAACAGTTTGACCCCAAGGTTAAGATCCACAGACAGATCCACTTGGCAAGGGCGCCACTTTCTGCATTACAGCAGGTGGTACTGTAAACTGAAATGAATGTGACTCTAGTTAGTTTTCAGAAAAGCAAAACACATCAGTAAAATCAGGAGCTGTTTATCTGTAGATGATGTGTGGTTCCTATAAAAGTTGTCTGAAGGCCAGGCAGACATTTAAAGTTTAACAGGAGAGACTAAATATTCATAGATTGTTTGCATAATCTCCTAAACAAACACAGAGCTTATACTGAATATCTCTTTCTGTATTAAAAGTGCATGCCTCTGTAAAAGGCCCCTGTTTCTCTAATCACATTTCAAGGTCTGAAGTCTTTACGCTGCATTTTCTTTTTCTGAGTAAATGCTCTCTCCCTCCTGCAGCCAGTGAAACTCAGGCAAAAGCAATTTTTAAGAACAAGCAAGCACATTAGGCAGGGTAATAATTATCATAACTCCCCGCTGAGCTTATGAACAGCAATCACTTGAAGGAGCAGCCGACCTTCTAAATGTGGGAGGAGAAACTCAAATCCTTATGGTACTACCTGCTGAAAAAAATTGCTTAGGCTAGCATAAATGTCTATACCTTCCACGATTTATGCTAGTCAGTGCTGTTGCCTTTCAAAGGAAATTGCACTGCATCTGAGAATTCAACGCTGTGGGAACGACTCTGTATGATTGCGTTGTGAAGCACGTGTAAAATAGTTCAATGGTGTGACGGAACGTCATAGTTTCCTGGTCATGACGTTACCCGCCTGTGAAGCATATCCAAACTAGTCTTCGACAAGAACTCTCTGTGAAATCGTGTGACTTATTTGGTGTTGTCTGTCTCTTTCATATTGTTAAATATATATATACTGTATATGTAAAGAGTGTATTATGGCAAGCAAACAACAAATTGTGTGTTCCTGCCCTCGCTACATCACTGGTGGGGACATACACTTTGTTTGGGAGAGGAGAATGCCCTGTCAGCTCTTGATGGAGCCGACTGTGTGCATTGTGAACAGCTCTCACGACAGCTTTCTTTGTGGAGGGCGCCCAGATTCGTGTGTCTCGCGGCTCTGGTCCCGCATCTGCTAAGCCAGAGAGATGATTCAGGTCATGGGGTTCGCAAATGGATCTAACAGAGGGGTTAGAGACGGGCACTGCCTTTTCTCTACCCTCACCTACTGGATTCAGTGCATTATCTCAGGGTCTGGAAGCACGGTCTGCGGTTTCTTCCACCCCGAGTGAGGCACCGGTGCTGCAGTTACCCAGCTCTGAGGAGTTGGATATTGTTAGCATCGATGCAGGAGATGTTGAGGACTCGCCACCTGACATTCCTGGTTGTGACTCGTGCTGAGGCCAGGTTAAATATAGACTGCCAGGAAGCAGGACGTTCATCCCAAAAGCAAGCTGGACAAATGCTTCCTGCCCTCACGATCGCAACCTCCTTGTCGGGGCCTGCAGTTTTTTCACACCGAGGTTTCGAGATTGTGGAGGACACCAGTATCTTTTTGTGTCTTCAGCTCTCTGACTTCCAACTATTCCTCCATCCTGGGACTGACATGGTTATGGGGAGATGCCTAAGATGGAAGAGACGCTAGCTAACAATCTCTCCCCTGAGTCTGCATCATCCCTGAAGGCTTTGGTGGGTAAAGCTTATTCGGCGGCATGCCTGCACACTATGTCGGTCTTATAGGCATACCAGGCTGACCTTCTAAGAGACCTTGAGGAGGGTGGTTAACAAGTTAACAAGGCCAGTTAACAAGACTTCAAACACATGGCATTTCTCTAAACCCTCACCCTCCAAAGACATGTCAGCCATCAAAATAGCCATTCTGGCTAAACTGGTTCACTAATGATGTCTTGCAGATTAAGCTAGTTAAAACTTGTGGTCAACTGAGATGGGTTGTTTTGATGCCTGATGCTGATATCTAGAGAGCATGGTGGCCGGTGGCCAATATAAAGCAGATATATGACATCACACTATATTTATGATATCACAATATTTAATTTAAAGACAGTAAATAACAAATGCATAATTTCTTTAAATAAATGTATATTTATTTGAGATAATATTTACTCTAATTAGGAATAATTTGAAAATGAATCAATTTGAAAGTTATTTCAATGTTATTTGTCATTTATTACAAAAAGTTATTTGACTTTGATAAAAAAATCTTTAGATAGGAACTCTCTAACCAACAGTGCAATTAATAATCTGGTAAGTTTGTGCACACTGGGAATCATATTTTTTTCCGAATAAAGAACACGTTCTCAGCACTGTCAAAAGAAATGCCCTGCATATGAGCAGCCGATGCCGATAACTGAAAAATGATTAATATCGGCTGAAATAATGGCTTTAGCAATATGTCGGTTTTCCACCAGAATTAGTCAGACTTCAAACCCCATATGGTCTCTCACCCCTAAAATAATCAAATAAATTGGATTAATCCAGAATTTGGATTTGCACAAATCATGCAATGACACATTATTGATGCAAGCAGCTTCGGTTTGGTGTGAAGCGCGGAGTGTTCTTCTATCTCTTGTTCTGTTCAGGAGTGACAGTGTAAGCTCCTTTTTCATTCATCTCTCACCATGTTTGATAAAAATTCTCCTCAGATACAGTAGGAAGTGAGACGAGTCTTTCTATTTATATATCGATGTGTGTGTGTGTGTGTGTGTGTGTGTGTGTGCGCGTGTGATGCAGTTTCCAGTCTGGCTCAAGTCCAGTCCTGTACCTACAGCTCCAGCTGTGATCCAGCTGAGGTTCAAAAACACAGAAGGATAAAGGGCATAAGTAAGTTCCTGTAGCCCAGCCCAGTTTTTCCTTTCTCTCTGTTCGCTCTTACCTCTGCCAACCGCATGCACCACAGATGGGCCGAATCCTCGGATCTGAAAGCCCAATCCGTCTGCAGAGTCTAGGATCTTCACAGTTCTGTGGAGCAGATAGACACACAGACATCAATTTGGCCGCTAAAAAGGTCACATTTTCCAGCCACTGCTCCACGTGTGTTGTGTATTCTGATTTGCAGTTAAATATCAAGCTGATATTAATCAATAAAAGGATGTTTATCTGGCAGGGTTCTTTTTTTAATTTATATCAGGCTTTATAGCCTGTATGGCAAGATAGTTCAGGTGTTATGAAGTCTTTCGATCATAGGAGTCGAGAGGTTTTCCACTCACTCTCTGGGTTTGGTGCTGACCAGTACTCTGAGTGGACCTTTGCTGTGGAAGCACTGCTTTAGGAAGTTTTCCACCTCCTGGAAAGGTCTCAAGAAGACCAGGTCCCCATTAATGGCAAAGATCTTTTTCCCCACTTCCAGACCAGCCATCTGCAAAAGAGACACACAGGAACATCAAATAAGCTCTTTACCTAGATAATTTCACATTTTAGACCTAGATTTCACTTCTTATCTCATTGGATGAAGTTGATGTGATGAACTATACCTGTGTTAATCAATTTCATACATCAACTAAAATAATCCTGACACCAATTGCTTAAAAGTCATTTTAAAAAAGGTTAAAAAAGAGCCTTTTGTTCTGAGAAATCAGAAAAATACTGTTTCTGAGCATTATGTCTTTCATATCTATCTATTTAAATATCATATCTAATTAAATATTCATACATTTCTAGGTTTCAGGGTTAATCTATATATCTTCTGTGTGATTGGATGGATGAATACATAGATTTAAATTTCATTTCACAGGTGCACAGTTCAATCCTTTCATCCATATGTGCAACTTCCTACTCTGAGCTCTCAAGTGGATGTAATCCATTCATTCTGTGCTTCACTGAATGGATTGGACACGTCTATTGACTGCTATAAATATAACCATTCTCCTCCAACAATAAAATGCACAGTCTTCTGTGTCCGGCTCATGTTTTTCCTCTCCATTGAGAAAAATGGTTGGGCAGCTTTTCTTATTTTTCGTTGCTTTCTCCTTCCTTTTTTTCATTCACTTTCCTCTATTATACCTCCCCCCTCTCTCTCTCTCTCTCTGCCACTGTCTCTTTATCAGTTACAAACCTTTTTTGCTATTTTTACGAGACAGCTTTTCATCTATGTAAGTGCACAGCTGGATTTTATTTCCTTTTTAATTTTTTCACTCTGCTCTTCATTGGAAACATACAGAGCAGATCCACATGCAATGCAGCATGGATCCCGTACTGTGACGCACAAGTTACTTCAGGTCTGGGTAGCATTACTCTCTCTATGTCAAAACTGAGAAGTTCACTTCACCACATTTACCAGAGTTTGATCTAACAGATCAAACATATTAAAGCACTAAAAGGGAACCTCAAGAATGGCATGATTTGATGTCTATTTCTGTTATAAGCCTACAAAGGCACACATCAAAATGCTAATTACCACAAATTAAGTTCAAATAAAGAGTGCTAATTGTGAAGGTTTAGGGATTCAATTGATGTTTAAATGCCTAATTGGTCAGATCGAGCAACACCTACAGTACACTGTTAAAAATAAAGGTTCTTTATTGGCATTATGGTTCAATTGAGAGCCTTTAACATCAATGGAATCTTTCCATTGCACAAAATGTTCTTTATAGTGGAAAATGATTATTTAGATTATTACAATGTTCTTCACACTAATTTTTATTTTATTTTAAGATCTCTGAAATGTTTTTTGGGGCACCAAACATGGTTCTTCAATGGCATCAAAAGCATATTTTGGAACTTTTATTTTTAAGAGTGTAAGATGAGCTTGACAACAGGGGTGTACATTTTCCCATTAAAACCCCTCCTCACTATTGTTTATTTTATTTTTGTTTATTTTTTTCAAATTTTACTATGCTTAGACTTGATGTGAATATAAAGGCTAGGCTTCTCACATGTATTTCTGAGTAGAAATGCTGAAGGCAAAACAGGTGGGTTGTGACCTACACAATGGGCCGCAGGTCTAGTCTGATAGGGTTACGGACAGCAGAGAAAAACTATGCTTTATATAACAAAATAACAAAATGCATATGAATCAAGCTTAGTTATGAAAGCCAAATGAATAGGCTTTTCAACCTGTAAAGATAGGAGAAAACACTTCTTATGCAAACATGGACTATGCCAACAGTTTGCATGACATGCCATTATCAAAACTGGAAAACAATTTTTTTTTTCAAATGGTCACTTTTACCATTCAGCCTGTAGCATACTAAGCATTAACTAAGCATTATGCTTAACTAAGCATTCAATTAAATCAATATTGAAATAATTATTTACAAAATGGATTGTTCTGGAGCTCGATTATGATTGGCTTTACAGAAGAACTACATTTCTTGGCAAAATAATAATTATTTGTTACCCACAAGTTCTTAACTGTTGCTGTGTGTTTATTTTATAAAACTTTGCCAGATATATTTTGAATGTATGAAGCTGTGGATTACAATGATTTTAGAACGGCTAAACCCTAGTTTATTGGGGCTTCATGCTGTATTGTATCATTTTCAGAACATTTTCTTTTTTACTTTTGTATGATAAAATATTGGATCACCTCTTATTATCCAAAGTGAAATCTGGCTCTTGAAGAAAACCAATTGAGAACCACAGTGAGCGTGACCCGGTTATGCTTAATAAGCAGACAATGCATGTGGTCATAAATGGCTTAAGAATTAACCAATTGACACAACTAGATTTTTGGCCCTTACCCCGATTTCACCTGGCATGTATAACCTGCGTTCTGTTGTCTTATTGAAGTGTGCATGTGTGATAGGTAACAGGAAAGCACACTTGCATTATTTACACTGCATATTTAAGTGCTACCATATCGTGGTAGGGGAGGAAGAAATATATCGCCAAATCCAAATCTTTCTTGACCCAAGAAAATGTGTTCTCATCTTGTGTAGCTGAAGTAGATGCGGTACAGTCAAAACACTGCTTATTTATTCAACATCACATCTCACATAACACATAACCAATATGGAATGATTCATATTTAATAAATCACTACTGGGGAATAACCTGATTTTTTAATAAAGTCTTGTCAACTTTAATTGTGTTGCTGGGTTATTGGTTTGCATGTAACCTGGGACAACGGGTTAATTCAATAAGCTGACTTTGGGAGTTTTCAGCATATCACAGGGGTGTCCAGTCCTGCTCATGGAGGACCACTGTCCAGCAGAGTTCAGCTTCAACCCCAAATAAACACACCTGAATCAGCTAATCAAGCTCCTGTCAAAACTCCTGTTAAAATCACCCACACAAAGGTAACACACGCACCTCAGCATGGGAACCTTTCTCCACTGATTTGACGATGGGTACTCTGTTTCGATCTTCTAGCCTGAAGCCATAACCTCCTTCACTTGGCTTTATCTGAAATCAGAGTAGACATTTCACAGTTATCATGACTTAAGTGTTTGATTTTGTTGTGTCATGCATGCAGTAATATTTTATTACGATTCATGCTTTGGAGGCGCTCCTAGAATGTGAATTTCAGTCTCTCGTGGGCCTACACTGTCAAACCAGTTGACTTCATGTTTAAATGTAATTAGAGACTGGTTTAGAACAGTCAAGCATAATTACTGGTGAAGACTCTCGAGTCAAAACTGGCCCGAGTTCAGACCCCCCGTACGTGGCGAAGCAGAAAAGCCCCATGCGAGTGGATGAAAACCACATGGGCTCACGCCAACATGCGCTATTGTAAGTGGCATCAGCTGTAGGCGATTACAGACGACATCTCTCACCAGCAGCGACTTGGCGATGACATTCTCCACTATTTTTAGATCGTGTTTTATGGGTTTGTGTTTGGTGTTGGAACCTTCCATCTCCTCATCGGCGAAGAAGCGGAACAGAAGAGGCTCATCCTTAAATTCGCTTTTTTCCAAAACTGCGAAAAGACAAAAGCAAGGTGTTTAAGAACAAATAATACCTGATGCTCATTCAGTAGTGCTAAATGTAACCTGCATAGCTGACATGAAATACTTTTGGGATATTGACATGTCCTGTGGTGTCACAACTATATATATACTATGTTATATTATATTTATATTATATTAACCTTACATTACTGTTATTTTATAACTACTCAATTTCATTTCACTTCAGCATCTTGTTTAAAGTCGTCCTATAACTGATTCAGCAAAAAGCAACATTATAGCAACTTCTTTGTTGTTGTGAGGATCAAATTGATGTGTAAATTGAATTTGTGTACCACACAGAAGAGAGCAACACATAATGTACTGGAATGACAAGAGCTGTACAGAGAGATTCAGAGGGGAAGCCTTTTCTTTGGAAAGTGGTTCCCGAGAAAAGGAACAGGCCAGGATTTCAATCTGTCACCAGGGCAACATGGGCTCTAAACAATCCCTTCACTTTTGTAGTAAAAAATACCCCCAACGAGAAAAAGAGGTCCAGTGTTCTCCACACTTCTATGGGCAAGATTAGATAACTCTGAATTAGCTTTAATGGTCACAACCAAGTGAACCAGCTTAAATGGGTGAATGCCATGATCACATTCAAAGCCAAAAAATGAAAGTGCCAGTCTAGTTATTACGTTCCATAAATTTGTTGGTAGTTGGCCACGTATGAAACTGAATTGCAGGCTTTAAGTAACAGCCCATGATAGACTATAAATGAGTCACACAAGCATGATGTGGACTTTGGCATCAAGTGCCCTGAAAATGAGACCCGAATCCTGCAAACAAACAGTTGCCATGACAACAAGCCAGTCAAACATGGATTGTGGAGAAGGTCAAGGCTGTTGTCAAGAGAGAGAATGTGCAGAATCCAGTTAGAGGAAAAGTTTTGCAATGTGAATTAAGCTCATACACTACATTTTCTTAATCAACATTTTTCGTCATGTTTTTCATTTAAAACATTCTAAAAACAAAATAAAGAAGCAAAAGCGTGTGATATGTTATTTTGTAGCAGTATTTAGTGAACGAATCATTCTCATTCATCACTTTGTTTGATTGCTTTTTCAGTTGTGAAAGATTGATATTTTTTTATGAAAGACTGAGTTAATGTCTCACTCAAAAGACAAAAAAGCCACTTGTCACCACCACCTAAAGACATTGACTGAACGATTCAGAAAATGAATCAGTGAACACATCAATGAATGAATCCATGAACAAATCAGTAAATTAATCTGAACACATATATTTGTGCACAAATCTTTATATTCTCATATACTTTCGTGTAATTGCTTTTTTTTGAGTATTGAACGTCTGTTTTTTCAATGAATCGTCACCAGTGAATGAATCAATTTGCAAATCAGTTAATAAATATAAATTAGAAAAAGAATATTAACTTTTTTTTTTTCTTTTTTTTTTTGGTGAGTCAAAAAAGTCACTGAGATGAATCAAAATCACTGTTACTTGTATAATGAATACTTTATTTTTCCTATCCCATTTGCAAATTGTATTTTTGTCATTGTTGCTGTTGCTTTAAAGTATAAACCTTACTATATTTTCTTTGATTTATGCTTAAAATATCCTGGTTGACACTTGGGATGAGTTAAGATATGACAAAAAAAGACAATCAGACAGAAACACAAAAACACAGAGGAAATAAAACAGAGAGACAATGAAACAGCTATCATACCATGATGCATGAATCCATTGTCACACAGCTCCACCCCCAAGATCAGTGCCTCTTCTCTGCTTCGACAGTCACCCTGCAGAGGAGAGAAAGACAAGTGCCACTCTCTTTATCTACTTACAAGCGGACAAAATGTCACACACCCTAGCTTGAGCTTCAGAAAACCATATTTAATTCACACAAACACTACAACAACTCTGAAGGGTCACTTCCCAGCTAGCAGGGAATGTTATCAGAACTTTAGCTAATGATGTGGCAAGGTTCTCTCAAAGTTATGAACAAATGTTCTTCTAATAACGTTAATAAAACATTTGTTAAAAGTTATCTGGTCTTTAAGAATATTCTAAAAAAGTGATCGCAACAACATAATTTATACATTGTTCATGGAATGTTTTTACCTGAAACGTTTAGTTGGATGTTCGCATAACATTTTTTTTTTTTTTTTACGAAAAATTGTAGAATCAATTGCTTTAAAAAAATTATAAATTGGAATGCCCCCTTAATGTTCACATAACCAAGATTTTTTTTTTTTTACATTTAAAAAACTGGACATTTCAGTACAACATTTAGGAATAATGTTTTTAGAACTTAATGGGTACATTAGCAAAACATTCCTAGAACTTATTTTTGTTAGCTGGTTTGACCGCCTGGTAATAATTTCATGGTCGAACACAATATATCATCTTATTGAACACTTGCATGAATGTGAAAGTTTCCTCTAAATATCCGAACCGCACTTCAAATTTAATCCAAATCTGCAGTCTCATAGTGATTCGTCTGTTTTTAAGTGGACAGAACTAGACTATGCGGCTAGGCGAAGGTTTATTTTTACAGTTCACTTCAACCTCATTTGAGATTATCCGGCCAGTTTAGGAAACATCTACTACTTTTGCTTTATTCTTTCCACGTGTCTTATTTCCAATGGAGGTCACTGTGTTTCCAGTCGGTCTATAAAACAGTATCAAGTATTACCTGTGCTATCAGCCAGTCGATCAGCTTGTTGGCCATAACCACCGATTTATACGTTCGTAGATGATAATCCTTATCCCTGTGTGGAAAACAAGGAACGTTTGACTTGACCAGTTCAAAAATGTCTCCTCTTTACAGTAGCCTCAAGAGACACACATTTCAAGTTAACTGTTAACCTTTGTCTTGACTTGCATCCGCTTTAAAAGCTCTTGAGAGAGCTGTTCTGGGCTTTCACATCAAAACAACCCTTTCCCCTCAATTTCTTTGAAGCCCAAACAAGTGCTTTACCTTGAATTTATTTTAGGGTTGCACAGGAGTCACAATGTTTGACCGATTAATGACCCTCAACATATTCTGTAACAAAAAAGTGAAACAAAGTTGATCTGGGACAACTAAAAGCAGACATTTCTGTCTCTGCAGAGTGGATTTATAGGGTTACACTTTATTTTGATGGTCCCCATTAGACATTATGTTGACTATAAGTAACACTGCACCTATATGTCAACTAACTCCTATTAGAGTATTAGTAGACTGTTAGGGGTAAGGTTAGAGTTAGTAGAATAAGGGGTTCAGGTTAGTAGAATAAGTTGATGTACATGAAAAGTTACTTTTAGTCAGTAGAATGTCTCTTGGGGGACCATAGCAAAGTGTTAGCAGACTTTAATGAGCGTTAATTGACATGTAGGTGCAAAAGAATTCAAAAGAATGTCTAAAGGGGACCATCAAAATAAAGTCTTACCGAATTTAGATATTAAGTGACAGAAGGTTTAAGCAAATAATGGGACATGATGGTAAACTAATTGACTAGTCCGTGTTTGGAGTTGACAAGATTTTCTCCTCCTAACATTTTTTTAGTTTTGATATTTTTAGCAGTGGTGCTCTGATTAGTATACTGACACCGTGCAAATTACAGTTTACACAATGAAACCCTCCTGGGTTTACCAAAGTCCTTCCTTTCGTTTGATAGCTTTTTTCAGTTTTGAAAAACAGCTGTTATTTTAATGAATCGTTAATGAATGGAGTTAATGATTCAATGTCTCACTA
Organism: Rutilus rutilus; assembly: GCF_951802725.1. Taxonomy (NCBI): domain Eukaryota; kingdom Metazoa; phylum Chordata; class Actinopteri; order Cypriniformes; family Leuciscidae; genus Rutilus; species Rutilus rutilus. Next base: position 14,719,998 of record NC_140228.1, read on the forward strand.
AAAAACACATAAAACGCCTCGTCACCACCTAAGTGAAGGTATTAAACCATTTTGGGAGGAGTACACCTAATCTTCTAGGGTGAATTCAGGTTGATTGGGACACTTTTTATCGTCTCAACGGCAAAAAATGTCCCAATTAACCTGAACTCACCCTAAATTACTACCAAAATTAGCCTCTTCTTCCCAGCGTCAGTTATATCAGCATCCCTCCTCCTCCCCCTCTCCTCCTTTTTGTATTTCACCAGCTCCTCACTCTTCAAGCCCCTCCATAGCGGACAGCAAGTCAAAACTGTTTACCATGTACGCTAAGATTATATGGGTGCACAAATGAGAGCCATTGAATAAATCCGTAAATGAATATTTTTTTCAGCCGTGAATGACTTATTTTTAGTGAATCATTGAGTTAATGATTCAATGTCTCATTCAAAACACAAAAAAAGACCCCCGTCGCCACCTAAAGCCATTAAAAGTGAACTAATCAGTGAACAAATCAGTGAATTAAAATCAAATCAGTAAATTAATCTGAACAAAATATTTTTTCCAGCTGTTATTTTTAATCAATCGTTGAGTTAATGATTCAACGTCCCACTCAAAACACAAAAGGCGCTTGCCACCACCTAAAGCCATTGGATGAATCAGTGGGCAAATCAGTGCCAATTGTCAATTCTGGGATGCGTGAAGACATGACAGAATGGAAGACTTGACCATGGTTCCTGGAAAAGTAAATTCTAAATTCAAAATTAGGCCCTTCAAAGGACACTGCTAAAGCCAGAACTATTTTAAAAGGCATCTTGGCCACTGTGTGCAGCTCACACTGTTTCTGGAGTGCCCTGTAACTGTTGTTGCGTATTTAAGATGGTGTGTCAAGTTAAAAATAGTAAAAAAAATTATATATATAAAAACGTGTTTCAAGACGCCTATATTCTCGACATACAACGTGTTTCTCTGCTCCAGTAGAGGTCAGCAGGTGTCTCTCAGCCCACTTCGGTCCAGCTCCAGGGCCTGGAACGGGCCAAACTGATGCATTGCGGCTGCTTCCAGACCACGGGAAATGAAATGAAGCAGTGATTTTCCCATGAAGCCAGGGTTCTCTTGGGGGACACTCACTGTGCTAGGTCAGAGGGCTAGACTAGGGCCCACACCCTACAACTAACACACACTCAAAGCCAAACTTAGCTGTTTACAGTTCTGAGAATTACATCCCCATTCTATTTTTACACAATCAAGCACCTCCAGATGACATGAAATGTGCCTTTTCTCTCAAAAAACCTCTGCACCTCAAGTGTTTGTGATGGGTTCTGTCTGATTATATAAGGATTTGTTTTAATCACAGACCAGAAGTGTGAGGCTGGACAGGCTTTGCCATGATTTAACCGCCACAGACATGGAGCCAGCCCTTTCCTCTGTAGCTGTACCCAGAACTGTCACCATGACAAATGAGGGTAAACAGCGTTACCACAGGCAGTCATATGTCTGGCACAAGAGCACTGAAATCTGTAGGAAAAGTGTATGCGGAGTCAAACAAACCTTTCAAATCCTCTTCTGTCTCAAGATCTTTCAAACTCTTAGATATTGACTTTCTTTTTGTTCTACTTCTCTAAGTATGTCAGGAATGTAACTTAACCTGGGTGCAGAAGTTAGAGGTTTTTTTAAAATTATTATTACATTGGTGAGGTGGGGGTGTGAAGCCCCCTAGAACCCCTCCAACCAGCAGGAAATACCAGATAATTAAACTAGAGCTGGATTCTCCAATTATAGCTCCACAAGGAGGAGATTCTCAGTACATAGTAGAGAAATGTGGGCATGTAGGCATTCTTAAGCCCTATTCGGACAGTAATTGTTTCTCATGGGGGCGTCTGTAAAAATCAATTTGCATGGCATTTCGAAGATAAAACTTAAGCATTTGGATGGTGATTTATGGTGGAGGAACAATATCTGTGATCCTATGTACCCGGGAACACGCTTACTCAGTAACATGATTGTCAGCCGTAAACAAGCTTTGTTATTACTTGAACAATTAATAAATCCATATTTAATTAAATAATAGAAAAGTAAAAATAACTGTTTATTATTTGATTATTTTAAATATCCAATTTAAAAATAGGAAAATTGATGCATATCAAATATCCAGCCTTACAGACGTAGACAACATTTAGCAATGCAAACGCACAGGTGCACACACAAAGTAAACAGTATTTGCTTTGACAGACTGAAATGAGAGCTATTTTATGCATTTTACCCTCCAGAAAATGGCTTGCAACTCTAATAATATTTGCATATTTGCAGTACAACCCAAGAGTCCTTCAACAAGCATGGCAGAATTTAGCAGAAAATTGGAAAATGGATTAATCCGAACACCCGAAACAAAAAAACGTGCCCTCAGAGTCTATTAGCTTTGTGTTTGCATGCAGAATTTCATGTCCTTGGGCCTGTCAGCTGCCAAAACCTCAACCTGCACCTGTTTCACATTTAAGGCTTCCACTCATTTGTAGTGCAGTTCTGACACTGATTACACACATAGGAGTATGACACAACTCTATGCCCAACTCTATGAACTAAGACAACGGTTACAAAATGATGGTGTTATACTCCCAAACATAAATAAAATAATCAATAACTGAATTCTGGATAAGACCTCTAGTATAGTTTTTTCTCATCACTTATCAGCCTCCTGTTTTGTCCTGTAGGTGCTATCTTTAGAGCGGAAGGAGAAACGGCAGGGGCGCGAACGCACCTGGTAGAGCTGGTGTGACAAGAGACAGCTGTAATGAGGTGGAACTAAGAAACTGGCTCCTTACCTGATCACCGGTGTGAATAAACTATGGAGTCGGCAGAACAGCCTCACACCCTGAGGGAAGAAGGACATTCGTTATTGTATGTGCAACTTTTCCAAGGGGCAAAAAGAGACGTTTAGCGGAGCACAGCCGGTTGAGTTACCTTGGAGATGACATCCTGCATGTCACTGCGAGGGTGGTATGTGCCGTCATCATAGCGGAACCTATAGAGCACCGGCTCCGGTTTAAACTGGTGCTTGTCTGTAACTAGAATGAGTTTAAAAGGGTGGAGATTTAATTGAGACTACAACAAAATGCATCCAAATAATGCGTTTTGTCATTCTACATAAATTTAAGTTCGCACTACCATTCAAAAGTTTGTTTGTTTTTTGAAAGAAATTTGTTTTATTCAGCCAAAGATGCATTACATTTGTTAAAAAGTGACAGTAAAGACATTTACAATGTTACAAGATGTTCTTTTGAACTTTCTATGCATCAAATGCATCATGGTTTATACAAAAATATTAAGCAAACAACTGTTTTCAACATTGATAATAATAAGATATGTTTCTTGAGCACCAAATCAGCATTTTATAATTATTTCTGAAGAATTATTTCTGAAGGATGCAACACTGAAAATGTTGTTTTAAATACATTTTAATAATATTTCACAATAATACTATTTTTACTTTTTTATTAAATAAATACAGCCTTGTTGAGCACAAGAGCCTTCTTTCCAAAACATAAAAAATATTAGTGTACATAAATAAATGCACATTTTACCAACTATAATAGCAATAAAAGTTAATTTACAAGCCATCCCGCAAAAATAATTAGTAGAAGAGGACATTTTTGTGATAAGATTTTTTAAACCCTTTTTTGCACACAATGTATATGTGATATATACAATTTATAATTTAATTTGCTATTGTTAATTCAAGCTGTAATTAATTCCACTATCAAAAGTGTCCAATAACTGGCGCTATGAAGATTGCACTACTGTATGTAGCATAAAGCATTTCGACTGGTCATATGATTTCAAATGGTATATGTGGATACTCAATAAAGAATAAAGTCTACTTATAAGATTACACACATATTGTGAATATTTGCCAACAGTAAAAGTATTGATTTCTTTAGGTGTAAAACTTTTGCATTGTTTATTAGCACTTATGTTTCAAATAAATACATCACCACTGCAATGTAAAGGTTTAAAACGTATAGCTTATATTCTATTTTGATTAATTTAACATGTGCATGGCGATATACTATTTACAATGAGGCTGATTAAATATCTTTGTTGGTATTAAAAGGTTTTACAAAAATAACACAAAAGGCAACAAAAACTCTTAAGGACCTTCATAATCTGAGTTTAGAGGCTTTCAGCTCCATGTAAGCACAAATGCAAGTAACACCAACATGCTTGTGAAAAGTAATCCTGCTCTTTCTGCCAAATGAATTCATCCTTCTCAGCGAATAGTAAAGGCTTAAAGATCTTTCTCACCAAAGCCGTAAATGCGAGCGAGTGGATAGGGAGCCCTAATGCTTGAATTTATTTCTCCCTGTTAGGAAGCGATGAAGTGAAAAGTGATTTAGCATGAAGTCCTGGCTCAAAGCCAGCCAGTCTTCTTTAAAAAAAAAACAGTCCATATTGTGAGTCTGCACAGAACTGGACCCCACTGCCCCCAAAAAATGACTAAATAAATAGTATAGGCAAAAGACCAGAAATTTCCCTCAGTATTAAACAAACAGCATGGTGTGAAGCAATGAATATTTGTGACTCTTCACATAAACATAGTCAAAGTTATAAAAAGCCATCTGCTCTTGGACGCTCCCAGAGTTCCTCAGGGCCTGAAAACAATGATGTCAGGGCACTTGAAATATTAAGAGGGCTATTTGTCCAATCAGCCATCTGCATTAACGAATGAATAGAGCCCAAATGGTGATGATGAAACTCATCAACTGACTATTTGAGCTAAGCAGATTATGAAATAAACAAGACAATAGTCATGGTTATGACAAAAAAAAAAAAAAAAAACTCCAATTGCCTTTAGTTCAATATGATGTAAGCCTACTACATTTTTACATAATTATAAGAGTAGCATAATGTGTTTTCTATTATTATCAGACTCTCAACTATCCCTCTAATTTGTACAGTTATTAACTAAGGGGGGAAAAGGACACTGTTTACTCCCACTCATGTAGTTTCAAACCTGTATGACTTTTTTTTCTTCTGCACAACACCAAAAAAAAAAAAAAAATCTTTTCTTTAAGTCAATGGGGTCCAAAGCTACATTGGACTCTACTGACTTCCATTTCATAAACAAATAAACACAGATATTGGTCAAATCTTTTTTTTTTTTTTTTTGGTGTTATGCAGAAGATTTGGAATGACATGATGGTAAGTAAACTATGACAGATTTTTTTGTACTTTTTTTTTTGAGAGTCAACTGTTTGTATATAGCAGGGATTCCCAAACTTTTTTCGTCAGCCAAACCCCTTTGGCACCTAAAATATTTACTTAAAGTCCCCCTGTAGTAAATAATCGTATCCCTTAAAACTCATCTTTGATCACCAAAAATGGTGATCAAGTGAGTGGAGGCTCCTTATTACCGATTTTCTGGAGCTCTGTTACTACACAGACTGTCAACATACTCTCAACAGGTAAGTGATTTCTTTCTTAAAATGTCTATAAATTATAACTTTAAAAATTGTAACAAACATTTCCTAACAATCATGTCTTTTTCTCTTTTACTTTAACAGAACATGTAGTGTGAGCAGCTCTGTTCAGATAAGGATACTCATCTTCTCTTCTCCACAAAGTAAGTAACAGAGATATGGAATTTATGATCCATACTGTTTGATTTCTTTTTAATTATGACTTTATGCCTAAACAAACCTAGTCACAAAAAAACATTAAAGCTATACCATGCCTTCATGAACATAATTGTTTTTACATGATCAAATTGAAGAGACACAATGTAACTCTAAACTCAATTGTGTATTTCAGATGCTGTCACGTATCATAACCTCATCATCTGCAGAGAGAAACTGCCACTCAGAATACACACATAATGAAGGACTTAAAGACATCATAGGGGATTGTGAAGATATTTCACTGGAACTTGGTCTTCATTACATCTATATCGTGTTTAATGTCAATTGTTATTTATGAATGTATTTAGCTAACATCTGTTATTAGAGCATTGTCATTTTTGCTACAATCTGCCATGTCAATAAAAAATAAAAGTACATGAACAAGAACATGCTGTTTTTTTTATATTTGTTTGTGTATAACCCAAAAAGAGGCAACAAGATATAAGACCAGGCAGACAGAGGAATTAAAAAAAAAAACAATATTAATAAATAATTTATAAAAAAACATATTAATAATATTAATAATATGAAGATAATATACTAATAGTAATGAAAATAAATATTGTTGAAAAGGTTATTTATAACACCAATAAGGTTCTATATAGCACTTTCAAAGCATGGTTCTTTATGGAACCTTATAAAAAAAGGGAAAGGGTTCTGCTATTGTTACAAGCTGAAGAACCCTAATTTGGTACTGTTTAGAACTATTTTTCTTAAGAGTGTAGTTTGTGACGTCAGAAACACCAGCGATTTCAAACCACGTTTTGACTGTCTTTGGTTCACTGCAGTTTTAAGCAGAAAATACTCAATGGTGTTGACATGAATTTGCACATGGTTTGTTAAAGCATATTAAAAAAACCACATAGACATATAAACAACACTGAAAGTTTGATTTTCACCACAGAGGGTATTTAATATCTAAATATTAAATACTTTATGTTTATATTTTAATAATTTAACAATACATTTGCATGTTAATGGTCACACATGATATGCAGGTAAACAAATACAATTATTTTAGTAAGTGTTATTTTGATTATATTTATTCCCTTGCGAATCCCAGTTTATTTATTTTTTTGGTATACAGCATACATTTTCAGCCAGTAGTGACATGTTGCAAGTCAGAATATGTAGTCAAATATATAATATGATGGCATACAGTATAGAGTGGAAATGGAACTAACCGTGGTGGATGATGCCATTTTCCAGGAGGGCTTGACCCAAATGAACCCCCTCTTCAGGGTTATTGGTCTCTCCGATCTCCATCAGCCACGACACAAACTCACTAAGAAAAGACAGACAGAGGACAGTAAAATAATGTGAGGACAAACAAAGAGGGACTCATAAATTATATTAATGACCGTCAACAAAATCCATTAAAACTGATTGATCACACCACAGAGATGAGCTCAATAATTAATAGTCTTCCTGTGCAATGTGGTCATTTTTCTATCTATCTATCTATCTATCTATCTATCTATCTATCTATCTATCTATCTATCTATCTATCTATCTATCTATCTATCTATCTATGCATAGATTTTCAAACTACAGTAGTATTCAAGTATTCAAACTACATAAGGCTTAAATATCCCTATATTATCCCTTTATAAAGGCTATAAAGTCTTGAAAACCCTTTTTCTATTTCTCCCCTGGTTTTCTTCTCTGGTCTTTTTCTCCTGATGAAGTTAAACTGACTGCCCTGTATAATTTAGCAATTTTGCTGGGTAAAGCCACTGTCTCAGTGGAGGATATCTGATTCTCCTCCCACCACTCCCTCCCCGGCTCTCCTTCCTATCCACCTCTCCGCAAAACCAAAACGAACACGCCAAGTTCCACCAGTGTAATCCTGCGGCTCTTCCCAGAGTTTATGGAACCCATGGTGATACAGCATGAGAAACATCCCAGACTCCGGCAGACCTCTGAGGTTTTAGGTGATTGAATAAATGATGGATATGAAGAAATAGAAACAGAAAGCAAAAATGACAGTGAACAAAATGACTAAAGAAAACAGACAGATGGAGACAGAAAGAGACTGTGCGCATGTAAAGCATAAAATCAGTGCAGTGTCCGTGACAGAATGAAATTCAACGATTAGGAAAAAAAGACGGAAAAGACGGGAAATAATGCAGGGTCCTCTGTCCTCCTGACTACATTACTGAGATTAATTCCTCCAGGTTCGGATCACAAAGAATGCTGGTCTATACCATTTTATCAAAAAAACTCAAATAAATCTTTGGACGAAGAGAATATATATAATAAAATAGTCTGTAAAATCTGTAGTTTTATATGCTAAAATGAAAGAATGGACAGAATGGTGGTGGTTGAGGAGAGATTCCCTGATATGATTGTAAAGCAATTTGGGTGTACAGTAGTACATATGAAAACGCTATATAAATGTCTAATTCATTCATTCATTCAAAAGTGGGGAAAAATTTTTTCAATGACAAAAAATAAATCCTCATTATAACAAAATTAGGATTTCTGGGGATGGTATTATTATGGGGGTGGGATTATGGGTGGATAGTTCATAAAAGCAGGTGAATCTGGTCTCAAATGTGCTATGATAAACATACAATATTTGGAATAAGAATTATATTACATGTAATTATGCACATTACCTGATTAATATCCAATATTTACCAATACAGTAATCAATCAATCAATCAATGACCAATATCAGCCAATAACCAATATGGTCATGATAAATAATGCATCCAACACATACAGTATATTGATAAATGTGAATGCATTGTGAGTCGCTTTTGATAAAAGCATCTGCCAAATGCCAGTCCTGAGGCAAAACAAGAACTACATCAAATTTTTTGAGTAGCTTGTTAAAAAAAAGAAAGTGGTTTAACTAAATATAGTGATGACTATCGTTAAAGCAAGTGTTTTAATAACTGTGATTGTTATTTAAGAGCTAACATTTGCAGCACATTTACTATATCAAATTTAGCACAAATAGCAAAGAGAGAGACACTTATAGCAAGGGGAGAACTATATGAAAGCAGAGTAGAATGAAATGATATTAAAATAGTGGAGACTTAGAGAGACATCAAACAGAGATGAGATTGATCAAAAATATTACTGGCTGCGAATCACACATTAAATAAGTAACACAAACCGATGGCCCAATCAGCACAGTGTTTCAGCACGCTCACCCAGACAGAGATATATTTTCACAGGTTCTGCAGTCATATGTTTCTTCAGTCCATCTGGCTTTCTGAGACGCACAAACCACCCACTCATGAACATTATCTGCTGTCTGTAATCTCGATCCTTAATGAATCCATTCCCGCTCCAGACCTCTCTATCTGTGTGTTGTCAGGAAACACTAGGGGAAATAATTTGTGCCCCTAATTCCATTTACAATATAATCTGGCCACAAGTATGAGCAGTTGTTCTTTGAGGGTTTAGAACAGACATATCCCAACCAAGAATGGCATTATAAAAAAGTGAGAGTCTTGCAAGTGGTTGAGTGTTGTAGAGTGTCTTATTTTAGTGTACGGTGAGGTTGTCGTATTGACATCTCAGAAGGTTTAAATTATGAATGCCATCTGCAGATACTTCAGAATTGCCAGGCGAGCTCAGTTAATCTGAGTTCAGCCTGAGGATTTCCCAACCACACTTAAAACAAAAGAGATCAGAGCAGGAAAATTCCAACACATCTTATAGTTTCTGGTCTGGATGCTGCAGCATAACGCAGACTGCAAATGTTCACACTATCAGATCAAACTCACTGAAACGAACACAACTTGTGTAGAAAACCACCTTGTGATAACCCTCTAAATTGTTGAAAAACATTTGAAAGTGTTAAGCTAGTATTCTAAACCTTAGGTTGACATAATCCTGGGTTATGTTGTTCATGTTTCCATGGTTTAGTCCTTTTACGAGAACTCTGGTTTACATACAAAATGTTGATGTGTTTCAATACCCGCTTGTCTAAAAGTGGAAATGTTACCAAAAAAAAAATCTCAGCTTTGTTACTGTTTCCTTAAAATGCTGAAATGAAACACATGGCATGAATATTTAATGAGGCAAGCACTGAGGCAGTTTATGATTGGTTGGTTGATGTTAAATAGCTTGCTGTAACATTCTATCGTTTCACACTGTATACCTCAGCACTGCAATTTGAGGTTAACAATGCAAAAGTCGTGCATGATTTCATAACCCAGGCATTAAAATGTCTTTTACAAAACTGTGGTTATTCTTTATAATACAGTGTCCTTGTTACACGTTACATGTAGTTACTATAGTAATAACTATAAATTATGCATAATTACATGCAACTAATATAAGCCCTAATCCTCTAGTAAGTACATGTAGTTAATTATTAATATTACTCAATACTTGAGGTGCAGTAAGTGATTTCTGAGAAACAGTTGAAATTTGAAATCCCAAACCCAAACAAACACATTGCTCTGCCTCCAAAATACACAAATTCTCAATGCAAGAGTGCATGTCTCTTTATCCTAGCTGAAGCAAAGCAAAATAATGTTTCAATGACACTCAAAACTGTCCTGTTACTATAGCTAACAATAAAACAGCAGCATTTCTTGGTTCTGTGAAACATAGCAAAACAAGTGTTACTCACGTATATGGAACAAAGACAACGTAAAGTCGGCATCCGTTTTCAGGCCTTCCCGCTTTAGGTTTTCCCAGTGCTTGAAAGCTTTTCTAATATTAACCCAGGTCGTAAAGCTCTTACCTGTTCATAGTCTAGTGATATTCCTCTGAGATTTTCTCTTTTGTATTGTCTCTCAGTCATCTCTTTCTACAGTCTTTCTTCAAATCTCCCTCAGTCACTCACTCACTCTCTCTCCTCTCCCAGCATGAGTGGATACACCCCCTACTGCTGATTGGCTACAAGCGTGTTGTGGTGCTCAGTCTTTCAACAGTGTTTTTAAGAAATTGCTAACTGCGCCTTTAAATGTATAATTACACCTTAAAATAAAGTGTAATCAAAACTACAAGTGTAAAACATTGCAAAAAAAGTGCTGTTGCTTTAAAAATTGGGTTAAAGTGGCATTAACCTGGGGTTTAAAAAGACATTAACCCAGGGTTAAGTAAATTAGGTTGCTAATACTGTTCAAAAGTTTGGGGTAAGATTAAAAAAATTACTTCAGTAAGTACTCATTAAATTGACCAAAAGTGACTGTAAAGACATCAATAATATTACAAAAGATTTCTGTTTCAAATAAATTAAGCTTTCTATTCACCCAAATTTTTTTTTCAAAGTTTCCGCAAAAATGTTAAGCAGCACAACTGTTTTCAACACTGAAAACACCAAATCAAAAACCGATGTCTAAAGGATCATGTGACACTGAAGACTGGCGTAATGGCTGCTGAAAATTCAGCTTTGCCATCACAGGAATAAATTACATTTTAAAAAAATATTCAGAAACATTTTCAATTGTGATGAAATTTCACAATATTACTGTTTTTTTCAATTAAATAAATGCAGCCTTGGTGAGCATAAGATAATTTAATAAATAACTAAATAAAACAAACAGAAATTTTGAAAGGTGGTGTACTTTAAAGTGATATTTCACTGCTGGAAAGATGAATGTGTATTTAAATTGGGTCATTTATGTAGTAGAAATGTGAAATTATTTTAGAAGTTGGTGCCTTCTAGACTGAGAAAAGCCAGAAAATGTATTTTTGGCTCATGTGGATGAAAGACAACAACTCCCAGAATGCACTTGCTTCGCTGCCCTACGAGGCCACTCCCAAGCCACACCTACCGGTTACAGAGGGCAGCATCGGAAGAAATGAGACAACTAGGCTACTAGTTGACTCGAAACTGAAAAGACGCCGTTTTATCGTGAGATCCCACCCCCTATGGGCGGGTTGAAAGCATGCGGAACGAGCTCCTACTTCTGGCTGTAGTCTCTAGCCTCTGGCCAAAAAAGCCTCCGATGACGCAAAATGACGATTTTTGCGTTATCTGAGTTTTTTTTCCAGACACACAATACAGAAATCTCTCGTCTGAGAGATTTCTGACCAGAAAATAGACCAGATTTACTGTAGCTACACTGCTAAATAAGAAGCGTGTATAAAAACTGCTCGTAAAAGAAGAGCCACAACCAAAAAAGGATATGATTTCTTCGATTTTTTGAAGGAAAAGCAAAGCAAGAGACAGACGAACTCTACAAGAAAAGACAGACTTATAAGCACAGAAATGGACGATTTTGAGATCCATTCATCATGAACAGTAGACAGATCTATTCACCCGCATGCTGCCCATCCGTAGTTCCATTATACTGCACTACTCTGTTATTTATGAGTGACCAAAATGAAATGTTATGTGCTCCTGTCACTGCAGTCACTCCTACAGCTAGACACTCTCGTTCTCAGCGTGTCACTCGCTCTCACATGATACTACAGGCCATGACCCCTATTGTAATCTCTCCTGGAGTCTACCCATTATCTGCACAGACAGAGCACAGGAAGATGGCTCTCGCTGACCTACCTTCCGAGGAAGCACTTTGGGAAGGTGGTGAGTTTGCGCTTGCGATCCTTAATGAGGTGGCCCTGTCTACTCATGAGGTTATAAAGCTTCTCGCCTTTCTCAGATATCATCACCCAGGTGTCCTGCTCCATGCCCAGTCTTAATGCTGGAAAAGCAAATAAGAGAAGAAAGATTTCACTTTCTGAACCCAGAATTACACAGATTGCTTATGTGTTGTTTGTATAGTGCAGTGTATATATACATTGTATGTATATAACATGATGCAGGGCAAAAACTCACTGCGTGATGTAGCCTATAGAATGCTGTTAGAATGCTCCTAAAATTCAAGATATCAGAGCAAAAATGCCGATGTATGAGTTTTTGTCTCATATTTATATCATATGGTAGAAATAAGCAATTTAACTCGAGTAACGTAACAATATCACACAAGTGCTGTTTTTGTCCCGAATAGCATGAGTGCAAATGTGACATTGATTTTATACAACAGTTCAATAAGTTAATATTGTTAATTTTAGACACAATATTGTCTGTTTTTGCTAAATTTTGCTAATGAATATATAACCTGTAAAGCCAGAGCAGAACTTTGCGTCTTTGAACAACACACAGTGGTGTTTCATTTCTGAATGAATCCGCATTTTGAACAAATCAATCGGGTGAAGCAACGATTCAATGGATCATTCATAAAGAGAGCCATTTACTTCATTCCTGAATCAATCAGCCATTTGAATTAATCGAATGAATGAATGACTCAATAACGTACTCATTTAGACATTTACCGGCACCTACTGAAAGTTTTAGTTTCTTCTTTAGACTATTATTTATAAAAAATAAAAAATTTGAAATTGAAATTGAAATTGAAATTTTGGGATAGTTTGCCCAAAAATGAAAATTCTGTTTATTTACATTTACTCACCTTCATGTAGTTTCAGAAAGACTTTCTTTCTTTTGCAGAACATAAAAGACATTTTGAAGAATGTTGGTAACCAAACTGTTTTGGTCTGTAAATATATCTAAATATAATGCAGCTTCTGAAAAAAATAAAAATAAATCATGGCCGTTGTAGCATCTAAGTTCATGCGTAATAAATTCTCTGTTGAATCAAATAAAATACTTCTTTCTAAAGCTACTTTTTGTAATGTGTATTTGATGCTTTTCTCATTTAACACAATAATGACTATATCTTTTGGAATTCCCAGCCAAATTTGATGTGGGATTAAACTGCAATTAATTAGATTAATTTATTGTAATAAATTAAAATAACTATATAATTTTATAATTAAAAATGATAAAAAGATTCAATTAAATTAAATTGAAGCTTTTAATGTTGAATGGATATAATTACAAATTTTATCCTTTGAAAAAAATTGAGGTATCGGTATTGGTAGTGGCCATACTTACCTTAATACTTGGTAAAAAAAAAAAAAGATGTGTATCACTGTGTAAATATATTTCTTTTTTCAAATTTTAATTTCTTTATATTTAATTTGTTTATAATATAACATGATATATAATATACAAAAAAAATAATTCTGTACAGCAAAATATGACCATTAAATCTTATATTAAGACTTTATTTTGTTAACTTGTGAGCCCTAATGTAAAAATGTTGCGCCTCTGCAGGTATAATCACTACTCACTTTTCCGCCTTTCTCTCTCTTTTAAAATGGCCTCCAGCCATTCCTGCTTTTCCTCCGGAGTCTTTGCCATGCAGACGAACCACTTGTTCTTCGCTGTGTTGTGGATCTTCCAGCCGTTGTTCACGATGTTCCCGCTGCTGTGGTAATCCGCTGAGGAAAAACACGACAAGTAATCAATGTCTGCCTGTCAGAGATGCCTTTTATAGCTCTCCCAGGCCACTCCTTGGATTTTCCAACACATATTTTCCTTTTGTCTTTGTGGCCCGTTTGTCTACATGTGGCACAACCAGCAATGTTCTCCGTTTCGCATTCTTGCCTTCCATCCACATTTGTATGCCAGGCTATCTATCAAAGCAGCCCAGATGACAAAATAGATGTTCTTGGGCATAAACAAAGCAGTGTGAACAGCCCATGAGAGCAGTAAAGTTCAGAGCAAATGAAACATTCCCACATGAAACAGGCAACAAACAAAACAGCCCATGAATGAAATGGATCGCAGGCAGACGACGAATCAATTGCTCTAATTACAAGGCCGTGAAGAATCGACACGCTATTTGAACAGTCCTGAAGAACAGGCAAGGAATTAAAACCCATCTTGAAGCACTGATTGCATCAATGTCTCGGAGGAACAAGAACTTTTTTTTGTTGCAACTTTCAAACAATACTGTGTGTGGTGGTTTCGTGACCATTTTCATGCATTGTTTTGGGATAAGTTCTTCTCTACGTTCTTCAAAATCTAACTCTATGCTTTGCGACCAAGGTGGGTTGTAATGATCATGAATTTTGAGTTGATGATTAATTATGAATAAATCAGTTATTAAAGTCATATAATTGGATTAAAAAGTATTTCATCTAAAAAAAATACATTCAACATTTAATAATTATATATAATAATTTATTCATTTATTGATTAAATGTATATATAATGTATATATATACACATTTATATGCATGACTAAAGTGGTCCGACCTGAAATGCTATCAATATGTGCAATTATGCCAATAGTTTAACATAAAGTGAAATAATACACATTACAATAATCTTAATACATGAGTGAGTTCATTTGAAAAGCGCACTTAAGACTGCATGCTTCTTAACAAAGAGAAACGTAAAAATGAGCGTATTTAATAAATAATCTATACAGTATGTAATCTTATTTGTATGATGAATGTGCAATAATCATGACAGCCCTACAAGCAAGGTCTGACTGAGTAGAACTCTGAAACCCATATGCGAATAAACACCTCAGCAAAAAAACAAATAAGCTGAGATGTATTCATCAGTTTCTTTTCTCATGCATTAGAAATGGGCCGTTCTTTCGCATCATAATCAATCAATACGTGCGCCTGCGTTTCCTTCCCCTATGAATGGCTTGTGTGTTACAATGATTACGCCTCTCAGTTCAGCACAGGAACTGGACAAATTACAAGCCTCCATCTGTACGTCCACTGGTGGTTTAACACCCCCACAGGCAGAATCTTCCTTTGATTCAATTGAACCAATTTCCCAAATTGCTCTCAACTTTTATTTGAAGTCTCATCCATTTGAAGACGCTTCATTGGCCCCTTGCAGTTTTTTAATTCATAACATAATGCTACAAGCTTTTCCCTGAGTGATCTTTCTTTCATTTAAACAATTCAAAACCCAAATCAAAGAGAAACACTCCATCTATGACTTAGAGTGCCCCTTTACAGCCATGCACAGGACGTCTCCATCAGCATAACAGCTTTCATTACAGGCGAATAATAGTCTATGTCTGGATTTTACACAGAGCCATTGGGGAGAATGGGAAAACACCCACAAGCAAATGCGGCGGTGTTGGCTTTGTTTAGATTCTGTGGACTGAAACCCATCCATCTCCAGAGCAGCCAGATATTAGGTCCGCCAGGGAGCAAATCATTGCTTCTACAAATATAACTGATAATCAGGGCTCCTCCTTCGCCAAGACACACTCCACTCAAGAGTTCATCCAGTCACAGGGCTCCAAGTGCTTGTCATCCTGCCCAGAAAATGCCACTTTTCTAACCTTTAGCTGTTAAAGTAGTTAAACGCTTACTCCACACACTTTGAAACAGCATTTCAGTAAAAATAAAGCTATGTGGTTTGTTAGTTTCCCCATGACGGTTATTTTAAAAGAATTTGATGTGTCACAATACTTATTTGAGCTACTTTTACAGTGTTATTTTGTCACATTTGGGGCTTGATATTCACTTTCCCAATTCACTTTCATTATACGGAAAAGAGCAGCCAGGACATTCTGCTAAAATCCTTCTTTTGTGTTCTACGGAAGAAATCAAGTAATTATTATAGTTATATAAAACAAAAAATAACTACTGAATAATAAAATAATATTTTTGTTACTGAAATAAAATCAACTTTAACTGAAATATTTCAGTCAGATAGTTCCTAAGGCAACATTTCCCATTTTCATTCAGTTTAGCTTGTACTAAAATAACGAAAATTAAAACTGAAATAAACTATATAAACATACTGCATATTTAAATAAAATGCCTAAATTACTAAACCTTTAACTAAAATGAAAATGGAAAATATACAAATAAAACCTCATTTTAAATAATAATAACTATAATAGTATTTCAATGATACTGAAATAACACTGAATTTGGAATGACATGAGAGTGAGTAAATGATGAATGGATTTGATTTAAAGTTGAATTATTTCCTTAAAGGAATAGTTCACTTAAAAATGAAAATTCTAGACAAAGGAAACACAAAGGAAGATATTTTGAAGAATGTCAGTTATCAGACAGTTGATGGACCACACTGACTTCCATAGTAGGAAATAAAATACTATGGAAGTCAACATCAACTGTTTGGTTACCAACATTCTTCAAAATATCTTCTTTTGTGTTCAGCAAAAGAAAAAAATTCATACAGGTTTGGAACAACTAGAGGGTGAGTATATGATGACAGAATTTTCATTTTTAAACTATGTTTTATGATGCAACATATAAGCGGTGATGGAATTGGGAAGAATTATTTGACAGAATAACACACACCTGTTCCATCATCCACATTCTCCACCTCCATGACCTCAGTGTTGATTCTGCCTCTGAACAGGTATCGAGGACCCTCAGTGGCCGTCTTACTGTTTTTCAAACGCCTGTAACAGAGCGCAGCACAGAACCATTACTTTGAGCTTCTCTGTTCTCTCATTAAAACCCAACACAGCTGGCAGCTGAAAGGTTTGACAGGTGATAGTGAAAGCTTACCTGTTCTTCTTCTTACAGTACACCAGCAAGTTGTCAAAGAGGAAGAAGATGCGTTCCTGGATGTTCCCCGCAGAGATCTTCAGCAGAACTCCCTGTATGAGCATTTCTGTACAGCTGTCTGTGATGTTGGAGCCCTGAGTGAGGAAAACAGAACAAACCAAGTTAAAAGTATATCATAAAAAAAAAAAAAAACGGTCCCACTTTATATTAAGTGGCTTTAAGTACTATGTACTTACATTGAAATTAATAATTTGATACAATGTACTTATTGTGTAACTACATGTTTTTACATTGTACTTACATTTGAAAAATTCCTGCATGTAATTACAGCTGTAATTCATTTATGTAATTACATTTGTAATTGCAGTTGACCCTTCCCTTACACCTTAAACCTACCCAATCCACCACACCTGTCCCTAACCTTACCCGTATCACACCTCAATAGCAGCAAAAGTGTTTTACAATACAACATGAACACAATAAGTACATTGTACTTATTTTTTGCTGTAAGTACATAGTACTTAACGCCACTTAATATAAAGTGGGACCTCATTGACATACTATTATAATTTTTGTAAATATTTGTAATTATTTTATTTTTACATTTCACTCTTATTTCAAAAGTTTAGGTCATTTTGTTGTGTGTTTTTGTCATGTCACTTTGTTTTGCCATTTCATTGTGTTTTTGTATTTTATTAGTTAAAAAAAAAGAAGTCTTTAGTTATTAGTTTTATTTTATTTTATTTTATTTTATTTATTTTAGTACTTCAAGTTAAACCAAACAAAAATAGAGCAAACAAGTATTAAATATATTATATTATATTACATATAATTATAAACTAACCACAAACTTAAAAAAAAAATATATATATATATATATAAATTATAAATAAATATAATGTTATGTTTTGTTTAATCTCTTTTCAGCTTTCTGTAATGTTGGAGCCCTGAGTAAAGTACATTAGAGCATAAAAGTAAAAAATAAAAAAAATAAAAATAGAAACTGATATTTATTTTTTGTTCAAAATATTATTTTTTTTTTGGTATAATAGTAGCTGAAAATAATGATGCTTCCAAAACTATCACTAGCAATGTCTACAAATATTCTTTAATTTCCTTTAGCTGCCAGCTTTCCCAAAGTGTTAGAATTTCTCCCACAATTTCTGGCCCATCTCCTCCCCCTTATACTGTCTCAGTCCCACACTTTATCTAATTTCCCAGAGTGCTCCTGGTCAGTAGAGTTTTATGAACACTGCATCATCACTGCTTCACAAGACCTGCTGTGAAGGACACACATCTGCATGCGCGGGAGGTCAGCGATAACGAACAATCGGCCACTTCTGGACACTACTGTGGAAAAAGCACCCTCTCATCCCATCTCCACCCACAGCCTGTGAGAACAGACACCCTCTTCCTCTCCCTCCAGTTCCAGAACACATATTAATGCAGTGATGTATTTCACATTTAATGGGGGGTGAAGTTCACGATTCCGAAGCAAATCTTAGATTCTTTGCTTTCTTTGTGCGTGTGCGTCCCATCAAAGGCTTTGTTTCCTGGATATGAAGTAACAGGAAGGCAAAAGGCCAGTAATGAAGCACAAAAGGCTAAAACAGATTTGGGAGCTGCTTCCAAGAGGTCATTGTGAACTTCGTAAAAGCGGTTTTGGAAGAGTCACTGCACTCAGAACAGTGCGTACCACTAAATGGTGCACTGAAATTTCCCCGTAATATTCATTGCCATCCTCTGTGAAACTTATGGTGACAGCTCTGGCCACACAGACCAAATGTATATAATTTCTCGCCTACCAGAAGGGTGTGACTGCTCAGATATGTGTTGCAGACAGAAACAATCTTGCAGAAATTGCAGATCTTAAAACAAATTTCAGTTTCAAAACCCATGTTTGTCTTTTTAAAACATTCCACTATATTTCCCTCATAAAAATCTGACCGCCTGTTTTTCATTCTGCGGTGTGTTTTTACAATGGTTGATGTGGACAGAGAAACCTGGCTAAGATCATTTCAACACGCACCCTGAATGCTAAAACAACATGGTCTTTGTTTTGTGAATGTTTTTCTTAAAACACAACTACATATGCAAGGCTGTCGAGATTCGTTTAAAAATAGCTGCGGTCATTGCGGTTTAATCTCTAAACATGTGAGACTTGAACTTATTACGATTGCTTACAAATACATTACATGAATTCTTGAATACGTGACGGCTCAGTGACTCATGGAGCAGATGGGTAAACAGACTCAAAGGATGTAAGCATAAACACAGTCTTCTGTATCGCCATCTGCAAAATATGCTCAAAAATAGATCTAAAGCATGTTGTGAAGTATTCATACCGTATCCCAGTGACACAGGAAGTTGTACGTGAGACAGTTCAACTGAACACTCAGTAAAGAGTCCTTTGTGGTTAACACACTGACCACAACCGTTAACTCAGTCTAGTGCCACCATGATAAAATGACTCACATCTACTGCAGCATCTCATCAACACAAAACGGCATTAGCAACACCACACACACTCACAAAACCCAGACTTTTAGACTCTGTTAAAGTCTTAAAAGTAAATAGGGCGAATTCAAGTTGATTGAGACACTTTTCCCATCATCTCGTCATCTCAATGGCAAAAAGTGTCCCAATCAACCCAAATAAATAAGGGATTGTTCACACAAAATATTCAAAATTATAAATTAAGCATACAATGAAATTGAATGGTGCCAGAGCCTGTCAAGCTCCAAAAATGACAAAGAAAACACTAAAAGTACTGTAAAAGTAGTCTATCCAACTTTATTCCATGTTCATACACTAGTAAGACGCATTTAAGTCTATTATTAAAATGCCGCATTCTCAAATCTCATTCAAGTATGTCACCAGGTTTGACATCCATGATGCCAAAAGGAAAAACTTCCATGTGTCTCGTAACTGATGATACATTTGAATATGTGCATATGCAAAACAGACTAATAAGCAAAAATGCAAAAGGTTTGGGTCTGTAAGATTTTTAACTTTTTTGTAAGATTATCTTAGGCGTCCCCCCAGGATACATATATTTGATCAAAAATGTATTAAAAACAGTAATGCTGTGAAATATTATTACGATTTAAAATATTTAAAGCTATTTGAAAATATTTGAAATTCAAGCTATTCCTGTGAGGCAAAAGCTGAATTTTCACATGATCCTTCAGAAATCATTCTAATATGCAGATTTGGTCCTCAAGAAACTTTTTTCAGTTATTACCAATGATGAAAACAATTGCGCTGCTTAATATTTTTGTAGAAACCGTAATATTCTTTGATTAAAAAGTTCAGAAACCTTTTTTAACAGTGTAAAATTCTTAACTTTTAAGCCTGTCACTTATCAATTTCATGCATTCTTTCTGAATAAATCGAAGTGTATATTTAAATACATGTTAATAATATAAATTATTAATGTAAACATTGTGCTAAACTTCTCATTTTGTCTTCTACGGAAGAGAAAAGTAATACGGGTGTTTTCCTTTTCCTTTTTCTTTTCTTGAACTATCCCTGTAGTCATTCTATTGACTGAATTCATTCATGTCCTCGTCAACTTGCATGTCCTAATCAGTGTGAGTTCACCATGTCTGTGTCTTTTATTTCACCTCTTTCTGTCTTTCTCCAAAAACACCCAGCTCCCCGTTCATTTAAAACCTCACTGGACGGGTCTCTTACATAAACCCCAAGCACAGAACCCACACTGCCCACACAATCACCGCTATTGTTACCCTTGGCCGGCAGCCGCATGCCCAGTCACACGTTATTAAGGGGGAAGTCTGGAGGATAAATGAGTTTCGAACTGGATTCGACGATACCTGCTGGTTATTTGATGGGTCACGTGTTGCATGCAAAATGATGTGATGGGGGGGGGTAGAACAAGTCTGCATGTTGGATGTAGTTTGTGGTTAGTTTATAGAGCACTTGTGAAAGTATTTCAGCTCTAATCAGCCATCTGAATATGAATAATGGCAGAGTTAATCTCGTGCTATGGTCAAGCGGCCGCTACCGTACAAAGTGGGTCTAATTAAAGGCATTGATGCAAAGAGCAGACAGTGCTGGCATAGTCTAAAGAGCACTCATCTGAGCTGGTGGGTGGAGCGAGAGGTTGTACAGAGGCTGAAAGAAAAGACGAACAAAAGCATGAAGTTCAATTAGGACTTAGTATTTTAGGGTTTCAATCGTTTACATCAAAAGCACTGACAAGAATGGAGTTTTGGGGGGGTTAGTGATGGTGTCTCTCACTGTATCTTCTGACGTCAAACTAACTCAGGTGAAGGAGTTTACACTACTGTTTAAAAGTATTCAGAGCAAATCAATGGGATTTTTGAACGTTTCAGTGTCCATCAAGGGAAATCATAAGTTTGAAAATTTAAATCGCATGTCTCCTCAACAAGCCACAAGCTGTAAGATATCTTTCTTGGCCGAAACTTAAACTTTGCAGGATGTTACATGCCGAACCCTAATACTTTAGGGTTAAGGGTTTGTTCAAATCCCTAAGGTTGTCTTAGTAAGCACAAATAGAGTTCAAAGGGAGACCAAATGTCCAAATTTTTACCTTGTGGGGATTTTTTTTTTGGTCCCCATGAGGAAACAAGCATATAAATCATACAGAATGATCTTTTTTGAAAACTAAAAATAGCAGAAGGTTTTGTGTGATGGGTAGGTTTAGGGGTAGGGTTAGTGTAGGGGGATAGAATATAAAAACCATTACGTCTATGGAAAGACCCCATAAAACATGGAAACCCAACATGAGTCCAGTGGCTCGTCAGGGGAGGCAAGGGGCACAGCTTGCCCAAAATTTTGAAATTTTGAAAATGGCAGATAATAAAATTAATAAAATTCCAAGTTATTCATTTTATGTCTCAGAATGTGTATTTCTTGTTTGTAATTTCACCACTGTGAGTGTAACTACCGCTTCCCTGAATGTCCTGAATGTGTTAAATGCGAGTTTGAGGGGATAGAGAATGGGAGGGGGAGGCAAATCCATAGCCGGAGACTTGTGCCTCCGTTGGTAAAATAAATAAAAAAGCCTATCACCATAAAGTATTTCATTTTCAGTGATTAGGAGTGTTGAGAAAAGTAACATGGCAGAGGAGGCTAGCCTCCCTTGATATATCAACCAATCATCGACGAGATGTAAATTACGAGATATTAGTTTGAACTGCTACCACTGATGTAACTATGGAGAGTAGAGATATTGAATATTTGATTAAACAAATTTACTAAACTACTATTCAAACAACACTACAAATTAAAAATGGAAGAAGACCCCATGCAAAGTTGGATATAGGCTACAGCAATCAGCTTCACTAAACGTCAGAAAGCGCTCTATTAATATGGACATCAAGTGATAGGCTATATGACTAGGTGTGTCAACTTATATTTATATTGTTGTGATGTGTGTGTCATTTTCTATAAATATGCTGTCTATAAGTGACACACAAAAAAAACAAACATTTTAAAGCAGTTAAAAAATCCGACCACTAAAATTTTGTGTGCCTCCTCTATTTTAAAACCCACCAGCCGCCACTGCGTGAGTGTGTGTGCGTGTGCGTGTGTGTGTGTGTGTGTGTGTGTGTGTGTGTACCTCCCAGCCCTCAATATGAGACTGCCACTCTTCCAGCACCTCCAGTTTCTCCATCTGCCTTTTGGCCTCATTGATACTGGAGCAAACAGCTTTCATCACCTGCAGCGACTCTTGCACCATCAAGTAGTCATTGTGTTTCTTTGGGGTTCTTTTCAGCAGCTCCTAAACATCCACAGAAAACACAAACATTAAGCATTACATAAAATGTAAAGTGGTATAATTACAACAAAACACACGACCATATCATGGAACATTATGAAGTGAACTTAACTTTGAAACAAAGCTTAACACAGATGGAATTATCAAAGCTAGTGGTTATGTTTTCTGAAGAATTCGGACTAAATTATGTTTGTAGTATGTTCAATAATGTTGCTACTGCAAGACAGGATCTGCTGGGGAAGATGCTTATCTCTAAACCAAGTCTAAACACAAGGGTTCTGCCTCATCAGTTTAATTCTGTCGCTCACATTTACATGTTTAAGATATCGAAGTAACCACAGATGCCAATCGCTGGTATTTAGCGAGAGGGGCCACGGTGACTCTGACTGTGAGAAGCTCAGTGAAGAAATTATGCTAGAAATTACAGTCTTATTATGTGAACTAGCGCTGGTGGGTGTTTAAAGTAAACCATTTAAACTTCAGTGTTTTGGGTTCAAGAACAGCCATGAAACATTAGCAGTGAGCCTGGCAATAGATGAAACTCAGAGTCTAAATAATGGCTTTTAAAATTGTTGTTGATTTTCCATGTAAATGTACAATACAGTTTGTAACACTCTGACTTGTGCCACTATTATGCTTTTTCGGATATGACCTTTCATGAATGCAGTGTGTAATACAGCTCTTTGTGAATGTAATAGTTTTATAAATAGAGTTATTGTCTATGGTGACCGGTGTTCATAGCATATGTCTATGAACTGCATGAAATTAGTCATCGGTAATTCCAGTCTTCCTGGACAAACCTATGTAGGTTTGTAACTAATTTGCATTTGCTATGGTCTTCATTGGCTGCCCACGAACTTGCCCATCTTAATTGGCTGCCCATCTACTTTGACCCGCTCTTAAACACTAGTTGTAGCTGAGGACTGGACGAGCTTGGTTTGTGTAGTCAACATGTAGTGGAGAAGACACTGTTTTTTGTGCTGCGAAAGCAAATCCACTTTCCATGCACTTCAAAAGGATGAGGAAACGATACGGTAAAACCGACGGCATCATTACTGTTCGTATCATTGTATATAGACTTGCTAAGGAAGCCTCCAGAGCTGAAATTCAGATATGGTAATTGGTATTTTGTTTCCAACACGTGCTGTAAGCTCTAAACCAATCACAACAGACTGGGCCATCTGACCAATCAGAGCAGAGTAGGCTCGAGGAAAGGAGGGGTTTAGAGACCGAATCCTTTATCGTTTCAGACACTGTGGGGGGACACTTATATTTATAATGTATATTTGAACATTAAAATGCTTTTTGACCTTGGAAGCATGTAAACATATTGCCAAATACAAAATTAGGAACTTTTAAAGGAACTGTATGTAAGATTGTGGGCAAAACTGGTACTGCAATCACTTTCAAATGATTGTAGAGCAGTGTACCCCCTCCCCCTCCCCCTCCCCCCTGACTCGAGGTTGCCAGATAGGCTGCAGGATCCAGCAGGAACGTAGGCTGACACGTTTGTAGCTGCAGCTGTGGTAACTAGAGCAGAGCTGGCAACCCGGATGCCGAAACAATACTGACTTTTTGATTGGTAGATAGGTGGAGGGTGGCGCATCAGGCCAAAACACAACATGACAACATCAACATCAGTTGAGGGCTGCAACTATCACTTTTAAATGACAATATCCTGGCCGGACTACTGTTGTCAGTGCAAATAAGTATTTGAAATGAACAGGATTTCTTAATGTCTAGTAACATATCAGGGCCATTTTATGATTAATTGAAATACATTTCTTACATACAGCTCCTTTAAAATAGCAAAATAGGGCCACATTAATAAAAAATAAAAATAAAAATGTGCACTAAACTAAACTGGTTAAATTAAACTTTCAAGCAATTGGGTGTAACATTCAAGGTAAAAAGGTCACAATATCACAGTAGAACATGCTGGCATGTTTGAAGCAGCATACTACACATACTATTTCAGCAGTAAGCAGCACACAATATGCAATTTTCTGCATACAAAGAATAACCCAAATGATTGACTTTTATGGAATACAGTATCCCACTATGCAATGTGCTCAAGTTGACCTTTAATTTCAAGTGTGACAAACTATCAGAACTTGATAATGCAAAATGATGAGGTCATGTTACAATGTAGTATACTATTCTTTGACATGTTACATAATTTGTACTCACTCTCAGGAGTAATGGGTATTTACAGATCCTCTGGATGGGTGCAACCAGGTAGCCCTCCAAAGGAACCTCTGTGTTCTTCCTGCCGCCCAACAACATGCAGTTCTTAAGAGACAAAAAAGAAGAAGTCGTCAGAAAAGAAAAGAAAATCTGTGCGGTCTTTACTAACACTCTATACTTGAACTTGAGTCTCAGAGGGATGATAGAATGGCACGTTTCCCTTAAGGTCACGGCTATAAAACTGCAATTAAAGCAAATTCAATTACGACCGTATAGCTCCCACAGCACGAGTTCAAAGACTTAGAAAGCAGTAAATCTAAGAGCGCTCGCAATCCCACCGTATAGATTACCAACAATATCCTTTACTGCTGAGAACATCAGTTTATATTTCTGTTTTTTATCTTAACACCTTAATATAAAAACATAGCAAACAACCATTAAAAACTATATATTTAATTACCTTTATAAAATCATCCATGTTTAGAGTAATGCACTTACAACAGAAGCCTATATAGGACTATCAATTGCACTGGAATAAATGTTAAAATATACACACTTTTTTACATTTCTTAAATAAATCCACAAGATGTAACCAATGACATAAAGCTTCAAAAAATCAGGTGAGCAGCTTGTCTTTTAATGTATGTATTTTCAGTGTTATAGAGAGGTCAGTGCTTTCTTGCATTACATTACAAAGACAGAGAGTTGAAGGACAGTCCTGTAAGCTCGGCCAGAGGAAATGAATTCGTGTCAGACTCTCCAAGGAGCTCCCATGTATTGAAGGAGGTCATAAGATATAGTATTACACACACATGCCACTGGCCCCTCAGTGTTAGACCTGACCTTGGCCCGGTCCTGCCCATTACACAGCCCATTAATGAGCTCACCGTCCTGGGACAGCCATAGGAATGTGTCCAACAAAAACATGAATTTTTATCATGTGTATTAATGCAAATGAAGAAAGGTTTGACAGTGGTTAGGATTATGAGCATTTCTAGTGTGAATGTGTTTGTGTGTGAAAGAGAGAGACTTCTAAACAGGGTTTGCACACTTGACATGCACAGATATCAACACTGAGGATAAAAAATTCAACAAAGGTGACATAACAATGGTGGTAAAATAAAATAAAATAATCTTTAAACATTACAAATCAAGTCCTGAAAAACCTAGTGCAACCTTTCAGAGTGAGAACTATGGCAACAAATTTATAAATATTTTTGGTAACACTTTATTTTAATGGTCCACTTTAGACATTCTACTTACTACAAGTAACTTTGCAACTACAGTACATGTGAACTAACTGTCATTAGAGTATAAGTACTGAATTATACTGTCTACTTAATAACACTATTTATTTAACACTTTATTTTGATGCTCCCCAACAGATATTCCATATTATTCTATAGTACATTTGTCCAAACTCTACACTACAGTCTTCTAATATTCTAGAATTAGCTGACATGTAGTTGACAAGTTACTTATAGTTAGAATAATGTCTAAAGTGGACCATCGTAATAAACTGTAGCCATATTTAATATATATATCAACAAGTGTCTTACCAGCAGAAGTGTGCGTACTGTCCTGATCTTATTGAGCTCCAGCAGAAGCCTCTGGGCTTTCTCGTGGTTCCCACAGTACTCGTCGTAAATCTGAAACCTTCCTCTCTGAGGAGATACACAGACACAAAAACACACAAACTAAGAGCTTATTCTGAGATTTCACTCCTCATGCCCTTCAGAAATCCAGCGTCTCTGAGGTTTTGCCTAAGGGCAGACGGAAGACTGACGGATCGAATACAAGCGCAACAAAGTAATGCCTCCATCCCAAAACCACAAAACTCTCACTCAAAAAAAAAAAAAACCTGCAGTGCTCTTCCTACTATAAATCTATAAAGCCAACTTGTTGGTTATTCTCAATGAAACAGGAAGGCAAAGGTGAAGTCCCAGTTATTTATACTTTCGTTGCTCATAAAAAAGTTTTATCTCTATCTATGTATCTATGTATCTATCTATATATATATATATATATATATATAGAACGTGATTCTATCTATCTATCTATCTATCTATCTATCTATCTATCTATCTATCTATCTATCTATCTATCTATATATATATATATATATATACACTCAAAAAAATGATTCAAGGCCTTCTTAGATATGACACATTTAAATTGTGTTCACTTTATTTTAATATATCTAATTAAGAATAATACGTATATATATTTAATAAGTCTAACGTAAAATGTATAAATAGTGTCATCTATGAGATTTTATTTAATTTGGTTAACTCAAATTAATTTGGCTTCGGAGCGCGCCATTTGCGCATGTGCAAGACAAGCTTAGAGAAGAACATACTCAGAGTGTGGCCGCCATTTTATCGTCTGCCGCCGCAAGAAGGACTGCAACGTCGTATTCGTTATTGGTAAGTATTATCTTGTTTGAGTATTTGTAACAAAGAATTTTCCTCACTGTAAGAGGATGTGTAACTTATATCATAATTTTGAGTGAAATATGCATGCAACAGCAGTGAAAGTTATGCGAGGTGAATTGTTTTAAGTGTCCCTTCGATAGCTTAACTTACTCACACAACGTGCAAATTCTGTGTTAGACCAGTCCAACAGACAGAATTTGACTGTAACTGTGCAAAATTGGTTCTTAACTTATTGGTTTGCTAGCTGGATTGATATATCCGTCATAAAATGAATTAGAGGCTTGCGATCGCCGCGATTGTTTCGGCGCCGAATCTATTTTTAGCTGCGTCACTCACTCACGCTGAATTGGCCACAGTGCGTTTTTCTTGATCAAATTTGACCTGCCTAACATGAAAAATAAGACATTTCAGCATAAAATCATGAAGTGAGGTGTTCCGTGTTTCACAATCACCATAATGACATTAAGCGCTGTGGGGGGGGGGGGGGGGGGGGAAATACACGAAAACATCGTTTTTGTTCAAAGGCCTGTTTAAATAATTAACTATAAGGTAGAACGTATAACGTTATCTCAATATTAAGATTACTTTTATCATGTAAACTACCTATTTACAACATCGTAGCTGAGCTGCCCATGGTAAATCAGAGCAAGTGACATACAGGGGTTAACCTAAGTTAACGTTACATCAGAACACCTGAAAAATGTGACAGAATGGACGATATAGTCGTCTGTTTTTGCATTAAACACACTATTTGATTAACGCTATAAAACGCATATTTGTTGAAATTATCAATCTATGTATTCTGTGAACTCCCATTCATTTCTCAAAAAAAATAATAATAGGCATCTAACATTATCTATCTATATATAATACATACGCACTTTGATATGCACGTACCCCACACTACTAAACCTACCCAAGGGTTTACAGTGCGTAAATAGGCTATGCATGTAAAAAGTCATTTTTGCATATCAACTGCGCGATGAAACACAAAGCATGCTATAGATATGCATTTTCATGCGACTGGGTTAAATATTGCTGGTAGACAATTGTACCAAGTAAACATTTTAAATTATTTTAAAATCAATTTAATTACTTGAGAGAATTGTAAAGTGTCATATTAAGGGATTAGTTCACCTCAAAAAGCATATTTTCATATGAGTACTGGTTCCCACTCCTAATCAACATCTTCTCTTTCACAGATTTATGAATATGACCAGGTGAACAGCAACCTCCTAGTTATAGTAAGTCATATTCAAATATTCTGATTTAGGCTACTTGTGTCATTTGTTAAATATGGTATCTTATAATACTTTTTTATTCTTCTTTTTAGGATTGTGAATGTGGCAGTGCAAAGAATGTGTCCATCGAAACTACCTAGCAGGTATTTGTTGCTGCAGCATTTTATGCAGACTCATCTGTGCTTTAGGGGCAGTTTTCGCTATCCATGTCCATACACAGATTGCCCATGCACGTTTAGTATATGGAGTAAGCTTCTTAATCACACGTACAAAATACATGCTAAACAGGAAACTCCAAAGCCAGAAGAATTAACAACATTCCAGTGTCATGTGTGTTCATGCAAGGAGCTAGCAACAGAAAGATTATTTTCAACACATAAATGGACATCTCAGGCATAATGAAACAGTTCAGTGTATGTTTGTAGGATGTGCATTTGAAAGTAACATTTACAGGACATTTAACACCCACAGATACCGGAAACACAATCCACATTCCACATTCATTAATAGACTTCAAACCCATTGTCGTCAGCCAATGCCCATGATAGAGGTGTTCAAGAATCAATGGCCAGCTCTTTTTCAGCAGAGTGAAGTAAGTAAACATGTTATGTAGTGTTTTATTTTAGTCGTTATTAGGTTCTTTTCATAGTAAGAAATTGTTTTTGTGTTGTTCGTTTTTTTTTCATTTTGAAGGTGAACACAGAGTTCATGCAGATCACTACGAAGCCACTGCAATCAATATGTTCCTACAGCTGGACCACTTTTCAGATAAACTGATGCAGATCTTCAAGAGCAAAGGAGGAGTGAAGGGGCAAAAGATCAAAAACGCCCTGGCGATCACAGACTCTGTTAGTATAAATGCATGCAATGTCTTCTGTTTTGTCTAGTTATTGTACAGCTTTCTGCATTTGGCTAATTTCAGTCTTGATTTCCCCCCTAGTGTGACAACATAAACATCAGGAGAGAGTGCACCCTGAAAGGCCTGATGATCTACCCGACTGAAGATCCAGACTCTTTCTTCAAGGAGTATGTGGTAAGTGATTTTTTTTTTTATATATATAACAACAATTCTGTTAATACTTTCATGTTTTATAAAAGAAGATATGATTGATTATTATTAAATGCTCAATTTTCATTTCACAATAAAATATGTATTAGTGGAATAATAATATTTTGTTTTATTCATTTTAATAAAATAATATTTTTAATAGTAATAATTTTGCAGGGGTAATAACTTTTTTCATTTCATGTGTATGCCTTTCATTGTTCATCTGAACACAATAGAATTTGTAGAAGTTTTCAGATGTGTATGTCTATGTCCATAAAATGGAAGTAAATAGCAGCCAACAATGTAATAGTAAAAGTGAAAAGTAGCAATGCAATTTGCCGATTACTTTTAAAATATAAAGGGTCAAATTCACCTGGGCTTAACCAAAGTGTTTTGTGTTTTGTCCAGGCCACTGAGGATGCAGAAAATGAAATCCCAAACACAGTCAAGGAGATTGTACAGAAGACATCGGAGTTGTGATCGAGGGCATTAAGGTTTTGAGCGACCTAGACTGCGTGATCCTGGCATTCATCATGCTGTTCGATCTCATTTATGCTCTTGATCTTAATTTTCCTGACAACCTCAAGTACACCTTCAAGTTTATCCAGAAAATCCTAATGAACTTGGATGGACATAGGCTGAATGCAAAAATCCAGCAACTTAAAATCAAGTTGTTTGCATAAGATGTGCACTTTTTTTGAGAACACAATGAGAATTATTTGAGAAAACGTTGTATATTGAGTCATTAACATACTTATGCACGCACACACACCACACAATTTTTTTTTTTTAAACACTCTTACATGCTTTTTCTTACATGCTTTTTGTGTGTATTTCTACTTAGTCGTTCTTGTCTTTAGGGATAGTTCACCCAAAAATGAAAATTCTGTCATTTACTGATCCTAGGGTTGTTCCAAACCTGTATAAATGTATTTGTTCTGTTGAACACAAAGGAAGATGTGTTAAAGAATATGGGAAACTTAACAGTTCTGGGCCACCATTGACTTTCATAGCTGTTGTTTTTTCTTCCTACTATGGAAGTCAATGGTGGCCCAGAACTGTTCAGTTTCCCATATTCTTTAACATATCTTCCTTTGTGTTCAACAGAACAAAGACATTTGTACATGTTTGGATAAAGGCTTTAATGTGTACTTTCATTTTTCTAAGTACTTTTCACATTAAATAACTATTGCACTATTGAGTTTGAGTTTGTCTCTTGTCTCTATGGGGTACAAAATAAGGATTTCCTAATTGATTTTTCAATGAAATGTTCTAATTTAAGTTTAAGAAGCATTAAACTAATTGTATAAATGTATCCATTTCATCTAAACTATTTGATCAAAATTGAGTTGGACCAACTCATTTAAGTTGGTCAAAATTGAGTTGGACCAACTCATTTAAATTGGTCAAAATTGAGTTGGACCAACTCATTTAAGTTGGTCAAAATTGAGTTGGACCAACTCATTTAAGTTGCTCATAATTGAGTTGGACCAACTCATTTAAGTTGGTCAAAATTTAGTTGGACCAACTTAATTACATTTCATTGCATGAATGAGTTTTTTATAAGTTGGGGCTACACATAATTATTGGATGGAAATCCTGCCCTCAATTAAATTGAGTTTGTCCAATGAGTTATTTTTTTGAGTGTAGTAAAAGTATAAAAGTTTTCAGTTTCAGTTTATCTTTTATAAAATATAAATACGTTGGGTGTCTTATATATATAAGATTTTAATATTTTTGTGAGGGGGTTTCTTATGCTCACTACCAAGGCTACTTTTTTCTTAATCAAATTATAATTTTTTCAGGAATCTTTAATTAATAGCATTTGAAATACAAATCCAATGGTTTACAGTCACTTTTTATAAACGTAATGCATCCTTGCTGAATACAAGTATTAATTTCTTTAAAAATAATGAATGACCCCAAACTGACCCCTATATATAGACAGCATCCTATAGTAGAAAAAAATCTCTTTAAGCAGCCTAAGCTGGTTTGATTGTCTCAGGCTGGTCTGTTGGCTGGTTTTAAAGGAGTTTGGGGCACTTTCCAGCTGGTCAGGCTTGGAGACCAGCTTAAACCAGCTAAGACAAGCTTAAACCAAGTGGGAGTTTTTTTTTCTGCAGGGACGTGTGTAATACAGTGAGAAAAAGAGAGAGTGGTAGACAGAGACTCACAAAGTGCAGGAAGCAGCGGCCCACTTCATGATACGGGTTGGGGTCAGGCTGCAGAAGCTCTTCGACCATGGACAGGAAGTCCCTGTGCACAGACAGGATCTCTTCCAGGTTAGAAAACAGCACCTGTGGGGTGAACGCATGGAAACATTGACTTTGACTGAGGGAGTCAAAGGGACATTGTCTGGATCTGGAAAACCAACTTTAAAAAAAAGGGAAGGTCTGGAAGTGGCTGTAACAGTGCATGGCACTCTCATTAACCCATTTAATCCCACTGGTCACAATTGTGACCACAATTTTTCTTTGCATATTTTAGTGTGAAATTAAAAAGTAACTCATATTATGAAGTACATATTCATATATAATGAAAATGTAAGATGTCTATAAGAGTTTATGGCAGGTCTAACATGATTAGCTTGTTTGGTTATGTGACCACACACATTTATTTCTTGGTACTGTCGTCTTAACGGAAGGATGACATAAAAGCTCAGAAAGGACAGGTAAGAATGCTAAGTTCCTTTTTGAATAGCTTATACATTTTTTGCACATATCATCATGAAAGGGTTACCTATACATACACATTGAAATTAAATTAATACATGCTTTATTCTGTTGTGAAACTGCAGATAAATGAAGACGGTTACAATAGTGACCAGTGGTATAACACAGGGAGTCTATGTTCCCCATATGTAATTCTGTGTTATTTTTATGAACTCTCTTTCAGACTGACTTTAAGTCAAGTTTTGGATTTACTTAATAATAATAATAATAATAATTAATAATTTGTTACATTTATAAAGCGCTTGGGTACTTAAAGCGCTTCACATATGGAAGGGGGAATCTCCTCAACCACCACCAATGTGCAGCATCCACTTGGATGATGCGACGGCAGCCATATTGGACCAGAACGCCCACCACACACCAGCTTACTGGTGGAGAGGAGACAGTGATGAAGCCAGTCAGTATATGGGGATGATTAGAAGGCCATGATGGACAGAGGCCAAGGGGCAAATTTGGCCAAGATGCCGTGGTTAAACCCCTACTGTTTTTCGAAGGACATTCTGGGATTTTTAATGACCCCAGAGTGACTCTCTGAGCACCGTCCTTCTCATCCGAAGGACGGTGCTCTTTGGCAGTAGTGTCCCCGTCACTACACTGGGGTGTTAGGACCGACACAGACCACAGGGTGAGCGCCCCCTGCTGGCCTCACTAACACCTCCTCCAGCAGCAACCTGGTTTTCTCAGGAGGCCTCCCATCCAGGTACTAACCAGCCTCAGCCCTGCTTAGCTTCAGTGGGAGACCACTCTTGGGCTACAGGGTGATATGGCTGCTGGAGTTGGATATGCTCTGTCTTCCAGAGACTGGGTTAGGTCATGGGCCAGTGTAGTGATGGGTTTGGCTGAACAAGCTGGTGTTCCAGGTGGATGCATCTTCAAGCATGACATGCCTGGACTCTACACAGTGCTGTGGTCAACAGTTGGCTGTTCCACAGAGATGTCATGAATTGTGTCTATGATCTCCTTGGATTTCAGCAAGTAGTTGCCCAAAGTCTCCTGAAAATATTTGGTACTGCACCAAAAGGACAAGGGAGGCCATCCTCAATGTCAGCTGCTGTGACTGATATACCCAGGTTTGATGGTGTTGCCCACTGGCTGATAAACACAGGTAGGCAGGACACAGTTGTGATTTAAAAAAATATATATAATTCCACTGTTATTTCTTTAGGAAGGTGATATATAATGAGTTCCACACCAGCAAACAGTTGTGACTGTTGATTGATAATTTTTGTGATGCTTTCCTGTTATTCATGAATTGTTACATGTTCCTTGGCATTGTTACATGTTTCCCACCATAGGCTCATTTTTAATCATTTGTTTATTTTAATTTGTTTATTTTAATTTATTATTTTATTTCTGTACGTTTTTTTCTTTTCATTTTGTAATTTTAAGTATTTTGCATCATTTATAATGATTGCATTCTAAGCAATTTCCTATAATTTATTATTTCATCATAATTTAATTAAAATATTTGTGCCATGTTGCTGCATAGGATTGCTATTTTGTCATTTTTTAAACTGGGCCAGACAATGTTTAACTATTTGTTAATCGAATAAATCACTTCAACAATTTAATTCTGTCTTCAAACTAATTTCTGGAGATTTTTAATTTATTATATACCCCATAGACTTAGACTCCCTGTGTTCTACCACCGGTCACAATTGTGACCAGAGATAAAACTCTTATTTTCATGGACTTTTCAAATATTTTTTTACATTATTGACATTGATTGTTTAATATACTTGCAAATACCACACAAACTCATACTTTTCATCTCTGGGAAAAATTTGGGATTAAATGGGTTAATATATATATATATATATATATAAATCTCAGATTAGACAGAAACATATCAAACTAAGAAAAAAAAAGCACAAACATTTTTTCTTGATATTTTATACCTAATAATACCTAATCACATTAAGACGACTTTAAATGTCTCTTAAGTATTTATAAACCACTGTATGTGAAGACGAGCCAGCAGTGTGTTGCTGTATAGTTCATATATCCAATACCTGACCTCTGAATGACCCCTGGTCAGTGAGTATCCCGCACACACATCCTCAAACAGGTACTGTATGTTCAGACATGCTCTAAAACATGCAAACAGCAATCTGAGCCTGTTTACATGACATGAGTGTTCAAGCACTCACTTTCCCTCAGCAGAATTCTCATCTGAGAATGCAGAATGTTTACTGTCACGCACCACCAACCAGGCTGAAAATGTATTGTTTAAAGAAATAGTTCAAATTTAGCATAATCATAAATATGCTAATTTTGTCAGTTTACTCACCCTCATGTCTGGCACAGAATGACTCATCACGATAAACTATGACGTTTAACACTGATGTCGAACCTCAGAACTACGGGAACCTATAACAACTTAAACTATGGTCTGTTCCTCACACAAAACTATCGTATGACTTACAATATAGTGCAAACGTTTTATGCAGTTTTATTTACAAACAGCCTATTTGTATAATATTTTAGTTTTAATTAATAATTTGAATTAGCTTTTATTGAATTATAGCTTTTATTTATTGAATTAGCACTCTACACATATATTGCCAAGGTTCGGTCCAGAGGAGAGTAGAGTAGGCAAGGATCTATTTGCAAGCAGTAATTTTATTAAATAAACAAAGAAGATGATCCAAAAATGAAGAGGAGCACCAAACACAACAGCTTCACAGACATAAAAAGACATGTGAAGACAATGACCAACAAATGACAACTGAAACCCCCTGTGTAAAGGGATAACAAAGACACAGGTGAGGGTAATTAGTAACTAGGGAGCAAACAAATTAGGGACCATGGCACATAATAAACACAAGAGAAAAGAAACCAGAAACAATGGAATAGAAATACATTTCAAAATAAGAGTCCCGGAACATAAACAGAGGGGGAAATGTGACATCTAATCTTATTTAATTTTTATATTATATTTTACTTTTATTTCAATTCCCAAAAACGAATTTAGTGAAAAATAACAACACTGCTTGTTTGTCATTTTTGAAGCTGATTTGCATTCATAGAATGGAAAAGTGCAGCCTGGGCATTTTACTAAATATCTCTTTTTATATTTCATGGAATCAAAAAAAGTCAACCGGCATGTCATGGAATGACATATGTGACCCTGGATCACAAAACCAGTCACAAGTAGCATGGGTATATTTGTGGCAATAGCCAACAATACATTGTATGGGTCAAAATTATAAATTTTTCTTTTATGCCAAAAATCATTAGGATATTAAGTAAAGATCATGTTCCATGAAGATATTTTGTACATTTCCTACCGTAAATATATAAAACATTTATTTTTGTGAGATAATTCTGCACAATCGCGAACATCAATGGACAATTTTAAAGGTTTTTAATGTTTCACTATTTTTTTGCACACTCAGATTCCAGATTTTCATATTGGCTAGTTGTATCTTGGCCATAGATCAATGGAAAGCTTATTTATTCAGCCTTCAGATGATGTATACATCTCAATTTAAAAACAATTGACCCATGTGACTGGTTTTGTGGTCAAGGGTCACATATAAGTAGGTAAATAACAATTTTCATTGTTTAGTGAACTATTCCTGTAATAAATATTCATTTTGAGGCTTGAATGTGCCCCTAAAACCCAATAGTGTGTCCAAAACTCACCTTAACAGTCTCCTCTGTGATATTCTTATCAATTTTAGACACAGCATACTGATTGAGGCGATGAAGAAGTACCTGTTGGGAACACAGGAAAGAGGACAATGTAAATAGTCAGCAAAGAGGCCAAAATGTCGTTCTCCTTTGCACACTCATCCATCTGAGAAAGACTGAGTTGAATATCCAATTGCAGCAAGCTGGATGGAGGGATCCTGACCAACTCAAACTACAGCAAACCACAGCCAACACTAACGATCCAACATGAAATCCAATTTCTCCTCCGGATCACTGACAGCAGGGAATACATAACAAATGCAATTTACAACCTTTCCAAGGAGAAGGGGAAAGATGCCACAATACTGGGGGTCTGACAAAACAGGACTTGAGATAAAAACAACAGGAAGGAAGAGTGACAGAGAGACAGAAATAATGAATACAGTAAATCTCAGGCACTGAGGTTTGATGAACAGCTGTGTCCACAAGTCATTTTGCATGACGGAAAATTCAGTAAACACAAATAAATCCCATCACACAGTAAGATCTCTATTTGGAATGCTGATGGGGAGAATCGTTTCAATAAAACCGACACTATTCGCCTCTTATCTGAATCATACGCACTGACGCACTTGATTTTTCTATTATAAAACAACCTGAGATAATTGGGCGGTCATGTCTGGATTATAAACATCTCAAAGCTAGCTAAATAAAGTGTGGTATCTTCACTGTGGTTGTACATCTTGTTGATTTGTTAATGCGAGTGAGGCAAAGGCTTTCAGAAACTCATTCAGAAATATTTGGTTTGTTTAATATGCATGCTACATGGTACGTGTTCAAACAAAGACTGAAAGAACATCTTGTATCATGGATTCAACACTGTTGAATTGCTTAGACTCAAAAGATTTCTGATACAACACTTCTCAATGGTTTTAAAGACAATTCAGATATTATTATTAATGATTTTTGCTGGTGATATAAAATGAAGAAACATTGCCCATGATTTTTCAAAAGAATGTGATTAGACTATTCTCGCAGCATTTCTTTATCTCACAAATTACAAGTATGAGAGCTTTGAGAAAATTGTGCTGAGTTGGTAAGATTGATTTTAGAGATTGATTTTGGTGAATCAGTTTAAACTCTTTAATTGAATTGATTTCAAATTCTGATCTGAGTCATTACTCAAAAGTGTTCATAAACGTCCAGATGGCACTGTCCCTGTGCTTTCCCAAATGAAAATACAGGTAAATAGGTAAATATTGCTGTTTATTGAATTGGTACACATACATTATCAATCAAAAGTTTTAGTTTGGTACAGTGTTTAAAGTAGACTCTTATGCTCACCAAGGCTGCATTTATTTGATCAAAAATACAATAAAAGCAGTAATATTGTGAAATAGTATTACAATTTAAAATAAGGAAACCGTTATACGTTTTTTTTTTTTTTTCAGGATTCTTTGATGAATAAAGTCAAAAGAACAGCATTTATTTAAAAAAGCTATTTTGCTATTACAAAAAAATAAAAATAAAAAAAAAAGTCGCAGTCGTGGCCTAAGAGTTGGACTTATAACCCAAAGGTCTCAGGTTTGAGTCTCAGTACTGGAATAAATCTGAGTATGGGTTACCATAACATGTCATTTTCACTTTTTTTTTTTTTTTTTTTTTACACTTTCATCTTTACTGTCACTTTTGATCAATTTATATACATCCCTGCTGAATAAAAGTATAAGATAAAAAAAATAAAAAAACGTACTGATCTAAAATTATATATTATATTTGATATTATATTTCATTCTTTCTTGAGTTCATTTGATGAAAAACTAAATTGTTTAAACCAAATATGTGATATATCTTTTTTCATGCATTAAACATTTTGAAGACTTTATAATATGCAATTGTTTTTTTAACGTAATTTCAAAGCAAAAACATAAATAAATCAAAATATATATTGTCAAAATGATATAATGCTATAATAATATAAAAGTACCATGATATTACTGTCTGATTCTTACACTGTACCATAGCACTGCCACAATAAAATCAAACCCTTTCCTGTGATGTAGATTTTCTTGGCAGAAAATGAGTGAAGCATCTAATAAGTTAAATGACGTATAAGTTAAATAAGTCTAGTTTTTAATTTAAGTTATAACCCTGGTTTCACAGACAAGGCTTAAGCCTAGTCCCAGACTAAAATGCATGTTTGAGCTGTTTTAACTGAAAACAACTTGCACTGACATATCTTAAAATATGTCACTGCCATTGTTTTGTCTGAAGATTCACACCAGTAATGTTTTTTTTCTAAGGCATGTTTATAAAAGCTCATTTTTTCTTACTCAGTCTTAATTTAACTAAGGCATATTCATGGCTTAATCTAAGCCCTGTCTGTGAAACCAGGCCAAAATATGGATGAAGAGATTTAAGAAGGGCTATTTCACTGAAAATGCTAACTTTTAATGACAGTCCAGAAAAGTAGGCATTTCCTGTTAGGATATCTGTCTAAATGACTGTGCTATAAACAGTTAGTCCACACTGCAGAGTGAGTGGGTCAAATATCCAAAGAGAGGCACTCAACCGGCATGATAATCACATGCGAACTGAATGTGCTGATTACAAGGCCGAGAACTAACCACTTATATATTTCATCAACTGAAATTAAACAGTTCCAGAACTCTCTCTAAATGAAAATCCAAAGGAAGAAGGTAATCAAACCGGGCTCTTGATTGCGGCTCGGCTGCGCAGCTAAAGTCTTGGTGCTGATTATGTTTCTGGAGTTGTGCTCCACGGCTACATGATTAGCAAGTGAAATGAACATGCGTGTGGAGTGTCAGCGAACAGCACCTTGCATTGGCTTGATGGGGCTGCTGGCCTGTGCTAATTGCATGTAACTTCAGTTCACATTTGCATATGGTTTCATGTCATCTGAGCTTTAGAACAGAATTTCGTCCCACTAGGAAGAGTGCCAGGTATAACTGAGGTTAGGCAGCTTGCACAATTCTTACATTTCAATCCTAGCTCCATTTCCACAGCAATTGCTATATATATGTTGTGATAAAAATATTTTATGTAATGGGTATCAACATTAAATGTACAGAGAAACGCAGACTAAGGATGCTCACAGTCAAAGGCCATATATACTTAACCAAAAAGTGCTTAACACAGTAGAACTAACAGTCATATGACTAGCTCATATCATTACAAACCAATCACCAGATCAAATCACAGTGAAGAAGACTTGAGTGACATTGATTTTTACTCAACTGTATGATATAAATGTACATGTATCTTTCTATTCAGGAGACTCACTTGGTTGTTGTGACCAGTGATCTCCCGGCCGTGAATACATCTTCATTTCTACAAAGAGCAACTTGGGAGTCGTGTCATGTATATGCTGTGCAGCTGAGAAACAGATTCTACGCTCAAAAGAAAACAAAAGAACATCAAAGTGTGATTGAGGTAGTAATAGAAGTACTAAATATTCTACGCTTAAAAGAAAACAAAGTGATTGAGGTAGTGATAGTAGCTTCATCGACGGGACGCCGTCACCTTACTTCAGGGAAGTATTGTATTGTATTGTATTTTTAACAACTGCAAGTTGTTTAAATTGTCCGTGGCGAAGAAGTCAGATTAAGTAGGTTGTATTCGTATTAAGAATTTCCACGACAATGTATAAAGACAATTTTCTGAATAGTTTTAGCATGCTGTTGAATATAGCAATATTAATCTAGGCCTATTTGGTTTTGACAGACTAGATCTGATACGCTGCTGCTGTTGATTATAGCTGCTGCTGCTGCTAAATATGGAAGTATGGACTTGCTACACTCTAAACAAAAATGGTGCTAAATAGCACTAAAAGTGGTTCATTGGCTTGTAATCATAGGGGAACCACTTTAAGTGCCAAATAGCACCTATCTTTAATATACACCTATACAGCACCTTTGTCAAATGATGCTACGTAGAACCATAAGAGGTGCCATATAGCACCTTGATTGTTTACAATTGCTTCGACAAAAATGGTGCTCAACAGTAATAATACTTTGGCTCGTAATAATAGGGGAACCTCTTTTGGTACTATATGGCACTTAAGAAGCTTTATAGCACATTTGTCAAATGGTGCTATATAGAACCTTTTTTTTTTTTTTTTGAGGTAGTAGGGCCCATTATCAGAGATGGTCCTCACTGCAGAACACGAAATCCAGGGGGAGGAGTTGGATCCAGATCCAACTCCTCCCACCTTACATATACCTAAACCTACCCATCTCCACCCCCTGGTCCCTAAACCCACCCCTAAACCTACCCATCTCCACCCCCTGATCCCTAAACCCACCCCTAAACCTACCAATCTCCACCCCTTAGATCTGGATTCAACTCCGCCCCCTGGACCTTGTGTACTGCAGTGAGGTGCTACTGCATTATCATGCCAGATACTACAGTTAATGAGTCAATATGCTTCTAAATGACACTTTTACTTAAAAGATTAATAATGAATCATTTTAATGTTGTTTTTCTAATCCTAGCACCAACTAAACTAAGAGACTAAGAGAGAGAGAGAACCTTTAAAGAACTGTAGGGGTTTAACGGGTTCTTTGTATGGCAGTCGTGCCATATAGCACCATAACCACCGCAAAGAACCCTGAAGAACCATTTATTTTAGAGTGTTACTGCTAATAGATACACAGACACGCTGTTGTGAGCGTGTAAGATATGCTGCTGCTGTATAAACAGAACATACATAAATATAGCATAGCATAGAACATAGTGGATCTAGGCAGGTGGAGCTGGGGGAGGTGGAGGATTTCAGAGCTGCAGGACTAGCTTACAGCAAACAATGAACTGACTATTTAAATGTTGAGCAAGCAATCTCATTGGCTGCAGAATAAGCAGAGGCAAATTGTCTTATTTGGTTTTGAATCACGTTTAGGTTTTCATGTCTTTGTTGTTATTGTCAGCCATATTCCTAGTTTTGTTATGTTCCTGGATATGTCATGTGATCATGTCATGTGCTTCCTTTGCTCGGTTTTATGTTGTTATTAGGCTTGTTCGACTTGAAGTGGCGCTGCACCGACCGATTGGCGATCGGTGTATGACATCAAAGTGAGATATTTACGAAATGTCACACATCTGACTATACTTCACAATTAGAAGCTGGTCTTATTAACCTTGTTGATACACAATGGACTTTTAAAGGGAAAATTTTAAATAGAACATTCATTTTCACTCTATGGACAAAAAACTAAAAAGAGAGGAACAAAACAGGTCTGGAACTAAATGAGGGTGAGTAAATGACAGAATGTTCATTTTGGGTGAACGGTCCCTTTAAAGTTCCCTGTTTTGTCTACAGTCATTCAGTGAAAAAAGACTGAATCCAGTGCCAGCTCTGAGCATGAGACTTGAGGAAGGTCAATGAGGAACTTCGAGGTGGAAAGGTGGATGTGATCCAAGGAGACTGCAGGAAAAAACAACTTGTCCCTTTTATAGAACACCTAACAAATATTCAGTCCAAAACACTTACTCACAAATTCATGGATGTGCACCACACGCAGAGAAACTCACACACTCCTCACATACACCTGCTGGCCACTGTCTCGTCTTTCTCAGCTTCAGACGGAAGCTTGCTGCAGTAAATCCAGCCTTTATTAGACAGCCAGGTGACCGAATACAAGAGCGCTCTGAACCTGCACCGAGCCATAAAGTCATTCTCATAATAATATCTTCATTGCCAGCAGTTTCAGTTAAGTTCTCATAGAAATAATATTTAGACTGCAATGCAAATTATGGAGGGAGCTCTATCCACCCTAATTTGGGGCTTGAACTCTCCTGAAAAAATGTAAAAAATGTATGTACACTACTGTTGAAAAGTTTTTACATTATACATTAAAAATACATTAAAACACATCTCGAAATTTAAGTCATCAATTGATCAACTTTAAAGTAATTCATAGATCGTATGCCACTCCTTACAAACGTTATAGAATGGGTTTATTATCAACTCCCAATTGTACTTTATGTCCGAGTTCTTCTGTTGGGACAGTTTTGCATATGTTTTGGGAATGTGCGAAAGTGAACACGTTATGGACTCATGTATGTGACATTATGGGTAAAATACTCTGGACTACCATAGTTCCAGATCCTTGTTTATGTTTGTTAAATGATGACACCATTTTGAATTTTAAAGTAACATATAGGAGAATGCTTTTTTGTGGCTTTACAGCAGCGAAAAAAACAATTCTAGAATATTGGTTTAATTCAGAGATAAATTTACTGAAACACTGGTTGTTGAATGTGCAATCAATGGCTAATTTAGAATACTCAACAGCCAGATTTAACCGGGCAAAGCCCCAAACTGTGTCGGACTGGGGATATTTGGTTGTTGAACTGAATATGCTCCTTAAAGGACTATAACATGTGTTTATTTGTTGTCTTTTTAATTTTATGGGCCCATCTTCTCTTTTGTCTTTTATGTTACTGGTATTAAGTGTGTACATATGTTTCCCTTGGTTTTGACTTGTTTCTTTTTTCTTTTTTTTTTCTTTTTTACTGTGGTGACGGTTAGTGTTTGAGTGCTGTTTTGTCTATGTT
Source organism: Rutilus rutilus (assembly GCF_951802725.1). Taxonomy (NCBI): domain Eukaryota; kingdom Metazoa; phylum Chordata; class Actinopteri; order Cypriniformes; family Leuciscidae; genus Rutilus; species Rutilus rutilus. Next base: position 14,762,617 of record NC_140228.1, read on the forward strand.
TATGTTAACTTTCAATAAAAAGTTAATCACAAAAAAAAAAAAAAAAAAAATACATTAAAACAGCAATATTGAGAAAAACATTCCTGTGATGTAATTTATTCAGCAGCCATTACTCCACTCTTCAGTGTCACATTAACCTTCAGAAAATATATTAATATGTAATATATTTTTTTATTATCAGTGTTGTTGTTTTTTTCAGGATTCTTTGATGAATAGAAAGTTCCCAATAATAGAATTCATTTGAACTTTTTCAACGTTAGGCTATACATGTATTTACAGTCACTTTTGATCAATTTAATTTGCCATTGCTTTATAAAAGTAGTAATGTCTTTAAAAACAAAAATCTTACTGACCCCAAACTTGTGAACGGTATAGTGTATATGTATGTATGTACAATTCTTGCCATTCCCTATACTTACTGCCTCCAGGAAGCAATGCATGTATAGTGGCATGTGTATGTTTGTATGGGTTTGAATATGTTTACGCATTTGTCAAGCTAAGGATACATTCCGTCCCCAAATCCTACACAGTGGTCTAGGCTCATGCTCTGTTTACAGCTCGTGTGTATACATGCATGTGGTGGAAATTACACAATGCCAGTCTTCGTTGTATAACTCTGCAGTTACAGTTAGACGCCATTCAGTGGCCCTGCCTGTTTCCTTATGACAAGCCATGGCTTTGTAACACCACTCTGGTTATGTATAATACTAAATTCCAGCATTTATCTAATCCAATCCCCAAATGTTATGAGTACAGGATACATTCTACATATTATGTAGAATAACTGTCTGTCATTCTCCCTGAAAAATCAATGACAAGCTTGAACAAACAATCTCTGACACAAATCATGTTCTTTCCGATCATAACTTAAGTATGACAGGCCTAGAAAATAGTCATGATGCATAAATATTCTCCTCCTCTGCAATAACGCATGACAAATAAAGAAATCAAACCCAATCCCATCCAGAGACAAACTAAATCTACACAGCATAATACAAGACTAGGGATGTACCAATATTACAATTATGGCCATTAAAGATAATCTGAGAATTATTTTCATAAATGACTAATATACTATTTTGTCTAAATAAATAAAAAATTTAAATAACACACTGAAAACTAAAAATCAATAATTTTAATGATTTTTCAATGCTAAACATTTAAGCACCACAACGTTGTAATGTACAATATGATAAAAACCTGATATTCATTTTAAGTTTACCTAAATATTTAACAGTGTTATTAAATTCTAGATGTAAGTGTTATTCACCTATCAAGTCTCAACATCTGCATTGCTTAAATGTGCAATAAAATACCTGTCTCTGTCTCCGAGTCAGGTGTCCCATTACAAGTGTTGAGTTAGCATTAGATGACGATAAAGATAATCTAGATGCAAAAAATAAGGTAAAAGTTATTGTTATAATAATAATTTTTAAATATTTTTTTTTATTTTTTTTGTTAATCATGTATACCTATTGAGCATGTACATTAAATATCCAAAATCTGCCCATATATATCCAATAATAATAATAATAATAATAATAATATTAATATATTTTTTACAATTATTAATCTTGTACACCTATAGGGTAAATGAGCATGCATATTAAATATAAAAAAACAAAATAAAAAAAACAATATGGAACCAATGTATCATGCATAAGACTATTCTATGGAAAATTTCCCTTTTTCTCTCGTTTTGAATTTAGTGCCTTTTTACTAATCCTGGAAACCTGAACAAAAATAACAAAGTTAACCAAAGCTCTATATTACAGGGTTCCAGAATGGACGTTTGCCGTCAATCACAGGTAACTTTCGCTGATATTCGTGCCTGCTGAAATGCAGACGCTCTCCACTCAAAACATAATTTTATGAATGGCTTCTTTGTTCACTGATGATCCACTGATTCTCTGTTTTGTGGTAATTGGGTCAGGCTTTAGTTCAGTCTGTGAAAGAAAACTTTCAGGGTCTGCACCAAGTCAACAGCACAGAATTTAAACGGGTTAGTTCATCCAAAAATGAAAATTCTGTCATTAATTACTCACCCTCATGTCATTCGAAACCTGTAAGACATTAGTTAATTTTTGGAACACAAATGAAGATATTTTTGATGAAATCTGAGAGAGTTCTGTCCCTCCATTGACAGCTACGCAACTACCATTTTCAAGCCCCAGAAAGAAAGTAAAGGCATCATTAAACTAATCAACGTGACTCTAATGGTTTAACCTCAATTTTATGAAGCGACTAAAGTGCTTTGTTTGCGCAAAAAAACACATAATTTACCACTTTATATACAAAAATAAAAGATGAACAAATGTCTGACGGGTTTGGAACGACATGAGGGTGAGTGATTAATGACAGAAATGTGATTTTTAGATTGAACTAACCCCGAGTCTGAGTAAGTATTTGGTATTTGGATGAAGAAAACGAATAAAGATATGTGTATTTGTTTAAACTCATTCATACTGCTAGTTTTACGGCAAACTGAGTTAGCCCTGATGGTAGATGATGAAGGTAGAAGTTACAAAATGCATCTTTATAACAATTAATAATAATTGATTAATAATACAGCATCATCATAATTAATCATAATAATAATGTTAATAAGAAGCATTTTGGAGCCAGATATTAATCATTATTATTATTAACACTTAATATAAATTATTTGTAAAAAAAAAAAAATTGTATTTATTATTAATAATCATTTTATATATTAATCCTGCACAATTATCTGTATATGTATCATTAAGTGACATTCTCCCATAGTCATTCATTTGCTCTTTTTCCAGACAGATGATGAACAGTCCAGCCTCCTCCTTCATAAACCCACACCAGGGCGTCTGAGGAAATGGCCTGTGCTTTTCTTCCTGTGGAGGAAAAACTCAATTTACCAGGGCCTATTTCTGCACAACATCAACAAAGCCTGCATGCCATGAGAGGCTTTTGCTTTGTGACAGTGTGAGACCTTATACCAAATTTGGAGAAAGACAACACAAGCAACAAAACAGGCTTTTCATGGAGGATCCAAAGAAGAGTATAAAACAAACCTGTGTTTTATGGTGGCTAATAACACTATCAGGATCCAGCCGAGCCTCCGCAGACCCCAATGGGAAACATCCACAGGAAACACTATAAATACGTGCCCTGGGAGCTAACATGCTGGTTTGGGACAGACATGCTAAAACCACATGTGTGCATGGCCTTGTCTTTGTTATTATTAACAAAGACAAGGCCATTTTTCAATATATGTTTATTCACAAACGCCCACTTGTCTAGGTGCATGTAAACCACTTTTATCATGCGTCTTAAACCTCGGACAGACAGACACCACAAAGCACTACACCCTGCAGAGCAGACTAGCATTGGTTGTTGGAGACCACCTGAGAAACTTGCTTATAGGGCTGGGTGTGGATACAGATTGACTGATTCGCTATATGTCAAAAACAAAATGTCCATTTTGCCGAAAGAAATTCATATCAAATTAAATTCCCTGCAAATTATACAGCATTAACGGAGGGCAGTGATTATACAGATTATACATCAGATTATACCTTTTGGAAACTGGTTTATAAGAGTCTTGTTCATAAATCGGATTAAACTGGTCTCGTTGGCTGTATGTTTTGGCTGAGAGTTCAAAACTGCGGTTCAAAAGTTTATTAGCATAAATATGAGTGCGACTTTCAGCTGTTGGTGGCGCTAGATGGTTTGACTTTGAGAGACTCCAAATTTGCTGTGGTTAATGTTCAGACTCTCTTCTATGTGCCAAATTTGTATCTGTGTGACAAAAAAAAAAAAAAGAGGAGTACTACACTGGTCACGATGTATGTTTTTGATTCAGTAAAAAGAACCACTTCATTAGAGTCATTCGTTAGTGAATCGGATTACACTGGCCAGGCTGTATGTTTTTGATCAACTAAAAAGAACGGTTCAAAAGAGTCATTTGTTTGTGAATTGGACTACACTGGTCACACTGTATGATTTTAGTGACTTTTAAATGAAGAATGGTATTATTCTGAAAATCTCATTTGTACCAAACCCAATAGATTGCACGTCTCTCAGCCAAGCTTCTTAACTACCATAACCAGCTAAACATCTTAGTCAATCCTAGACCCACTTGACTAGCTTCTCCAGCCAGTTTTGCAGATGAACAGTAAGGCTATACTGGTCCTCCAGCCAAAGAGGCACAAAACCAGACTGGAATTGTTCTTTTTTTCTTATGTTTGAGAAGAAATGGAAGCTTTAGCGTAAGTTCTGCCGGGAAGACTCAATTGTTGCGTCACTTATTACCTTCTCATCTATCCAATCATGTTCTAATACTAGAAGTATAAAGGACCTGTACTTACACTTGTCTGAGTTCGCAGATGCTGAACGCTTCCACTCACCACCATCCACCCCACCACCACCAAGATGGTTTTTCCCTCCATCTTCTCTATCACCGCAGGATGGTCCCTTCCCCTTCAACCTCCCCACCACCACCAGGATGGTCCCTTCCAATACCTCACGGGGGGTCGGCTGCGCCCCTGCCTTCATCTTCAGGCAGGAAATGCTGAATCCGTACCCTCGGATTGCGAGTTACGGACGGGGCCTACGCCAAATACTTTATTGCATATATTGCTTGCTGGATCACTAATAAATGCTTGCTTGTTACAATATCTATTTTCCCGAGTCTTTCTGGTAGAACTGCCATGTGACACCAATAATTTTAATCCCCTCATGGAAACGATATGAGGAGCGATGGCTTGAGGGCCATGATTGTGTTGTATCAGCTCCCATGACAAATTGTCCAACTATCTCAATGACAAACAGAAATGCAGTGTAAATAGCATTTCAAAATGCTTCTACACATCTCCTATTATTATATTCATAATAGCTAATTCAATGTTACTGCATGTGCATTTCAAAGCTTATTGTTGTGTATCAAGGGGCCAAAATCCCATTACAGATTGGCGTCTGAAAGCCCATGGTGACAAGCAGAATTTTAAACTGCACGTATCAAGCTCAGTCAGCATGCGTGGCACACACGACTGTGCTATTGATTTGAATTCTGTCTAGGGTTGTCCAATAAAGCCAATTTTTACTGGATCTGATGCTATTGGGGATCTTAGAACCTTAGAATTAGTCGCAATTGGACGCTGTCAGCGGAGGGAAAGAGAGAAAACAACTTTGTCTTTCCTTTTGGAAATCCCTAAAGACAGCTTGAATGTCAATGAAAAGGGCCGGCCAAAAGTGCCCCCTCCAAGTGTTCTGGGATCAATGCCATCTTTGTGTATGAATGAACAGTGGCCCTCACTAACCCCTTCAGCATGCCAGTCACTCCGCTGGAGGCCGGGACTAGTTAGCGGAGTACAAGAGACAGGGAAGATGGAACCAGCGGTCTGTCGCCGATCACAGTGGAGCCACAAAGGACAACCCTGCAAAGGTTTGAGGTGAATCAGACTTTGGAAGGCATCATGGAATCTGTCAATGAATAAGAATTGCGGCTTAGCTTTAAAAGCTGCACTTGCGGTTTCCAGTTCCAGCCTTTAACTGAACTGTATGATGAAACAGTGCTCACTCAATTTGTCACCTGGGTTGGATGTTTGATTATGTGCGGATTGAATAACAAATCAGAGATAAAGAAGCACTGCAGCCAGGATTGGCAAAGAATTGACCATTTCCTCAAGCTGTTTCAAGCATTAGGTCTCTTAAAGGGATACTCCACTTTTTTCGGAAATAAGCTCATTTTACATCTCCCCCAGAGTTAACCAGTTGAGTTTTACCGTTTTAGAATCCATTCAGCCGAACTCCGGGTCTGACGGTACCACTTTTAGCATAGCTTAGCACAGATCATTGATTCTGATGAGTCCAGTAGCATTTCTTTCAAAATGACAGGCGTAATGATATGACGCAGCACCTGAAAATAGTCCCCAGCTCGGTAACTTCTTCCAACGTGACCGGGACTAAGTTTGTCTAACCTATTAGACCTATTTTCAGGCGCTGCGTCATATCATTACGCCTGCTGCACTCATGGTACAGCCGCACAGTTCCTTGATTATTACGCCGGAATGAGAGTAGTTCCTAGTCATATAGGCTTAGAAAATCGCAACTTTTCATTTTCCGTCGATCTTAGTACACGGTTTAACTACAGAAGAGTCAAGTTTTAAATAGGAAAAATATTGAAACTCTTTGGTCATTTTGAAAGAAATGCTACTGGACTCATCAGAATCAATGATCTGTGCTAAGCTATGCTAAAAGTGGTACCGTCAGACCCGGAGTTCGGCTGAATGGATTCTAAAACGGTAAAACTCAACTGTTTAACTCTGGGGGAGATGTAAAATGAGCATATTTCCGAAAAAAGTGGAGTATCCCTTTAATACTGTAAGTCGTGATCTTTTACATGCCTCTTTACAGACCCCAGCAACATGTGCTCAAGAAGCAAACACATTAACATGTTTCTTTCAATATATAATCTCAGTACTGATTCAATGAATTTTGTCTGTTTTTTTATATGCATGTATTTTGATGCTATATACACTACCATGCAAAAGTTTAGGGTCAATACTTCTGGCATTTGGAACATTTTTCTCAACGATGGATTGCGAACTTGTAGCACAATTTGCATTATGCTAAAACTACAGCTGTTACACCTGATGTCTACATCCACACACATGCTGAAGGAAATGGAACAGATACTGACTAACTGCTATGTCATGGCAGACTTGAAATTTAAGGGGTGCTTGATTATGATTTCACTTTTCTAACTTTAGTGTGTAATGTTGCTGTTTAAGCATAAACAACATCTGCAAAGTTACAATGCTCAAAGTTCAAAGCAAAAGGAGATATTTTCTTTTAAAGAAATTGCTTTTTAAGGACTACAACAAACGGCTGGTAGGAACTACATGACATTCCTCCCGGGTTAGTGACATCACCAACCCTAAAATGTACATAAACCCCGCCCCCGGAAGACGATTTATAGATTAATCAAGACAGAATATGCTAATCAATGACTAGAAGATAACTACACATAAGCTACATAAATTCATCAACTAACCATTCAGAAATGTTGTCTACATGTTGTCACTTCTTCTTGAGTCTCTCCATCTTTCTGACTCTGGTTTGAACATAAAAGGCTAAAAGTTTTAGAAATTTTCAGTGCATGTCTGTGTGAGGTAATCAAAGCTGCTAAGGACAAAAGCTCTTGAAGCTCCGTCCTCTGTGCCGGGAGCGGCAGCTCATTTGCATTTAAAGGGACACAGACAAAAACTGTGCGTTTTTGCTCATCCTCGAAAAGTGACACATTTAACATGTTATATACAAATATCTGTGGGGTATTTTGAGCTAAAACTTCACATACTCATTTATGTGTACATAACTCATTTATTTTACATCTTGTGAAAAGGGCATTATACCATCCCTTTAAGGTCTCTGACTAATAAAATGATGAAGTTACTAGTGCTGACTCAGAAAACGAGAATGCAAACACCATGTGCGTCACAGAAACATGGCTCCGATTTAATGTGGTTTCACCGGACATATTTCAAGCAGACAGAATCATGAGCATGAGCAACAAGAAAGTAGGTGGGGACTTGGCTATTTTGTTAATAACAAATTGTGCACCTCAAAACATATTATTGTAAATCCAGACTGGTAACCTGAACGAAAAGCTGTTGAGTCTTGTTAAAATAGAATACTATTTTTTTTACAGATAATATTTTATTTAACAGATCATTTACACCTTGTTTGTTCTAAAAATTTCAAAAGTTTAGGACAGTCACGCAGCACACCAATAATGTCAGGACAACCAGCAGTAGGAACGAGCAACCAACAGTACATCAACCTGGCGACCTCCAGCGATAAAATTACTGTCAGCATGAACGGGGCTTTACTTATGTACATCTGTTATATGATAATGTTGCATTGCCACTTCATATCTCATACAAACTTGTCATTCAGCTGTTAACACCTGGGGTCTTTTGCACGAGCTGGACATATAACCCTGTTGTAAGACTAGGCTGGACGTAAAATGCATTTTAAGTCCTGCGAAGAATTAATACCTGTTGCACCATCTAGGCATTGCGCACGTCTGAGACTAAAGGTCCTTGCACACTGAGTCGGAAATTTTCGTATGTGTTTTTTCGTATTCGTCATCTTAAAAATTCGTCACACACAGAAACCTTGCACACAGTCCCGGCACAGTCACTAGTGCCCACCCTGGATGAGTCTGTCTCTCTTCACCAACTCCACATCAAGTCCCACCAGTCCTTGCTTGTTTGCACAATATATATATAAAAAAAATTTACCAATAGGCTACTGTTCCTGAATAAAAATTTAAATGTGTTTGGTCTGATTTTAATTTAATTTTTTTAATTGTAGACGGATTTGATTGGTTTGTCGATAGTGAGCGCGGAAATGCATGTGATAAGCGGTCTTAAAAAGCGAGTCTTTGAGTCATTCATTCAAACGATTCGTTCAAACGGCTGATTTATCAAAAATCAGGCAGTTGTTTAAGAATGGGTCATTGAATCTTTGACTCAACCGATTCATTCAATACGCTGAATCATTCAGTGATGAAAACACGATTGTGAGTGTTGCTGTTAGATAAGCTATGGTTCTGCTGTGATCTTTGTTTGGATTGGAACTATTTTCGCTGCTAAAATAGAACAAAACCAGTCAATATTTCGTCTAAAATATAAGTGACTTCATATTAATTACTTGTTTATTGAACTGTCATAAAATCAGTGTCACATTTTCAATCGCGAAGGTATTTAGGTCATGTGATGTTGCTCAATTGTATCATATTCTAAATATGGAAAGTCCACATTTAGAATTTTTACGGCAGTATGTTAACTGAGTTTCTTTTTTGTGAGCTGTGCCCAAATATGTTTAAAAAAAAAATTATGATGGACGAAAGTTTCGGAGGCAGTGTGTAAACTTGATTGACACAACGTGAGATCGTATTTATATACATGAATTTCGGACTCAATGTGCAAGAACCTTTGACGTCAGTACATTATACATTATACATTATATAATACCTTGCTCTGTCGATTATTATCATTGTATCATAATAATGTTATTATGCAATGAGGTTGATCTCATTTGTGCCCCCCTGAAAATGTTTAATGCCCGTCCGTGAATTTGTGTCTGGCGCCGGGGCTGCTTGCACACTGAGTATGATGCGTATTATTGAATCAGTTGCAAACAAAACTGCAAAACAATACAAAATGAAGTCTTCAAGCAGTGAGGATGATTTTGTTGTCCTCTCACTTCTTAAAAAGAGAAAACTATTGGGTCCATCTAATCCTGAGATTGCGTAGAGAGGAAGGAGAGTTCCACCTCCTTATCAAGGAGCTGCGGGATTATCCAGAGCGATTCAAAGTTTACTTCAGGATGTCAGTGGCTCAGTATGATGCTTAGCCAGAGATACTGGAACTACATATTAAAAAGTAGACCACCAATTTCCATGAACCAATTGATCCTGAACAGTCTTGTATTTTGGTGTTCGCTTGTACGGTGGCTCTGAATTGTCAAAACATCTCTCAAAATGCTTGCTACGAATGCGAAAAACGTAAAAAAATTTAACCAGATCCGAATTTTTTTTAATGACGGACAAAAGTTTTCGAAGGCAGCGTGTAAAGGTCCTTGCACACTGAGTCCAACATTTTTGCACGTTAAAAAATAAATACGAACTCATGTTGTGTCAATCACGTTTACACACTGCATCCGAAACTTTCATCCATCATAATTTTTTTTAGATCAAGTTCAATTGGAAGGCTGGACGTAGCTAAGCCCTGTGTGGAGTTTACATCTAAAAAATTTACGTCCATCTACTGCAACCAGCCCCAGAAGTGTGAGGAAGCACACGATGAGAAGGCTTTGTGGGACCATTACAAGGAAGCACTTTGATATGCTATACAGGATACTGTGGAACTCAGTCACTGCACTACACACTATTTCAACTGTTTCCACACCAACAAAACAAAATAACAAAGGGTATCAAGGACAGATTTGATTTATAATTGTCGGTCGGTTCCTTCATCATTTCCGCCAGCTCACTGTTTCTAAGCCCTTCACGTTCCTCAACTTCCATGTGCACTTTACACTGGATTTTCACCTACATTTCTCCTTTGGGATTCAAACATTTTAAGAAATTCCAAGAAATGAGAAGGCTGAGAAGGATTTCAGAAGGAATCCCAAATAACATGCCACTACAATCATGTAAATAATATATTATGATATTATACAACTATGCCTTGAGATCAACATTTAAAAAAATGTCTTGAGTGTACAGAACTCAGAAAACCGAATCAATAAGAAAAAGATAAATAAAACAACAAAGTGAAAATTTAAAATAGCACACTTTAGTCAACATGAAATAGTATTTGCAACCCAGTTTACTCTTCTGTAATGAAAAAAATAATAATGGGAAAAAAATGTTAGCATAAAAACCTCTAAATTGATTCACTATACCTCACCATGTATATAAATCTGACAAAACATAAAATAAACATTTTACTCTGAAAGAGTAAGAATATTTTAATTAAGTAAAAATTTATTAACAAAATGTATAAGAAAAGTCTATAAATATGGGGCCCAATGTGAGTTACTAAGAATACATTTTCTGTATTGCTAAAAAAAATCTGTATTTTTTCACTTTTTTCTTACAGTGTATATTCAACAAGAGATGTATGTTTACAGTAAAATGTAAAAAAAGAAAAATATATATATATATTTTTTTATAATTAGTAAAAAATATAATTTTCTAACTTACGCATTCCCAGAAGTTCTTGTGAATGCATTAGATTAGAAAAAAAAAAAAAAGATTAATAGTTTAACAGTTTAAAGGTGAACTAAGTAACTTTTTTACCTTAACTGAACAGCTTCGGAGTCATTGGAATGGTTACATTACTTATTTCGGGTTGAATGGTGGTCGTTTCGCACCCCCCTGGTGCCCGTGAGCGGAAAAGCCGCACTTGCAACTTTGAGCCGGCAGGCCGCCGGCCGCCGCGTCAGGAAGTATCGCGTTATATCAGGTCTCGCGATGTAAACAATTGCTTTACGGCCAAAAGAAATCTGCTAAAATGCTGTCATCATTGCGCTCCCTCACGCTGTTCGAACCCGAATGAAGAAGACGTTTTAAAGAATGTCCCATCTGCTTTGATGTCGTTGATCTGCTAGCCTCTGGTGTCTGAGAATCACCAACGAGTTTTTACAACAGTGTTGTCAAATATCTATTCCGAAGCTGTGGGGGGAGCTCTAGAGAGAAACCTGCGAGCAAAAAGCGAGAATACAGCAAAGAAATCCCAAAGCTACTGAGCCCCGCTTTAATACCTTATTTTAGTTTTTTTTACAGTCAATTTCTGGGTTCACAATAGAGTTCAGTACTCATCATATGGTGGAGCAACTGCAACTTTATGTGTTGCTATTTCATATGACCATACATGCCCCATATAGATGCTGACACTTGCCCACGTACACTCATTTGAAATGCCACCTGGCCATGCAAAGATGCTTCATTCACCATCTCCCATCAGCCCACATTAAAAACTCATAGAAGACAACGATGACCCGTGAAATAAAAAAATAAATAAAAAAAACATCTGACCATTGGTTTCTTATTCAGATGCTGTCTTCCAGAGACTGATCTGAGACAGATGCCCTGGCATAGACTCTAGTCGTGTGGAGCGGCCCGTGTGCCTCCACAGCCAGCTCTATGTGCAGGGGAAGCAGAGCACAATGTAAAAGTAGGGGAGGGGCAGGAAGGAAGGAAATCCTGCTCACACTGACACAAAAGCTAAAGGAACTCAACGGCCAGAGCCCCTCGTAGTCCCCTGTGCACTCACAAACATGACACACAAGACTGCACACCAACGCAATGGGACACAGATGGATGCAAGTGTAAAACAATTTCAAAAACACACAAGAGGGTAATTACGGGACATGCCTGAACATCACTATATATACTATTTTTGTATTGTGCTGGTCCCAGGAGAACCAAATCAATTGCTCCCCAGAAGCATAAAATTGTTGGATGAGTTGAATTGAGAGGAAATTCCGGAGGGCCATAACTAAATCACTTCAGTCTTTTTAAACAGTGTGGGATTTAGCCGCAGCCGAATGATGGAGGGCTTTCACAGGTGATTAGACGCTTCCAGCTCAATCACGGAAACAAACAACCTAAAGACCCCAACAGCAGGAAGGGCGCAATTCCTCCCCACCAGCGACAACTTCCTTGTTCTTAAGCACCATCATGTAAATTCAGACTGAACGCCGATATTCACCTCTAAATTCCCCCAGGGGCACAAAAAGCCTCTGTTCTCTTCCATGAATCGGACTGTCACAGGAATAGAAAAATGGCTGACACATTTTGCGCTCATGCTGTGCATTTGGAATGAGGCGAGCTGCCCCGAGCCTCAGGGAGCTAGTTAAGCACACTGCTTAAAAAGAGCTCAGGATAAGATAAAGGAAAACCTCTGCTGGTTATAACGTCTGTCTGCGGCGCATGAGAACTCCTCAGACCATACAGTGGAAAAAGAAAGCCGAACTCATTAGTAAGATTGGAATCTTAATGATCCTCCATGTAGCAAGGGGAAAATGCAACTCCCTGTAAACAGAGTATTGGGACATAATGGATGGAACATATGCAGGAGGTAAAGGCTGTAAAAAAAATGGCAAGTGACAGGGACAAAAAGCGTGTTAAAGTGAGAAAGTGATACTCCAAAAAGGAGTTTTGCAAACATTTACCACGTTTTTCTATTAGTGTCTCAAATACTTAAATGAGGATTAATTCTTTTATGCTCTTTATCGCTTTTCTTTTATCTACCTTAACTCTTTCCCGGCAGCGTAAAAAAAAAATATATATATTATTAAATTGCCAGCTAAAAAAAATATTCTGGAGGCCATGAAAAGTTTGTGAAAATTATCAAAAATGCTGGTAATAATTACATTAGGCAGTTTTGATTTATATGATGTTTAATGTTGATGATCGCATTATTCTACATATGCATCTGCTTATGCTTACATATGCTATCGCTTGATTCTGTTTCAGCGTTGTCTCATAAATGACGGAAATTTCTGTCAGTGGCGGGGAAAGGGTCAATATCATACACTACATACAGTTGGAAAGACAATCGGAATCATTCATTTATCATTAATTTGTTTAATTTATCAGTGACTGTTGACCACACTCACTGAGCATACCTTTTCACTTTCAAAAACAAAGTTGAGAGTAACATTTTTTGAGACTCAAAGGTGTCAAGCAAAGTCTTAAGAGCAAATGTTTGAGACTCAAAACATGCCAAACACAGATTCAAACAATAAAAAGTGTCTAAAATAAACTAAATATTGAGAGCAAAACACCTTGAGACAGAGTTTTCCACAGTGAGAAATGGGGGAAGAGGGCATGATGATCAAGCCCAGAAGTCTCCAGAGCAACAGATGGATAAACCAGGATACCAAAAGGAAGAGGTTGAGAATGGAGAACTGTGACCCCATGGGACAGGGTTGCAAGGTTCACTGCCTGGCTGGGAAAAGATATGAAACCCTCCCTTTAGTATTAGTGCTGGTCATGTGACAGCAACAAATCAACAAGCCTCAAACTGAATATAAATAAACAGAACAAGGGAAAACAGAGCAATTTAAGCATATACCTATATGTCTTAGGCTAAAATAAAAAGATACATATTAATTGTTTTAAGAATGTGATGCAATGTTTGCCTCAAGCATAACTCACCGCCACAATGTGGGTGGTTGCCAAGGTATTGTGTTACAAATGTTTTAGCATGCTATGTGGTAAAATTTTATATTTTTGAAAAGAGTACAGTTTATGTAAGTGGTCTGAACAACAAGACCCATTTACACTTGGCAGAGTCAAATTTGGTGCATCTTAAACCACATTCTGAGTGACTGGAGACCTCAAAAGTGTAATTTATACTTAGCCTTGTCCTGATCTGTAAAACTAAAAGTCTATGGAGTGACCAAGCGTAAATACCCCATTAGGCATTTGTTTAATTATTTAAGCCAGCACAGCACTAGGTTTAATATGTGTTTGTGGGTAAGCTGCACTTCAATTTTCATTCTAATCAGTCAAACAGTAGAAATCCTTACTGTCAAGTCATTTCGAAAACTGTACCACATCAGCTTCAAACTAATTTCTAAACAGACTAAAAAAAATGTCCACAGGGACTTTAAAAACTTGTGTTTACCCCAAAAGCAAAATAAAAGTAGTTGCAGTTTGTGGTGCAAAAATTCCTTTTGAAGTTTTATTATTAAGCCTTAAAAAAAGTATATTGGGTGGTCAATTCCTCTAAACCCACAGGGTATTGCGAAAGAAAAATGCTGCAGAGGGACCACTTAATCCAGAGCTTAGACTCCAGAGAACACATTATGCAGATACATGTCTCTGTTTTTCTACTAAAGTAGGACATGAAAGCTTTCCCCCTATTCACTCCTGTTAGATTCGCTCTACAAGTACTCATGCATGCTCGTGCTGGTCAGTTGTACTTCTTATATTTGCTTGTTCTCATTTCAATTCCTATATCATAAGCTCAAATGGCATATACAGTTAAAGAGGTCAAGCTCTATTTCCCTCAGTGAGGGACTTCTTATAGAGGATCATCATTCTTAGCCTCCAGTTAACAAATATAAACATGATTATCTGAAACCGCCCACTATCAGATCTATATCGAGCTGTTACATAAGCCATATTAGGGATATCTCTGAAGATATCTTTTAAGAGACTTCCTCTGTCTCATGTGAATTGCCAGATACTGTTCTTGGCTAATCTGATAGCCAGAAACAATTGTGTTGCATGCCAAGTAACTGTCAGTTGATGCAGCTGGTATTTTACACTAAATATCAACTCAACAACAGCTTTTAAGAACAATTTGAATCATTTAGCAGGTGTAATAATGTATAGTCTGCCTCGACCCAGATTCCACTCCAAAATATATTTTAGAATGAGCTCATCCCCAAAATGGCTTAATTATCATAGAGATGAAAGAGATGAAAGGTAGTCAATTGTAGAATGGGTCTGGGTGTGGGACACAGAGAACTTTCTCAGACAATGGGGTGTCACAACTTCATTAACATACAGACCACAGCTGTTAAAACAAAAGCAACTTAATTTACATTAAGAACAGAATAAAAGATTTAAGATTTGGATGTTCTGGGTTCATTCTGACGCCGGTGAACCCAAGGTGCGTTGTGTACCTTTGCCACTGCTAAGCTGTAATAAACTTCATTTTTGAGATCTTCGACGTCCACATCATTTGTTCTTACATTTGCGAGCCACTCATCGAGGAATTTCCAACAAAAAGTGAGGGAAGGTAAGAGAAAAGCTGTTTTCTTTCATTTATGCAGGTTTTTGTCAGGAAACCCCCTCGTTTTAAAAAATCTAGAAAGGAACATTTTAAGGACAGAAGAGAATTTGGTTTATTCATTATTAGCAGGAGGAGTTGTTAAGCCTATTTTGTACAATTTTGTTTAAGATTCTAACGGAACTGAATCAGCTATATTAGATTGGTTGTTTCTAAAGTAACTGAAACAAATGTGAATGTTTCTAACGTACTTGAAACTGATTGTGAAAGTTGTTATAGTTCTGAGGAAATTCTAAAGTGACTGAATAGACCCGACGCAGTGTGGTCACAGAATTATTTCAAAACTATTGTGTGTTATAGGAGGAGTTGTTAAGCCTATTCCGTACCATTTTGTTTAAGATTCTAACGGAACTGAATCAGCCTGAAGCAGTGTGGCGGCAGAGTTGTATTGGAATTGTTGTTTCTAAAGTAACTGAAACAAAGTGCTTACGTGTAAAGTTTCTAAAGTAACTGAAACTTGGTGTTGGTCTCTTATAATTCTGTTAAGATTCTAAAGTAATTGGATCAATCCGAAGTAGTGTGGTGGCAGAGTTATATTAGATTGGTTGTTTCTAAAGTAACAGACACAAATGTGTATTTGAAACTGATTGTGAAAGTTGTTATAGTTCTGAGGAAATTCTAAAGTAACTGAATAGACCCGACGCAGTGTGGTCACAGAATTATTTCACAACTATTGTGTGTTATAGTGTAGGCTAGTGAGTCCGAAGCGCCGTGACTCTGTGAAGTTTAAAACAATAACCCGAAGCAGTGTGGTTTTGCCCGACGTACTGTGGCAGTGTTTTAAATTTGATAAATATTGTTTAAGCCCGAAGTACTGTGGCTAAGTAAGTTATTTTGAGAAAATAACATAAATATACATCGGTTTTGTCCGATGTACTGTGACAGTGTAAAAAAAAAAAAAAAAACCATACATTTCTTACTGTTCTGCGTAGTGAAATTTTCGGTCGAAAGGACTGTGGCCGTGGTTAGGTTTAGAAGCCTCAGTAGTGTGGCTATTTTGTTCATTTGCGTCCGAAGTAGGCTACTGGAGCTGTGAATAATTAGACTAATGGATATCTTAAGGCAACTAGAAAATGTGTAGTCATTTAAATCAGACGTTGCGAATAACTATTGGATCACAAGAAACTTTTAAAGCCCGATAAGACTTTTGAAAATGGAAGAAATTATTGTGAAATACATCGCTAAACATGGTTCTCAGTAAATGTTTGATGGAATAGAGAATATTGTTGATTAACCATATAAGTGGGCTATCTCTAAGTTTGAAAATTATCCCAAAATGCCTAGCAAACAAAAAAGGAAAAAACGCTAATGTGCCTCAAGCTGTTTGTGCTTTGTATAGTAATTAGGAGGAGAGTAGATGAGTTAGAGGCTGAAAATGAGCATCTCAGTTTTTGGGTAATTAATATAATAATAATAATAATAATAATAACTACCAGGCTAGTGAAATGATACGGAAAGAAGAAAAGATCAGGAAGTTGATTGTTTTGCTTGTGGAAAGATGGGACACAAGGCAAGACAGTGTCACTTTTCACACAAAAGAAAGATGGGCTATATCGTGATTTGCTTTAGAAAATAAATTATTTAGAAACCCAGTTGGCACTGTTGAAAGGAAATAAAAAAGAAGCCATTTACACCTTGTCAAACATATCACTGCACCAGCAACATATAGCTCAGTCAAAAGCAAATGCTGATGCAAATTAGATTGGTTTTATGATAGTAACACATTTTAGAAAAAGGGTTCCTATCAAAAGGGGGGTGATTCTTTATGAAAGATGTTTTCTTAGCATTGCTATGTAGTTGTAATTTATAATAAATGTTATAATGACATTCATTTTCAAATTAATTTTTAAGACATTACTGATGTTTGATGTTCATTTGATTAAACCTGTGACTTTAATGTTTTGAATGTGAAAAGATTATTGTGGGGAAAAGGGGGGCAACCTCTTCTTTTTGATTATTGTTTCAGATATAAGCATCAAAATGTTTGTCTGAAACGTGTAACCTCCTGGAGAAAGATGATCTAGTCGTTTGAAGGACGAGAAGGAAGTAGAACCAGTGGAGCCAGGGGATTTTCTCAAGACCGGCAAGATCCAGAACTCCAGGCCTAAAAGACCTAGAAACCCTGAGACCCACCATGGGATGGATGGAACTGATGAAGAGGCACAGACTCGAACAACACCAGTGACTGCATCTTCTAGAAGGAATTATGGTCCAAGTGGAAAAGAATGGACAATGAGAAGTGAAACAAGAGGAGATTTCAGAAAAAAAAAACCATTTCAGAGACTACGGACAGCAGTCTTTCCACATAGAGGGAAAACAAGTGGATAAAGGATGTCCACACTGAGAAAATGGACACAATACACATGACAAAATGACACAACACACAGACACTCACATTATATTGTCTATTGATTGTTGATTGTTTGAGTTATCAAAACCAAACAATATGCTAACATCACTGATACACATTTTGAGAGCCCATAAGGCCTTGAAGAAAGACAAGATTTTTGCAAAACAAATGCATGATGGAGACTTAGATATGGCCTATTCTGGTTTAATTTGGAATGTAACCTTTAAAACGGCTGTATGTGTATGTATCTTTCTTATTATTTGCCAATGCATTATGTTAAGTGTTCTGTTTAAACGTCGAATTGCAGATAACTTAATGATCGCTTTAGGACACTCCTACTGGCTGTGATGGTTCTTGAATGTCTTCTCACCCACACCCAAGAAAATGTTTATATATCATATTGCCAAATTTTAGAAGAGTCTCTTTGATAATTCTGCCCAATTGAATGGGAGCTGTAACCAGTGTGCATGAGGTGTCGACCCAAAGACAGGTAAGATTCTCCGGTGGCCAGAGGAGGACAACCTAAGCCAGGGCTTCACTGCCACTGGGCACCTGCCCGATAGAGAAGGGAGGTGTAATCTGTGAGAAGGGAGTGGATGTGATGCTTCTTTTGGGCCAAGAGCATCAGAGAGGGGACTGTAAGAAATGGTAGTCAATTGTAGAATGGGTCTGGGTGTGGGACACAGAGAACTTTCTCAGACAATGGGGTGTCACAACTTCATTAACATACAGACCAGCTGTTGCAACAAGAGCAACTTAATTTACATTAAGAACAGGATAAAAGGTTTAAGATTTGGATGTTCTGGGTTCATTCTGATGCCGGTGAACCCAAGGTGCTTTGTGTACTGTACCTTGCCACAGCTATGCTGTAATAAACTTCATTTTTGAGATCTTTGACGTCCACATAATTTTTTCTTACACAGGCTAAGTTAATCCGAACTAGCCAACCCTCCCCTGGATTCAAACAAGGAAACTTGTCCGCCATTGTTTCCGAATTTCTTCTAACCTCTCCAGAATTCCTCCACCAGGAAATGTACTTTACAACAGAGGGCAAAGAGCCCAGGCTCTCACGTCACAGTCCCTCTCCTGGCAATACCTCCAGGCTGGTTCCACCGGGGAGCCACATTGTCTGGAAGCGACCCCCTTCATCTAATTCTCACAAACACAAAATGCCCTCTGTTTAGCATGGTACCGGTCCTCTGGGCCCTCCAGGCCATGAAACACCACCCCAGATATCCATTGTCCTCTACAGTGGACTGTTGTTATCGTATAACTTCACTTCTGCACAAGCTTCCTGTAGCCTCCCGAGCCTAAAACTCTTCCTTTTTTTTTGTCCAGACATTCAGGAATTCTTTTTAAGGCACATGCGGAAGGTGATCGGTTGAAAGTGATCAGTCACAGACCTGCAGCGGCACCCATGGAGGCTTTGATCCTTGAGAGCATGTGGGTGATATTTCCCAGTGACTTGGATTGATAAAGTTCCCTCCTTGACCTCCTAATCACACTCGGGGGTACCACGGCAAGCTTTCATCTTCAACTCACTTTTTTCCACTTCTGTTAGAATGAAGACATTATGTTTAGCGCTGGCAATAAAACAAACTGAAATGTTTGGCCGGAACTGCAACCCAATTGGGAATAATCAAAGTAAACTGGAACTTTTAAAGTGAGTTGTCTGAGGTTGCTCAAAACTTGTACAATTAACTGTCAATTATAACATGGCAAGGAGTCTCAGAACATATTCTCATAAACTCATTCCCAAATGGAAATAATTGACTGAAAATACTGGATACAATGAAAAAATAGTTGTCATTTGACTACATCCAAATGTGGTCCGAGTGATCCGTCATCTGACCTGGTTAATAAAATAGTTATAATTCATTATTCAGGAGTTCACACTTACAAATAATCAGATGGAATAAGAGGTATGCGTATTTGGCGTGCTGTCCGAGGGGAGGACTCCGAGCTCGGAATTTTGGCCCAAACCCAGAGTACTCCACCCGTATCTCTGGTTAGGATAGTAACCAGGCGAGTGTGAGGAGACGAGGTGGTGGTGGGATGCAGAAAACTGTCAATGAACATAGGTGAGTCGGCTCTGCATATATTTAAAGGCCTCATCTTTTGCAGATTGGTTAGGCAATTTGAACGTGTTCCTCCCGAACTTTGTTAATAAAACATAATTTCTGGAGGTCACCTAATACCAAATATGACATTCTCCACAGGCTAATGCTTCATTTAAATGGATAGAAACGGTCTGAATATAGTGTTTGCATTTTGTTTTAATCAAAATGAAATCATCGATGCCAACATAGGAACCACATTCACATGTGAGCATGTGAATGTGCATGAAAGGTGGGAAACGGGTCACTACAACACACACAGTGCCTTGAACTGTCACCTAACTCCATAGGTCTTCAGAAGAACCTCAAGATATGGATATCAACCACAACATGTACAGTATCATCTGGTTGTTCATTTAGACAAATCATTTCAGACTTCAGAAAACTCGAAGCGCATTTCATGCTCTCTTTGCTCTATTCAAATTTAGATCTATATTTAGCTTCAAACTTTATTGAATAAGTGATTAGTCATTAGAATTAGAAACATGTTTTGCTTATGTGCCTGAAAAATTATGCATTACACAAACAGAAAAATCCTTTCCTTTCCTTCCTGCCTCCGATTCCCCTGCTAGGCCGAAGAGCTCACAATATTCTATTCCTCCAGCAGAGGCAGAAATGATATTAGTTGGTACAGTCCCACAGTTTGCCTTCACTTTCAATCCTCCTGCTCTGCCTCAGTTCTTGGCTCAGACTCAAAAGCATTTACCTACCCTGCTCACTGAGCCTTAGCAAATCATGGACAGATGCATCACTCATAGAGACAGTATGGAGATTATAATGGAGATTATCTTATTTTTCATATGCAAGTTTCAGTGTTGATATCTGTTGTTTCTCCTACAGCAAAAACAGCAAATTGAGACTTTTGCTCAAGTCATCTACTTCTCAGATATTTATCCTGAGAAAAAGACCCAATGATCTCTCATGTGCAACCTTAAGAAAAAGTTCTCAACAATGTCTGAAACAAGCTGCAACAAAAGTCGCTGTCTATTTGCCTCCACTGCTGCTGCTTTTCCGACAACGTACACAACAAGCTGCTTCTTCTTCGGCTTTTGCCTTGATACTGTGGGTTGCACCATCAACATGCCTGTAGACACTGCCTACTAGCAGTCAGCATGTGTAATTGCACATTGACGTGGACAACGATGCAGAAGTATAAATGAAAACAGACGCGTAGCCTATGGCGTAGACTAGAGGCAACGCCGTAGGTCCGACACAGAAGTGTAAATCAGCCTTTACTATGGGAGAAAGTGCAACATGCAATGTCGCGGAATAAGTCCCGCCTTCTAAATAAGAGCCAATCACCGATTGGTAAAGTCATTGCATCACTGCAGCTGCCGTTAGGGGCAGATAACACAGAACGTATTTTTCCATTCCACTGCGCTACTTTTCCATTGTTTTTCAATGTTAACACGTGCTAGACAGACGTCTTTAACCGTTGCGCTCAAGGTCCTGGTCTTTTGCAGGGTCTCTAAGTTCAACTTTTTAAAAAAACTTCTTCTTTTTTTTGCACTTTTTTCCATTACAATGACCAGCGTCTCACATTTTTAACAGCAAAAACAAGTTCTGTGTGAAGGGGAGGAAACACTGAACTTTTCGTTCCAATGACTTCCATTCAAACACATTTGAATGCGTCAGACCGGATACACAAACTTATGCGAAAAGTTTTGCAATTCGCTGTGTTTCAAAGTTTAAGTTTGATGAACTCTAAGCTGCGAATTCGCATCAAGTGAAGACGTGTGACCAGTAGAAGATCGAATAATCTCTTGGCTGAATTAAACAAACTATATCTTTGCAGTAAAGTCGAGGACACTCTACTCCCACTAGGTTCTACACTCTACTCTACTAGGTTCTTTACTTCCACCTTTTTGTTTTTCAAATCTGTAACTGTCAAAGCCTCCTTATTAGCGATTTTCTGGAGCTCAGCTATACAACTACAGTCACTAAACAGACTGTCAACATACTCTCAACAGGTAAATGATTTCTTTCTTAAAATGTCTATAAATTATAACTTTAAAAATTGTAACAATCATTTCCTAACAATCATGTATTTTTCTCTTTTAGTTTAACAGAACATGTAGTGTGAGCAGCTCTGTTCAGTTATGGATTCTCATCTTCTCTTCTCCACAACGTAAGTAACAGAGATATGGAATTTATGATCCATATTGTTAGATTTCTTTTTTAATTATGACTTTATGCCTAAACATACCCAGTCACAAAAAACAACAAAAAACATTAAAGCTATACCATGACTTTATATCACTTTTTCTTTTTAACATGGTAAAGGGCTCATTCTGTCCATTTTTGCTAATTTTGGCCTTCATGAACATAGCCTAATTGTTTTTACATAATCAAATGGAAGAGACACAATGTAACTCTAAACTCAATTGTGTATTTCAGATGCTATCACGTATCCTCATCATCTGCAGAGAGAAACTGCCACTCAGAATACACACATAATGAAGGACTTAAAGACATCATAGGGGATTGTGAAGATATTTCACTGGAACTTGGTCTTCATTACATCTATATCGTGTTCAATGTCAATTGTTATTTATTAATGTATTCAGCAAACATCTGTTATTAGAGCACTGTCATTTTTGCTACAATCTGCCATGTCAATAAAAAATAAAAGTACATGAACAAGAACATGCTGTTTAAAAAAAAATGTAAAACCCAAATAGAGGCAACAAGATATAAGACCAGGCAGATAGAGGGCTAAAAAAAACCAATATTAAGAAATAATTTATAAAAAATAATATTAATAATATTAATAATATGAAGATAATATAATAGTAATGAAAATAAATATTGTTGAAAAGGTTATTTATAACACAATTAAGGTTCTATATAGAACTTTCAAAGCATGGTTCTTTGTGGAACCTTATAAAAAGGGTTCTATTTAGCACCAAAAAGGGTTCTGCTATTGTTAAATGCCAAAGAACCCTAATTTGGTACTGTTTAGAACCATTTTTCTTAAGAGTGTTTTTTATTTACATTTTGAGTGTGTTACTATTAGTTATATGTTGAATATAAAAAAGACGCTGCGGAGCGTGACATCATATCACAACGAAATTTTGCATGCTCAAAATCTGACTGAGTGTTTTTAAGTCCAGTCAAATGTTTAAAATTTATTCGAAACCTTGGCGAACAGTTTTGGAGAATTTGATGTTTCCCAATTCAAAGAGATAAGAGCTGCACTTGCAAATCCGAGAGGCATTTCAAAGATGGCCGCCGAGTGATATGACTTGTCTTAAAGACTTTGCCAAAACTCAGAGATGTCACGAAAACATTTCTCATATTCTTCCAAGACCAAATTATCCAAACTATGCTGTCCACAGTATATGCTTACTGTATGTCAACATTTGTGTCTATATTAATTTTAGGAGAAACATCTGAGGCGAAATTGATACATTAAAAAAGGCAACTGAGAGCTGGTCTCCTGAGCTACAGAATAAAACCTCTAAGCAACAAACTTTTTTTCTCTGTAATCCAAACATTAACTGCGGGTCAACAGGAACTGGAGAGAAGCTCTCCAATGCAGAAAAAAACAAAACAAGAAGCACACATTAAATTGAGACAAATTACTCTGGGCTTTTCTTCTTAATTAGAGCTTCAAACCAAATCGATCAGCGGGATTGACAGGCATGGCACGGTCTGGGTTTTGAAGTTCACCGCAAGACCTCTGTTGCTGCGCATTCACTCCAAGTCCAAGCACACTAAACAGACGCGTTCAGTTCAGCCCATCTGGACTGTAAACGAGCAACGCGACAACAAAACAAGAATTTTGAGAATTTTACAGGTGTCCTGGGTGTCTGACCACTCGTCCAAATGATGAACCCCTTTAAAGCACATTTTTGCAAATAAGCATACATTAGTTTAAACCGAGATTTAAATGTTTCAACAGCGATAAAAGTATTTTCATCTTTAAACAACGCCGCTAAAACTGATGGGTTTAACCATAGCAACAGGCCTACGCTGCTCGCACGCTTCGTTTCAATATAACACAAAAATGTTAGTTCTATGTTTAAAAAGTATTTTAAATATCGTCGTTTAGCCAACTGTTACTGTGTTAGAAGAGGCAAATGGTAATTTG
This sequence comes from Rutilus rutilus, assembly GCF_951802725.1. Taxonomy (NCBI): domain Eukaryota; kingdom Metazoa; phylum Chordata; class Actinopteri; order Cypriniformes; family Leuciscidae; genus Rutilus; species Rutilus rutilus. Next base: position 14,786,533 of record NC_140228.1, read on the forward strand.
CGTTGTGTGACACGATATTAACAGACTGTGGCGTGTCCTGAATCACCTAGTCGAGTCGACCACCTGAACATCGCTGCATAATTCGCAAATTGCTTCCATTGCAATTTGTTCCTCTGTAGGCTATACACTGCAAGCTTACATAACCTAGTTTAACATCACACCGTTCAGCACGAACTCACAATGTTCACGCGCAGTTCTGGACTCAACGATGATGCGCGCGCTTGCAGTAGGCTGTTTATTTGATTATAACGGGAGCGTTCAACTTTGTCGCGTGGCACGCCGCATAGATGGGATAGATCTAGGCTACATATACATAATAATAATATATTAGCTAATGAACAATTAACCAGGTCGCACTTACCGAGAGAAACTCCAGCGTCCCGACATAATCCCGTTCGGTCTTCAGAAGTTCGTTCAAAACACAAACTCTCAAACGAAGCTGTTTCTCTAAATCTTTCCCACTTTCGGCTCTGTGTTCGGCTTTGCTTTCCTCAGTCATTTCGATGGTATTCTTAAGAGTCTTCAGAGTTACAATAGAAGTTTAAACGAACTGACACCGGCTGGAGGAGGTTTGAAACATGATTTAAAAAAAAAAAAAAGGAGCGGACAAATTCAACAGAACAAATGAACGCAATTCAAAAACAATATACGAACCGGCTGCATTCAGAAGCAGCATCAAAGTTCAGCACTACTCTATAGTCTACACGCCTGAGAAAAGTGTAGAAATGGCTTTTGGACATCAATCAAAAACTTTGGTCCATGTGACTCCCAAGACCTTCATCCTAAATCCAGCCTCCCTCCAGCATGAAAAGGACAGGAAATAAATGGCTGGGAATTCGTGCCAGCACAGTGGGGAAATGTTGATGACATTGGGGGTAATTACAAATGCAAGACTTTCCCAGACTCCAATATAAGTTACATTACTTTGAAAATGAATGTCACTAAAGAGAAGAGTTATGATGTTATAAGAAAATGTTTAAAACGTTTCACAGAATGTTTTTTCCACTGTAATACTAAATAATTGTGAGACTTATTTTTTATGAATTGTTAATAATTGTCACATCTCTATCATAATATAATTCTTAATATTAGCAAATCATTTTTTAAATAAATCTTTTTAATATATAAAATATTCAGCATTTGCTTCTCTGTTGTTTTCAGTTGACTGTATTGTCTTTACTTGGAAAAAAGGATATTTTTTTACCTTAACATAAACCATAAAAGTGTCAAACATGGCACGCATCAATGAATCCGTCTTTCCTTAAAATAATTTAAAAGTGAGATTGAAGAGAGTTAGAAAGAAGACTTTATGAGCATCATCAGATATGTTCCCACAATTCTTCGCGGTCCATATTTGCAAAGATTCAAATTTACCATAAACCTATAAGAAACAATTAATCTCATGGTTTTCTTGTTATTTAACACATTCAGTAAGTTTTTAATGCCAGAAAACCCCTTCAAATCTATAAAAGCTGTAAGGATGCCCTGCATGATATTTGACTCTCAAGCATGTAGGTCTCTAAAATATGGCCTGTGCTCTTGTATTCTCATAAGCAGCCTGCTTACTTCACTCTACGGAGTGTTTGCCCTGTGCAGTGTCTGCCAAATTGAAATAGCTCAATAAAATTTGATCAGCCGAGCCAAATATTTAATACCGCACAGTTATTGACTCACTGAGCACAGTATCCTCTGGAGGAGCACTGGAGTGGTCATCAACTAGCCTGGGTTAAAATGTTATGATGTGAACTGATGCATGTTTAGTTTATGAAGACATGGGATCCAGCAGCATCATGAGCGAGTGAGAGGATGTAACACTTCTTTATGGCTATCAGACACTGCCATCTACTGTTAGAAAATCGCTTTTACCCCTTGGTCTCAATGGGAAAAACAAAACATTAATTTGTAAACAATAACAGAAATAATTGTAAATGTTATTATGATGCATAGCTGATTATTGTTACAATGTTACAATGTTCATTTTAGTAATACATATTCATATCCCAATTGCTGACATATTCAGATCCCAAAAATGCCCATGTAATTAATTCCATAATTAGTAGCAGAACAATCTTATCTTTCTAAAGGAGCATTTAGAGATCATGAATTAATCTTCATGATTAATGAAGATTCTCGTGAAGATTCAGATTAAAGAGTCTTTCGGCCACAGCAGGGACATTTACTGTATACAGTGGCTCAAATATGTATTTGGATACTTAAGGCAACCTGAATATTTTTTATGATTTAACAACTGATATACTGTTCAAAGTTAAGACAAAAAAGTATTTGGACACTTTATTTTTGTCAAATGTGGAACATGATCATAGTTAATGCGATGAACATTTAGAGCCATTATGCAAAATTGTTTTAAAAAAACATAATAATAAATAGCTAAATTTCTTTGCAGGTGCCACTTGATTTTTTTAATGAAATTATACACTTTTAAGGGGGGCTTACATTTCCAAATAGGAATATCTCTAATTATTCATTGTAAATACCATAATGCTAAACTCATACTGACCAGTAGATGGCAGCTTTGTCACTTCCTTGGGATAAAGAAAGGAAGGAGGGACTGAGAGAACATCAAATCCTTTTACAGAATTCACTGAATTGAACTGACAGCATTCAGCAAATGGTAAACATGGTAAGTTTATTTAATTTAATTAAATTTATTTTTATTTAGAGTTTGACAAGGCAGGATATTGAAGAACAAAACCCTGAAATGTATCAAACATAACATCTACTCAAGACAACCTTATGTACCTAATTTAAAAAAAAAAACAAAAAAAAAACAGGTGGAGTAAAACAGATAACCGGAAAAACCTGAAATACATCAGGTTTCATACAATAAAACCTGTAAGTTATTTATAAAACAATTTAAGAGCACGTGGAATAAAAGAAAGTTCATGTCTTTTTGATTTACTCCTGGGCACAACAAATTCCCTACGCTGCCGTAGTAGATAAGTATGTGATGGAGCCACAGACAGGTAACAGTGCAGTGGTGATGAACTGTCCTTCAGTAATTTAGTAAAAGTACGTATAGTGGCCTCGTTGCGCCTCTCACTCAGTGATGGGAGAGTAGAAGTTGGAACACCTATTTTCCGACAGCAACGTTTTTGGACCCTCTCTAACTCATCAGAGAGACCTTACTAATACTCCCAACTATTTGGAAATCTTCCATTGTTATTCCTATCCCAAAAATCAATAGATCTAGGGAATTACAAGATTTCAGACCTGTGGCGCTTACTTCTCTTGTAGTAAAAAACCTCGAGAAAATCCTAAAAGAAGAGGTTCTCATCTTGGTCGAGGGCAAACTTGATCCTCTTCAATTTGCCTATCAGAGGAATAAAGGTGTGGATGATGCTAAGCTTTTTATTTTGGACACACTTTATAAGCATCTGGAGAAACCCAAATCTCATGCCAGGCTTTTATTTGCTGACTTCTCATCAGCTTTTAACAAAATGCAGCCTCACATTTTGATTGAGAGGCTTGCTTCTTATTTTAATCTGCCCGACCAGCTTTTAGCTTTGTTCTTAAACTTTTTGACTGATAGGACACAGAGGGTTTTAGTAAATGGGGTTACTTCAAAAACCCAAGTCTCCAATACAGGTTCTCCACAAGGCTGCGTACTTTCCCCGCTACTGTTCATTTTATACACGGATAGTTGTAGGTCTCTTAAAGAGGACAGTTTTCTTGTTAAATTTTCTGATGATACTGCTCTGCTGTCACTCCTCCATGGCGCAGAGTCAGATCACGGACGTGCACTTCCTGATTTTGTAAAGTGGTGTGATGACAGCCTTCTCGATCTTAATGTTCTTAAAACTAAAGAACTCATTATCGATTTTAGAAAAAAAGGGACAAATACCTCAATATGCAGGATCCATGGTGAGGATGTGGAGATCGTAAATCATTATAAATATCTGGGTACGGTTTTTGATTCTAAACTGAAGTTTGAAAGGAACTCTGAATCAGTGGTCAAACGGGCCCAGCAGAGAGTACATTTATTGCGTAGGATAAATTCCTTCGGGGTTTCTAAATCTATACTGTGCACTGTGTATTTGTCTTATATTGAGAGCCTCCTTACTTTCTCTTTCATTTGTTGGTTTGGTAACATTTCAGTGAAGGACCGAAACTGTTTAAATAACATTGTGAAAGTCTGCTCCAAAATTATTGGAATCCAAATGTGTGACCTAAATTCTCTTTGGGAGAAACGTGTTCTTCAAAAAGTAAAAAGTCTGATGAACCAACATCATATTCTGGGAGATGAATTTGTTCTGATGCCATCAGGTCGGCGATACTTGCAGCCCCCTAGAAAGACAAACCGTTATGGAAGATCATTTATTCCTTCAGCAATTATGCTGTTAAACATTGAGCTGAGGAAATAATTATGGACTGATCTGTTCTTAGCACTATGCACTTTAGGAGCTACGGATATGTGCAATTCATTTTATATTTACTTCTTATTGTATATTTTTTATTTATTTATTCTTTCTATATGTTACCCTTATTATATACTACATGCTATGGCTGTGTGAATGGTTGTATGTCTTGACGGTGTACTGTAGAAACTGAATTGCCCTTAGGGGATTAATAAAGCTATCTGTATCTGTATCTGTATCTTAGGTAGTCCACCCCATACTGGGCTAGCGTACTCAAGAACTGGCCGTATAATTGTCAAATATACTTTCATTAGAACATTACAAGGGAGACCCGCGTTTTTAGCAACACAGAGATAGTGGATTCTAGGACACACCTTCAAAATCATGTACTTAATGTGGGCGTCCCACGAAAGATCAGAAGAAATTTGAACTCCAAGCAGTTTAAAGGAGGAAACTCTGCTAATTACATGTCCTGATATTACAGGAGAGGAAGAGCAGGGAATGTTTTAGTCTTTCCTGCCGCTTATGACCATGTCCACTGTCTTACCTCCATTCATTGCCAATGAAAATTCCTGTCCCCATTCCGACACTGAATCCAAGGCCTTCTGAGTTAACCCTGGTAAGGATCCCATTAAAAGTTCAGTGATTGTTAAATCATCTGCATATTTCACTGGAATTACTGAAGAAGGCAGACGAGAACCCAATCTGTTTATGGAGATGACAAAAAGCAGAGGGGATAGAAGTTCCCCCTGAGGAACACCAACTGAAATTGGATAAAAGTTAGACACACAGGAGCCCCACTTCACGTTTTGCTCTCTGTTACTCAGATAGCTCCTTACACTGAGCCAAAGCGGTCATCTGACATTCATGTCAGCTAAAGCATAAAGCAGTTGACAATGATCAATTGTGTCAAAAGCTTGAGTAAAATCAACAAAAACAGCAAGGATGTCCAATTTAGGATTGCTGTTGAGTGTTTCATGGCAGTATTGCAAAATTTTAATCAGTGCAGTGTCAGTTGATCTGTGTCGCCACAAAGCCATGTTGTGATGGTTGAATTTTAGCAACTGTATCCTCCAGCATGGCATCTCTGAGGATTCCTTCATACACTTTTCAAACACAGCTAAGTAATGAAATCGGCCGATAATCTGCTGGAAAACTGGACTTTGTTTTTTTAGGAACAGCCTTCACCATAGCCCCCTTCCATTGTTTTAGAAAAATCTTATTTTGCGTGCACGTGTTAAAGATATCACATAGTACCGGTGCCAGCTCCTCATGAAAGGTCTTTAACATCCCAGGAGGAATGCCATCAGGACCAGCAGCCTTTGCTGTCTAACCTTAACTTGTCTAATACTCAAAAGAGGTAAACTACAACTGGATAACTTGCAGGTAACCTCTTCCTCAGACGGTGAAATGTGACTCGCATAATCTCAGACAGAAGCAAAGTGCTTTGCCAAGTTGTCACACTCATATTGCATGATGTTATGATCCTGAGACACCACATCACTTTTATCTCCTTCCATCCCCATTAATGCCTTCACAGACTCAAACCATTGTTTATGCTTAGTGCTTTGCAGTTCCTCGTCCTCATGCTTATAATATTGTTTCTTTGCATTCTTAATTTTTTTTGGCAATAATTGTTTTTAGTTTACTGTAAGATGTCTTATTGCCAGAACAAAAAGCACGCTGTCTGTCTTTTATCAGATCCTTAATTTGTATGGTCATCCAAGGTTTATCATTATTTGTGATAGAAACTTTCTAAAATGGAATTGATTTGTCCAAGATAGACCTGATCGTGGAAGTGAAGGCACGACTAACCTTGGCCTCAGGGTCCGTAGCCTCATGAATGTGAAAAAAAATCAGTAGTATTCATGAGAAGGCCCAATTGCCTATTTGTTTCAGAGGTACGTTTTCTACAAAGAATGTGCTTGATAGGCTTAGTAGGCCAATTTCCAGGGTTTAGCAGGATAGTCTCATGGTCAGAGGAGCCAACAGGAGGAAAATGCTCTGGTGACTCATACATGGAGGAAATGTTGGTAAAGATTGAGTCTAATTGGCTGGTCTTGCTTGTTGCTCCAGCCACTATCTGTTTCAGACCATGTCTGCTGTAGATGGTTTCAGACTTGTGCTTATTTGTATCACCGACTCCGAGTATGACAATTGCGGCCTGCTGCTAGTTGCATTCAATATTTCTAAGGCAACAATCCAGGTACTGAGTGATTAGTATGTCAGGTTGGGCCGATGCTGAAGAATGCGGGGGAAAATACAGCACAGCAGCAATATTACAACTTAACCCTTGAGGAAGACGACTGACTGCACATTGGAAAGTAGAAAACCAGGCATTGTCGGCAACTTGGCATTGATTTATGTTGGTTTGTCCTAATGCGAAATAGGTTCTTGGGATGGTAGCAACAGTCAAATGTAAACAGACTTAGCTCAGTCAGCTTACTCTTAACATCCACTGTTGTCCCACAGAAAGAAGGACGATTTTCCAACATATTGAGCGAATGTAATTTTTCCCAGCTTTCTTACCCCTTGGGCGAGACCTAAGTCGTAGAATACCAGTTTGCTGCAGGATGGTTTTAACTTCAGGAGCCAAAGGGGATGCATATCTTTTCAGACTTATACATTTTTTAGTTTGTTAATTTAGTAACACACATATTCCCAGTTCTGTTGATTGGTCTCTCTTGTGTATTTAAATCTTCAGTTCTCCCAGTTCTGGTTCAGTGTACACCGTGACCTAACTACACGCGCAACGCGCGATAAAAGGTATCTTTTCCATGTTAATCAGAGTTTTTGTCCTAACCAGCCGTAACGGCGACATGCCTATGTGCTTTATTTAATGTTAAAAGCATGCAGTGTGACTTTGAATATCATTTAGTGCTCCCAGCTTTGTAGCTGTAAAAGCAACAATGGATAATTCACCTCAGATCTTGAAATTAAACAAATGGAAACAAGAACATTCAAACTGTGAACAAACAAGTGTATTCTTTGACAAAGATTGTTTTAGTAACTCAGTAGCCTATGTATTTTTAATAATGTTTAAATGGTGTAAAATTTGTGAATTTGAATATGTAGCCTACTTATCCATTTTCTTGGAGTGCCGTCAAGATTACTCTCTGGTGCTGTGCACTTGCCATGAGACTCGCCCACAAGCTGTTCTGATTGGCTGTGGGTTTTGATTGATTTTGACACATCTTGCAGTTGCATCTAGTGTGGACAGACAAATTATTTGTCGCTGTAATCTTATCGCATCGCTTCTGGTTAGGACCATAGACTGTAAAAAAAATATGGACGTAGTGTCCGTGACGTCACCCGTAGGTTTCTGAAACGCATTTTTGAAGCCTAAAGTGGGCGGAGCTGGCCGTCGCCATCTTGCCCTTGCGTCAACACGCGTCACTCCCGGATAACAGAAAATGGGCAAAGAGGCGGGGCGTGGGTGGAGCTGAGGACCACGCCTATCTAGCTCGACGTGATCGAGTTAGCTCAGGCTTGGGAGCTAATGCTATATGCTACTGACAGTACCAAGTCTGCAAAGGGGCCTCGTGCTAAAGTGACAGTTGATGATGTAAAGTCAATTAAAAGTTCCTGTTTTTGCCCTTCGAAATATTATAATAGTTAAAAGACATAGAAGTGAGACTGTGTATCTGTGTATCGTGATTATGTACTATTCTGCTAGTTGAAAATGTATTATGCAGTAACTTAATATTACTCTGAGAGTGTGTGTGTGTGACAGTGATTTTAATTTATGTGCATATATGCATGTCAGTCACTCTCTTTTTACAGTCTATGGTCCGTCAGCTCGGCATCGCTCGTCAAGTTCGTAGAGAGCTTTATTCAGTCCATTTTAAATTCTGATTTTGGCCGCCTCACAAATGGGTCAAACCATAGATATATTACCTATGAAGTTCAAGTACCGGTAAATACGCTAGAAATCCGCACTCATTCATGGATGTGCATTTATTGGATGGACGGAGAAAGCACCGACACTTGCAGGATTTCATCTGACAGTACATAAGCATATTATAGTCTATCTGTTTCGTGAGAGCAACGGTACTGCAGAACGAGTGTAGCCTCTATATCTATAGACGTTTTTAAATCTGAAACTCCAAAAAGCAACGAAATACAGCAGACATCCATTAGTGCATGTTCACAGAGGAAAACTACTGAAATACAGCGAACAATTCTCTCGACGAAACTTGACAACAACGACGGAATCCAAAGGCGTGGGGAAAGTATGTTGTTTTTCAATCGGTCCAATCAGGGACTGTTGCCTGAAATGCATCTCTCCTCTTCTACTTCAGCAAGCATATCTTCTATACCTCCGTCTTGTTCTATCCATTTCCATAGCCCCCATTCTCCTGGTGGCCTGCATATTACAGTGGACCAACTTAAGAGGATTCATGCGGGCAAAGCAGTCGGCCCTGATGGAATTAGCCCGAAGGTCCTGAAAATATGTGCAGAACAGCTAAGTGAAGTTGTGGCACAGATGTTTAATGTGAGTTTGAAAATTATGGAGGTACCTTTCCTCTGAAAGACCTCTTGTCTGGTGCCAGTGCCCAAAAAGGGGATCTAAGGACCTCAATGATTTTAGACCAGTGGCACTGACATCACACCTGATGAAGACATTAGAGAGGATAGTTCTTCCTTACCTAAGATCTATGGTTGGAAGTACAATGGATCTGCAGCAGTTTGCATATCGGTCTCATATGGGAGTGGAGGACGCCATCATCTATCTCCTTCATAGGGCTTATTCACATCTGGACAAGGCTGGGAGCGCAGTGAGATGTATGTTCTTTGATTTCTCAAGTGCTTTTAATTCCATCCAGCCAGGCTTACTCCGAGATAAGCTAATTTCAGCTCACGTGGACGTCCCCACTGTAACATGGATCATGGACTATCTGACAGTAAGACCACAGTATGTGTGCCTACAAAACCGTAGGTCAGAACTGACAGTTAGTAATGTGGGTGTGCTCCACAGGGGACTGTTTTGGCACCTTTCCTTTTTACTTTTTACACCTCTAACTTTAAGTATGATACTGGGGCATGTCATCTCCAGAAATTTTCAGACGATTCTGTGGTCATGTGATGTATAAGTGAAGGAAAGGAAAAGGAGTATAGGAGCCTGGTGGAAAGTTTTGTGGACTGGTGCGAGCAGAACAATCTTCAGCTTAACACAAACAAAACTAAGGAGATGGTGATTAATTTTAGGAGATCTAAACATGCAGTGTCTCCCATCAGAATTAATGGTGAAGAGATTCAGACAGTCACTTCCTATAAATATCTGGGAGTGCACTTGGACGATAAATTGAGCTGGATCTTTTGGAGTTCAGGGAGAAATGCTCCGTTCCTTTTATGAGTCTGTTGTGGCGACAGTACTTTTCTATGCTGTTTATGCTGAGGAAGTGGAATCAGGATCAGCGATGCAAACAGACTGAATAAACTGATAAATAGCCTAAAGACAACTCTGTGTTGGGGACTACCCTTGACCTGCTGGAGGTGGTGATGGAGAGGAGAATCCAGGCCAAACTCTCTGTCATTTTGTGTGAAACTGCTCACCCTTTAAATGGTATCATTGATACACAGGAGAGTACATTCATTAAGAGGTTGATTCCTCCTCATTGTAAGAAGGAGAGATATTTTAGGTCTTTTATTCCTGCTGCGATTAGGCTGTACAACCACACCCTGATTTGAAGTATGTGTAGAATAGTGAGGGTATGTATTTGTATATGCATTTATATGGATAGAAGTGTGTATTTGTGTGCATGTACAGGTATATATGTACAGTAAGGAGAACAAGTATTTGATACACTGCCGATTTTGCAGGTTTTCATACTTACAAAGCATGTAGAGGTCTGTAATTTTTATCATAGGTACACTTCAACTGTGAGAGACGGAATCTAAAATCCAGAAAATCACATTGTATGATTTTTAAAAAACTTATTTGATCACCTATACCAATCAGTAAGAATTCTGGCTCTCACAGACCTGTTAGTTTTTCTTTAAGAAGCCCTCCTGTTCTCCACTCATTACCTGTATTAACTGCACCTGTTTGAACTCGTTACCTGTATAAAAGACACCTGTCCACACATTCAATCAAACACACTCCAACCTCTCCACAATGGCCAAGACCAGAGAGCTGTGTAAGGACATCAGGGATAAAATTGTAGACCTGCACAAGGCTGGGATGGGCTACAGGACAATAGGCAAGCAGCTTGGTGAGAAGGAAACAACTGTTGGCGCAATTATTAGAAAATAGAAGAAGTTCAAGATGACGGTCAATCTCACTCAGTCTGGGGCACCATGCAAGATCTCACCTCGTGGGGCATCAATGATCATGAGGAAGGTAAGGGATCAGCCCAGAACTACATGGCAGGACCTGGTCAATGACCTGAAGAGAGCTGGGACCACAGTCTCAAAGAAAACCATTAGTAACACACTGCGCCGTCATGGATTAAAATCCTGCAGCGCACGCAAGGTCCCCCTGCTCAAGCCAGCGCATGTCCAGGCCCGTCTGAAGTTTGCCAATGACCATCTGGATGATCCAGAGGAGGAATGGAAGAAGGTCATGTGGTCTGATGAGACAAAAATAGAGCTTTTTGGTCTAAACTCCACTCGCCGTGTTTGGAGGAAGAAAAAGGATGAGTACAACCCCAAGAACACCATCCCAACCGTGAAGCATGGAGGTGGAAACATCATTCTTTGGGGATGCTTTTCTGCAAAGGGGACAGGACGACTGCACCATATTGAGGGGAGGATGGATGGGGCCATGTATCGCGAGATCTTGGACAACAACCTCCTTCCCTCAGTAAGAGCATTGAAGATGGGTCGTGGCTGGGTCTTCCAGCATGACAATGACCCGAAACACACAGCCAGGGCAACTAAGGAGTGGCTCCGTAAGAAGCATCCCAAGGTCCTGGAGTGGCCTAGCCAGTCTTCAGACCTGAACCCAATAGAAAATCTTTGGAGGGAGCTGAAAGTACGTATTGCGCAGCGACAGCCCCGAAACCTGAAGGATCTGGAGAAGGTCTGTATGGAGGAGTGGGCCAAAATCCCTGCTGCAGTGTGTGCAAACCTGGTCAAGAACTACAGGAAACGTATGATCTCTGTAATTGCAAACAAAGGTTTCTGTACCAAATATTAAGTTCTGCTTTTCTGATGTATCAAATACTTATGTCATGCAATAAAATGCAAATTAATTACTTAAAAATCATACAATGTGATTTTCTGGATTTTTGTTTTAGATTCCGTCACTCACAGTTGAAGAGTACCTATGATAAAAATGACAGACTTCTACATGCTTTGTAAGTGGGAAAACCTGCAAAATCTGCAGTGTATCAATGGATGCATGAATGGAAGTTGTTTATGTAGTATATTTACTATTTTAATATTTTAGTCTATATTACCGTAATAACTCATTTTAAATAATGTAGTGAAAGTTTTGCTTGGACTAGGGGTTGAGTGGCATTGTTTGGTACGATATGTAATGTGAGAGTATTGAGTGTGTATGTGGGTAAGGGAATTAGAGGTGCTTTTGAATTTATGTTAAGGTCGTTGTATGGTATTTTGTAATTGATAGATATTCAGATTATTGAGATTATTGATTGTCTATTTTTGTCATGCGTGTTGTCTTGATTTTCTGTTGGTTGCTGTAACACCTTAATTTCCCCTCAGGGAATAATAAAGGTAGTCTAAGTCTAAATTCTCTCACCCTTTTGTGTGTTTTAGTTTTGTTTTTTTCTCTTAGAATCACAGAGGTTTCATTTCTCTTTGAAATAATGCCCTCATTTTACATCTAACACAACCCCATCTCACACATCTGTAAACATCTGAAGTAGAATTTATCTGACCCATGACTGTGAAGAAAAACATTTTCAGGCCTATGACAGATAAAGTGCTATATAAATATGGGCATGTTTCTTCAAATTCATATTTCTCTGTCTCAGTTGACTTCACCCCACATATCTTTCCAGTAGACCGGGGGAAAGTTTAACACACTAAATGTCTTTAGTCACATACAAGACTGATGATACTTATTCAACATCAACTCAATAAAGTTCTCTCCCTGCCAGAGCAAAAGAAGTGTGATCTTACCTCTTTGCCAATAAACCTGATTTCCAATTGGTTGAATAATTTCAATTACAACTGTAAATATAATAGGCTATAGCCTACACACAAATGTCTCCGGTCTGTAAGTTGAATCTTTGAAGTGCCAGCTCATGGCTCAGGATTACACTCAGAATCCAGTACAGGTGTCTGAGAAGAGATAAAATAACACATGGTTATTATAGTTCCTGTGGGTCCTAACAAATATGGTCACACCTGCATACACATTTTCACTCCCTGGAGGAGGCCAAAAACAACAGTAGGAAAGCCAGGTCTCAAACAAATATAACCCTATAGCCGACTAATGCTTGTGGAATGAAACAAGGTGAAGTTTTCCAGCACACTAGCTGGTTGCTAGGGTGCTCTGGTTGTTTGCTATGTGGTTGCTTACCAGCCCAAGTCAAAAGTACCTTCATAGTCTCTATGATATATGACTTAGGTTCCTCCAACATAAGCAGAAATTTTTCTTATATTTGCTAGAAATATTTTTATTTTTAAATGTTAAGTTCTTGTTAAGTTCATTCTGAGTCTCTTTTTGCGAATTCGAAAAAATCTCATCTATGTTAGCCAGTTGAAAATATTATCCTTGTAACAAAAATCAGCAGAACGTGTAACAACAACATGTCACACATTCGGCAGGCAATGTGACTTACAAATGAGGGCTTACAAGAAGCGGATCATCTTAAGGAGGCAATAAACACGAGAAGTACTAATACAAAGTTTCAGACATCGTTCAGAATAGTATAAGGTACAACAGGGAGGGATTAAATGAAAATTAGCCCATGATTTACTCACCCTCAAGTCACCCTAGATGTATATGACATTCTACTTTCAGACGAATATAATTAGAGTTATATTAAAAAAATGTCCTGGCTCTTCCAAGCTTTATAAAACTTTATCGACTAAAATAACTAGCTTCCGGCAGACGGCCGTGCGCATCGTTTTACGGCGAAAGACTAACCTTTGACCTTTATTATACCAACATAATGACGAACGCGCAGAGGATAGAGCAAAACAAAACACCAGTCATGAATTAGAAGTCTAAAGCGACCATTTTTAAAGAGAAATGTCGTCGGAGCTTGAGTTTGTTGAGTTTGTTGAGTTTGTTGCACTTTTATCATGGATGAATGCACTTCAAAAAATATATAAAGCCATTCGCTACCATTATAAAGCTTGGAAGAGCCAGGACATTTTTTAAAATAACTCAGATTGTATTCGTCTGAAAGAAGAAAGTCATATAAACTATAGGATGACCTGAGGGTGTGTAAATCAGGGGATTATTTTCCTTTTTGGGTGAACTATCCCTTTAAGTGCTCACAAAAGAGATTTTCCAGATGCTTCTTGAACATTGTTAGGGTTAGGGAATATATGATCACAGAAAAACAAAATGAGGTGTGAACTATTTGTTAATGTTAGTTAATAAAAAATACAACTGCTCATTGTATGTTCATACTAGTTGACAGTGCATTAACAAATGTTGACAGACAACATTTGATTTAAAAAAATGTTTTAATAAATGTAAAAATCAATATCATCTAATGCATGAGGAAGTATTGGTCATTGTTAGTACATCTTAACTAACGTAGTAATGAATGTAAAATGTTACCATAAACAACTACAGTAAAAGCACACCAGTGGTCCACTTATTTTTCCTTCAATGACAAAAAGAAAAACAATCTGAAACACAATAGCAACGCTATAAATCAGGATACGCCCAATGGTGGAATTAAAACATGTTATATAGGGAGCAAACATGTACCTTTCCTAAGAATGATATAGTGTCTGAAATCATGTGTTTTTTTTAAACTCTGCTTTCATCTTCTGAGGTTCAGCAGCAGATAATGACAGAAGATCTGTCTCCACTAGAGCAGCAAGATCAGTAGAAGGAGTGGGAGGGACGGTTCTCTAGAAAGTAAATTGTCTATCTCCTCCACAGGTAATTTAATGCTGATTCTGTCTTTCTGATATATTTTCTTCTTCTTAAACGTCTCTCTCTCTCTCAAGCTTAATGGGACACAGATCTTGAGTGAGAAATGTGCAGCTCTACAACAAAGCCCAATCTCCCAATAAATCATAGACCAGTTCCTCACAACTATGATGTCACCCTATTGTGGCTGTTTGAAGATGATACAAATGTGTTTTCATTTGGTTCTCGCCCGTGGCTTTCACTTTTTTCTGAGACAGTGACCCTTTTATCGTATTTAGCACTAGGGCTTCACTTGCTGGTTTCTATTACATAATGACTTCACACAAGCTTCACTCTGACTGAGATATATGGCAGGTAATAAAAGAATGAACAGATTTAATGTCTCATCCAATAAATGTCTGTGGAACATGTGTGTTATACAGAGAAAAGGAATAAACTGGAATTGACAAATAAAGACCCCATTTAGTGGGTGAATGAACTGGGTTTGCAGGTAGTTGCAACTTATGCATTTGAGGTGAAGTGGTACCTTTTTAAATAACGGAAATAATGTTCGTCCCATTAACATTTTTTTTCCGTCCCATTAACATTTCTCACACACGCATTCATACAAAACCAAAATAAAATACTCTGACGCAGATTCTACGAATCTACCATGTGAAACACACATTTGTATCAGTGTGATTCCTGAACGAATTACTCTTATGAACCATTTTAGTGATTTCCGACTTCTGAACAAATAATTCTGAGCCGATTCTTTTTAGTGAAAAAAAGATTTTTTGAAAAAAGATTCCCTTTAGATTCTCGAATTAATGTAACGTGCAGTTCTTTTTAGTAAATCAAAAACACACAGCGCACTAGCTAATAATCACAAGACTTTGATTCTCGAGCAAATGATTCATATGAGCTGAGATTTTTTGAAAGAATTCTTTAGACTCTTGAAGGAATATTTTTTAAATAATAAAATAAACTGTTTTAAAAATATTTCTGTATTGATTTATTCTTAAAATTACATAATTTATCAAACTTTTCCAAATATTTATTCCAAAATTTATTATAAAATCATATTTGGAATCCTAACATTTTTTTTTTTTTTTTTTTTATCTGTCATTTGTAAACAAGGAAGTGTTTGCATGACTTGCCATTTCATCTGCAATCCAAAACAGTCCACACATAGGCTAGCTGAATGAACTGCAAGCATGTGTGCATGTATTGGAACAACAGCAATAAAACATCAGTACCCTGTTCAGAAAAACATCCAAGTAATAAGATGTATTACTTCCAAACCTGCAAGCTTGACTGTCTTTTATTACTACGAAGCTATAAAGGTGTTTCAAACGGCCCCTTACAGCATCCCAGCAATCAGAGGCCCAAACAAGCCACCTTCAGTCTTAACCACCCACTACTTATTTATTTAAACTCCCCTGGTCCTCCACAAACCATGAACACGATCTCCTCCGGTTGGGAACCAAGTGTTGAATATGCTACTGTATGTCAACCTGTCCATATTCCTCAAAAACACTTCAGGGCTATTTTTATTGAGTGCAAAACTCAACCACAGGTCAAGAAATATGATTCTGTTGGGCAGCACATGTGGGGAAGCTGGTAAACGGCTATTTTTGTTATTGCTGAACACAGGAGTTTTATGATTCTTTTCAATGTGGTGGGCGATTTATGCAGGCTATACTGGGGACAAAAATGATGGTATACATCAGCAATTAAGACAAGCGTGAAATTTAAGTCGCAGTTAAATGATTATTGCTTTCTTGAAGTTATAGTTAGAAGATGCCATAGCTAGTAATTAAATGCCTGAAAATTCAAATGTGCAATGCAAGAATATCGACTTGATGTTTTTGCACACCACATTCCCTGGGAATTCTACTCCGAAATCTTCGTTTTCCGCTTAGGACCAGCTTTTCCAGGATCAGCTTTCCTGTCAGTGCCTGTCTGCGAGGGTAATTTGTTGCACAGTAATTGGGTGTAAAACAGGTGGCGGAGTGTTAACACAGGGGGAAGCATTTGAAAAATGTGCTGCTACCATGCAATTACAAAGCCTGGCTGGTTCAAGACCTTTAAACGCACTACAGACTGATATATACAGAATCAAACGGAGGAATGCTGTGGCTACAATTAACGGGAGTCGCAAAGAGCTGGAGGGAGCTATACTCAAAACAAATGCCAGTTGCTATACCTTTTAAAAGGCATCTCTTGGGATGATAGGATGAATAAAGGAATAATTAAATGAAATAATAAACATAATCGGTTCTAGGGTCTACACGCATCTTGCATAAAATGTAATGTGCTGTTTTCGTCTATATATTATATTTTATAATATAATTAGCCTGGCAGATTATAAAAATATCAGGCGGAAAACCCACAGACATACATTGAAGGAGAGACCTGAGCCATGTCCATTGTCCAGAATATCATAGAAACTTGGGAGTGGGCTCTTTTTACTTGGACCATAAGCATTCACCAAAGTAATTTGCATAGTAACATGCTAAAACCATTCAGAACACACTCTCTCTCTCTCTCTCTCTCTCTCTACAGGGGGTGTGATTAATCAACAGCTGATAAATCATAAGTGATGATTTTTGAAAATGTAAAAATTCTGAAAGTTTTCTGTGATTGCGAAGGTTTAGGGGTAGGGTTAAGAGGATATAATATAGAGTTTGTACAGTATAAAAAGCATTATGTCTATGGAAAGTCCCCATAAAACATGAAAACACAATGTGTGTGTGTGTGTGTGTGTGTGTGTGTGTGTGTGTGTGTGTGTGTGTGTGTGTGTGTGTGTGTGTGCGTGCGTGCGTTTGCGTGCTTAATACAAAAATACAAAACCTAGTTAGTTCATCTTAAAAAGTCAAATAAAAACCACAACATCCATGACATCAACTGTGACGAGGCAGAATTCCGCTCTTAATTTAAACTTGAGCACTTCCACTGATCTCACTCCAACGCAGGGATTCTGTTCCCAACCCCTCTGACACACCACGTCACGTGACCACACTTCCAAAAACACTTTAAAAGACTCGGGATACCACCAGAATTCCCACATGAATGATTTCACACCTCTACCTCTCAAGAAATCGTCCCAGGAGTGGACAAACAGGACAGAAAAGTCTCACAGTTCCTTACCCTGTGATGAGTTCCATTCAGCATCCATATGCAAAGCTCAGCCTCTGATTAACTGCTGCAGAATCGCCGTTTAATGCATTAATATGGCATTGACAATCACAGACTTGTCCAGTACGGTTTTATTCGGATGTGTTATCATTTTCAGCACCGTGCTCTATCCTGTTGACTCTTATCTCTACAACAACCGTTACGTCGGGTAAGTGTTTCATTCATTCAAAGTTTTTAAACTACAGTTGTAGTGTGAGAGCACTCGTTCAAATAGCAAGCGCGCGCGAACGAATCGTATTGAACAGTTGAAAGTTCGTGAATTTTGTAATTCGCACACGTAGACACAGAATATACATAACATAATCAAACACACAGCGATAGATTATAGTTTTTAACTAAATGTTTATGTGATTACATAAAAATAACGTGTAAAAAGCGCACCCGGTGACTTTGTGATAGGATAGGTTGAGTCCAAGTATGTTGGTTCAAAAAGAATTATCCGAATGAACCGATTCCAGGGCGTAGGGACCAGGGGGAGTAGGCTAGCAAAATAGTTTTGAATCATTGAAGTGCACTCAGCGCCTCCGCAAATAAAGACTAGAGATCAGTCTGTCTCTTCTTATGTCAACACTGGCTTTATAAAACAAAGCAGTTTCAGCGTGCCAAGATTTTTCCTTTGCTGAGGTTGAAAAGCACTCCTTAAGTGACATCTTAAAAGTATGCAGTTGGTCTCGACAGGTATAAGCACGAAGTGCAAAGAACTTGATCACAAGGACGCATAGGCTAATTTAAGAAACATTATATGTGTGATCTTTTGTTTATTTTTGGTAGATTACCAGGTGGTTTGATATAATCTGATATCAGAGATATTAAAAAGTATTTTGATCTATAGGTCTAAGTGAATTTTAAATTGAATTTCATGGCAGATATAGGCCACGTACTTATGCTTATGGTGGATCTCTTATCACCACTGTGACCATTTTTTAGATTTTCATTGTGGAAATGTCACTCTTGTACTGGATCGTTTTACATCTAACACTCATTCTGAAGTCCATCCCACAGGATTCCCATAGTCATGGAATATCTATATTGGGAATTTTTCTTTTAATAAAAATTATATCCAGGCCTTAAAAAACTTAAAAATTAATGCAATTTTAAAAAGTCATGGAAAAGTAGGCCTTTTAGTTAACAGTAAAGAGTGTTAGGGAAAGTTACTTTTAAAAGTAATGCGTTACAATATTGCGTTACTCCCTAAAAAAAGTAACTGTTACTTTTTAAGAAAAATAATGCATTAGGCCTACATTACTTTTGCATGACTTTTTCTTACCTGTGCTGGGCTTGCTTGCTTGTTTCATAATTAAAACATATTTACATTTTAACTAATGCAAAGGATCTTTTACACCAAAAGTGAAATGAATAAGCCTCAGACTGAAGGAAATGCAAATTCTCGTCTGTATAGTAGAAGGCGCAGCTCAAACAAACCTTTCATCTAGGCTGCCATTGCAGAAGAATAGAATGCAGGAGAAGAAAGTTCAACACACTTACTTCAGCAATAAAAAATTAAACACAAATGTGATGTTTAACTATAATGTATATGGTTAATTGGATCAAAGGTCAGCATACATTGGTTACTAAAGTGAGATTAAATACATAAAGTGTTTTGTATTTTTTAACATATTTAATTAATGCAGGTTTGTCTAATATTCTGAATATTTCACAGTTTTTATTCATTTTGGGGAATACTGAATCTGTTTTTGTGAAAGTGACATGAGTAAATGAATGCTCACATTGAGTCTAGAACTACTATAACCAGCATCATGTTTACACACAACGCCTCTGCACTTACTCCCGGTTTCTCTCAACATGAGGACAGGAGAGGTGTCAGTGAAAAAATGGGTAAACAAAGTGACTTGAGTAAAACAGAGTAACTCAGATAGTTTTTTGTAAATTTAAAAGTAATGTGTTGTAGTTACTTGAAAAAGTCTGATTACATAACTCGCATTACTTGTGATGCGTTATCCCCAACACAGTTATTGAATATACCATTTTATATACTATCATTAGCTAGAAATTGCTCTTGTAAAATCTCCATACATTTTTTATTCTGTCATAATCTAACTCTCATGGCATTCCATACTAATATGACTTTATGTGAGAGACTGAAATAAAAGTCACCATACTTTCATTGTATATTTTTCCACATAATGAAAGTGAATGCTGAATGGAGGTTGTCATTCTGCCTAACATCTCTTTTTGTGTTCCATGGAGAAAAGAAAGTCATACACTGGTTGAAGCATATGAGAGTGAATAAAATATGAGAGATTCTTTGTGAATTTGGGGTGAATTTTCATCTTTCCGTTTGAATGAGTCTGGAGTTCTGCTGCTATTCTACTTAAGACAGCTATACTTTCCTTATGTAAAATTTTATTTCCACTTTATACAGACACCTCATTTCATCAGTATATTAATGTTAAGCAGTATTTTTTATTTTTTTTCATAGCCTCATTTACGAATTATTCAATGCAAGGAAGCTTAAAAGAGCAAAACAATTCACAAAAAGGTGAAAACACTTGTTTTCTACTTGTCAGGGAGTGATCTAAATGCTAACCCGATCAGAGTGAGAACGGCCTGTCAGAACATAAAGAGAAACAGAGTAATGAAAAGTACACTTCCTCCATGTGGTTATCTGAACTGTAATATAGATATGATGTATCGAATGTTTTTGATTGATTTTCTTGTGATGTTTTTGTGTGGGATGATCTTATACTTACCAAGGCTGCATTCATTTGATCAGAAATATTATACAAAAATATTAAAATATGATTACAATTTAAAATATCTGTTTTCTGTTTTAACATATTTAAAATTGAAATTCATTCATGCGATGGCAAAGATAATTTCTCAGCATCCAGTCTACAGTGTCACATGATCCTTCAGAAATCATTCTAATATGCTGATTTGATTATTATTTGAATATTTTTGTGGATACCTTTGACCTGAACTCAAACTTTTGAAAAGTAGTGTAAATAAATAAATAATTAAATTCATTTTCTGATCAGCATGACTATTAAGAAGTGTTGCTTACTAAGATTTTTTTTCCCCAGGTTAAAATTTCAACATCCCATCAGTTAGCATTTTTTACTGAGTAGGGTGCTATAAATTCCTGTCCTGTATAGGGTCAGTCATTGTGTTTTTCTCCATTCCATCAGATGGATAGTTTACATTGGGCTATAAAACGCACCAATCAACGCCTCTTCACGTATGTGAGGGTGTGAAGCCAAGAGGAATAACATCATTCCTCACACATTCACACACCAATGTGTGATTGACTTGCCAGCTGACATAGACAGAGAAGGTTCCGGATGTTTCACTATATAATATCAGGGCCGAAGTCAGGAAATAGGAACAACCAACAGGAAACACTAAAACAGCATGCCATGCACAAGAAGCACCCTATATAGTCAGCAAAATAAACGAGAGCATGAAGAACCTTGTACCCTGCAGCTGAGGAGGGGTTTATTATTTATTTAAAGCATACGCAGATATTGCATGACACCACACAATAAAGATTCTGTGGGAAATACCATCCAAGACACAAAATACCACACACAAAGACATTACAGGTGTGGCGTCAAGCACAATTTCCTCTGCTTTTACCATTAGTGGGAGATGACGTCCTTAATGATGAACTGAGACCATTTTTGTGGCTTTCTTGTGTAATGATAGAGCTGGAATGGAGCTGCTTCGCACAATTACACCTCAAAAAAAGGAGAATGTAACCTGGAGCGTCAGCGTCACTCAAAGCCTAAAAATAGCAGATTGCTTTTAGTGATGTAATGAGGTCATATTTGGTGTGTTTCGAACCGTTTCAGAGAAAATAACCCTATGAAATGCCTTTATGTGTTAGCTGGCTCAATAAAACTGTCTGCTGGCTGTCACTCTTGGAAATTTTCACTGGTACTATTGCTCATACTTAGAGAGGATTCAAACGATCCCCTATTAAACTTCAGCATGACATGTTTTTGCTACAAACATAAATCAAACCACAAATCATGCAGCTTGTTCAGAATAGTTGTGCTGATATTTATCTCAGACTTAAGATTTTCACTCGGTAGACAATATAATGGGCAAAAAAGTCCCATAGACTCACACTGACTGCTAATTGTCTTCAAAATACAGTGATTTTCAGGGAATTTTAGAGCAATGTTGAAAACTTAATATTTTTGTAGAAACTGTTATGCTTTTTTTTCAGGATACTTGAATAGAAAGTTCAAAAGAGCAACACATTTTAAAATCCTTTGTAAATTATACATATTTTTAGTTTTGATCAATTTAGTGTATCCTTGTTGATTAAAAGTATTAATTTCTTAAAGTCCCCCTTTGGTGAAAATCAAGTTTTTAATGTTGTGTATGTGTCTATGTGGTGTTTTTAATGTGCTTTAAGACAAACTATGTGCAAATTCAATGTCAAAGTCAACGCCATTGAGGATTCTCTCCTTAAAACTGCAGTGAGTCTGCAAGTCTCAATTGCGATTTGAAATTGCTGGTGTTTCTGGCGTCGCAAACTATGTTGTCACTTCAACATGTACGTCTTTAGCATATCATTAAAGGGTTAGTTCACCCAAAAATGAAAATTCTGTCAGTAATTACTCACCCTCATGTTGTTCCAACCCGTAAGACTTTCGCTCATCTTCGGAACACAAATGAAGATATTTTTGATGAAATCTGAGAGCTGTCTCACTCCTTCATAGGCTGCAAGGTAATTGATATCTGCCAGCCAAGAAAAGTTAGTAAAGACACCGTTAAAATAGTCCAAGTGACTACAGTGGCTCAACCTTAAGTTTATCAAGCGACGAGAATACTTTTTGTGCGCAAAAAAACAACAAAAATAACGACTTTAACATTATAAGGCATGGAGAATTTCTTTCACAGGAAAAAACGTCAATTTTGGTGATCAAAGATGAGTTTTAAAGGTGCATTGTGTAATATTTAGGAGGATCTGTTGACAGAAATGCAATATCAAATACATGGTTTCAGTGGTGTATAAAGACCTTACCTAAATGAACCGTTATGTTTTTATTACCTTAGAATGAGCCATTTCTATTTACATTCCCCTTACATTGAAATGCGCCGACATGTTTCTACGGTGGCCCTAAACGGACAAATGCGTTTCCTCACTATGTTGTTCTTCGTGCAAAGAAGCTAGCTAAAGTCAGCGAATAAAACACTGACACAATGATGAACAAGTACTGTAACAATAATATTCGCAATAACATATCGTTTTACTGAATAATTAAGTTAACCTAATTTCTTAATTTATCTTTGTAAAGAAACCTCATTACTTAACTGGCTACTCTCTACTGTCTCAGACGATGACATATTTTCCTGTCGGCCACCGTAACTTCTGTTGGTTGCAATTCGCAACCTCACCACTAGATGCTGCTAAAAATTACACAGTGCACCTTTAAGGGATAAAGGTATTGATACTAATAATCATGGTGAAATATAAATTAATTGGTTTTATATAAGCATACAATCATTTACTCAGTCAAAAAAGGCCGTTTTATTCCTGTATTTTGATTTGATTCCTGTGCCAGTGCATACTTTACAATAATTGCAATGCTTTGTTTCTGCAGTGATCAAGTATTCAGAATAATCCCCAGCAGCAACACAGAGGTTCAAGCAGTCAAACAGCTTTTCCAAAACCTGACGGTGAGTCCCTTATTTCTACAATACTCCTGTAACATTAAACATGAAAAACAAAAGCAAACCACATCACTGTAAAAAAAATATTGTTGGTTTAACTTAAAAAAGTTGCCTTAAAAATTTGAGTTCATTGAAATTAAAAATGTGAGTTAATTCAATGAAGGAGATTGGTTTAATCAATCGAAACTTGAAATATTATGTTATCTGAACCACATTAATTATTTAAGTTGATTTGACAAAAGATAAAAAGTTGTGATAACTGCTATATGTCACTGCTACACTGTAAAAATGTATTGTTAAAAAGTAAGTTACTGGTTGCCTTAAAATTTTGAGTTCATTGAAATTAAAAATTAGAGTTAATACAATGAAGTAGATTGGTTTAATAAATAGAAACTCAAAATATTATGTTATCTGAACCACATTAATTATCCAAGTTGATTTGACAAAAGATAAAAAGTTGTG
Source organism: Rutilus rutilus (assembly GCF_951802725.1). Taxonomy (NCBI): domain Eukaryota; kingdom Metazoa; phylum Chordata; class Actinopteri; order Cypriniformes; family Leuciscidae; genus Rutilus; species Rutilus rutilus. The sequence goes on from NC_140228.1 coordinate 14,810,227, forward strand.
ATAACTAATCATGATCATTTTTTACAATGTATAGAAGATGAGTTGCGTTACATGAATCATGGCAAATAATGTCTATCGAAACCTTTTCTCCATCAAATGTTCTTCTATACTGGGTAAACAGTTTTTAGTTTATCAGTGCTACAGTCCTTATCTATTTTTTGCACCACCACCACTCTGCCATTCTCAGCACCAGTGATGCATGAACATCCTCAGCTTCTTTTAAGAGTCAGACAAGAGTTCCCTGACACCATGCCACCATTTCCTTCAGAAATATACTTATAGGCTGCCTATACAAACAGCGAACACAAGCAGCAGTGAGAAATGTGGTACACTATATTAAAAGGCAAATTAAATGTCATCAGTAGCCATTCATTTCCATAAGGTTAGACTAGTTAGTCTGTCTGTTGACAGGCCATTCAAATTAGCTGTGTATTCAGACTAAAAGTTTGTGCAAGCAACATACATCACAAATATTTCATTATATTATAGTAGGTGTTTTGCCAGTGACAGATTTTTTGGAGGCTCTTACAAAGGATGAAATGGACTTGTTTCCCTATCTGCTACCTTTGATGTCACCAGGATTGTCTCTATAAGCGTTTGAGGAAACTTGGGACATTTTTGCTGTCTTAAAGTGACATAATCCCTGTTGACAGGCAACATGAAACGGAAAATGGAAAAATAGGCATTTAAGTATGAACACATGCCCCTCAGCTGATCGAAAACAAGATATACTGACATGGCCATTTGAAGAAAATAAGTTTATAAGCTTATCAACGGCTCTTAAAAACATGACTAGAAAACACAGAGTATCACACTCTTAAAAGAAATGGTTCTATTTAGAACCAGAAATGGTTCTATCACCCGCTTCATATATGGAACTCCAAAATGGTTCTATATAGAACCATTTAAAAGGGTTCCATAAAAAGAACCCCAAATGGTTCTTTGAATCCAAGTTAGATGGTTCTAAATAGAACCATTTAAGGGTTCTTTATTATTAAACGAGTTATTATTAAATAAGAAAATATAAACAATCCAGAACGCAACGCATGTACGCACCAGGGAGCATTTTTACGATTATTTGTTTTTAATGTTCCCTTCGATAGATTAAAACCATCACAATATGGTATACAAAATAAAGAAAACTCCTGGTTAGTTTATTTTTTTCTTCACAAAATGATTTGTCAAAAAGTTAAACTATAATATATTAGGAAATATAAGTTTCATGCTAATGTACAGCTCATATTCATATTTGTTTACTCTTGTTTTTGACTACAGCAGTCATTCTCATGGGTCTTGACTCAAAAAGCTTTGTGAATGTGTTGTGTAATCTTTAGTTTACACTTCAGTCATAAAACATGAATTATAGAACCATTTTAATAAAAAAAGGTTCTTTGCTATGCAAGGGTTCTACATAGAACCATTTTTTTGGTAAAAGGTTCTATTGGCCAAGTACTGAACCCCAGGGTTCTATATAGAACCTCGAGGAACCCTTTTTTTTAAGAGTGCACATTTAGTCCAAATCCAATTCTATGTTTTAAATTCCTACATATTCACACTATATCTTTAAGGAACACATTATAGATTTAGCATTATTCTATAGTTGGTAAAAAAAATATCAGAATATCTGCTCAAACTGAGCCATGTTGAACTTTACAGTGCTCAAGAAATTGGGGTCACTGCACTAACAGAGAGACGTTTTCAGGTCTGCACTCACACGAAACTGTCTGCAAACTATTATATCAATTTAGTCATTGATAGGGTTGTGTGCTACTTGGCTGGATTTCCTCTTGGCTGAAGTAAGGCAGAGGTCTTTCAAACAGGTGTCCAGGGACCCCTGGGGGCCTCAAGAGGGTTTGAGGTCTGCAGAGAAAAAAGAAAATATTTTACATTCTTTTATTATTATTATTGATTGGGAAAATCTTTTAGAATTAAATAAAGTCTCTCTTCAGGTTTATAGATTTAACATTATTCTAATGGTTGGTAGAAAAAAGTCAAAGTCATTTTTAAAAATGTATTTTGGCTTCATTACAATAACAATGCAAGCTTGCCACGGAATAAAACAATTTAAAAATAATTGCAACTTTTTTTCTCAGAATTGCGAGATATAAACCTGCAATTGTGAGTTTAAAAGTATAATTCTGAGGGAAAAAAGACAACATGCAATTGCGAGTTTATATCACACAATTCTGACTTTATAACTCGTAATTGCGAGTTTATATCAGAAAGTCAGAATTGTGAGATAAAAAGTCGCAATTACCTTTTTTATTTTTTATTCTGTGGCGGAAACAACCTTCCATAAATAAAAATATAAAAGCCAATTATTTAATTTAGATAAAAAAATTTACTAATACAATGGCATCATATTTGTGTGTTGTCACAGTATAAATGGGTCTTTATAAATCAAAATACATCTGCCTTTGAATAGGCAGTCCCTCACAAGAGAATCTTCAGCATAAAAAAGGCCATCATTCAAGTTCAACATATTCCCATCCCCTGCGAGCAGGACTCTCATTTTACCATATTTAAAGGTGCAATAAGAAATTTCTGAGAAACACTTGATATTTGAAACCAGTCCAAACAAACACACCCCTCCCTTCATTGCTCTGCCCCCAAAATGCATGAACACACAATGCAAGAGGGGATGTATTTTTGTCATAGCTGAAGCAAAATAAGGGTTTCCCTTAAAAAGAACACAGTGTACTGAACATTCCATCTCCTTTAACTTGACCAGCCGTGATGATGATTACCTTTCTGATAGTATAGCTGATCTGAGCAGTTTTTTACAGTCACTGCCCAAACCAATAATGGACCACTCAAAAGCAAGAGAAAGACAAGGAGAGGGAGAAAGAAGACAGTTAAAGGGATATTTCACCCCTGGAAAGATGAATGTGTATTTAAATTGTATTTTAGAAGTTGGTGCCTTCTAGACTGAGAAAAGTCAGAAAATGTATTTTTGGCCCATGTGGATGAAAGACAACAACTCCCAGAATGCACTTGCTTCGCTGCCTTATGAGGCCACTGCCAAGCCACACCTACCGGTTACAGAGGGCAGTATCTGAAGAAATGATACAACTAGGCTACTAGTTGACTCGAAACTGAAAAGACGCCATTTTATCGTGAGATCCCACCCCCTATGGGCGGGTTGAAAACATGCGGACTGGCTGTAGTCTCTAGCCTCTGGCCAAAAAAGCCTCCTATGACGCAATGACGATTTTTGCGTCATCTGAGATTTTCTTCCAGACACACAATACAGAAATCTCTCGTCTCAGGGGGACATGAGGGAGGAAAGCACGGTCATTCGAAAATACTACCGGGTTTCTACTGATACAAAGCTTAATGCTAATCGGTGAAGTATCCCTTTAAACAATCAGTACACGCAGTAAACTGTAATGAATCTGTCAAGCTTTCCATTAACAGATGATGCTGTACAAGTTTTATCAAAAGGCCTCTCATTTGCTCCGATGCATAAACGACAAAAATTTACTTATTCCGTTTCCATTGGAATTTGCAGTGTAGAGCATGATATGGACGAACAACACACACACCGGGTAATGTGTCAAAAAAGAATCAGGAACCTCTAAGAAATCCCTCAAATCTCTCTTTTTGCCTCCAATACAGAATGCAACCACCAATACCTTTGTTTAAAAAGGTCAATCATGATGTAGAATTACTTTTTAAGAAGGATGTCAAATCATTCAAAATCATGTGCTGCAAATACGCTGCAACGCAAATCCATTCCACAGATTTCCCCCCAAAATTACAACAGAAATTGCCTAAAAAGCCATGCGAACAATTAATACAATCACTAGCATTCCTAATGTTTGTATAGTCAGTTGTTCTCTTTTTTTACCACCTGCTTTTTTTAGAAGACATGTTCTTCATCTCAATCTCATGCTTTCTTTGTGCATCTGTTTCAAGATCATACCATGGTATGATCAGCCACAAACCATCAAAAAAAAAAAAGTGTCAAATCTGTTTCAGCTGCCAGGTTTGTGAGCATCTGTTAGGAATGCAGCACGGCGGTGAGGAGTTTTTCTGCCTGCATGTAACCAGCTCTGAGTGGACCTATTTTATGACTGATTTTCCTGCTTTTAACCAAGAGCTATCACTTGAAGGGTTCTATTTAACATATGGCATATAATTTTACATGCAAATACATATTGTATGCCAATATAATTCAGAACTGTTTTTAGTGCAATTTTCAGTCATAGTGACTTGGCAGCCGCACAAAATCTGAGGTTATGCTTCAGGGACTGGTATGGGCTGCTACAAAGGCTCTGGCATATGTTGGCAATCTAAAGTGGTTTTGTGGATCCACACACAGAAATAGATCATTTTAATCAAACACTGTGATCATGTTGGCTCGCTGGAGCTCTGCATGATTCAAACTCTCTGTGAATGGGCTGAGTCAGAAGGTCTCTGATCTACAGATCTTACAGCACTGGGAAAAGCTGTATCAGTCATCTCAACTCTGGTTCAAAGATCTAACAACATGTGATAAACTGCTTGAATTTCAAGAACCTGATTTCAGATTGCTTTATCTGTTAATTTTGGTTTGTTTTTGGATTTAGTTAGTGTCCGTGAACAAATTTATTTATTTTGTTTGGAGCTAAAGGGAACATAATGTTATGACCATGTTCTTATGTTCACATTGAAATGATGTATGGGGAATATAGTAGCTCATGTTCTACATGTTCTTACATATCGGTTTGGATAGTTAAACAAAAAATTGTCTACGCAAGTGAGATTTCTTAAAGGGGTCATATAATGCCATTTTTGTACAAGCTAATGATTCTTTAGGGTCTAAATTAAAAGTTTGTAATATTCTTTAATTAAAAATTCTCATTAGTATTGTAAGAAAACACTCATTTTACCTGGTCAAAAACAGCTCTGTTTTCAGCACGCCGTTTAAGTGCATGTGTCTTTAAATGATAATGAGCTTTGCTCACCCCGCCCCTCTGTTCTGTGCGTACTGCGTACACAGTTTTAATAACACAATAACCATAACGCGTTGTTCATTATAAACGTGGGATTATGAATTATATTGAGAACGTCATACATAGAAAACATGCCGTAACATGCCGCATTCATTGTAAAGCGTGCAGCAAGCGATTTGCAAAGATTAATATAAATATTAATATAAAGGTTAATAAAACGTTACACTCACTTCTTCTTCTGGAGGTGCAGCAGGAACACGAATAGTTGGTACCGATCCTTTTTTCAGGAGCAGCTTCTTAGCAAAACCAGCTTTATAACGTTACTGACCCTCGTTTGTAAAACAGTCTGGTGTGTGAAATGATTCGCGCAAACATGAAAGCATTGACGTTGATTGTGGGGAATATTCCCTTCGAAAACAAACTCAGCCACTGCGTCTTCAGCGGTTCGGATTTAGGAACATCAAAATGACTGCTGTGTTCCTTATTACACCCAAGAGCAGAACACCACAATCGCTTAGACGCCATTCTGCTCATAGACAGTGCTCCAGCGTATCAACAACGACCGCGCCGGTCCGCGCGGACTATGATTGACAGCTCGCTCACGAGCGAGGGCGGGTCTGTGTTGAAACGCTGCTGTCAATCAACAATCGTGGGAGGGGAACGGCTTGATTTGAGATGGGGGAAAACATATAAGAAGATTAAAAAAAAAACCACTGGATGCATTTTTAGCATTTTATGATGGTTGTGTACAGGCACTGCCAACACACATTTCAGTACAATCAACTTATAAAAGTGCATGTACCATTATATGACCCCTTTAAATATCTTCATTGCTTCTGATTCACAGCAATGACATTAAATGGAGAGTAAATTGAGACGTCTCCAGCTTCTCAGGTGCAAAATCTCAGTATAATGTCAAATGTATCTCCTAAAGTTTCACAAGCAATCTCAATAATGTCTCTAACTGTGTTCACATTTGCCGAAACACCAAATTTGCAATCAAAACCCATGAGATAGGAAGTCATTTCTCAAACATTTCTCAAATTCTTACCAGATCAAATTCTCTGAGCTGTTATTTGCATTCATTTTACATCTATTGTCAATATTGTTATTTTAGCAGAAACATTGAAGACAGTTACTTAAACTTTAACTTGCCCTCCACCAAAACTCTCAGATTTCATTCGCATTTTCACATACTCAATGTTCGATGGTTCATAACCAGATATGAAACACATGAAAGCCAATGTTATTTGATATCAGTGCCATCCGATCTGGTATGCCAAAAGTGAATATAAACAATTGGGATTGTCATTTGACAATGATAGTGATGTTTGAGAAAGATATTTCCACGGAAGAAAGAAAGTCATACAGGTTTGGAACAACATGAGGGTGAGTAAATGATAAAAGATTTTTCACTTAAGCAGCTAGGTGTCACGTGTCAGTGTGTATGTTTGAACATGTTTATGTTTTGCCTTTGTTCTTTTCCCGCCACTCCTTTGTTTCTATGGTTACCATCATTATCAGTTCAGTTGTACCTATTTAGTCATCGTCATTATCTGTCTCACCTGTGTTCTGTTAATCTGTGTAATCTGTGTTTGCATTTAAGTTCTGTCTGTTCTGTCAGTCCTTGTCCGATCTCCGTCTTATTTAGTGTGCGTGTTGTTACCTGTTCTGCCGTCCTGTGTTTAATTACTAATAAACCTTCGTTGTGGAATTATATCCTCGTTTCCGTCTGCCTTCCTGCAAGCCACCGTGACACTAGGCACATTCCTGCTTTGATCTCAGTGATGTTCTGCAGGTGGACCTTTGGCAGCCCAACAGCGCATCTTTGATTCGAGAGAACAGCCCAGTAGACGTTCATGTGGGACGGAACAAGACGCAGTGGCTGAGAAGACATCTTCACCAAGCGCACATCTACTATGAGTGAGTTTCCTCCTTCTCCGTTAGATCATTAGAGTGAATTTCTCTCATATTCTCCTGTGGGACAAGTATCGGTTTCTGGGGGACATGCGTTAGAGTTATCTACTCGAATCCTTCTGACTTTGATTTCCATGTGCTGACGGACCCAGAAACCAAGGCATGATTCAAAGTACTCTTTCAACCACTCGCCCCATCAATCATCCGGATCAACAGTAACGATGAAGCTTATCTCATGCGCCACAGCCAGCAACACTTTCATTGTCATCCCTTTTCCCCAGGGAGGCCTTTTCTTTCATATCCTCTCTCCTACTCATGGCTGATGTATTTGAGCATATTTACGGGCAGAAGTGATACCTCTGAGGATTCTGGGTGATGGGATAGGTTGCATCTAGGACTTTGTTTACTCTAGTTAAAAAAAACTCCATCCATGTTTGGATGGTTTGACAGGTCATAAAGATAAATTATGGCATTCCTATTCTAGCCAAAAACAAAAACAAAAAAACAGGCAAAGATGGAGTTTAATTCTTTTTTTTTTTTCATGTTATGATGTTTTATTAAAAATGTTCGAGAGGAGCACGTTCAAATGATCTATCCAATCAGTACGATTGGAGGCCTATATATATAGTCGACAGTCTTTTCTGCATCCCTCCACCACCCCAATCCTCACTCTCGGGTAGTTCCTGTCCCAGCCAGGGATACAGGGGAGTACTCTAGTTTCGGGCCACATTCCGAGCTCCGAGCCCTCCCCGGGATAGCACGCCATCTAATTTTTGCTCTGTTTGTGACAAGATGATCAATGTTGCTGATATATAGAGTCTACCTTTAAACCTTAATTAGGATGAAAATACTGTACAGTATATAATGCATTATAAAAGCATATATTAATAATGTACCTGTCACAATTATGTTAGTTTCATTGGCTGCGTCCGAAATTGCATACTTCCCTACTATATGGTAGGCAAAAAAGTCTACTACTTCCAGCAAGATTCTGAAGTATGCATACGATGGACATTTTACTATCCCATGAGGCCACGAGAGAGGACTGGTGAATGGCAGTGAAGCGACATAACTGACACTGGTAGGTCACATTATAATGACGTTGTGGCAGATGTCCGGATCACATTCATACTACACAGTACACACATTCATAGAATGTACTTTTTTAGCAGTCGTGAAGTAATTACTTCAAAATAAGTACTAACTAGAGAGTGCGATTTCGGACGCAGCCATTGTGTTTTGGTTTGGTTCTCTTCTTTTCCTGTTTCCCATATGTTCCCAATCCTAGTTTGTGTCCATGGTTACTGATTATGACAAGCACCTGTCTCTAATTCTGTTAATAAGCTATCCTGTGTAAATAAAGGTGAGTTCACGCTATGTCGTAATTACCGCAATAACATGATTTAAATTTTTTAAAAGCGTTCATATCATCGTATAGAGCTCGTAAATATATATTGTAAGATGGGAATTGTCTGAGAGCTCCTACTTGTACCACGTGACTGCTGTACCACCTGACTGCTGCAGTTTCATTTAGGCGTTGATAGTGGTGCCATAGAAAGGATGCGAACAGCTCCGAATATAACGTCACGTGTTGTCATCTTGAGACTATGCGGTTATTACAACATGGCGTGAATGCAGCATAAGGCCCTCATGTTTTTTCCTGCCATGTGTTTTCTGCTGTTTGGCTCATTAATAAAGATAACTCCATTTAGATCCTTCTCGAGTTTGCCTGATCTATCATGACAGCATCTTATAATGCATTGTCTCATGAATAATTGTAACCACAGTTATAATACATTAGAATTCTTATGTTAAACCTTTAGAAAGTGTAATGTATTAAAACACATGACAAACAACCAATTTCATATGTAACAAGGAAAATTATAAACATGACAAACTACAAATTTCATATGTTACCAAAAAATCTTGAATTATTCTCATGTTAGAGGCATAAACATTTTAATTTTCATTAGTGTTAAAATCTTACAAACATAAGTAATGGCCGTCAGCTGGTCATTATTGTAAAATAACAGCCAACAGGATGATCATGGCCTTGATGCAAAGAACTTTACATGACTACTTTGCAAATAAACTACAGTAACTAAGTGCAAAACAATAAGAACAATGTATTAAAAAATACATATTTTTATCATTTTCAAAAAAAAAAAGAACTGCATAGCAAAAAACATTGAGAAAATCTAAATTCATCTAATGTTCTTTTTGTGACTGTCTGATTAATGTGCATATTATATATTTTTAAACTGTGTTCATTGCTTCCTTAACTCTGGCGTTAGATGCAGAAATGATTATGTGTAGTGTGTACATAAGTATCTGAGTAACCCTGAAAACTGCCATTAAACGGTTTGATACACAGTGATGTGCTTTCATCATCCCCTCCCTGACACCCCACTGTCTCCACAGGGTGCTCATTTCCAATCTCCAAACCCAAATTGAGAAACAGACCGGATACCGTTCCTCCAGAAAGCGCAGATCGGAATTGCAGTATGACTATGAAGTGTACCATCCTTTGGAAGAGGTGAGCGTATGGGTGGAAGTTAATACACATGGTAATTTTTATGTAGTGAGATAAAGAAGACAGAGATTATTTTCCCTGTCTGCCACTCCGTCTTTCTCTCAAAAGAAGGCTGATTTTCACAGGCTGACAGCCTTTGATTGAGAAGTGCATTTGCATTTGGTTGTGGCCCAAGAAAAACAGATCTCAGGAGGTTTTCTTCAGTGCCGCCCTTTACTCTCAGGTCTTCTCCTTCAGACCGAGTGCCAACTTCAGCTGTACATTGTAAACTGTGATTTATTCTCATGACATGATGATGAATAGGAAAGCCTTCAGAGCAGACGAGGGCTGGATTACATTCACTTTTAAGGATATAACTCCTCTAGTGCTATTGTAAAGGAAACATTTATAAATAATTCATCAATGGATATTTGAGGTATTGAGTATAGATGACAAAAAAGGTCAAGACACAACAAACCTTTTTATACAAAAGAAAACACTGTAACAAGAGCTCCTATTTTAACTTTACCACATTAATTTAATATTTAATTTAATATAATATAATCATTTAAAGTAATTCATTAATTCACAAACGAACAAAATCATTCATTCACAAACTAACTCATTCTTTCATAAACTCATTAATTCATTAACTCATTCATTCACAATCAAACAAACAAACACACAAACTCATTCATTCATTCATAAACAAATTCCTTCATTCATTCACGTATGAACAAACTCGTTTATTCATTCATTAGCGAATGAATGATCTCATTAATTTAGTCACAAACAAACTTAATCATTCATTCATTCATTCATTAACTCATTCACAAACTAACTCATTCATTCATGAACAAACTCATTCATTCACTCACTCACTCACTCACTCATTTATTCATTCATTCACGTATGAAAGAACTCGTTCAGTCATTCATTCATGAACAAACTCATTCACTCACTCACTCACTCACTCATTCATTCATTCACGTATGAAAGAACTCGTTCAGTCATTCATTCATGAACAAACTCATTCACTCACTCACTCACTCACTCATTCATTCATTCATTCATTCATAAATGAACAAACTCGTTCAATAAAGATTCTTTTGTGTTCTACAGGGGGGAAACAGGTTTGGGGAACCATGAGTATACATTTTTTTATATTCTTTAAACATCAAATATAATACAACATATATTATTACCGTAGCAATTAAAATAAGTGTCAACACCTTGATGAGCCACAAATTAATTAGAAATGATTGCAGACTAATAGAAATAGGCCTGACCTGCAAAATTAAATGTGTATAAAAATTCACAGAACCCCTAATGTTTGATTTTGACTTTCTGCTGCAAAGTTTTACATGAATACAAGCTGCATGTTAATCTGGAGGATCTGTTCACCCTTTTCGACAGATCCAGAGTTGGATGTTCGAGATGAACCGGACCAACCCGCACCTGGTGGACCTGTTCTCTATTGGTCAGTCCTATGAGGGACGACCCCTCTATGTGCTCCAGGTAAAAGGTGAAGGGGAAGATGGCTAAATTTATGGCCATTCTGTTAAAAACACGCACACATTCTGACTTGCTAGACGGTGTTCTCTGCCCCTCTTCTGTCAGTTAGGAAAGAGAACACGTCCCTTTAAGAAAGCAGTGTGGATAGACTGTGGAGTGCATGCAAGAGAATGGATTGGTCCAGCTTTCTGCCAATGGTTTGTTAAAGAGGTATGTGTTTTCTGTTTGCCACTGTTCTCTTCATGCTGAGATTTAAATCACTGCCCAGCATTCCTCTAACGTTCAATATTTTTATTGTTCTGTTTATTTGTGAGCTGGTGTATTCTGGAACTGTTTCATTCAGTGAGTCTCTAAATTCCTCCCAAATTAATTTGTATAATACATCAGAGCCTCCCCTGAGCTCATCTCATAAACTAATATCAAAGAGTGCCTCTGTGCCACACAAATAAACAGCTCTCAGATCAGCAGCTAACACTGAGTGAGACAAATAGAATTAGATAGAGATCAAAAAAGAGAGAGTTGCTATACCTTCAGTACACCACTATGAGGCAGAACTACTGTATGACAGAGACCTAAAACTGACTGACCCTGAAGTGAACGTTATTAAATGTCTATAGTTCTCTTCAACCCTCCAGCATTTGTGATTTTTCTCTTTCTGCTGTTGGATTAGACTTTACACACAGTAACACTGCATCACTGCTAAATTAAACTAATGTAACATAATTCATATTTTAAAAGACCAAAGGGAGCTTTTAATTATGGAGTAAGTGAATCATCATTGTCAGTATAGTTTACACAGACACGGCAGCTACTGTATGTTCAAAACGGCATACTAACATACTACTTCTACCATGGCTTTTTACCATAATTTTCAATAGCCATTGCTCCAGTCTTCAGTGTCACATGATCCTTCAGAAATCATTCTAATATGCTGATTTGGTGCTCAAGAAACATTTATTTTTTTAGTATCAATATAGTAAATAGATGTGCTGCATAACATTTTTGTGGAACCGTGATACATTTTATTAAGGATTCTTTGATGAATAAAAAAAAGTTCAAAAGAACAGCATTTATACTGTTACCTTTGATCAATATAATGCATGCTTGCTGAATAAAAGTGTTCATTTCGAAAAAAAAAACGAACTAACTCAAGCTTCTGAACGATAGTGTACATTTGATAAAATGCAGTATAAAGCAAACTTTTATACTGTATTTATTTACTGTATTATTATATAATATAAAATAGTATACTTACTTAAAATACTGTACCCGAGATGCAATGCACTCAGTGTGGCCTTCCATTTTCAGCGTGATGAATTAAACAGAAGAAGCATCATGACTTGATTGGACTACCAAAAGTTAAGACAATCATTTATGCAAAATAGTTATTTTTAAGATGATAAACGATTGCCACTGATACTTAAATATGCCATGAGGTCTTATGACAACACTGACTTAATAATTATGGAATACTAAAAACAGTATGTATATACACACACACATATATATATACAGTATATACAGTGTATATATATAATATATTTAATGGAAGAATGGCCTATTTTAATGGGGTATGATTAGAGGAACTGCACACAGACTGCTGTGTTTTTGCTGTATTGAAGTTTATCTGTGGGGAAAACGAGACACACATTTCCTGCATCTATTGAAGTCTGTCACAATTCCATTCACTGTGAACGCAGGCACTGAACTCCTATCAACACGACTCCAGCATGAGACGACTGATGAATCAGCTCAATTTCTACATTATGCCTGTCTTCAACGTAGACGGTTACCATTACAGCTGGAAGACGGTAACTATCTGTTTGACATATGCCTAGATCTCAACATCTCTTCTGTGATGTATGCTGAGCTTACTGAAAAGAATTGTTGGCAGCTCTGTGCTGTTAAACGTGCGGCATGTCTTGCCTTTCTATAAAGCCGGCAGACATTAAAGAGGCAAATATCTGTGGTTTCTCTCTCTCTCTTAGGATCGTTTTTGGCGGAAAACACGGTCAAAGATTCCAAAGTATCATTGTCGGGGGGTGGATGCCAACCGAAATTGGAAAGTCAAATGGTGTGGTGAGTTATTTTACCTGATTTTCAAGCTCCAAATCAAAGAGCCCTGGTGTTCATATAGAAAATAAATAGGCATTCCAGAGTATGTAGACAGACACCATGAAGAGGCCTGACACACAGATTAAAAATGTATCAACAGAATGACATTTAAATCAAACACTATCCTGTACTTGAAATTCCCTATGCAATACATAAGGAAATTAAGATGTTAGAGTATATGTTTGTGAGCATGGTTGCATGCAACTTTCTTAATCATGCTTTTTGACATCTCCGAACACTACAGATATGAGCTGAATGCGTTTCATAATATGGTAATACTAAGAATCTTTTGATGTGAGCCTAAGACATTCATCGACTGATGACTAGTTCAGTTATAAAAGATGAAAAGATCAGTATACTGTAGCTGGTTACTAAAATGTGTTGCGTTTTTAACACTATTTATTGATTTTTATTTTATTTGTTTATTTTTCACAGGTTTTTTTGGGGGGGGGCAAAAAAATCCTTTAAATTTAATAATTTTTTTCATTATATTTGTTAATTTTACTCTAATATGGCATCAAATTGTATCTAATGGGATAGAATTTTTTTGCTGGCAAACAGCACATCGGTGGTCTTCCATATAAATCAGCACTAAACCAATACTAACTAGCATTTACCAGCTTTCAAAGTGGTATAAGTTCGGTCGGGTTTTTTTTTTTTTTTTACATGCAGACATGTTTTAGGGCAGATCCATCTGAAAATGTACCTTGTGGTTCCGCTCAGTTGATTTTCTCAAAATTTAAGTTGTTTTTACAGTCTAGTTCTAATATATTTCTGAAGGATAAAAGAAATAATGCTCACCCAAAAATATTCACTCTTGATTCACTGTTAGATAAATATAATACCTGATACCAAAATAGAGAATACATAAGTGTAGAATGATCATGAGCCAGCAAACTCCCAAGGGAGGGAACCTACGACCGCAACCTTGGGCCAGAAAAGGCAAAAATTAAATGATTACAAATAAAGTTACAATTTCTTGCACCTGCTATCTTTGCTGTCTCTGACAGATCAGGGTGCATCCCTGCACCCCTGCGATGACACATACTGCGGTCCCTTCCCTGAGTCAGAGCCTGAGGTCAAAGCTGTTGCCAAGTTTCTACGCAAACACGGGAAACAGGTCAAGGCCTACATCTCGATTCACGCCTATGCTCAGATGCTCCTCTATCCGTATTCCTACAAATATGCCACTATACCAAACTTCAACTGTGTGGTGAGTGATTTCTGTCTTCAGTGATTTCAACTTTTTGTTGGGACATCCTCACAGGCTGCATGCATAAACAATAAGACAACGAATGCATGAGTATATTGACATAAGTGCAACTGCGAGCAAATAACTCCTACTGTATGAAGTAATTTTTTTTACTGAATCAAAAACATACGGTGCAACCACATGCTCCAATTTGTAAGCAAATGACTCCAATGAACAGGTTCTTTTTACTGAATCAAAACACAGCATTATGTAGCATTTGTCTAAATAAAAATAATAAAAATATTATAAAAACAATTACTTACAATAAGTAAGGAGGTTTTTCATTACATATACTGTATGTGTCCAATGATGAAGAAGGTACAAATAATGACAGTCTTTATTAAACATAAGCCAACAACTCGAAACATTGTGCCATGAACAAGCAATACCGGAAAGAGGAATGAGAGAAGGTGAGGAACTACATGATGAATAGCTGTGATTATTAAATGAATATCCATGGTAACTTATTTTGTGGGGGGAAAGAAAACAAAGGAACACAGGCAGGTGATTAAACAGACTGATAAAAAACGAAACCAGGACTAAGCATAACTGTGACAGTTTCGGCCTAAAATTATGAAAGGCCACTAGAGGGTTAAGTAATGTCGGCCTCTACACTATATAATATCTCCACACTTCTCTATATAAGATTCTTTAGTAATCACTGCAAACCATAATTTGCACCTTGGAGTTGTTAAAGCGATTTAGCCTTTAACAAGATAGAACTCAATATCTTCTACCAGAGGGCAAAACATTAAACTCCTCATTAGAATTTGGAATGGCTGAGATATTATTTTTCGGGTTTGCCTCAGTGCAGTTTCCTCATAAATCGACTGGATGGCTGTTTAGCCCACACAATCTTTTGACTACACTTACCACCAAGCATCATTAAGGATCGACTGGATGAATACTTGAACCTCTGCTCTTCCCCCTCAGGAATCAGCAGCCCAGAATGCAGTGAGCGCTCTGTACTCAGCTTATGGAGTGAGATACAGATACGGCCCTGCCTCCACCACGCTTTGTAAGTCAGGCATTGGGTCTTTTCTTCAATCAATGACATATAGCTACTGCATATATGAGTCATCAGCTCTCTGTAAGCCCTCTCAGTTAGACGCCAATCTGTTTTCTGACTCATGACTATTTCTATATCAACAACAGTCAAACGTCCAGATGTGATGTAATGTGTTTCTCTTTCAGATGTAAGTTCTGGAAGCTCAATAGACTGGGCCTATAAGAACGGGATCTCATATGCCTTTGCCTTTGAGTTGCGTGATACGGGCTACTATGGCTTCTTATTGCCGGAAGCCCTGATTAATCCCACCTGTACAGAGACAATGAGGGCAATAAAGACCATCGCCTCAGGACTTCTGAAGAAATGCACCAAATGAAACTTTGTACTTGACTTTCACTCTTTGTCTCATATCTTCTCTCCATCGATTTCACAGTTTAGCCCATAAGCCACAGCAATATCTACAAGCTATGTACAAAAGTGCCTGCATTTTACAAAACATTTTATAAACTACTTTTATAAGCTCTACAAAATGGAAGCTTGTTTCCGCCAATGGAATTAAAACAAGGTAATTGCGACTTTTGAGTTTATATCTCGCAATTCAGAGTTTATTTCTCACAAATTCAAGTTTATAACTCACAATTCTGACTTTCAGTCAAGTCAAGTGACTTTCAGAAGTCAGAATTGTGCAATTTGGAGAAAAAATGTCAGAATTGTGAGATAAAAAGTCTCAATAACCTTTTTTTTTAATGCTGAAAACAAGCTTTCATACTATATTAAACAAAATGGTATAAATGTAAACAGTAAAGTAATGCAAGCACTTGAATTGTGAACTAAATAATTCCCTTGAAAGTGGGTTTTACCTAAGAGGCGAATATACAGTGAGCACTTGCTATACAGACAAGCTTCAAAATAACAGTAATGCCCAAAGAATGTAAATAATGCATACTGAACCTTACAATGGGCTTATTTTAGTGTAGATGCCGTGTGCAGCAGCGGCAGGCGTATATCACTGCAGCTAAAAGACAGCTTTGATTTTGTTTTGAAATGAAATGGTAAAGGTCACCTGGGAATTCAACCTCTCAAATGAGCCAGGCAAGAATACATTAAATTAGCTTTTTGTTTGAAGAAAAACTTATCAAAGTAACCTTTACCTTGTATAATTAACTGTACTTGCAGAGGCAATGTTTACATTTGTATTATTAAGTACTATTAAGTTTTGGAGTTTTATTGTAATAAGCTAGTATTTATTTCAAATATTAATAATATTCTTTGTTATATAAAGTGTCTTGCAAGTTGGCATTTGAGATTTGTTTTCATTGTACACAGATTTTTGTATCGTATTGTTTATTTTATCAACAGGTAGATTATTAAAAGTGGTTTTATCATGATGTAATTTTGCAAGAACATTCCTGCTAAGTCCAACACAATCACCAACAGGCTACAACCAACCTCCAAGAATGGATTATATTATTTGATATAAGGACTAAATTTTAAGTAATGATAAATTGCTTTACCAATGTGAGAAATAAACACAGTGGGGTCGGCTCTTACCCCATTGGCCCAGTCTATAATCCATCCTTGAGTACATGGAATTTATAAGCAATATCACATGAGAAATATCAGATATTCAGTACCACAGCATGATTGGAACTGTGATATTTCTTTTATGCAGCTGTATAACTATGAACAAACAGTTGATAATAGAGCAAATATATCAGATTCTTCTCCTGGAGGCCCACTGTCCTGCAGTGTGTATACAAGCTTCAAAACACCTGTATGGAAGTTTCTAGTAATCCTGTAGACCTTGATTAGTTGGATTAGGTTTGTTTAATTAGAGTTGAAGCTAAACTTTGCTAGTGGCCCTCCAGGAACTGAGTTTTACACCCCTGAAATAGAGGAACTTATCTTTCTGACAAACATTGTCCAGTCATTTACTCCACCAAAGAAAATAGTTCCAAATAAACTATAAATCTTTGCTTGTTGGCAAGCAAAATGTCTCAGGCTACGAATGAAACCATTTTTCCCTGAGAAGGGAACGAGACGCTGTGTTGATAGGGGAACGCCTATGTGTGACTGCCGTCTGAAGCACGTGTGCAACTAGTCCAATCTTGATATGGGGAACCATGGAAGCTATAAAGGGAAGCCGGCACAAGGCAGTGTTAGCTTTTGAAAGGCTGAGGAACGTCACTAAGAGGCATGCAGGGAGTATGGCAAAGGGACGCAGCATCTGGAACAATGGTTACATTCTTAACCTGAGACGTTCTCTTTCAAGGGAACTCACATTGCATCGATGATGATACTTTGGGGAACGAAATACCTACTGCGCCATACTGGAAAATGCCTGTCCAGGTGTGAAACTGAACAGCACATCTCAGGTTGATAGAAATTGAGCTCCAGGTGTGAAAGGCAGGTCTAAACTGTATAGCCTTATAAATGTGCGGGAGGGCCTGCAGCCAGCATTACACACCTCTTGGAGTGAGGTCCCTACCAATGAGGCCTTGAAGGTCACCATACCCCAGTAGAGTGAGCTCTAATCAGCAGAGGTGAAGGCAACCCATGCACCTTGTAAGCTGTAAAGATTGCCTCAACAATCCACCTACTGATCGTATGTTTGGAAGCTGAGGACCCCTTCTTGTGTGACCCCAAGCATATCAGTAGCTGCTCAGACTTCCTCCACTGGGAAGATCTGAGTACATACACCTTCAAAGCCCTCACAGGGTAAAGTAAGTGAAGCCTCTTTTGGTCCACCTACACATGTGGAGGAGGAAGGAAAGCCTGGAAAACTGTGGACCGTGCTACATTAGTTGGCACTTTAGGCACATACCCAGGAACTCCTGCTGGAACCATCGCACTGAAACAACTGGGCACTTAACTGGGTCCAACTGGTGTTCTCTGCACCATGAAGTGAAAACTCCACTTCAAAGCATACAGTTTCCTCGTGGAGGGAGCTCTAGGGTTTAAGATGATCTCTGTTGTCACTGTTTTCTGATGACAGGATGCCCCTAACCCCAGGGCCTGGGACAGAAACCAAGGTTTCTTCCACATAACAATCGTACGAAGGCATATGCACATAACCTTGAACATACAGAATGGGTTGCCCCTCAGGGAAAAACCCGTGGTCCTGAGCCACCACTGCACTGGTCTTATATACAGCAGGCCAAAAGGTAATGACGTTGGACGCTGCTGCCATGAGCCCCAACAACCTTTGAAATTGTTTCACAGTAACGGCCTGCCCAAACTTCATTCTGGTCACAGCTGCCAGAATTGACTCAACCCTCCATCCTTCTTGGGAACTATTAAGTACCAGCAGTAGAACCTGGAGGCCCCTTCGGGAGAATGAATTCGTTCTATGGCCCCCTTTGCCAAAAGAGACTGTACTTCCTGTTCCAATTCCTGACCCTGCTTTGGGACCACTACGGTAGACACCACCCCATTGAACCTGGGTGGTCGGGTTCCAAACTGGCAGTCGAGGCCTGCGCTCAGCGTCAGGACCTCTTTCCCGAAGCTTTCTTCGAGAGAATAACATTCCTCAGATCTGTTTTCTCTTTCGGAGACTTCAAGCAAGAGTACATATTTACTTACACAAGTAAATAAATAAATAAATGCAGACACTCCAACTTAAAAAAAAAAAGTAAAAAACACTCCCCTCAACACAGCACACAGTCATGGAAGGCAGAGCGATACACACTAAAATACAAGTGCTATAACAGTCTTTCCCAACCCTGTTCCTGGAGACACTCCAACAGTAAACATTTGGGATGTTTCCCTTAAGCCTAAAGTAGGCTATACTTCGGCTGCCCATGGTCCGCACACTGTCCGTGTGACGTAATTTTCATCTTCAGGATGGTCCATGGACATCCGCGCACACTATCCATGCAGCCCAATTTTTGTTTCCACGCGGACTGTGCGCATACAACAGCGCATGTACGAGTGACTTGAGATCTTAAAAACAAAGTCCACTATATAGTGTGCACGCTCTGAATGTGTTTTTCCGCGCTCATGGCCAAAGGAGTATACTTTGAAAAGGCTTGCTCGCTCAACTGTGTGTGAGTCGGAACGGAATGCAGAAAATGAAGAAGCCTATAGACCTTATGTAGCCCCACCCCCTTTCAGCGCTGCACTTGTTGTCTTTTGTCTTCCGGTTTGTATTTCCACAGCGATCTTAGGTATTATGAATGAACTGCCCGTTTTAAAATCTTCCCGGTCTACTGACATTTTTTTAAGACATCTGCTTTAAACATTACAATGCTCGTGATAACTTTAGTTAACTCTACAATAAGTAAATCCATTTCACCAGCTAATTACTCTTCGACAATGATGCCATAGAAATATACAGAGCGATCGCTAAACCGGAAGTTCAAAGACAATGTTCTAAAGATGGCTGCGCCCTTGGTTCTCTGGTGCATAAGGTCTATACCCTTCAAATACCGCATTCGGAGGATGCAGCCTTCGCATTGGGACACAGCTTCTGACCCATCTATTTCTGGTCTTGGCTTCTCTACTAATGAGCTGATGAGTTGAATCAGGTGTGTTTGATTAGGAAGAATTCAAAAATGTGTAGTATTGGTGTGCCTGCAGGTACAGGGTTGGGAAACATTTGGCCAATCAGACGACCTCTGGAACTGAATGTATCATGTAAACCTCTAATGATGGCAATGGCCTTGATCATTCAAATGAACCACAGAGCCAGAAGCAATGTAATCGGTTTATTATTTTTTATGAGAAAATGTATATTTAAAAATAATAAAACATTATAAAAAAGTTTAGATAATAGAAGAATTCACTTTTTGTCATTTTTACCCCTTTAAATTGGACCAAATGACCTCTTAAATAAGTATATTTATTCATTTTATGATCTAAATTTTGATATACAGTTGTAGGGAATAGACAGCATTATATAGCCTGGCCTTGACTCATCCTCCACATTTGATGTCAGCTTCTACAGTGCAAAAGCATTTACAGTCATCTTGTGAATACAACCAGAGAATTACTCATCCCGGAGAGCTAAAAACAAACAGTGGCTTTGCTTGATGAAGAGCAGTGTTTCTCGTTACAGAGGGGGTTGACTCAGTAATCTCCCTTAAAACCAGTGTGGAAAAAACAAAGGATAAATAAAAAGCATGTAAGATATATTTATAGATATATATTGTTGTTGTTTTTTTACTGTTGAAGGATATGAAGGTCAGTTATTTTTTCATGTCCAGCAAATAGCAGGATTTAATAACAAATTCAGTTTTGAGGTTAATTGATGTATTTTGTGTCTCTAGAAAATAGCAATTTGACATTGTGTTATTTTGAATATCATTTGTGTGTGTGTTTATTTTTTAATCCAGCATTTGTGGACACATTAATGTGAAAAGACAAAAATTATAACTTTGGGGTATATGTACCCGACAGAAGGACCTAAATGGCATGTTGTCAATAGTGTTATATTTTGTAATTATAGCCTATTGTAATGTTATCATCATCGCAATGAAGTTTAGATCATTTAAAACTTAATGGACTGCAGTAGACAGCAATAAAAAAAAAACACTGTAATGTAATCAATTACATTTTATTAATATGTGCAAAAACTTTAATTAGTTTTAGTATTATTCAATGTAAATGTCCTAATGACTTTTTATTAGCTGAATCATGTCTGCAACAAACTCATCTGGGACACATGGAATTACAACAAAACTCACTTATTGATTAGGCTAAATTCTATAGAAATAAAAGCTATAAATAGTAGTCTAAAAGTATCCCTCAATTGTTTTTTAAAGTGGGTTTTGATTTATAAGTAGATACCTCAAACGTGAATGTTGAAGCTGTGTCAAAACATAAATTGCTAACAAGTTGCTTCATAACTAATAGACATCATAATCACAGGTATTTATGACTAGCCTATATCTTTGACCACAAGCACCACGAGGAAGTGAGTTTACTTGTATGACGTATCGGACAACCAGTTCTAAACTGATTTTTACTTTTTTATTTAGTAATTTATTATTATTTATTTTTTATATTTTATGTTAAAAAGCTGATTTAATTAATGTTAGTTATACTTTATTTATTTTTTAATACTCTCTCACTCTGCCTCACTGCGGCCGTTTCTACGTGCGTGACGTCATTTCCTTCCAACATGGCGCAGGCAGCAGGTCGCTGATGGAAAACTGAGGGATTTACCCCACCTTCTGGCTTTATTTATGTTTCTCTATTGAGGGCACCATCCGCCGGAGAAAAACTCAATCATACGGGAATCTAAAAATCGCGGATACAGCCTCCGTTGGGACAGGTCTTCCTCCACCCGTCGCAGCGCGTCATGTATGAAGGCAAAAAGACGAAAAACATGTTTTTAACCAGAGCTTTGGAAAAGATCTTGGCCGACAAGGAGGTGAAAAAGGCTCATCACTCGCAGCTGCGCAAAGCCTGTGAGGTGGCACTAGGTCAGTATGATTTCGATGCCTTCATTGCAGTGTTTTAGATGTTTTAGAAAATGCATGTGTGGCTAAGTGGCTTTAATCCTGCCGGTAAAGAAACGGAGCAGCTTCAGAAGAGCTGCATGAATCCAGCAGCATTGCGGAAGTTATTCTCATTCTA
Source organism: Rutilus rutilus (assembly GCF_951802725.1). Taxonomy (NCBI): domain Eukaryota; kingdom Metazoa; phylum Chordata; class Actinopteri; order Cypriniformes; family Leuciscidae; genus Rutilus; species Rutilus rutilus. Next base: position 14,832,063 of record NC_140228.1, read on the forward strand.
CCTGAAAAACACCTCGATTCAAACCTGTATCTGTTCTTTTAGTATGAAATGTCGATGTTTATGCTCTCATTAGCTCTCTTTATGCTCTCATAATCATATTTAGTACATGCACGAATGAGGAAACAAGGTAAAGGAAAGCAGGAACTGACAGGGCGAGTTATTCCTCTTTGACAGGAGGTTCAGAAAAGCCCCTTCATCATTCGGGCGGTGCACAGAATAACTATAATTATTAAATTATAGGATACTTCCATGTGCTTTAAAAGCATTCAACATGAGACCTTCAAATTAATTTAAGTGCTATTGACGATGTTTTAATATAATTAAATATAAAGACCCATCTGTATTACATATTACAATAACATTCTAGGTTTTCGTACAGTCTAAGGTTCTTGTTCGACACTGCAACATTCAAACTAAGATGTCATATCCTTTAAATTCGCGCAAATCTGTTTGCACTATCCTACATTCCCCCAATCACAACAATGACTGGGCAAGATGGAGAGAAACGCAGGTGGAGATTCTTGTTTGCATTTGTGTTGTCGCAAAATGACTTAATTTGTCTGTAAATAAGACGAGGATATATGCTTATGTAGGTTAAACTATATACAAATGTGTAGAAACGATGCGCAATCATTGTGCCTTGCAGTCACAGCCTCCGCCGAATTGTTCATTTGAAACGGCTCTTTTGAATGAATCATCTGAGCCGATTGGAAAGCGTTTGTAAATCACTCGGCTACAATCCAGCGCATTTGTTTCAACCCTAATGTTTTATTCGACAGTCCATTGATAAGCGGCTGTATTTTGTGACTAAGTATCTATTTCGCAATACAAAAATAACTGGTTAAACTGGCGGGGTCGCTTTGTGAACACTTTTGTTTTGAGTGATGACTCAAACGAGTTGATGAATCGGTTCATTTGAACGAACTTTCTGAAATAACCGATTCGCTGAAATGAGTCAGTCTAGTTAGCGATGGGCGTAACGGAAGTGCTGTGTGCGGGATAGGGGCTGTGCCGGTCTGCAAGGGTTTGTTTGGGATAAGGTGAATGTCTCTGCCTCTGTCATGCATTTCTCATTATCAGTGGTCAATAATGCATACACGGTGGAAGTTGAATTACAGTGCATTATTAAAGAGGGTAGAAAGCAATGGCTTCCAGGCTCCTGGAATCACATGCACTATGCATTGTGCATGCAGTGTTATTGGTTCAGACGCTTCTACTTTTTTTACTCTAAAGTGTTAGTCTGGAAAACATTAGGCACAGTGATTTTAATTGGACTGGGATACTTTGATTTCTTTGAAACATATAAGAGCATCTTTCATATTCAGAGAAATTTAGGGTGTGATTCAATTCACGTACAAGGAGATATGAAGATCTAAAGGACAGCCACAGTCAAATGTAATGGTAGAAAGTTTAATCTATTTCATGCCGCTTGACAAACATAGGGAAAACTTTGAACCATTTCTCTCTGTGCTGGTTAGTGAATAATTTAGATCATATCTAGTGAACTGTGTTTTTACACCACTGACAAAGTTCCCAGCGCATGCTGTATCCTTGCAAATCTGGTCTCTGGCTACTTAAAAGATGAGACAGGCTTACACTGATTATGAATGGCTGATACATGTATACAACATTGTAAGATGGGCATATGAATAATAAATGTGGTGGTAAATGGTTAAAAGAATATTAGCCTATTAGTTGTGTTTGTACCCCTTATGAAAAAGCATTAATCGTACTAGTGAGTCATTTTACAATATAGAGCTTTTCTCCTAAACGGCACAGGATTTGTGGTCCATTTTGCATATCTAGGATTGCATTTGGCCTTTTTCTTTGATATCAGAGAGAGTTATGACAGCATCTGTCAGTGAACTTTGAGATATCCTGCCGAACCACATTTCATTTTTCACACGCCCCAGTTGAACCTGTGCACTCTGGTTTCATCTACAATTTGTAGCATTCCCTCACTTCCTAATGCTATGTGAACATAAATTGAGGAAGAAAGTTATATCATGGGAAATGTTTGGTATTTCTGTAAAAGGAGTCTAGAGATAAGCGTTGCCGAGAAGTCTCAGAAAAAATGGGTCGCTAAAATAAGATGTTTGAAATAGGGTTGGGCAACGATTAATCGTGATTAATCGCATCCGAAATAAAAGTTTGTGTTTACATAATATATGTGTGTGTACTGCGTATAATTATTTTGTATATATAAATACACACATATGTATGTGTATATTTAAGAAAAATTTGCATGTATATACTGTAGATATATTTATACATAATTTATATTATATATGAATATTTTATATATAAATACCAAATTTTTCTTAAATATACACATACATACAGTATGTGTGTATTTATATAGACTAAATAATTATACACAGTACACACATATGTAAACACAAACTTTTATTATGGATGTGATTAATCACGATTAATCGTTGCCCAACCCTAGTTTGAAATATTATTCTTTGCACATACAGCAAGCATTGTTTTCATGTTGAGCATTTGAAGTGTTTAATAGTCTGCTGTACACTGTAAAAAGTGAACAGTTGGATCAACTTAAAAAAATTACTTCAATTGGTAACACCTAAAGAAATGAAGTTTTCTCAACTTAAATTATCACGTTTTTCACGATAAAACGTGATAATTTAAGTTGAGAAAACTTCATTTCTTTAGGTGTTACCAATTGAAGTAATTTTTTTAAGTTGATCCAACTGTTCACTTTTTACTTATCTAAAGTAAATGTATGCTTTGGGGAAAGACGTTTTTCTGTGTCGCTAAAAGACATGTGATGACTTAAAGGGATAGTTCACCTAAAGATGAAAATTCGGTCATCATTTACTCACCCTCAAACTGTTTTGGTTGCCATTGTCTTCCATTGTGTGTGAAAAAAAAAAAAGAAGAAGTTGTATATAGTGTATTTTGTCATAATATTTCTCATAATATCTTTTTTTCTAAATATCTTCCAGAAGTAAGAAAGTACAGTTTTAGAACAAATTGACGGTGAGTGAGTAATGACAGAATTTTCATATTTTTAATGAACCATCCCTTTAAATAATGCCAAAGAAGTCATGACATACGTGGATGTTTCCTTGTGTTGATATTTTTTGAATGTGTAGATTGATTTCCTAATGACAGCCTAGAACAGGGGTGTCCAAACTCAGTCCTGAAGGGCCACTGTCCTGCAGAGTTTAGCTCTAGCCTGCCTCAACACACCTTCCTGGAAGTTTCTAGAATGCCTATTAAGACCTTGATTATCTGGTTCAGGTGTGTTTAATTGGGGTTGGAGCTAAACTCTGCAGGACAGTGGCCCTCCAGGAGCAGGATTGGACATCCCTGGCCTAGAAGATATAAGGGGAGTTTTTTTTTTCCCCTTAAGTGCAATAAATACTCGTGGAACATGTAAAACAAGTTCATCATTTTCTTTTTTCAGGCAAAACTGCTGTTCAGGCTGAATAGACTAGACCCCGGGGCTGAGTCTGATCCCTTTTTATCTAACCGCACATCAACCTTAACAAACCTCTAGTTTGTCATACAGATTTAGGTCTTGAATATTTTGATGGGCTTAGATTGAACTCTCGTCTGATGTGGATGTGGCGTGACTGGCGTCATTAACACATGATTTCATACAGATTTTTTGGATTCGCTTGGTGCATTAAGGATTTCAGTAATGCGTAATGGAGACGAGACCAACACTCTTTTGCTCCCTACAGGGCCCAAAATTAACAACTGCCAAGCTCCCGTGCAAATAAAAATTGTCTTGCAGGCTTTTTGTCAGGAATGTTGCGTAAATACATGGTTGTGTTGTAAAATAGTTTGAATTTCAATGCGAAAATAATTATTCTTTCCCAGGTTTTTATTTTATTATCTTTAAAAAAAAATCACTGTCCTGATCAGGATTATTATAGTCATCTAAAACAAAAACTAAAAACTAAAAAAAACGTTTTCGTTATTTTAAAATAAAATAAACGTTAATTGAAATAAAATACTTATTTCAGTTGCCAAGGAAACATTTCTTATTTTCATTTAGTTTGACTAAAACTTAAGTAAAAATTAACAAACTATGCAGACATATTTAAAAGACACCACAACGTTTCTACAACTTTAAATAAAATGCAAAATAAAACATAAAAATAAAAACTGTGTATATGTGTATATATATTTGTGTGTGTGTGGATGGCCGTGTTCGTTTGCCACCACCAAAGACCATTTTTGACCCCTCCAGTGTATTAGCAAAATAACTGCGATTTTGTTCCTCGAATATTATTTTTGAACAGAATCTCAAAACTGAATCTTTTTGCAACAGGCTCATCCACTACTTTTAAAGCCTGTACTATCACAAATAGGCTAATTGTGATTCAGTAGACTTTGAATATTCTATGAACTGGCATTGTTTTCAAGAGACCTGTGAAGAAACTGAGAGTAACTAGTTGGATCAGGTGGCCACATTTATTATTTAGCTTTCAGACCGATCGTATAGACCTTATGCGCCACAGAAACTAGTGTGCAGCCAACTTTAAAATATTGTCTTTGAACTTCCGCTTTTGCGGTCGCTCTGTATATTTCTATGGCATTGCTGTCCAGGAGTAATTAGCTTTTGAAGTGGATTTACTTAATGTAAAGTTAACGAAAGTTGTCATGAGGATTGTAACGTTTAAAGCAGATGTCTTAACAAATGTCAGTTGACCGGGAAGATTTTAAAACGAGCCGTTCATTCATAAATACTCAAGATCTTTGTGAAAATACAGACCGGAAGACAAAAGACAACGAGCGTGGCGCTGAAAAGGGGCGGGGCTACATAAGGTCTATATTGCTCACGCCTTCTAACACTTAAGGCAGTTTGGAGTCCTCTCGGCACCTGCTCTATTCATCATAAAAAGTTTCTTAATGGCCCAAAACAAAGAGCAAACTTGTTAAAATGAAGTTCAGAGCCCAGAACAAAGCTTTTTGTTTTTTGAGTTGCTTTTAGAAGCACAATATATACATTTAAGACTAAGGGTAATGCATTAAAAAAAGCTGCCACACTGTGTTCTTGTGGATTTTTGGTGTGTTTTATGCTGTAACAGCATTTCTCCCCACTGTAAATGCCCTCAGATTTGTATCCCTTTGGTTCCTTCATGGATTAATTTTTTTTTCTTAGATTGTTCTTTTGAACTTTTTAGTACTGTAGGACACATGACCACACATGTGTACATGCAGGTGGAATTAAATGTGCAAGGGCTGGCTCTGCTGGTGAGTATTGTTGCTTTGTGGACACATGGTGAAAGAGGTGAACGAATGAAATTTTTGTGGCCCTGGGTTTACTGTTAAGATGGTGGGTGCATCTTTGCACAGATGTCTGGAAAGGCTCAAAAGATATAGAGCATTTCTGTTATTAAGATGCTATCTTAACAGGTTGATGACTCTGCTAGAGTACATCGCTCTTCTCGTTCCTGAAACCTGTGCTAACCACTAAGGCTGGGGATTGACACAAATTTCACAACGCGATTCTATTTTGATTCACAAGCTTGAGATTCGGTTCAATTCCGATTAAATTCGACATCGATTATTTTATAGTACATGGCAAATTTTCTCAAGGAAAAAACTAGGGATGCAACGATACCATTTTTTCAGAACCGATCCGATCCGATACCAAAAATTCTGAGTATCGGCCGATACCGATCCGTACCGATACCAGCGCAGTTTTTTTTTAATCAAGTAGAATTTCTATAACTCTGTGTTGAACTGATAATAAGAACTGAAAAAAATAAATACAACAACAAAAAATATATGATCATAATCTGACATAAATGCTATTATAAACTAGATTAGTGTATAATTCAGCAGTAAAATTTAGTCTAGAAAAATCACGAGTGCACAATAATTGTATAAAATCTGAACATTTTGTGAAAAAAAAAAAAAAAAACGTTTAGTGGGGACCAAATTAGAGACAATAAGTGTAACACTAAATCTGGTAAAACTTTACACATTGCTGTTTGTATTGTTGTAAAATACATTCATGAAAAACAAGATAAAAATCAAAAATAGCAATTATTTTATATCCTACTATAAAATTGAGACATTTTTTTAATGTATAGCACAGCTGTTTAATGAGGTAGCAACATAATAGATTAGGACAGAACAAGAACGGCTATTGATAATCTTTCATTGCGTCCCTGTATTATGATATGAAAGGCTCCAATAAAACATGAATCACAGCTCGCTGCGCGTCGAGTTTGGAAAGTTTAAAGCACAAAGAAAATACATATTGATGCGTAGTGTATTATACAGTATCTATCTATGCAATTGTCTATTCAGCATTTTCTTTTAACAGTTTTAAATTTCAGTTACTGTGCGCGTGAAGAAGAAATAGTGCTCTGACTTTACTGCAGTGTTGTGATCTAACAGACACCCGGTAGAAAGTAACATGATTAAGGTATAGCAATAAAGTCCAGCAAGATAAAGTTGTTTTATGCGAAACCATAGACCTTTATCTACAGATCAAGTATAATAATAGTAACATTGAATCATCTTGGAGAGAGTTTCATCGTGTTAACTGTCGTGACCGAACGCGACGCGCTGTTTGAGTGCTGAATGAAGAATGATTGACAGCCGGAGCTGAGGTAAACGTTTACCTTGAATTTAACAACTTAAATATTAATTTATATCTCACATTATACTATATAATGGCTTCAGAACACTTATAATATTGTGCTCGAAAACGTATGGTGCTTTATAATGTTTGTGTGCCTTTTGTGGAGCTTAACAATAACACTGAATAGTATACGCACAATATCGGATTTGGATCGGCCTCATCTGACCGATACCCGATCCGGCAAAAATGGCAGTATCGGAGCCGATACCGATACTGAGTATCGGATCGGTGCATCCCTAGAAAAAACTATCTCAACTAATGCTGATGGTACTACATTACTGTAATATTGATGGTTAAAATGAACTGATTTGTATAAAAACACTACACACAATTACACATAAGGCAGTTTTTCTAATAAAAACATCATTATGTTTCTACTCCAATTCGTTTTTTGAAATTTGATTGGTGGCTGTCATAAAAACTGGATGGATTTTTTTTTTCTCCAAATATAGGCCTACATTGAATATTGAAGAATATTCAAAAATATGTAATGAATATGTAATGTAATGCATAGGCCTATATTTGCTAGACCTCTAGAGTTAATTTTTCTAGCTGACTATTGAGTTTATGGTCACTGAATGGGTTTTTTGATGTAAATGACATGTAACATTACATGATATATTACAAGCTGTTTTATTGACGTCTTTCCGCGGTTGACTTGAAACGCTGATTGATCGATTACATGAGACATGATACGGACATCTGTATTTTGTACTGTATCTTTTAACATACCTTCTGATGTTCATTCATGTTTATGTACTGCTGAAACTAGTAGTAAAGAGGAAGAGATGATCAGTTCACGTGCGCTTTACGCTGCTGCCAGAGATTGGGGAGATGAGAGGGTCTGGGGTTTTAACATTGGGGAAAGCGTAATGGCTAACTTGGATCACCATGTGAGGCACCTCAGCCTATCGTGTAATGGCAGTGAAGTCAGTGTCCGCTGGTCAAGTTTTATGACAGTCAGTTACAGTTTACTTTAATTAGTTTCTTGTGGATTAGCGCGTTGGTCTTGTGAAGTAATGTTCTATATTTCATGTTATCGCTAGTAAACGTTCAGTAGGAGGACTGCGGTGTTTGTGTAATGTGCTTCACTGTGGAATAAAAGAGTGTGATTATCTCTATTAGCTGTAAAGTTCATAAAAACGACATTTAATATTACACTAAAAACTTAATTGTAATTTAATTCATTAGAATTAGGCTACATGTATTTTTTACCTTCATTCGTTAAAAAGCCTTATCATTAGGCACACAGCAGTCATACATCATTACAATACAAGTCTAACCTGGAAGTGATAGAAAGAAAACTTTTTTTATTTTCATTAAACAACACAATATTTATAATTAAATGATTCATTTTCTCTTTATTCGTTAAAATGCATAATATCAGCGTCATATGCATACATGCAGTTATAATAGTCATTACAATTCAAGTCTTATTACTGGTAAAATCTGAAAGCCAAAGAAAGAAAACATCTGTATTTTTTACTTTCTTCAGACAATATACGATATCTCTCAATATTACTAATAATATACTACGATAATGCCGTAAATGAGTCTTGCCTGTCGCGACATTCCCTTCTCTGCCTTTTCTTATGAAATAACCTTCTTATCATAGTAAAATCTGCATAGTTCCCAACAAAAGTATTGTTTAGCGTAAAACATGTTGAGGATTAGCGGACTGGCAAGTCGATTCATTAACTGATGCTTTTTCCTCACAAAAGCAGTTTATTCAGTATAGTGAAGCCTCTTCTCCATTGACATCCATTTTAAAAAACGGCCTATTGACTCCTTCCCTGCGTACCGCCACACCCGCCGCGTTAGCATTAGCCGTTACGCTTTTTTGGCTAAAGGTTTCAGGCTTGCTTTCCAGTGGTTTTGCTGCTGCTTCACTGAGGCGCTATGGTCACACGATCTGTCATGCCACATTAAAGAGCGCCAAAATGGTATTATTGTTATTGTTCGAATTTCATGATAAAATGGATAGTAGACTTTGTTTCATATCAAAAGTAACAAAGCACAAAGCTTATTATTGTGATTTATTGGACGCGCTACAATGTTCCATTTATTCATCAACTGGATAGACTAAAAGATTGATTTTCAAGATTTAAGATTCAATATCGGTTTATAAAAATGAGAATCAATTAAAATCAAGAAATCAATATTTTTTTTACCCAGCCTATAAAAAGCCCTGGTTGATGCAGTGCATTCAAATGAAATTAGCCGTTTATATAAAAGATCAGGTTTTGGGATGATAGTTCAGCGTCTTTTAGATCTCTTACCAGACACTTTGTTTCATTACTGGGCTTTGTAAATAATGCATCATCTTTCAGTAGCAGTGTCTCATTCAGCCTCTGACAGGTGCTGAATTAATCATAATTCTGCCTCAAGCTAATAAGAGACAATACCATTTGACCACCCATTTCTGTCCAGAATCTTTTAGTGTGTTTGAGATCATTCTGCAGTTACATTGAGGAGTAGGTAGTTATGGTCACTCTAGGTTAATATATCACCCTAGAGTAAGGATGTGCTTTTTTTTGGTCCTTTTGATGACTTGAGTTTTTAATTGTTGACTTTTGTGAGGGATAGACGACCATTGCAAGGTACCACCCAAAATGCCACTGTAACAAATCACGTTTTGTAGAAAGAAAATAATTGATGTGTTTTGGTTGTAGGATCAGTTACAATTCTGGTCAACACATTAACCTGGTAATTAGTCAAAACACGGAAACCAAAATAAAAGTTTTCATAAAGTTTTGTTAATTTACTTTAGATAATTGGGTAATTTAACTATTTATGTTGTTCAGGGTGTCGTGTAGTCAGGTAATACATTAATTCATTTGATAAGTGAATTCAAGGGATAAGTTAATTTTGTCAGGAGCGAGCGGCCTCTTAATATTTGAGCTGAACAAATTTGACATATTTCTACTCTAGCAACATTTTTGGTCATGGTGAAGTGTCTCCACACTGCTGACATGCTTACCTGTTGTAGCCTATTCACGTTGTGTGCATGAAATAGATGCAGTAGAGCTGTGTGATTCTTGATAAATTGAGAATCACTTTTTTTTTATTTTTTTTTTATAGAGATCATGATTCTCCCATAATTCTGAACAGACAACTAAACGAAATAACATTTTTCTTACAACATGTTAATAGTTGCAGTCTATTTTAAAATATTTAATTAATTTGAATGAATTTAAACAAAATTGGAATGAATGATTCAATGACTTACTGATAAAGACTTTACTTGTTTCATTACTGGATGAATCAGCATTTTAAATCAGTCGATTTGCGTGGAATACGTACATTTGTCGCGCTGTTAATGTTCCCCAATGTTGGCGGCTCCTGGGCATGCTGAAAATCACGCACGCTCTGTAAAACTGAAATGGCATATGTGACATTTATAAGACCGTTCATGTCAGATTTTGTTGCTGATTTTGATTTGAAATATGTTACTCAGTTGTGCGCTCGGCAAGCAGTTTTTGAGATTTTCGGATTTCCCCATTCAAATAGTTCAGACTTGGTCTTGGATGCCCGAAATATTGTCACTATTTATTATATATTGCTACTATATTGTATCACTATTGTTAATTATTTACATATGTTGGCCGATAACAATAAATGGTGAATTTAAAAATTCGATTTCTGTCTCAATCATCATTTTAAATGTGGCAAATGCAAGAGCGCATCTTATCTAAACGCCAACTAAAAATGTGTTGGGTGAATGAATTTCATTGTTTTGTAGCAGGAACCACATTCACAGTGCTCTTTTTGTCTCTGGTTAACCTGTGGAATGAATCCATGTGGTTACACACACGCATGCACTTGTTGTCACAGTGTTGGTGTGATTAGTTGGCAGGGCTACACCAGGTCTACCCTCACACCCCATATATTGCGTTGTCCAGACAACCTCCCTCGGCATTTCCCGTGCAGAGCTTAAATTTAATTACAGCTGGGTATTTTCTCTTTCTCCTATACAATGCAACTGTCAATGGCTCAGTGCTCCCTCCTCAAGCACAGAGGACCTGAGCCGGGTGTTTATCTCTCTGGGTGAAAGGGAGCGTACTGCCTCCCCTTTCTCCATTGGGGCTCTGCTTTTTGGAAGAGTTTGTGTTCATGTGTGAGAGATGATTTGTGTGTGTTTGGTGGGCAGATGCTTGATACTTCAACTGTGGGCTAAATAGATACATTATGCAAATTTATCTCTGATGTAGTTTACCATCCATATACTGACAGAAGGCCTTCATGATACTTTTATCAAGGAACCAGTGCCAAATTAAACAGTTGAAGGCTACCTGGTCTTGTGTGAGTATATGCCTTCTAAAAAAAATGTCAGTCAGGTTCAAGTGACCAATTTCATTGGTTTGGAAGCAGAAACCGATAACCGTTTTCTCTTTTTATCTCAGAAACCATGGCTGGTTAACTAGATGCAGCATTTTGGCTACAATAATCTATTCAAGTACGCAGACATAAATGGCAATGCATTGTAAGAATGCAGTCCATAGGCATACTGGAGAAAGACTGTTATTTAATATATAATTACATTCATGTACTTGTATAGCGTATGTTTCATGTTTAAACAGCATTATTCTAGTGACAAACTCGATCTAATCTTTAAATGCTCACACTCAAATGGTTCTCAGGCATTCCATTTAGCAGGCTCAGTACCTTTTATGGTTAATAATACTTAAAACTTTACTGACAGGTGGAGGACAGCCCAGGTGAGAAAATCTTCAGGCTTGTTACTGTTCAGGCCCTATTTTAAGGTGCAGAATCAATCAACAAAAACAAGTTTGTCTACATGGTTGTGTTCACACAAAACCTCACCTAATAATGAACCTTACTTAGCCCTAAAGGGCACATACTGTTACCTTAAAATGCACCTTCTTGTTTCCATCCATCCATCCATCCATCCATCCATCCATCCATCCATCCATTTTTTGTAACCTTATTTTAATCAAAAGTCATTATTGGTTCTTTTGGTGAAAACGACAGACTTCTGTCAGGTGACATATGCACAGAACCAATCACTTAATTTGCTTAAATCCGTCCAGACAAACTAGTGTTCATGTTCCTCCATTTTTGACTGCAATGCCCACATCTCAAAATCCAATCAACAACCAATGCATAGAACAAAGTCCTCACCCTAAATTTATTCTTTTTTGATTGTCTAATCTTTTAGACTAGATAAGGTACAGATGCGTACACTCTAAAGGTTTTTAATTAATGACCATTTTAAAAAAAAGCTTAATTTTACAAGGTCACATGCTTAACAAACAAACACAGAGCCCTGCAATTTGCCATGCTGTTAGTTCTGCAACACATTCAGGTGTTGTAAATGCAGACCTGCCAATAAGAAGTAGTGCATTCTGATTCCTAAACTTCTCTGCCACGTCCCCATGCACAGAAGCTTCCCAATCCTAACCAGGGGGATGCAACAAAAATACTAGGTGTGTATGGCAAGAGTTCGTTTAAATATTTTCTCTGGTTGTCAAATGTGCCATCGCGGCTTGAATGTGTGTGCTTTGAAATGGTAATTCATCTGTAGGAGTGAAGGAAAAAACACATTACTGCTCTCGGGTATCAGCAGTCACCGTTGAGAATGGGATTGGGGTTGGTTGGGAAGCTTGGTTTTGGTAAATGTCACCTCTTTTAAACACATTTATGACTGACTATTTGTGCTCCTAATCGGGCACAAAAACTAGGTAAGGATCAGTCCCGGCAAGCCTCTCTTTCAGAGCTGAATCTGGGAATGTGTCAAATCTACCCTGCTCTTTAACTGGAGGAGATCAAGTAGGCAAAGTTTTCTAAGAGCCAGAGGGACATGAAAGTCCCAGACATCTTGTGAAAGAAGCGCTTGGATGTATCCAGAATGATTCCACTCGAGAAAGAATGAAGGAGGAGGAGAACAACGCTTCAATGAGACCCCAACTTGGTCTCCATTCACACAGACACCCTCTGGCTATCCAAACGGCTTCTGATTGATTTGTCTTGTAGACTGCAGTTGTTGCATTAGTGTGCACGTGTTGCCTTGGTGTTGATCACATGGTGTGCTGCAGAACTCCCGAAGGACCCCTACTGTTTATCTTTCCTCAGCGATGGAGCTGCAGTGTGTGTGTTCAGCAAAACACAACACCATCCTTTCTGCTTTTTGCTTAATTGATGGAACAAACCTCTCCCGGCAGCTGGAGACGGAATTATCTCAGTAAGTTGTTTGCCCAGGTGAGGGTGTCTCAGAGCAATCATCTCATTCCCACCATGCTGTTGTCTAAAACACCAAAGCAGGATGCCATTAAGCAAGTATATACATATTTGACTTTTGCAATCGAGATTGAGAGCGAAATAGATATATGCAATTACAGAGCTCCACTGCAATTATTGCCAGTGTGAAGGAGAGATACTGTCAACGTTTGGGGCTTTCTGCCGTCCTGCTGAGTGAAGCTCCCCATGGTGTAGCTGTACGGAGTGACATGTCACGGCATGCTTTCAGCCCACCATTTGCACCATAAGTGAAAGTAAAGCAATGTCTGCTTCATTAGAGTTGCGACTGACACCTCCGGAGTTGATCGCCTATATTCTCAGGTAGAACTTCTTTTGACAATTTGTTCCCAACATTCCTGACCAAACAGTCTGTCCCTCAGTTTTCTGTTTAAAGGGTAACTCTCGCCAAAATTGAACCTAGGCTCTTTTTGTTAATCTACCTGAGGCGAACTTTCGTGTAAAAGCATAATTAGAATGGAAACACCACTTTTAAGATTGACCATAATTTTAATGATGCCTTTTGACAAATTTTGATGCCAAAATGCCTTTTGAATGGAAGTGCATGGGACACTTCTGTGATAGCATCAAAATCGCTATTTTTAAAACACTAAGAAGGCTCGACACAACATAAAACTGTGCTCGAAGTATCACCAGGGGCTCTACACATGAACTTGAGCATTGACTACATTGTTTGTTTACACAAACTTTACTAAAAAGAAAGGTTTTGTTCGACTTACTTTATCAGTTAGTGTTTCCGGTGGCTGGAATTTTGTCAGTCAAAAGTAGTCGATCTCCGAATGCAACGTAATGAACTGACTCCATATGAGGAAATGTCATGAACTTGTAATTTCAATGAAAAGCCTGATAACTTAGATACAAAATTATCCGTGAATTTATGTGGAAACAAGCTTTAGGAGCTTTCCATCTTTACTCTCCTCATGTTACGTTGCATTCGGAGATCGACAAAACCTTTCTCTTAGTAAACTTTGTGTACACAAACAATGTAGTCAATGCTCAAGTTCACGTGTAGAGTTCCTGGTGATACTTCGAGCACAGTTTCATGTAGTGTCGAGCCTCCTTAGTGTTTTAAAAATAGCGATTTTGATGCTATCATAGTAGTGCCCCAAGCACTTCCATTCAAAAGGCATTTTGACCTAAAACGAAAATACGGTCAATCTTAAAAGTTTCCATTCTAATATGCTTTTACACGAAAGTTTGACTCGGGTAGATTAACAAAAAGAGCCTAGGTTCAATTTTGTGGAGAGTTACCCTTTAAGCAAAGATTTCCTTTAATGTTAGATCCGTAGCCTAACGGTTGACACACGTGGCCCAACAAGTTGAGCCTTGATGCACAAGTTGGCGATGTGAGTTTGAAGCCTATTGTTTTCTGTCTTCACTCTTGGGATGATATATTGCTACTAGGGCTGTAATTGTAAACTAAAACTAAAAGTAGGGCTGGGACGGTTACCGCATCACCGCGGTCACGTGACGCCTACCGCGGGTCTGAGCTCGTCACCGTCATCACCGCAAAAAAAATAAATAAAAAATAAACACTGGCCTTCACATGTGTTCACGTTGTGTCTTATGACATGGATTGTGTCTAATAACATTGTGTCTTACATGGATTCAAGGTGTTCTAAACAAAACTTATCAAAAGATGGAGCAAATCCGACCTTTCGCAAGATGGGGAGCGCAATGTTCCATGACACATAATAACATTCCATTCGTAGGCTATTCACCATAAGGGGTTACACTCTGTGGCGCGTTACGGCTGCGACGCAGCTACCGGAGCTGATCGCGCCCATGAACATTAGTCAATGCTTGTGTTTACACCAGCCACGACGCGGCGCTTCGCTAAAGATAGGCGCCTAGTCTATTTTCGACGGACGCCGCGTCCAAGCCGCACCGTAAATAATAAAAATAAAAAAAGTCAATTTCAAAATAAACACCCTGTGCAGACTCCCAATTATATTCCAAATGTCTTATAGCCTATAATTTGAAGCCCCAAAAGCAGGACCTCAGCTTTTAATTGCACGTGCTTATTTAACACAATTCTCTCACGTGAAGACCGCGTTTGTCAACCCTCGCGGAGTCGCGGCGAGTGCACGGCAAGCGGTTTACCGCAATACCGCGGGAATTTCTTGCTTTTCAACCGCGGTAAGAAAAAATCCATACCGTCCCAGCCCTAACTAAAAGTAGTTTTATGTAATCCAAATAAAGCTGAAATAAAATAAATGATGAAATAGATGAAAAACGTTATGAAAATTTGAAATAAGTTTAAGTATTAAAATGACTTAAAACAAAATAAAGCTATATAGAATGACAAGCACATCAAATTAAAACTTCAACTAAAAATGGAAATGAAAATGGAAAATATAAAAATAAAAGCTAATACAAAATATTAATAAATTCTAAAATATTACATAATAAATACTAAAATAGCACTGACTGTACCATATTGGTTTTCAGCAGAGATTTTTTTTATCTGTATTTATAGGCAGGGCTTGACATTAACACCTGCCAAATGCGGATGGATTTCAGCACTTTGGTGAGTTGAATTGTATGTATAATATATCCATTTTTCAATTAGAGTTTTTTAAAAAGGCAACTGAAATGATAAACTAAGTGCAATATAGTGTTGTCGAAAATATATTTTTAGATACCAATATCTGAAACGCTTCCAATACTCATTTTCCGCAGAATAGATGCACAATATCAGCTGCGCTTTCTCACTCTCTCATCTCTCCGATAGTGAGTTGACACACAAACCCGCCTCCCCTCACTCACTCGTTTCATTTGCTCCGGATGAATATTGTTGGTGTTACAGGGCTTGAATTCCGGTGTGCGTATTGCGCATAATTTTACTCATTCATACAAATTTTACTCGCACCCAAAGTGCGCACACATAAAGCCGCCTCTCAGTACTAAATTGAGTTCTTTCACACTGCTTATTGTGCTTAAACAGTCAAACACACACAAAATAAGGTAAAATGGCGGACTTGGCGAGTATTCATGTAAACACAGTCAGTTATGTTGAACATAAACAATTGAGATGTGTAATAGTGTGTAATATTATAATGGATCCGTGCGTCAGGTCTTAAAGTGACAGCAGCGTAATATACCTGCTGCCAAATTATGAGATACTATTAAAAATATTTATATGGTGCTTTTTTTATATTTAGATTACCTTATTTAATAACACTGTTAAATGTAATTTTGATCAAATCTTAAATTGAATATGTATTTTTCATACTGTGCATTATAATGTTGTGATGCCTAAATTCACTTGTAGCATTTAAAATGATTGGTTTTACTTTTTTCATTGTTTTATTTTTCATTTATTTGGATAAAACAGGCTCAGTAAGGAGATTGTAATCGTACCATCAGCGACTCAATCACTTGGTAATCACCCAGAGTGAACGAACGCAGTCATCCTAGAGCCCTGCTACATCAATTATTTTGTTACAGGTTTGGTTTAGATTCATTATGTTAGTGTCATTGCTTGGACTGGAGTGAATCGTGGCTCTGTGCAGTTTAGGTGATTGTAGTATCATAGTTTGACAATATATAAAAAAATTTTTTTTTAAATGTGTTTGTCCTTAGAGCAAGATTATCGCCGAGCTGCCTTCAAGCGCATCCCGAGCTAATACATAATTCATACTGGTGGTTTTGAGTGTTTATTTTATCGTAAATCACAACTGTTTCTGTAACATTCACTCACAGATGCTTTACCATGTGACCATGTGAATGTGACCATGAGAAAAAGGCAGTTTGGTTTGTTTGTTTGTTTGTTTGTTTTTTTGTTTTATTTGGATCCCCATTAGCTTCAGCATAAGCTAAAAGCTATTCTTCCTGGGGTCCTACAATCTACCATGTGTCAATACAATTCATGACATCACATTAAACACATACGCACAAGACATTACACAACATTTGAAAATACATATTGTACAGTTAACGCCATTAATCACAAAAAATAATAAATAAATAAATAAATAAACATAAATAAAAATAAAATGTCACTACTCCTAATAGATCTATATAAAAAATAAGACAACTAAGAACCCTATAACAGTATTTCCTTAAATTAATATTAACTATTTAAATTTCTTTGAAGGTAATATTTCTTAAGTGATGTTTTGAAACCATACAGAGTGTTTTGTTGTTTGATAATATTCGGGAGAGAGTTCCATTCACACATCGCTCTGTACCTAACTGAACGTTGAATTGATTTGGTTTTCACTATAGGTAAAATAAAACTACCTCCTACTGCATGCCTCATTGGATAATGATGTGTATCAGTACTAAAGGATAGTTTTGTATATAAAGTAAAAGGTGTTTTGTTTGTTATAACATTATATAAAAATACCATTAGTGAATACTTGGTTTTTGGTATTGGAATTTGGTAAATTTTGTGTTTAAAGCACCACTACAGCCATGCACATCCAAAAAGATGACTTCAGCCATTTTGTCACATCTCACACTTATTTTTTCAATCATTGCCTAATGTGAGACTAATTAATTGACTAGTCATTCAGGGGACTAGTTAATTTAGAAAATATGTAGTTTTACACATCCCCTATATATATATATATATATAAACATTCAGCATAATCTTATTGTCTGTTGTGTTACACATTCTCGTTCTCATTCATTGGCAGCTGAATACAGTAGGTCTGCTTGAGTCTATTTATTTTCCCATGGCTATGTGGAATGCCGTGTGTCCCAGTCCAGGGATTCACAGAAGGTCTGGAGGCCCTGCTAAAGTCGACAGGGGTTCAGAACTCCAGTGAAATCCTCAAGACCCAGAACTGTATGAACTCTATGGAGTTAACAGAAGGTTTATTTATCACACTTTTTCTTTTGGAAATTGTGAGCGCTGTGTGGCACAGTCAGATTTCATCAGTCCTTTAAAGCTGATTGTAACCGAAAGAAACTTAATTATGCAGTGTCATAATATGTTGTCCAAACTGTCGGCTCAGAAAGCGTGGGCGCTGGCATCGTTTCAAGGGCATAATGGTGCCAACTGTTTGAATGCACCAGTATGGCGTACAGTAAGGCTGTGTTTTGTGCTACTCAAGGATCTAGGATGTATGTAGCCTAATGATTAAGAAGCAGGCATGGCTGCAAGTTGAATTCCTGTTTACTTATTTTTAGTCCATTATCGAACATTTAATAATGATCACAAATGCATGACAGTGCCTGTGTTGAATAGGCATACATGTAAAATACAGTAGGACAGTGTTAAGTTCTATGCAGCTGCTCTCATTATTTACTGTATGAATATATGCTCTAACATTCAGTTTGGGGTCAGTAAGATTTTATTTATTTTATTTGGAAAGAAATTAATACTTTTATTCTGGTGGATTAAATTGATCATAAGTGACAGTAAAGACTTTTAAAATGTTACAAAATATTTCTGTTTCAGATAAATGCTGTTCTATTGAACTATATTCATCAAAGTATCCTGAAAAAGAAATGCATCACTGTTTCCACCATAAAATATTAATTTTATTATTTGTATTATTCCACAATCAAAGGAAAACCATGTTTTCAGCATGGGTAATAATACGAAATGTTTCTCGAGCAGCAAATCAGCATATTCTAATGATTTCAGAAGGATCATGTGACTCTGGAGTAATGATGTTTAAAATTCAGCTTTGTCATCACAGGAATACATAACATTTTGAAATGTATTAAAATAGAAACCAGTTATTTTAAATTGTAGCAATATTGTTACTGCTTTTATTGTATTTTTTTAATCAAATAAATTGGTGAAGATAAGAGACTGCCAAACTATCAAGACTTTGGCATTTGTAGTATAAAAATGTAAAAATATGGATTATGGTTGACTAAATTCCTGTTTATTCAATGACACACAAGATTTATACATTTTGTATTAATACTGTTTAATTAATGCATAATGAGTGACTGCATTCCCGTATATTCAGTGTCACAATACAACACATTTCTGAAATGTGATTAATACAATTATTTGATTACATAATTAAAATTATGTTCATAAAGCAGTTCATACTTTTGCTACAAAGCCAAAAAGCCTTTAATTTTGGTGGGACCTCTAGATGGGATGCTTTTCTGTAAGGTTTCCCTTTACAATTCAGCTGTGATGTGGAGATCGTGATTTGTTTTCCTTGATTTGTTTGCTCAAGCTCAAAGCCTTTCTCAAGGTCAGTTCACTGCTTTCTCTGAAGATTAGAAAAATAAGTGCATTGAATGGACCTAATGCAATAGATTGAAAGGATAAATTTAGACCAAGGGTGTTTTGAGTAATGTAAATTTCAGGTAACACAATACATGTTGTGGCTCTCTGCGAAATTATCATGTTGCTATGGTTTCCATGTTTCACCAGGGACAGTCTACCACTAAAACTGATTAAACGATCTACATCCTGCACTGCGGTGGTGAACCCATTGACTACAGCTACTTTAGTTTAATCAATCCAGTCAGAGACCTAAACTACACAGTAAACCAAGCTCATAGAAGAAAAGGTTCTACATAGAACCTTAAAGGGTTCTGTCAGGCGCTTCATATGTATACAACCTTTTAGGCCCCATCATGGGGCCGCCGCCGTACCCACCATTGAGTTCCCTGAGGTCAGTATTTTTTCCGCAGTGTAAATAATAAAAGTTGTGAAATAATTGCATAATATTAACTCTACTTTGGTGCCGCATGAATATTGCACAACGCCAGGATAACCGCCCTTCTCATCTGAGCTCCCTCAGCTGTCTAACACTGCTCATCAATGTAAAAATGCTCGAGATGACCAATCAAATTAAAGTAGGTGGGCTTTATGTTTAGTAAACGGCCATAAAATGCGAAATAAGATGTAGCTAAACAAAACGTTTAATATTGCCGGCTGCCTACGATAGAAATGTCCCACATAAATAATCAGGGATGCAAACTAATAAACTGTTGTCTCATTATGCCATTTTTTATTGAAATTATAGCTATGATTTACATGAAACATTTCATTTAATTCGTAACGGTCAATGTGACGAGACAAGGACAATTGAGGAAACCGTTTTCATCATATTAGGCATAGGATTAATAATGAATGTGTACATATTGTGAATTACTTTAAAGGGGTCCTACTATGCCCTTTTATGAAGCGTTGATTTTGTCTTGCCGCCACAGTCTACTTAATGAATGGAAAGCACTGAAATCTATTTGTGACGGTCAATGTTGATATTGTGACGGGCGGACACAAATAAATCAATGTATGGGAACACTGTCTCCCTTCGGAGTGGACTTCGAGCTTTGTAACCTTGCAGATCTTTTTTTATGCTCAAACAGCAACATTACACACTAACTAAAGTTGAAAAAGTGAAAATTAATAGTAGGACCCCTTTAGTAAACTTATTTACCTAGCTTTCCTGGTATAGCCTAGCCTTCTGTAAATTAACTTAATTGTCTAAAAATGATTTATAAAACATAAATATCAGTTGACCCTATGTTTACTTTCTTCACTGACACTGACGAACACGTATCGATCAAAGCTCAGCTTTGGGGAGGAAAGAAATACAGGGCAAGATAAGGAGACTGAGAGAAAAAGAAAAGGTGAAGGTGGAGATGAGAGGGGAAGAACAGATATTGGCATAATTTGTGCTACTGCCTACTGACAGGGTTTTAAAAGCTATGTTATCCATTTTATTTGGCCTTCAGTTCAAACATCATAAAAAGCACATAAGGAAATAAACATTTTCTCAAGGAAGCACATCCGAAAACCCCTAGCAAGATCAATTTTGGTACCTTGGTAAAACTATCAAAACAAGAAATAAGTAATGCATTTATAAACTAGCCGACGTCAATATTCAGCTAGTTGAACCAACTTCAACTAGTAGTCCAATGTGAGCAATCTCGATTTTGAACCTGGCTGTGTGTAAATTGGGAAAAGTTACTAATGTTAGCTCTTTGCTTTCAAAGTTTATTTAGACCACTACTGCTAAATTAATATAAAATGCTAAATATAGCTAATATTGCAGTATGGTTCCAGCTACTGTATATCCCTAATATTTTTGGAAACACTCGCAGAGAGTGATGGAGAATGATCTGAGTGTAAGCAGACACCAGCGCTCAATATTCTGTCCATGTTCGTAGGCAGTTTAGTGTGTTGGAGGGCTGTCTGTCAGCAGAGCGTGTAGATGTCATTATGCTGCTATACTCGTCATTGTTTACTGCCGAGAGGAGGAAGGAGAGTGCTCTTTCTACAGTATTACATTGTTCCCGTGCCGAGCACTTAGTCATTCATGACTGCAGCTGCTCGCTGAGACCAGAGGCGCTTGTTCAAAATAAACAAATTCAATCCAAACTACTTTCTAGACACCAGCACAGATTGAAGTCAGATTTTCTGACCTGTGAGTAGCTGCACGACTAACGCGTGTCGGCGCAAAGTGCTTGTACGCTAATGAATCCAGGTGTTAAAACTGATTTAAAGCTTAATTTGTGTAATGTTGAACCTTTCAGAAGTTTGCAGGGAGAACCTCCGACTCTGGGCCTCTCGTTAGTACATTTTTGCAACACTCTGAATGCAATTCTGATGCAGTTAATGACTGGTTTCAGAGGAAGAGGTGTTAAAGGGTCCACACGTAATTAAATTCTTTAGTGTTAGCAGTGAAAATGGCTCTCGACAGAAGGATGTTCTGGTAGTCATGTAAATGAAGGAGCTGTCTTTGTGTTTGGTGTCATTGATTGAGCCCTTGCGTTTTTTGGATTATTACATTTTTTTGGTTGATTTTATTATGCCTTCAACTACCAATACTAGGATGGATGGATGGATGGATGGATATTAGATAGATAGATATTAGAAAGAAAGAAAGATAGATAGATGGATAGATGGATAGAGATGGATGGATATTAGATGGATGGATAGATAGATATTAGATGGATGGATATTAGATGGATGGATAGATGGATATTAGATGGATGGATGGATAGATAGATGGATATTAGATGGATGGATAGATGGATATTGGATGGATGGATAGATAGATGGATATTAGATGGATGGATAGATAGATGGATAGATAGATAGATGGATAGATAGATGGATAGATAGATGATAGATAGATGGATAGATATTAGATAGATAGATAGATAGATAGATAGATAGATAGATAGATAGATAGATAGATAGATGGATAGATAGATAGATGGATAGATATTAGATGGATAGATATTAGATAGATGGATAGATATTAGATAGATGGATAGATATTAGATGGATGGATGGATAGATGGATATTAGATGGATGGATGGATAGATATTAGATATTATATAGAAAGATATAGATAGATAGATAGATAGATAGATAGATAGATAGATAGATAGATAGATAGATAGATAGATAGATAGATAGATAGATAGATAGATAGATAGATAGATAGATATTACATATTATATAGAAAGATGTTAGATAGATATTAGATGGATAGATGGATGAATAGATATTGGATAGATAGATAGATAGATAGATAGATAGATAGATAGATAGATAGATAGATAGATAGATAGATAGATAGATAGATAGATAGATATTAGATAGATATTAGATAGATAGATATTAGATAGATGGATAGATATTAGATGGATGGATGGATGGATGGATGGATGGATGGATGGATGGATGGATGGATGGATGGATAGATGGATAGATATTGGATGGATAGATATTGGATGGATAGATATTGGATAGATAGATATTGGATAGATAGATAGATAGATAGATAGATAGATAGATAGATAGATAGATAGATAGATAGATAGATAGATTCTATTCTTTTTAAGACCACACATATTTGCATAATGCTATATTGTATCTTAAGCTTCTCTTGAACTTGTGTTTCCCTGGCAGTAGACAGTAAACAAGTCAACCGTCTGATTAAGTCTGTGTTTAAAGCTGCTTTCAATTCAACCGCATTAGTCCCTATGGGGTGCTAGTTTATTTATTTATTTATTGTTTACTACACTCCTGTGACTGTTTTCTTTTTTTCTTTTCCAGAGGAAATCAAGGCGGAATCTGAGAAATTAAGGTAAGTCGATATCTTATGCCACACTCCAGCTGTTGAGATATTGAACGTGTTTCAAATCTTCCTTCATTGTTGTCAGGTTCAATGCTTGTAATGCAGCGTTGGCATTTTCCAGAGAGTAACCACACGCGGCACCTTTGTGTTTTGGCTGCTGCCCTGCCCTCATTGTGATTTGTGAGTGTGTGCTCAGTGCCAGTGAAAAACAACCTCGCAGCCTGTGTTGTTGCAGTGTGCTTGGAGACCTTGCTGTGTGACTAGGAAACAGGAATGAGACATTCTGTGCTCAGGGCTCTCTGCAGGAACAGGGTAGCCCGTTCTGAGGTCGTACTTCACCTCCCTCAGCCCTTGATCTCACACAGATCTTAGGACGGACGGCATGCATTTACCTTGCATTTCACTTCCATGTCCTTGTCTTTTGGTATTTCTCCCCTTTGTTGCTTACGGATTTCTGTTTTGAAGCAAGGGGCACTCCTTCCACACAGTGCGTCTATTTTTAGTACTATTTTAAAAAAAATTAAAAAAAATTTAAATACCATTTATCACAGCAAAACTCTTTAATCTTTAATTACACTTTGTCTTAGAAACTTAAACTTAGTAAGTGTGTCAAATGTTGGTTCAATAACCGAACTGATGGATTCATCGAGTTATTTGTACTGATTCGAAGTGTTTTTGCATAATTCATAAAAAACAGGCCATTAAAAGTGTATATTTAATAATATTAATATTTGAGTTAATAATGAAATAATAATATATGTTATACACAAAATATAATATTTGTATTATATTTAGAAATATTACAATTCATAATAATTGTTTTCAGCTGCCATTACTTCTAAATTGGAATCGGTTAAAATTAAAACTGTTTTTCGCTTATTGATTTTGTGAGCGTGTTTTAATGTGATTTAAAAACCTTTTCAATCGCAAGAAGATGCGAAAGAGAACCCAATTCTTTAATAATGTTTGACATTTTTATTAGGGCTGTCACTTTACGTTCGAAAATTGATTGCACAATCGATCGGACCAACCAACACGAAAATGAAAATAGGGAATCGATTTTAACGGCCTTCTCAGAGCGCGTCCAGCTCGTCACGATACGCTCGCAGCGAACGCGCGTCATACAGCAACTGCAGGCTCTGACAAACACACATAACAGCAAATTATACTTCTGTATAATGTGTTTCTTTTTACTATAAAAAATGTGAATTCTGCTGGTATTCAGACAGTCTCATGCATAGGCCCTACATATACAGGGGTATACGGGCTACAATCGCCTACGTAGGCGAAATTGGTTTGACATTTCTAATCGTAAACACAGCCATGTTTAAGCCTGCTGTAATGTTTTTCATTGATGTTATGGCAGTCCACTCTGCTTATTGTTTTTCGAGAATGTTGCACTCCTGTTTGTCATTGTGCACGAAACTTCACGGCAATAAATCATCAGGAATATTGCTGACTTGTGCGCGTCTTAAGCGCCCTCTTTACGTTCGTCCTAATGCCTTTTAGTTGTCCGTGGATTTGCCTATATTTGGCGTTTAAAATGGAAACGTCTTTAGACATGGAAAATCGATTTTACAATCGATTCAATGAACACTTATGTCAAAAATCAAACAGGATTTTTTCACATAAGTGACAGCCCTAATTTTTATTAGTTAGTCAAGGTTTTTTTTTTTTTTTGCTAAAACCATAGTAAAATGTTAGTGTTCTTTAGGCTGCTTTTTTCATGGAAATCAGCTGCAACGAAAAGTTTTGCCAAAAGACACATTATAAATATGTTTGATTTACCTTACTGGAATTGAAATGGGAATTGACAAGCAGAATCGGAATCAGAGTTGCTAAAATTCAAATGATACCCAACCCTTGTCTTAAAGGGATACTCCACTTTTTTGGAAATAGGCTCATTTTACAACTCCCCCAGAGTTAAACAGTTGAGTTTTACCGTTTTCGAATCCATTCAGCCGATCTCCGGGTCTGGCGGTACCACTTTTAGCATAGCTTAGCATAGTTTATTGAATCGGACAGGACCATTAGCATCTCTCTCAAAAAAATGACCAAAGAGTTTTGATATTTTTTCCTATTTAAAACTTGACTCTTCTGTAGTTACATCGTGTACTAAGACCGACGGAAAATGTAAAGTTGTGATTTTCTAGGCTGATATGGCTAGGAACTATACTCTCATTCCTGCGTAATAATCAAGAAACTTTGCTGCCGTACCATGAGTCCAGCAGGCGTAATGATATGACGCAGCGCCTGAAAATAGGTCTAATAGGTTAGACAAACTTAGTCCCGGTCACGTTGGAAGTTACCGAGCTGGGGACTATTTTCAGGCGCTGCGTCATATCATTACGCCTGCTGGACTCATGGTACGGCAGCAAAGTTTCTTGATTATTACGCAGGAATGAGAGTATAGTTCCTAGCCATATCAGCCTAGAAAATTGCAGCTTTTCATTTTCCGTCGGTCTAAGTTCACGATGTAACTACAGAAGAGTCAAGTTTTAAATAGGAAAAATATCGAAACTCTTTGGTCATTTTTTTGAGAGAGATGCTAATGGTCCTGTCCGATTCAATGATCTATGCTAAGACTCAACTGTTTAACTCTGGGGAAGTTGTAAAATGAGCCTATTTCCAAAAAAAGTGGAGTATCCCTTTAATGTCGCCTTCAGAAATCATTAATAGGCTGATTTAGTGCTCACTGCTCAAGAAACATTTATTTATTTTTGTTCAGTACAATGTTAGCACACATTTGTCGATTTTGTACAATACAATTTTTTTGGGACATTTAAGATTTAGACAATTTCAAATTCTTGCTTTTGGTGATATTTATTAGGAACATAACTGTTCAATGCAGGTTAAGCTCTATCGACTGCATCTGTGGCATAATGTCGATTAACACAGAAAATACATTTCTCTGGGAAAATTGTGTCATTAATTATTCACCCTCATGTCGTACCAAACCTAAGACTTTTCGTTCATCTTCGGAACACATGAAGATGTTTTTGGTGAAATCTGTCCCTTCATTGACAGCTGTGCAACTACCACTTTGACGCTTCAAAAAGTTCATAAAGAGATCGTAAAACGAATCGATATGAATTGGGCGGTTTAGTCCAAATTTTCTGAAGAGACTCGATCACTTTATGTAATGAACAGATTTAATTTAGGCTTTTATTCACATATAAACATTAATTAGTGAACATAAACAGAAGCTCATCCGAACCTGCTTGACGTGCGAGAACAAATTTCTTGCGGAAGCTCAACCGTGATGCGTAACACACGGGAATCTCATTGGTTCTTGCACATCAAGCAAACATGCTTGAGCTTCCGTTTACCACAACTGATGTGTGAGTTGATGAATGTTTATTTGTGAATAAAAGTAAAGTAAATTAAATTAAATTAAATACTAACTAAACTGCTCAAGTCATATGAATTAGTTTTACGATCTCTTTATGAACTTTTGAAAGTTGCTATAATTGAGTAATTCATTTTTGGGTGAACAAACCCTTTAAATACACACTGTTGGACTTTTACGTATTAACATTTAAGCTATATACAATAATAATACAATACAATCACCATGCATCATTAAACAGTAAAAAGTATGAGCTGGAAAATTCAGATTTTTCTCTTACCTCATAGTCTTCCTTTGTTAAATGCATTACGTTTTTTACAAATTGAAGCACATAAAAAAAAAAAAAATCTGGGGAAATCAGTATGCCACAAATGCTCTCATAAGATCTTAACTTGTTATCTTTTAAAAGAGCACTAGATGATTCTCTCTTCCCCAGATGTCTCGCCGTTGCACGATGCTTTCGGGCTATTTGTGCTCAGCCTGATTACCAACTTGGTTTAACTCTATAGCAATAAGAATCCTCTAGAGGGTTTGTTTCGGCGAGGGCAGAGAGAGAAACAGGCTAAATGAGAGATGTGTGAGGTAATCTCTGGACCCGGTGGATCTCTAGTCTTTTCCCTTGTAGCCTGGCTACAGCTCAATTTATGTCAATTATAAATATGAGCTGGCTAATCCCTCCACAGACAGATTAATGAGATTGAATGAAGGAGAAGGGAAGAGAGGAGAGGAGGGGAATAGAGCCGAGCCGATGGGAAGAGGTTTATTATACTGTAGCAGCCTCCTGCTGACTCAGCCTGAGATGGGCCAGCTAACTACGACCTCATAGCCACAGCAACACAGCGTGGATAAAGGGAATGTGTGTACTTTTGAGTTAGGTCTTAAAAATAAATGTTCTTTATTGGCATCATTGGTTCCATGAAGAGCCTTTAAAGGGATAGTTCACCCAAAAATGAAAGTTCTGTCATCATTTACTCACCCACAAGTTGTACCAAACCTGAATGAATTCTTCTGCTCAAGAATGTCAGTAACCAAACTGTTGTGGGGCACCATTGACTTCCTTAGTATTGGAAAAAATACTAGGAAGTCAATGGTGCCCCACAACTGTTTAGTTACAAATTCAATTTTTTTGGATGAACTATCCCTTTAACATTCATGGGAAACTTTCCATTGCACAAAAGTTTTTCAATTATTCAAATGTTCAAAGGTTTCAAAATGGTTCTCCTATGTTATCGCTGCAAAACCTCCTTTTGGAATTTTTTTTTTTTTTTTTTTTGTGTACAACTTTTTTTCTTTTTCCTATAACATTTTGTTTTTGCAGTGACCGATTCAGTCCATGATTCAGACTGATGATGATTCCTGTGTTTGAATCAGAATGGTTCATCAGCACCAGTCGAGTGTGTATATGACATAGACAGCATGTTTGTTTGTCTGTCCGTTTTGCGTTTAAAACAAGCTGCAAATTTGAAATAAATGTGACTTATGAATAAATGATTCTTAAGAACCAGGGGCCAGATTTACAAAAATCTACATACTGTAAGAAAGGAGATCAATTCAATTCTACGTAGTTCGTAAGAATATTCCTACGACTTTTTTTTTAAAAGAAAATTCGAATTCTTTTTTTAAATGTAAGAAGTTTTCAAATATTTTCTCAAGAACATATTTTTCTTCTTATAGAATATTGTTTGTTGTTATCTGAATTTATGGCGGTTCTTGACGAAAACTCACTGATCCCTAGTAGTATTAATATGTATTATGTAGCTAGTGTTAGTGTTAGGTTTTAGTGCTTAATATTTGTAACAACCCAATAAATTAATTAAACATCTAACTTGTCTGGATTTAAGACAAGTTGGGGGTTTTCCTAATTGTTTATTTACAGGAAATCAAATTCCGTCATAAGTTTTGTCTTAAGAACAGCCTAAAAAGAAAGACAGACAAGAACATTTAGAAATTTTTCTAAGAGTAAATTTACATTTCTTACATTTATTTTTAAGTTATTATCTTGCAAATCCAGCCCCAGTTCTTTTTAATGAGTCAAAAAGAGCCCTGAACTTGTTTGTGAGTTAGTGGTTTTAATCAGACTCACTTAGTCAATGAATCATTCAAATTCGTTATCGAGTTCACAACTGACTTTCTAAACCACAAATTATTTTTGGGTTATATCCGATCCTGCACTCTTTTCTGTTATTTATACTTCAAGTTTGTGAAACTTAAATCGGTCTATTTCAGTCTATTTTAAGAGTTATATGACCATTTGTAATTAAAGATACATACTCACAACAGTTTTGTTGTAATAAATTACATGTTAGATTCAGCCATAATCAATCATGCAAAACACTCTAATCTCGTATATAGTACACACATAGTACACACAGCATGCAAATGCATCCCTTCCACTCCTTTGCTCTCTGTCACTCTCTCTTTTATCATGCCCCTTTGGTGCTCCATTTTACTCTGCATCACTCGCTGTCTCTCTACTCAACTCCATTCTTTTATCTCCCACATCCTCCTTCCTGTGTCCCACTGCTCTCATCAACTCGTCTTACTGAAGGAAATCGTAATGCTCCGTCCTAGCTAAAACACAGCAGTCCCAGTTTAGCCTGGCGCCTCTCCAGCTCCAATGCTCAAGTTGATACAGTGGCTGGACATAAAGCTAGAGTTTGCAGTCTATACAGTACCTGCCATAATAGAATGTAATATCTTAAATGATCTTAACTCGAGAGCTTTTGTCAGCTAACATTGATGTGCAATTAATTGCAATGTATTCAATTATTTAATCAGCATATCACGTAGTTAATTTGGTTAAAATGATTGTCAGCCCCTGTTCAGTTAAACTGATTAACGTCTTTATTTTTGTTTTATAGCCCACCGGCTGGGGACAACAAGTCAAGTTCCAGTACTCTGCCGCCAATCAAATCCAAGACCAACTTCATTGAAGCAGATAAATACTTCCTGCCGTTTGAGTTGGCCTGTCAGTCAAAATGTCCGCGCATCGTCATCACCTCTCTAGACTGTTTACAGGTCAGCGCCTTACAACAAACTCATGACAGGATGCTGCTTATGATGGGGATGTTTCATCTCATACGCTGTGTTCATGATTTTTCAGAAACTCATAGCATATGGTCACCTGACGGGGAGCGCTCCAGACAACACAACCCCAGGAAAAAAGCTCATCGACAGGATCATAGAGACTATATGTGGCTGTTTCCAAGGGCCACAGACGGATGAAGGCGTCCAGTTGCAAATTATAAAGGTCAAATATTTTTATGGGTGATTGCTCATAAACATGTGGAGCAAATAATGCCTTGTTTTGTTTTTAATTCAGAAATGCTCAGGGAAACAATGCTAGCTGAAGGGAATTTGGGTGATGTTCACACAGAAAAATCAATATTGTACATCTAGAAGGTATATAGGAAGTAGCTTTAGTAGATAATTATTTAAAAATTATTATTATTATTATTATTTTTGTAGAATAATAATGGCTAGATTTTTTAAATAAAAATATTTTATTATAAAATTAACCAGTAGTATGAGGAAAATAAAAATACTGCAACCAATGCACTAGAACACTTTCACATTTCACATCTCATCCTAAGGTGAACATTAAAATTATACAGAAAAACAGGAAAGTTTCAGCAGAAAGTAAATGATTGAAATACAAAGGATCAAAACATAAAAATAAACTTGTATTTAGAGCATATAAGCATGTCTTTTGTATTTGAGTATGTAGTAGAGCTGCACGATTCTGGATAAATTGAGAATCACATTTGAAACAGAGATTCAAATTCTCCTATGACTCTGAACAGACAACTAAACAAAACAACATGTCAAGAGTCCTGCACGGGTCCAATTTTGTAAATCCGCACCCGCCCGTACCCGCAGTGCTTAAAACCGAATCCGACCCGTTTTCCGACAGCAGCACTAATTCAAATCCGCACCCGACCCGACCCGCTTAAAATAGAACCGACACCCGACCCGCACCCGAAATAAAATCAGTTTAGACTATCACATTATAGACACACTTACAAAAAATGTTTATTGCCCGGTCATACAGAAGTTATTACACAACCATTAACACAAGGACAACTTCAGCCGAATCTGTCAAACGGCCGGTACATGAAGAACATAGCCAACGTTACCACAAAACTCGAGTAGCCTAATAACAGACGCGGCTACAACACTATTTTCTGCCACGCAATTTTGTCTAGCTTACATCTGACAATTTTGGGTTTAAACACGCCCTGCCTGCACACAACACATATTTAACAGTAAATGTGAAAAATACTGTTCGATAGAACTGCTTACTGCGTGCTTCCTCGGCGATGAATCCACATTTGCGGCAATCCAACACGAAAATGCATGCAGCAAATCCTATCACAATATTGTTTTCTTCAGATATCTCCAAATTTCTCCCACACAATGGACTTGATTTTTGATAACGTATTGTCGACAACTTTATAATCTCCTAGTCCTAGCTATTCTTTTCTCCAACTCTTCAGCATCCATCTCGCCGACTGCAAGCAGATCGCGCGCGCGGTTATGACGTTTTTTTTTTTTAAAGTGAAAGTAGGTATAGAGACAGACTCCTGAGAGGGCGTGGGCACAAATAAACTGATGTGGATTTTAAATTATTTTATCAACTTGAAATACAGGCATATTTTTGTAAGTGTGTTCCTAAAAATATGCATATATATTTTTACGTTTGCACGTGATTGTTTTAAACCCGTGTTTCCTCCGTGTCCGACCCGACCCGCACCCGTATCCGACACAGTTGGATATTTCTCACCCGTTTGAGCAAAATTTGCGGGTCACCCGTCGGGTATCCGCGGGTACCCGAACCCGTGCAGGTCTCTACAACATGTATTTTACTAGAGGTTCTGACAACATGTTAAAGTCTATTTAAAATTTGAATGAATGAATAAATGATTCAATGACTCATTCATACTTCACTTGTTTCATTACTGGAGTACCAAGTACTCTATTCTGGATGAATCAGTGTTTTTTGAACTAATGTCTTAAATGACAATTCAATTTTTTAACAGTCACTTGTCGCTGGCGTACAAATGTAATCGATACAATCGTTATTCGAAGAGCCATGTTACGTTCTAAACGTGATTTGCTCTATTTTACTCTTCTGTAGACATCAGTGTTTATATCCAAAGTATATCTTCTGTGATAATATGAACACAGAAATAATGATACAGTGTGGCTGAAAAGACTGTTGGGGAAGCGATTTCATAGCTATACATGACATCTGCTCTCTCTGGCTCAGCGGCGGCACAAAGCGCAGATTTGAATGATCGGGTGTGATTTTGTCAAAGGTTTAATAGACACAGGCGAATCGTTGTCGTTCAGAAATGAGATTACGTGAGTGTTTGAATCAAGATCGTGATCTTTTAATGGTTAATCGTGCAGCTCTAGTATGTAGGTACATTCTTTGTGTAGAACTGCCCTAACCTGTAGTGCTCACATTTCCATAGCGTCATTTGCCTAAGCTATTGTTTAACAAATCTCATTGTGGAATGTAGAGTGGCAGGACAAGCACGGCTCCTGAAAGCTGCTGAACTCCTTCATACGGCCGCATGTCAAGCCTAATCTGTTTGAACTTTACCGAGATTCCTGCAGCTAAAGTAATAAATAATAACGCTCCCCATATCGTCTGGATACATTCCTAGGATTACACAACTACAGTCGTGGCTTAACTTTCTCTGCGGTGACATTTTGTGTTTGTTTGTTTGTTTGGCCCCCGACAGGCCTTGCTTACAGCCGTGACCTCCCAGCAAATAGAGATCCATGAAGGTACGGTGCTGCAGGCCGTGAGAACGTGCTACAACATCTATCTGGCCAGTAAGAACCTCATCAACCAGACCACGGCCAAAGCCACCCTCACGCAGATGCTGAATGTGATATTCGCCCGCATGGAGAACCAAGCAGTGAGTGCATTTGACACTTCTCCTGTGGTAATACGGGGAAATGACATCCTGATCTAACATCTCTTCTTTCTTTTTGGTTGATGCCTCTCCTCCTCCTCCTCCTCCCCCTCAAAATATAGCTTACAAATCACAAGATCAATTGGTCTTTGGCATCAAGAAAGCGAGATCGTCAGGTAAAGAGTGACAGGACTGCCTTGAAATTTGCTTGATCTGAAGTTTTTTCTGGTTTGTGTACATCAGCTTCATCTGTCACTCTCGCACTCTGTTTCTTTCTCTCCGATCTCTCTCAGACGTCTAGCTCCAGTCTGCTTGCCTTGGCTTCATTGCGTTTTTTTGCCTGCTGTCGTCCCCTCCATGACAAAATGAGTTCCTTTCACCTGTCTTATCATGTTTATGTGTTGTGTAAGAGCTTTCTCTCGTACGTTAGGCCCCGTTTACGCCTGGTAGTAACATCCGTCTCGGATGATTTGCTTACAAGTGGTCAGTGAAGACAGCTGGTAGTAACATACGTCTTTGTGAACACGTTCCGCTTTTGAGGACAGATCTCTAATTTGTGATGACATATGGTGCTCTTTAGGATTGGGTTGTTTTTCTTGAAATGATGTAGATATTGTTTAGCCTTTTTGACAATATTCAGTATACACTACCATTTAAAAGTTTGGGATCATTAAGATTTGTCCAAATGTTTTTTAAAGTAAGTATTTTATGTTCACCAAGGCTGCATTTATTTGATCAAAAATACAGTTAAAATAGTACAATTGTGGAATATTATTACAATTTCAATTGACTATAAGTTTCCTATTGTAGGCCTATATTGCAAAGCTGTAATTTCATCATCATTACATCCTTGCTGAATTTAATTGTTAATTTCTTTTTTTTTAAATATACCGACCCCAAACTTTTAAACAGAAGTGTATATCTTGAAAATTTAAGCTCTGAAATGGATTAAAGCGGAACAGAGGAACCATCATTTTAATCAAACGTTTGTTGTAGGCTCTGAATGTTTTATCTGTATAATTGAAGAAAAAGAAAAGAAAAAGCACATCTAATTGAAATTTGACCCTTTTTTACTGTTGAATATATATATTTTTAATGATTTTACTTATTTTAATTTAAATGCACAATCCATTTTCATAAACCACATAAGCATTTTTATTGTAATAAATAATATTGCTCAGTGGAGAATTGTTTGGAATCTTTTCAGAAGTGTTTAGGAAACTTGATGGCTAAAAAAAAGCATATTAAAATGGGTGTGTCGCATGATTGGTGTGTTCGAGGACGCGTTTTAGTGATCAGATAAAAACGTTATAGGCCTTGTTTACAAGCGTATTTAGGTCTGTCTTTTGTGATTAGATCATCCGAGATGGATGTTGAGACCTGGAGCAAACGCGATCTGTCTCTATCTTTGTGGTTTAGATGGCTGCATGTGGATGAGGACAGTGAGGTGCAGTTTAGATGTTTCACGGTCATTGCGCTGATCAAAAGGATGCCTCTTTGAAAGTGAGGCTTGCGGTTTTGGCACAAGCAAAACACACTGTCACACAGTTTTAGCAGTCCGGACAGAGCGTGACACATTGTGACACAGCCAGACACATCATGCATAACTAATCAGCTATACGATATTGAAGATGCATTTGTTTTGCCAACACAGACTAGACCATATCAGACCACCTAAATTCAACTGAAAGCTGTGGAGAAGGGACATCTTTGTCCCCTCATATTTTATTAATAAACATGTTACATTGAAGGTCCTTCTGGGTTTATGGATGCATCTGGGTTTATGGAACTAGGGTTCCATGGTATATTGGTACATGAAAAGTAAAAAATATAACATTTCATTCTGTCATTTTATAAAAACAAATCCAGGAGGTATGTTTAACAAAAGTATTTTCACTCTTTGTAATGCATAATTTAATAACTGTATGTTGAGATTTATTTATGTAGTTGTTATTTTTAGTACTGTTTTATGTATTATAACTGTAATTTATAATACGTTGAAGTATATTATGTAAATTGAAAATAATTACTGAATCTGTTAACACTATTATTTTATTTGATCAATTGCTTAGCCCTAAGGTATTTATTTATTTGCACATTATTTCAATTGATTTACTAAACCTTTTAACGGTCTAGTTTCATTTTATGTGTTGCTAAGCCTTAAGATATTGATTTACTATCAATACCAAGGTATCGCAGGGTGGTATTGTACTAAAGCCAACATAATTGTTAATGATCCAGCTTTATTGATATTTATACTCTAGACATGTTCAGTTTGAAGAATAATATGTCAGTCAGTTTGTCTGAAGTTGTATTAGCTACCAGCTCCATTCAAATTCAGTTGTTGACTATTTGCACCCTGTGCAATTCTGTTTATTAATTTTGTTTATTAATGATATTTGTCTTCTGAAACGGACTGTGAAATGTTTTTTTTCGACCCATGGTAAAATCATGGTTTTAGATTGCATAATGTGGCATGCTTTACGTCACTGATGGCTGGTTTATTTTGTTCCACAAACGAAAGTCATACAGGTTTGAAACCACATGAGGGTGTGTAAATGATGGCAGAATTTTCATTTTACACGTATCGCATGTGCGTACCTCAGATTGTCATTCCAGGTGCATGTAATCAAACCACCATCTGTCTCTATGAACACAGACATTGTCTTCACGTACAGTAAGATGCTATAAAGATCCTGGTCTTGTGTTTTTGTTTTTTTCGTTTTTAAATGATGGGAACAACCTGTATTCCTAAACACAATTATTTGCCTCCTGTTCAGAGAAATGGATGTACATCAGCGTGGCTTTGGGCTCCTGGTCGCCCAGGAGGGAACTTGAGTCTATAAACTCCCTGATACATGTTAAAAATGACTTGACCTTTTGTGTATGTGTGTTCCAGCTGCAGGAAGCCAAGCAGATGGAGCGAGAAAGGCACAGGCAGCATTCTCCAGTCAGCCAGCAAGAACCAGAGTCTCCTGGACAGCGGCACACCGATACCCCTGGCAAAAGCCTCCCCGCCGAGGCCAACGGTGGACCGGGACACCAGGGCAGCAAGGTCGAACAGGGATCCCCACCGTACGAGAGTCCCGAGCCAGAGAACGGCACCGACTTCTGCCCTGCGGAGAACGAGCAGACGGAGGCAGACCAGGCCACAGCAGCTGCGCAAAGTAAAGAGATGCATGCGAACATTCAGGGATTAATTTAGCTTTAGGGTTCCATGTTTATGTAAATGATTATGCTAATTTCTCTAAATGACTCTAGACACCAGTGGAATATTCTATGAGAGTGCTTTCGTTATTGCCTATTCTCATAAATGTGACTAAAAATGTAGGGTTTAATAGGATGTATTCAGAAAGACGTTCAAAATCTTTTATCAAAAACGTTGTAATTTTCTGTTAGAAGATTTTTTTGTACTCTTTTTAACTGTTTTTGTATTGATAAAACCATAGTTTGTTAAAAAATGAAAATTCTGTCATCACTCGTTTCGTACCCTCATGCCATCCAAACCCATTAGACTTTGGTTAATCTTTGAAGCACAAATGAATTTATATTTAAATTATTCATCATTAATTTATGATGTGAATTAGAGCCTAAATTAAAGCGATTGTACCTCTTCACAAGACTTGGATTAAACCACTCAATTCATATTATGGATTTGATTTATGACACCTTTATGACTATTTTGGATTGTCTAAATTTTGGTTACCTCGACTTTTCAACCTCTCAGGTGTCATTAAATGTATGTTCATTTGTGTTTCAAAGGTTAACCAAAGTCTTATTGATTTAAATGATATAAGGGTACGGCACGAGTAAGTGATGGCAGAATTTTCATTCCTCTGTGTACTATCCCATTAAGTTAGTAGCATTACTATTTTTAGTTTGTTTCTTTCGTCCTCCTCAACACTTCTAGACACACAAGAGCATCTCTGATTCCTAGTCATTATAAGTTAATTATGTATTCAGGCTTGACATCAGAACAGATGAGACCCCCTCTAATGATGTGACACTGTTGGAAAACTGTGTCAGTGTCTCTCAGTCTTACGTAAGATTAAATGCACCGCTTTCCATCTGAAGATCACCCAGTTACAGGCAGTATGGAGTTCCCTCTTAACAGCACTTATAAAAGTTAAATTTGGAAATGCTAACGTGGATTTAATGTGACTACACTGTGTGCTTGGAGGGTAAGTCCTCCAGTGCACAATGAACGACTGACTAAACAGAATTAGAAGCTTAACCGTACTCTGCTGTCTTTTAGGTGCGGCAGTGCATGGGACGGAAGCCACCGTGGAAGAAGAAAGCCAGAACTATGAAGAGAAGGCACAGGAGATTGTACAGAGCATATTGCAAGAAGTCATAAACACAGTTGCTGGAGGCGAGTTGTATTCTTCTTGCTGTGAGAAGCTTAAAGGGACAGTTGGACAGTTCACCCAAAAATTTGTGGTCGCACATTACCGATGATAAACATGAGCCGCGCACAACATAGAAAGCCTGACCAATGAAAACATTAACCAGGAGCTCTACAAAAACACAGGAGACAAGAGCACATGAGTGAATGTACACAGAGACAAAACATGGAGCATGTTTCATTTCTGGGTGAACTGTCTGTAAAGGAAGCAAATCTTATGTTTGTTGGATAGCTAGGCTAGTGGCTGTTTGATTTTAGTAGTGGTACGCTTTTAACCATCCCATTGAACCCAGCCTGAAATCTGTTTTACCCTGTTCAGATCTTAAGGAAAGCCGTGAGGCTGAGGCTGAGCCAGCTGAGGGCATTCCAAACTC
The DNA here is from genome assembly GCF_951802725.1 of Rutilus rutilus. Taxonomy (NCBI): domain Eukaryota; kingdom Metazoa; phylum Chordata; class Actinopteri; order Cypriniformes; family Leuciscidae; genus Rutilus; species Rutilus rutilus. The sequence goes on from NC_140228.1 coordinate 14,869,051, forward strand.
TCTGGAAGAGGAGGGAGGCTTGGGCAGCGACAACGAAAATGTTCACGCCAACGGCATCCCTGGCACACCCATTTCTGCGAGCTTCACTCCGTCCCTGCCCGACGACAGACTGTCTGTCTCCTCCAATGACACTCAGGTACCAATTTCCACTTCTGCCATGAAAGGTACAAAAGAGAAAATTCTCTTGCTTTGCAGCTTGTTTACACATATGTAATTGTTTTTGACTGGATTGTGTGTCCAGAACTGTAACTACATTGAATTAATCAATTTTAGAGTTTGTTTGCAATGTCACAAACCATGATACCCTCTATAATGACCTAATCTTTTTGTCAAGTGTTGTCAACTGCTTATTGCGAAATGTTTTGTTAAAAATGCAACATCTTTTTGAATGAGCAGCTGGAAGTGGTAAAGCTAAATAGACACTTTTGGAAATAAGGGTTCGCTGGTGTATTTCGGCTTTGCTTCTAATTAAAAGTCCCACGTTATACATAAAATCAGGATATTATTGGTATTTTGTTTACACAAACTGTATCTGACAATTATTCAACATAAACTCTTGTATCTTCTCTCGCTATAGATGATGATTGATTTTCCCGGCAGTTAAATGTGATTGCCGTGAGAGGCTAACATGAGCATTTCTCCCACAGGATTCTGTAGCTACCACTGGTCCAGCACCAGGTGCAAAGTTTTCCCACATTCTCCAGAAGGATGCATTCTTGGTATTCCGTTCTCTCTGCAAGCTCTCTATGAAGCCCCTTTCAGACGGTCCTCCTGATCCGAAGTAAGCCTGGCTTTCTAAATAAAACATTTGACTGTATTCAAATGGAATTGTTTGTTTGTTGTGCCAAAAATTAAATCTCCAGTCTGGATTCAATTGGGTTGTGGTTTTGTGGTCTCTTTTCAGATTCTAATTTTAGATCTGTAATTGGTTGGATCTCTAAAATCATTTTAGAGCAAGAGTGTTGGTAGCATCAGCCATTGTCCTTTAACAGGAGAATAGGGCTGTCAGAGGGCAAGAGAGATATTCCTCCCCATCAGTTGAAAAGAAAGGGAGCCATTCATCCTGGTGTGTCTTCAGAGGCAGTGAGGCAGGAAGCTTGTTTCAGTGCTATTGATCACTCTTTGTCAAATGGACTGAGACCTGTTGACCCGTCTTGATTTACATCAGAGCAGGACTTAGACTTTATTTATAGTGGTGCAAACTGAGGCAAACATCACTATTATTATTGTAGATGCTTTATGTTAGGGACAGTTTTTGACTAGAGGACAATAAAAGGGGCTTGAAAAGGACCTTAGCAATGCCCTGACAACCACCCAGAACACACTAGAATTGAGGCACCACTTTTAATTCACCACTGTTAACACAATTTAATTCAGAAAATGTAGGTTTAGTTTGTTCATTAGTAGACAGGATGACATATTTTGTCATATTTTATTCAATTAAAAAATACTTATTTGAACTTTTGCCTTCTCGATGCCTTAAAGTAGCTTGAATGTAACTCTACACCCTTGCCTCATTTAGTAAATGCATATGAATATGCAAATTAGCTCCGCCTCCACTCACTCACACCAGCTCAGAGATCCACTCGTTGACGATCACACGTTGATATGATTGGTTACAAGGTAGTTTGTGACGTCAGAAACACCAGCGATTTTGAGACTGTCTTTGGTTCACTACAGTTTTAAGGAGAAAATACTCAGCAATGGTGCTGGCTTATGAATTTGCTCATGGTTTGTCTTAAAGCATATTAAAAACACCACATAGACCGATAAATAACATTTAAAAGCTTGATTTTCACCACAGGGGGACTTTAAGATTTTTCTTTATTAAGTTAAGTTTGGCCTTGTTACAAGTATTTTAAATGGAATGCAGAATGAATACATAATTTATTAACTTCCTGCAGATCCCACGAGCTGCGGTCCAAGGTCCTCTCGCTGCAACTCCTCCTGTCCATCCTGCAGAACGCTGGGCCCATCTTCAAAACCAATGAGATGTTCATCAACGCCATCAAGCAGTACCTGTGCGTAGCGCTGTCTAAAAACGGTGTCTCCTCCGTCCCCGAAGTGTTCGAGCTGTCGCTGTCCATCTTCCTCACCCTTCTGTCCAACTTCAAGACACATCTCAAGATGCAAATTGAGGTGCCTGAACTCAGTTCCCCCTGAATTGTAATGTGTTTGTCCATCTTGCCCTGATGGCGTCAGACTGTGGAGCCTCTGTCTAGCTGACAGTGTGGATTTATTTGAGCTGTGGTTTAGGATGAAAGCTTGTAATTCTGCCTCAGTCTCTCTGTTTGTGTGTGTGTGTACCTCATTCCTGACAAGTGTGTTGGGATTTATTGTTTGCAGTGTCGTGTTGTAATATTTCTCACTTCGATCAAGTTACGCAAGAGTCTTGACAACACCATCTGTTATTGACTTAGTTATGAATTTTTGAGGTTTTTAAGTGAAAAACTGTATTTTTCACCAATTTTATGACCAATTTTAAAAACGATTGTTTTCTCCTTAGGTGTTTTTCAAAGAGATTTTCCTTTATATTCTGGAAACGTCCACAAGCTCATATGACCACAAGTGGATGGTCATTCAAACCCTTACCAGAATATGTGCAGGTATGAAAGGCTTTTCTTAATCTCACTTTCAAAGATATTTGAGAGATTTTCTGTGAGTAATTCTATGATATTTCTTCCCTCACAGATGCCCAGAGTGTAGTAGATATCTATGTTAATTATGATTGTGACCTGAATGCTGCTAATATTTTCGAGAGGCTGGTGAATGACCTCTCAAAGATTGCACAAGGACGAGGAGGTCATGAACTGGGTACAAACCCACTTCAGGTAAACACACGGATTGGTTCACCCAAAAAATCTTTACTTCACTCACCCTCGTTCCCTCATTTAGTTAATGAGCTCACAAAAAGACATTTGAAGTGCAGACAAAATTGTGATTATATTTAAATTTTACTGTGTGTTTTTTTTTTTTTTGCTCAGACTTTTGAAAAAGATAAAAAAATAAAAACACAAAACCATTCAACCTTATATTTGCACATCTAAATATTTTGAAGTCTGTTTGTTACTAAACTAAAATACAGCTTTAGAAAACTTTATATACAAGACACAGAAACTACTTTCTATGTCTTAAATGACTACTTTTATTTATTTTTTTAAGTTGAATTGTCCCTGTTAAAATGTTATTTATTTTTTAACAAAAGAAAAAAAAAATCATGCTGATTTGGAAAGGGTAAATTACTAGAACTGTTCATTTCCCTCAGGAGCTGACTCTAAGGAAGAAAGGACTGGAGTGTTTGGTGTCTATTCTCAAGTGTATGGTGGAGTGGAGCAAAGACCAATATGTCAACCCCAATTCCCAGACAAGTCTCGGTAAGGCAAACCATCAGCCTCTGTGGAACAAAACATCAATACTGGCTCATCAACCAGTATAATACCTGCAGAAACTTGTTTAGCCCCTCTTTATCCTGATATGCTTTGGAACCAAGCGGTTGCATCACATATTCCAGGTTACGGCTCTGGCTCTTCTAAATTAGTCTCCTTCGAGTGCATTTATGCTGCTTTCCAGAGGCTTCAGGCTTGTGCAGAACCAAATGGATAAACAGTTGCTTTTGAGGACAGTGCACTAGGAGTCCTGTGCCTCAAAGAGAGGCAGGAAATGCTATTTGCCGTGATGGCTACACAGGCCTTTCATCTTAATCAAACAGGCTTGAGGCTGTTATTCCTCACCGAGGCATGCCCTGACATCAGGGAGGTACTCCCTGAGCACTGCAAAGCAGAGCTTCTCGGATGAGCTGGGAACATGCGCCATGCTAAAGACCCTACCTCTTCGGAGCAAAGGGAATTTAGGTTTAATCAAGCTTGGCTTTATTGGGTTTGAGGAGGAGAGGCTCTGATGTACCTAAAGGAAATTTCTCTGTAGCCTCAAGCCCACCTTAGGCTTTCAGATATCAGAAACCAGAGAGTCTTACTTCTTTTTAAATGACAAAATGACCACTGAAAATTCACTTGAAAATCCACCCTTGGAACCACTAAAAACCACTCAGAACACCTTAGTAACCACTTAGCAACGCCCTAGAAACTACAAAAAAACAGACTTGGAACCACATTAAATTGCAAACAATTAGTCAGAACACAGTAGCAACCACCTAATATATAAAATGTTTTTGTTTATTTCATGACAGTGGTTACCATGGATTTTGTGTTTTATAAATGTAGTAGCCATGGTATTTTAGTGGAAACAATGTTAATAATGGCAAATCAAATCAAAAATTGTCTGTAACCTTTCATCTTGACCAAATTGCCAATCTTACATATGCAGGCCTTATGTCCTAATCGGCCAGTCCGATTGTAGCATACTTATCTGAGTAACCCTTCAGATGCATTATGTTTGTTTTGGATCCCTAATCAAGACTTTTAGGTTCTTGTATTCTCATCATGCTGGACAATCAATCTTTGTACTTTTCTCTTAATGGACGCACATCAAAAGGGAGAGCAGGTAACAGCAGTTTGTAGTGACATTTAGAATTGATTGCTTTAGCTTTTGTTGCGTAAACTAGACCGTCTAAACTAATAGTTCTTTGTTTTGTGGGCGTATTAGCTTTTGTATATCATTGTATGTTATTGTTTGAAGCTTAAGACGAACAGGCAAGTATTTCCCAGCTGCTACTGGCTCCTCTGATCTCTTAAAGAGAGGAAACTATGAGAAATGAGGAAGTGACCTGACAGCTCATGTTACAGCGATAGCCACCCGCTAAATCTTTTACAGTGTTTCCAGTGTGTAATTAGACCCTACACTGCAACCATGGCTTCCACATACCCAAACCGTCTGTTTATCTTGCTTGCACAAACTTCAGATCTGTTACTTTGTGTATTCAGGTCACGCTGCTTTTCCTCCAGTCCCCATCGTGCTGTTTTTGTGATACGAGTCAGCCGAGGCCAAAGACTTTATTAGAGAAGTGTTGGGAAACTCATATAGGGAGCTGAGTCAGAAAAAAGACTCTACACCAACACACATTTCAGCCAACCAGTACTCCAATGAATCATGTTGTCTCTAGTCCTTAGGCTGCAGGGGCTCATGGTGTTTCACAAACCGTGCTCATCATTTTTTCAGCTTTCTCTGAAATTGCGTCTGAATTTAATTTCTCTTCTTTCTCGATCAGGCCAAGAAAAGCCTTTAGAACAGGAAACCAATGAGACAAAGCATCCAGAAACGATTAACCGCTACGGCAGCATAAACTCATTGGACTCCACCGCCTCGTCAGGCATCGGGAGCTACAGCACACAGATGTCTGGGACGGACAACCCTGAGCAGTTTGAGGTCCTCAAACAACAGAAGGAGATCATAGAGCAAGGCATTGACCTGTAAGCCATTAAGTTGGATTCAAAAGCATGAAATCAATTTATGTCAGTGCGGTTAACAAAATCACTATCAATAGAAATTTGAATGGAAATTGCTTAGTTTACCTATCTATGTCCAGTCCTGCTCCTGGAGGGCCACTGTCATGCAATTTTTACATAGTATGAAAAACATGCAGCTGTCTTGCAGAGTTTAGACCCCAATTAAACTCACCTGAACCAGCTGATTAAGGTCTTCAGGCATACTAGAAACTTCCAGGCAGGTGAACTAATCTCTGCAGCATGTCGGCCCTCCAAGAGCAAGTTCGGACACCTTAAAGGTGAAGTGTATAAGTTCTGTAGCACTATCAGAGCCAGTAGGAATTGTAAAAATAATTGCTTGCAAACAGGTTTCATAAACACTTCCCCATCTACCAGACAAATGGTACCTCGAACAGTTGAGCCAGTAGTTGAAATGTTGGGCTCAAACAAACAGCAATCTTAAAGGGTTCATATGGATTCCTGATCTTTTGAGATAAAAGGTCTACTATGAAATTCTAATGTATCTTTCTGGACTTTTTCCACTGTGAAAAAAGAGACTGCGAAAACTTCTCGTTCTGAACTTCTGCAATTTTCACACATCAGATGGATGAAAATTTTAATTTAAACACCACTGCCACATTTACACGTCAATGACACCTATTCAGTGTTTAGAAACTAAAGAATAAAATGTATGAAAGTGTCAAGGTTTTTATTGTTCCTGGAAAGTGTGTAGCACCTACTGCTCTGTACTTTCTTCTGAAGAAACTGTTTCAGCCCATCTGTACCATTTTGTTTTATAAATCTGTCATAATGCATTTCAATGTTTGAGTCACAGCAGCAAAAACCAGAATATCGCATAAAACATATGCGAATAAAGCACCGTTTCCATCCAGTGAGCCGAAGAGAACAAAATCACCACTTTGTGATAAACTGCCGTTAAATATTATTTAGAAAAATAGAAGTTGCTGCTGTATGAGAAGCCACTGTATATACAAATCTCATATATAATAAATGACTTGTGCCGCAGAACGCGCAGACGAAACGGAATAAAGTTATCTTTTTTTCGGAGGCGGGAGTCATGTAAGACGATTCTGGAAGGAATTATTATTAAACCACTTTGACGACTTTGCTCAGGCATTTCAGAATGACCAAAACAGCATTTTAAATGATGTGCAATGAGTTTGGTCCGCTGGTTAGTCCAGTTATGTCGTCCCATCGCAAAGTCACGTCTTTTTTGATGCGCATCGAGGAATTTATTCGGTAAATGTGTTTCCATCGTAGTTTATGCGCATGTTTTCTTATCGGGAAAATTATGCTTCATGAACCCTTTCATAGACAAAAACACACTGCACACTTCACCTTCAGAACATCCTTACAAAATGCCAAATATGAATCTGTTGATCAAATTTTAATGTTCTATTTATCACAATGCACAGGTTCAACAAAAAACCAAAGAGGGGCATTCAGTACCTGCAAGAACAAGGCATGCTGGGAACCACGCCTGAAGATATCGCCCAGTTTTTACACCAAGAGGAAAGACTTGACTCTGTAAGACATTGTTTATCTACGATATTTTCCCTTACCTTGTTTCTTCCATGTATTGTGACCTAGGCCAGTATACTGTAATAAAACACTTTTTTTGGAATGCATTTCAAAAGGTGCACACTGAGTAGATGCTCAATGATTTCTCCAGTCTGCAGTGTCTGTTAGTGTGGCTTTAGAATATAGCATTGAGCATGTGTTTTTGAGTTATAAAACATGATTTTTCTGCTCTACCTACACAATCAATATGACTCATTGGCCCTTCTGTTTCCAACCTGACAGATCCAGGTAGGAGAGTTTCTCGGAGACAACGATCGCATCAATAAAGAGGTTATGTATGCCTACGTCGACCAAATGGACTTCCAGGGCAAAGATTTCGTGCCAGCGCTGCGCACCTTCCTCGAGGGTTTCCGTCTGCCCGGAGAGGCCCAGAAAATTGATCGACTGATGGAGAAATTTGCTGCTAGATATTTAGAATGCAACCAAGGGTGAGTGCGGCGGTCTCCTTCTGTTTCAACAGATTAACCTATATTGCTAATTATGTCGCAAACACTGCACTCAGTCGCTGTTTGTCTCTTTTGTTTCTCTCCTTAGGCAAACGCTGTTCGCCAGCGCAGACACCGCATACGTCCTCGCGTATTCAATCATCATGTTGACCACAGATCTACACAGTCCGCAGGTTAGTGCTCCCAGTGCTGATTGTTCATTGAAATCTTCAGCGAATGCAGAATGCATTTTCTTTTCATTCCCGAGTCTATGAATGTTAATATGAACGTCGGAGCTGGAAACGGCTGTTTGGCATTCAATCTTGATATGTGAGCGGAATAGTTAAATCTAGGGTGATGGATGTTTCTGAAACGCAACTGATCTGTTGTTTCCTTTATCTTGGCACAGGTGAAGAATAAAATGACAAAAGAGCAATACATCAAGATGAACCGAGGTATCAATGACAGTAAAGATTTACCGGAGGAGTATCTCTCAGCCATTTATGATGAAATCGCAGGGAAAAAAATATCTATGAAGGAGACGAAGGAAATACATATCAAGTCAAATAAGCAAAGTGAGTATTTGGCATACTGATTTGAATCCTGTGCATAAAAAAGCTATGATTGGTCAAATGCTTGTGGTCATGGCAGTCCTTTTAATTATAGTACGATAATGAGTTTGAGACTGTACATAAGTGGTTTTCAACCAGGGGACCAAGGCCCACTAGGGGGGGGTCAACTAAATTGGTGGCATCGAGATGACTTTAAATTATTTAAAACAAGCTAAAACAAATAAAAATCTGGATATTTCTTAGTTTCTGGCTATTTTTTTTATAATGAGTATACTATAGATATTTTTTAATAATTATTCAATTAGTAATCATTAGTTATTATTCATTTTTATTATGTTTCATTTAAAATTTTTTGAATAATTAACCATAATAATAATAAAGCAAAACAATTAAATAAATAACACGAAATATTAGGGATGCACGATATATATCGGCCACCATATCAGTATAGGCCGATATATGCTCATTTTTAATGTTATCGTTATCGGCCTGATAACAACATTTTACCAATATATTAAAGCTGATAAATAATGGATTTTTCCTTCAGCTGAGACACTTCAGATGCGCTCTGTTCGCCATGATGGTTTTGAATTGCTTTAAATATGATTGGAATCACTTCAAAAAAGGAAAATACAGTCTGTCATGTCGGCTACATAAAATGATAATGAGAAAATGATAATTGTGTGCTTGGGACGTGGCTTTTAATGGCAAGGCTTTTGTTTTTGTAATCAGGCTCTCAAAAATGATCAAAAAATTTGGATTTAGATTAATCGGCCAATATATTGGTTATCGGCTTATAATTATCGGTTATCGTATCGGCCAAAATTTTCATATCGGTGCATCCCTAGAATTATTATTATTATTAAAATTCAAGCTATTGGACTTCCGAGAGAACAAATAAACATTTATGTTCTGCTGTCTCTGTAGAGGCATAAGGAGTATTCTGATATTTTGAGGTGAGGTTTGTGTTAACTGATGGTGCTTTTGCTGTTGTCTCTGGATCAGGTGTGGCCAGTGAGAAGCAGAGGAGGCTTCTGTATAATGTTGAGATGGAGCAAATGGCAAAGACAGCCAAGGCTCTGATGGAGGCTGTGAGCCACGTTCAGGCGCCCTTCACCAGCGCCACCCACCTCGAGCACGTCAGACCAATGTTTAAGGTATTCTGTCCATGCGCAAACATGTTTAAGGTATTCTGTGCATGTACTTCCACGTACATTCTGTCTGGATGCAAATACCCATCCCATATTATCTCGATCTCTCATAGCTGGCCTGGACACCCTTTCTGGCTGCGTTCAGCGTGGGTCTGCAAGACTGTGATGACACTGAGGTAGCTTCTTTGTGTCTTGAGGGAATCCGCTGTGCTATCAGGATAGCTTGCATCTTCAGCATTCAGGTAATTTCACACATTGCATTAACCGTGGAGAGGTCATTTACCGAAGCTGAGAAAGGCCTAGCGTTTGCTTGCATTGCTGAATAAGTGACTTTAAAAACTTCAGTCATCTTTGGCTGGAATGATCAACTGCTTAAAGGAATAGTTGACCCAAAAATGAAAACTGAAATCATTTATTAGTCTTTGTGTCGTTCCAAACATGTGGAACACAAAAAAATATATTTTGAGGAATGCGCATGTTGCTCTTTTCCATACAATTACAACGAATGAGGATTAGAGCTGTAAAGCTTCAAAAAGGATGCAAAAACTTTATAAAAGTGGTTCATATGACTACATTCGGTAGCTTTCAGTAAGAAACAGACCAAACAGAAACCCTCCGAAAGGTTTTTGTTCTCTGTTGATTTATTCCAGTTGGAGCGAGACGCGTACGTTCAGGCTCTGGCCCGCTTCACGTTGCTGACGGCCAGCTCGGGCATCACTGAGATGAAGCAGAAGAACATCGACACCATCAAGACCCTCATTACAGTGGCACACACGGATGGAAATTACTTAGGAAACTCCTGGCATGAGGTGAGCACTGCCAAACCCAGCTCTTTGATTGGCCTGCATGTTTCCTATGTGATGTGATTGGCAGATTTTGTCAGGTATTATCATATTCTGTATGTGCGCTGCAGATCCTGAAGTGCATTAGTCAGCTGGAGTTGGCCCAGCTCATCGGGACAGGAGTGAAGGCTCGGTACATATCAGGAACCGTACGGGGGAAGGAAGGCTTCATCACCAGCACTAAGGAACAGACGTCTGACGAATACCTGGGCTTGGGTCAGTCAATCACACTTCACACAAGCAGCAAACATATCGTTATTATAAATGTTTGTTGACAAAGACTTTTTGACATAAATTACATATTTAAACGTTTTTTTCTTTGAAACAAAATCTTCATGCCTTAAAATAGCTTGAATGCAACTCTACACCTGTGCCTCATTTAGTATACGCGGTTCAATGAATATGCAAATTAGCCCCGCCTCCACTCACTCACACCAGCTCAGAGATCCACTCGTTGACGATCAAACGTTTACGTGATTGGTTACAGGGTAGTTTGTGACGTCAGAAACACCAGCGATTTCAAACCGGTTCACTGCAGTTTTAAGGAGAAAATACTCAGCAATGGTGCTGGCTTATGAATTTACACATGTTTTGTCTTAAAGCATATTAAAAACACCACATAGACATAAACAACATTAAATACTTGATTTTCACCACAGGGCAACTTTAAATGTTTAACAAATGTTTAAATTAATAGCTAAATGTTTTGTCATTTGTGAGATTTTTAAAAAATTTGATAATATTTAATCTGTAAAGTAAAGCGAGTGTGATATTGAATATGATTTGACAAAATATTGACTGAATTCAAAGGGCATTTTGGTCAAAACACAAAAACTGTGACATTGAAAACAAGCACCATCTGCATTGCAGCTTTTCCATTTGCAATTGCATCATCAAAAACGTTTTATCTAAAGATAAAATGTGATCCATTAAGATTGCTTTATTATAATCCAGCATAATTATCCAGCAGTGTGAAATTAAGTTGGTACTTGTATAAATAATCCAACTGTGGTTTTTCTCACAATAGGAGGGAACGTTGATCGCAAACAGATCGCAAGCATTCAGGAGTCTATCGGGGAGACCAGCTCGCAAAGTGTGGTGGTCGCTGTGGACCGGTATGATGGTTATCGTTAATTCTAATGAACCTCATAATGTTACAAACACTAATATGTTCCTGGAATGTTGTTAACGCTCATATTCTTCTCTGCAGGATATTCACAGGCTCTACCAGACTTGATGGAAATGCCATCGGTAAGTACAAGACTTCACATTTACAGTTGACATGTTTATTTAAATCTTACACTAGCGTTCAAAAGTTTGTGATCGGTAAGATTTTTTAAATGTTTTTGAAAGAAGTCTCTTATGCTCATCAAGACTGCAATTTATTGTGTATATTGCATTCAAGCTGTATTTTATTAGCATTTGTTTCTGGGATTTGAACCCACGACCTTGGCGTTGCAAGCGCCACACTGCCTTCAGTTCTGAGAAGATTAAAGTGTTGTGTCGTGTACCTTGCTGTGTCTTGCAGTGGACTTTGTCCGATGGCTGTGTGCTGTATCGATGGACGAATTGGCCTCCCCTACACACCCTCGAATGTTCAGTCTGCAGAAGATCGTGGAGATTTCGTACTACAACATGGGTCGTATCAGGCTGCAGTGGTCCAGGATATGGGAGGTTATTGGGGATCATTTCAATAAGGTGAGTTCAAAGCAGCACCCAAATCAACGCTGGAAGGAAATCGGTCCGTGAAGAGTGTGTGTCTCGGTGGCTTTGTACGATATCAGAGAAATCTAATGACGCTTTTAAATTTCACTCTGCCTGTGGGAGGGCATATCTAATAGATTGAAGAAGAGCCGAAAATGAAAACACAGCACTCTCGTTGCTTTAACGTTCCCCCGTCTCTTTCGCTCTCTGTTTTGACACAGGTCGGCTGTAATCCCAATGAGGATGTTGCTATTTTCGCTGTGGACTCTTTGAGGCAGCTATCCATGAAATTTTTGGAGAAGGGAGAGTTGGCCAATTTCAGATTCCAGAAGGATTTCCTCAGGCCGTTTGAGCACATAATGAAAAAGAACAGGTGAGCGTTTCAATTTACGCTGCAGTTAAAGTGAAATATCACTTAAAGCTTCATATATAGAGAGTGTCAGGTGAATAACCAAACAAATTGTATTGAATTAATTGCATGGTTTGTCGAACAACTGTGCAAGTCTTGCCTTAAGACGGGTTCAAGGCTCAAGGCTTGTTTTGAGTGTAGCTGTTTTTTTTCTCTCCGGCGGATGTACTGCTTCTAAATGTCATCTTCTAAAGGGCTCTGTGCTGGATTCAGGAGACTGGAGTGCCTGATCTTCATGATGTCATTTGCAGTGCCTTATTTACACATATAAAATGTTCTCCTTTTAAGGAAAACATTTTTGATCTTTCAGGAAATGTATTGTAGACAAACAAAAGGTTTTGTTTATTAACCCTGTTACATTACATAGTTCTCTCTTTAACATCTGTGGTGTATTGAACCATTGAGAATAACTAAAAGGTAAAATGCCTACATTTTTCAATCAAGTGACTTTAGCTCCATAGTGTAACATTTTCAAAGACAAACTATTTTTCTGAAAACTTGGCACTGCCTTAAAAGTCATGGAAAATATTTGTTTTTATTATTTATAATTTTTTTTAAATATAATTTTAGTTATGCTCTAGTCTAAAATATTCAGAAATATTAGAAAATACTTCAAACATTAAAAATAAAATTGTAGAAAATCGCGAAATGTCTATAAAATGATTTTTATATTCAGCAATACTCACTCTATTAAAGTGTCTCTTTTAAGCATTGGCAACTCATTTTGTTAATCAGTTTGTTATGATCTATTCATTAAAAATAATTGTTATTTTAGGAATATTTTGAATTAGCTTTTTTATTTTCAATTTTAATTTTAGTAATTTTGTTATTTGATTTTGTAATTTGTTTTAGTTTTTTCAGCATTATTTTTTGTCAGTTTTAGTACTTCAACTAGAAATGTTGCATTAGAAAATAACTTTTCATCTAATTATTATATATTTATTATATATAGATTATTTTATTTCAGCTGTACATAATTTACTTTTAGTTAACAATAACAACACTGGTTATGAACAATACAGTTCAATGAATTCACTTTGTCATCACTCAGTATTTGAATAAAAAAAAAATAGAAATTTGAAATTAAATTAAATTAAATTAAATTAAATTAAATTGAATTTTGTAGTGAAAAATATTTAGTTAAATACTGCTGTTTTTAAATTCAGTTATGCAAAGTATTTCATTTGTTTTATATTGTGTACATTTATATTTCCAAATATGAGGCTTCCACCTTCACTGAATTCCTCATTGCGCCAAAGTAGTGTAACCAACTATTTGAAAATGTAGCTAGACGGCAGCCTGACTACTTTAAAGGAACACGCCGACTTTTTGGGACTTAAGTTTATTCACCGTATCCCCCAAAGTTATATACATACCCTTTTCATGTCCATCCATACCGGAACTCTGTCTGACACACCCATCCCTAGCCTAGCTTAGCACAAAGACTGGAGGTAAACGGCTCCAGCTAGCATACTGCTCCCAATAAGTGGCAGTGCTTCGCCTTTCGAGAATATAGTTCCCAGTATGTATACGGTTAGAAGACGGCTGTGTCTCATGTGACCTTGTTATTTGTACACGCTGTGACTATACAAATCACAACATGTAAATAGGGAAATGTTGGCGTTATTTTATCACTTATTGGGAGCAGTATGCTAGCTGGAGCCGTTTACCTCCAGTCTTTGTGCTAAGCTAGGCTAGCGGTGGGTGCGTCAGACAGAGTTACGGCATGCACGGAGATGAAAAGGGTATGTATGGACTTATCTAAGGCTTATATATGGTGAATCAGCTAAAGTCCCAAAAAGTCGGCGTGTTCCTTTAAATTATAAGCAGCCTGGCAATCTTCACTTTCAAAGTAGCTTCTCCATCACTGGAAAGAAGCGAAGAAGATAGATATATTAGCTCATATGGACCCTGCATACTCATTAAGCTTTGTGAGTGAACACACACAAACACACAAACACACACACACACACACACAGTGTCAGAATCCATCATGACTAAACTCCATGACCGATGGAGATAAATGAACTTGTCTACACACGTTTGTCCCTGCAGAATGAGATGAAGAGAGCGAGTGTGTGTGCATGTTTTCCTGCTTCATTTACATGCTTCTTCTCCATCTACAGATCTCCTACCATCAGAGACATGGTGGTCCGCTGCATAGCCCAGATGGTCAACTCTCAGGCTGGGAATATTAGATCAGGGTGGAAGAACATCTTCTCCGTGTTTCATCTCGCTGCCTCCGATCAGGATGAGAGCATAGTGGAGCTGGCCTTCCAGACAACTGGACACATCGTCAGTAAGTGCCTCCATGGAGATCAAGGATACTCTCATTTAGGATACAAGATAGGAATAAATAATTAAGAGCCTTTTTAATACACTGGGGTTCAATAGTCTCTTTTCACCTCGCAGCGAATGTATTTGAGAAGCATTTCCCAGCAACCATTGACTCCTTCCAGGACGCTGTCAAATGTCTGTCTGAGTTCGCCTGCAACGCTTCTTTCCCCGACACCAGCATGGAGGCCATCCGTCTCATCCGCCACTGCGCTAAATACGTCTCCGACCGACCTCAGGTCAGTGATAACGAGTGCGCGCTCCATAACTCTGAATTATAATCTGACCCCGGGTCAGGCTTTCCACAGACATCCTCTAAATGGATTATACTTAAGGAGGCACTTTTAATGAGGAAACTCTCATTACCAGATGCCTTAATGAGCAAAACCTAAGGCCTTTAGTAAGTGGATGGAAAATGTAAACAATCTGTTTTCTGCTCTTCATGAAGGGTGATTGCGTTATGAGCTGTGTTTGTGACTGTTAAGTGCTTTAGTCCTGTGGTGTTTCTAAAGTGAAGATTAGTGAAGGCAACCCACAAGGAGACCTCCACCTCATCTAACCAAGGGTTGCCAGATTGGGGCAAAAATCTTTTGATCTGTAAATGCAGCTTATAGTCAAGTGTGTTCAGGCTTGTGCCATGTGATATCAAAGCTTATGTTTTGTGTCGGCAGGCATTTAAAGACTGCACCAGTGACGATATGAACGTCGCTCCGGAGGACCGAGTCTGGGTGAGAGGCTGGTTCCCAATCCTCTTTGAGCTGTCATGCATCATCAACAGGTGTAAGCTGGACGTCCGGACCAGGTCAGTGCCAGACCCACAATACAGCCAACAGATTTATTCAGGATTCTTTGATGAATATAAAGTTCAGACTATGTTTTTTTAACATAGATAATAATGATTGAGAATCAAATCAACATATTAGAATGATTTCTGAAGGATCATGTGACACTAAAGACTGGAGTAATGATGCTGGAAATATAGATTTTTTTAATATTACATTTGAAAAGAGTAATAATGTTTTCAGTGTCTGTTTTGAAATGTTTTTGTTATGACATGTACAGTATTGTCAATCTCTTTTTTTCCCCTCCTGACTGTACATTTTTGTTTTGTTTGTCAGGGGTCTGACGGTGATGTTTGAGGTGATGAAGACGTACGGTCACACCTACGAGAAACACTGGTGGCAGGATCTGTTCCGCATTGTGTTCAGGATCTTTGACAACATGAAGCTTCCTGAGCAACAGACTGAGGCAAGTCAACGTCAGCAATGAAATCTGCCCTAGAATAAAATACGATTTTAGGACGTGTCACCAGCACAGATATTGCTTGGACAGAGACTCTCTCTGGCATTAATATAATAATATGGTAGCACTGCATTATCTTCATATCAGCATGGAAAACCAGCATGGCTAATGTTCTGTTTTGTGTTCTGTTTTTAGAAAGCGGAGTGGATGACCACCACCTGTAATCATGCACTTTATGCTATCTGTGACGTTTTCACACAGTACTTTGAATCTCTGAGTGATGTTCTGTTAGATGATATCCTCTCTCAGCTCTACTGGTGTGTGCAACAAGGTCAGTGTACGGTACCAGCAATAGACGAGATACAATTGCAGTACATTTACAGTGACACTGCTGAGAAAACAACACGCATTGTGCAAAATACTGAAGACTAGGAGATTCATGTGTGGACCGTTCACGTAAATTCTGACTTCAGGTCATGATTTCACTTGCAAATCTCTCCTCACAGATAATGAGCAATTAGCGAGATCAGGCACTAATTGCCTTGAAAACGTGGTCATCCTCAACGGTGAGAAGTTTAACCCTGAGACCTGGGACAAGACATGCAACTGTATGCTAGACATCTTCAAAACCACCATCCCACACATGTGAGTGTTTCAGAAATTCGAATGGGTCATTTTACAAAACAGAGCCATTTATGTCCCTAATATAAATGTGGTGAGACTTTTAACAAGGAATCAATTTTTTCATTCTCCTTAAAAATATGATGGTAACAGGATGTATATTTAAGTAATGAATTTAAGTATCAGTAACAATTAGCTTGAAACATCAACATGATTTTGTACAGTAATCAACTGATTTTTAAATACTCAATATTTGTACAAATATCTACATTAAATTATCTTTATAATAAACATCTTAAAGCTAAATTAATTGTAAAACTTTCAACCCTGTTTGATTTACAACTATGAATTTGGACAGTAAACAACTGATTATTAAACACTTATTAAATTATATTTCTAATTAACATCTTGTAGCTAAAATAACTGTAAAACTGATTATTAAATACTTGATAATTGTAAAAATATCTCCATTAAATTCTCTTTGTAATAAACATATTGTAGCTACATCTACTGTAAAACAGTCAACCCTGTTAGTATGATTTTGAATAGTAAACTACTGATTATTAAATAATTAATATGCTTTAGAAATATCTGCAATAAATTCTAATAAACACATTTTACTACCTTATATACACAGCATTTAATGTCAAATGAAACCGTAAAACTTTCAGCCCTGTTACCATCAAACCCTGTTCCCTTAAGTATATCAAATATATTTTTGAATGTATTTTAGCTTGACATGGCAAACCTAGGCATTATTATATCCTAACATAATTAAAATGTATTCATTTAGCTTGAGATGGCACAGTGCAATTTATTAGCATTTTAAAACACTACATTTGTCTGACAGAATGTTATCAAACAGAAAAACTGATTACCTGCTGTATAGCATGACCCTTTTAACTCATCTGTTTGTTGTTTACAGGCTGTTGACGTGGAGACCGGCTGGTACAGAGGGAGATCACGTGACTCAGCTGGACTCTGATAAACAGCTGGTATGCAAATGGATTTCCAGACTGTGCTAAATGTGGAAGTGTTCAAGGGTCATCACAGCCAGATGCTCTTCTAGCACTGTGCTGTACGAGTTCCTATAATGTTTCATATTAATAAGCACTTATCTGGTGCTTACAGGACTCCATTTCCCAGAAGTCAGTGGATATTCAGACTCGGGCAGATGACCAGCAGTCTGTGAACAGTATGGAGAAGGCTTTGGCTGACAACCGCAGACAGAGTCAGTTCAGTGTTGCTTTAGGCACGTATCATGGTGGCCAACCATATTGATTTATTAAATTTTTTTGCTTCACATTATTTCATAAGTAAAAGATTTGAAACTCAACCATGAAATTGTTGTATATTGATAATTGTAAATTTTAGCACTCATTATACAACAGTAAAGCCACAAATGACCAGTTAGAATCAAGTAATCCAGAGATCATGTAATAATTTTTTCATGAATTGAATTTAATGGTGTTGTTTTTAGTCCTGATTTTAGCCTGATTTCATAATAGACCCAAAACACATTGAAACATATCAGCTGGTCAGCTATTAATTTTGTTCCATATGTGACCTCCCCAGAAGCCCAGGAACAGAGGCTGTTTGCGGCTCTGCTCATAAAGTGTGTGGTCCAGCTGGAGCTCATTCAGACCATAGACAACATTGTGTTCTTTCCTGCAACTAGTAAGAAGGAGGATGCTGAAAACTTGGCAGCAGCACAGGTACTAGCTCAGGATCTTTACAAACTCTTATTATGAACAAATCTGCCTTTATTTATTTATATATATATATATATATATATATATATTATAATAATTATTATTATTTATTTTTTTGCTACTTTTTTGAGAGTTTAGAAAGCAAAATGGGAATGCAATCAAATTGCCAGATTGCGTCACCCACGTCAGTATTATTCCTATAATATTATAGTATTAATTAGTCTAGTATAGTATTTATTCATATTTAGAATTTTTGTTTTAATAATTGTATTTTTTTAAGTTTTATTAATTTATGTGCTTTTTCCTATTTTTTTAAATACCGGTATATATTCTATGCAGCTTTCATTTATATATTTTTAAATTTTTAGTTTGTCATTTTAGTACTTCTACGTATTTCAGTTAGTTGCAAAAACAACATTTCTAATTTTCATTTATAGTGTTTAAGTTTTTAGTCTAATATATATAATATATATAATATATTAGACTAAAAACTTAAACACTATAAATATATTTGTTTATATATATATATATATATATATATATATATATATAAAACAGCTCTATTTTAATGACCAAAAACATTTTTATATATAGTGGAAATGTAAATAATTTTCCAGTTTAATTTGCTATATTAGTAATAATGTTACTTAAAAGTATTATTTTATTAATAATAAAATAATAATTGTTTAAAAACCCCTATGCAAGGCCACAACTGTTCATTGACTTGAACTTGTCTGATTTATGAAGATTTTGTCTTCTGTACATGATGTGTATGAAGTTCTAGTCAGTTCTACAGTCTAAATGAAGCGTGTTTTCCTGCAGAGAGATGCTTTGGATGCCGATGTACATGTAGATACTCAGGACCAGGGAATGTATCGCTACCTGACCTCAGAACAGCTCTTTAAACTGCTCGACTGTCTGCTGGAGTCTCATCGCTTTGCCAAGGCCTTTAACTCCAATAATGAACAGAGAACCGCACTGTGGAAGGCTGGTCAGTACTACTGATTTCTTTGTTGTTAGAATCTTGAGATGCAATAAATATAGCTCTATTTTAATGACCAAAAACATTTTTAATAGTTTTAGTTAACAATACCAACACTGGCCCATGAGCACAGCTAATTAAAAAAAAATGTGTGTGTGTGTGTATGTATGTATGTATGATTTCTCTACATATACAAAAGCCGCCACATCGCTTACAGGCCACGTCGTATCAAGTCCTCCGTTATCAGATAGAGCTACCCGTGTGGCCTAATGGAAAGTCTTTGTCACGTCTGGCTTGATTTCTTCTCCCGTCCCACATTAAAAGAGCTCATTGTGTCTCCGTGTGTGTGTGATCAGGTTTCAAAGGGAAGTCGAAGCCCAATCTGCTGAAACAGGAGACCAGCAGCCTGGCGTGTGGCTTGCGTATCCTCTTCCGCATGTACATGGACGAGAGCAGGCAGGACGCCTGGGAGGAGGTGCAGAGGAGACTGCTCAAGTAAGACATCACTGTCACAATCGTGACTGGAACCACTGTGCTCTCAGGCCCTGTGGCCATGGAAATATTATCTTGCTAATTATATGCTCATAGCTTCAACTGTCTTTTGTACACGGTACAGTTCACATCTTCCCTGTCTCTATTTTAGCTTAGGGACGGCTTTTGATATTTTAATAATAGACTGCCACTATAACAGAGATGTTGAAATGTTTTCAGTGTGCGTATCAGTTCTTTTTGAAAATTTTCATCCCAAAACCGTGATAATATTGATAATCGTACAAATTTTGGTCACTATAATCGTGATATGAAATTGTCATGCCGTTTCATCTCTAATGAAATGCAACCATTATTTACTTCCATTATTCTGAGTGAAACAAGATATTCAAGACTATTCCAATACAAGTAGAATAATATCCAATAGGATCCTACTGGATAAACTGAAAGGCTTGATGATATGATCCAGAGATTGTCCTGCATGAACCCAGCATATATAAGTAATTGATTTCTGAAAAATGCTGTTGTTAGTGGATTGGACCGAGCACCACAACAAACGTGTGGCCAATCAGAAATTTAAAAAAGACTAGAAAGAGAGATGGCTGAGAGACATTACAATCTCACTGGAAAAAGAAGGGTTATGATCTGGCAAGAGCTTTAGGACCTGCGTTAATATTAGAAAAGCTTTCCAGCGCTGGAGAGACCTAAGCGGGAAGGCCTGAAAACAGATGTTGAGATTTAGTTGTTTCTGTTTCACGGTTTTGAGAGTGTGCTGCTGGCGGCTAACAATGAACTCTTGTTATATACACGTGTACTGTATGTTAATTTTTTTGTGCATCCTTGTCATTTGTTTGTCATCATTGCTTTATTTTGGGCGGAGCAATGCAAGGGAGGGGTGTGTTTGTTTGGGTTGATATCCAATATCAACAATCTTCAACAACGATTTTGAGAAATCACTTACTGCACCTTTAATTGTTGAGTCCGCCAATGTTCAATCTAAAAAATCTAAAATGAATCTAAAAACACTTGGAGTTCAGAAGGTCAGTGCATTAAAAGCCATTCTCCGTTCTAATTTGTTCATTTTTATGATGGACAAAGGTCATTCTGCCTTATATTCCCTGAAGTGAGTGTGTGGGATGGCTTCATTGAATTGGTATTGGTTCTCTGGCTTGAATCCAGCAGAGAGAAACCATTTCATGCACCATTAGGGCAGTGTTTTGTTAGATTAGTTGGGTAAGAAACATTAGTGGTAGCAAATTAAGTTTCACTGAGCTTCAATTTGACTCTGAGTCTCAGACCTGTGTCCTTCCATTCAGCATGACTCTTAGACTACACTGCTAATAGGGTTCAGTCATGAGAAAGAGGACAGGTCAGACTCTGACTTCCATGTCTGCAGGAAGACTCTAATCATTTGCGGTGTTCACCGAACCCAGCGGCCCAGTGAGAGAGCGTGAAGACACGCTTAACTAGGCCAAAGGGGATTTAGGTGAGATTAGGTCATGATGACTGAAGGAAGCTGCAGGGCTGATGAGGGGTTATATAAGACAATGAAGAGGAGGAGCCTATCAGAGGTCACCAAGCCTACATTCAAGACGTTTTTGGTTTATGTGGAATATTTCTTTATTTATAAATCTCTCTTTGTGTTTGTCAGCGTGTGCAGTGACGCTGTGGCTTACTTCCTGACGCTGACGTCTGAGAGCCACCGTGAGGCCTGGACTAACCTACTGCTGCTCTTCCTTACCAAAGTGCTCAAGATCAGCGACGACAGGGTGAGTGTCGGATTCACAGAATCCTGCAGTCCAGCTTTTCCCAACTGGGGGTTTACGATCCTCTAGTGGGGCATGATGGAACTGCAGTCCATGATATTTAAAATGATAATGTATCAATTTTTAAAACAAATGCAATATTTAAACTTTCATATTTTAACATGAATAATTCTGGTCCTAGTTTCTGGTCAATTGAGCATTCAAGTATACTTAATAGCATTAAATAGAAAGTTTTGGTTACAGTTTTAAATATTAGTGATGTTGTTACAGTGTAATTACACAAATAAGTAGTGAGTGATATTAATCAACTACATGTATTTACTATAGGGTTAGGATTTGGTTTAGAGTTAGCTTTTTGTAATAATGCATAATTGACTATAAATCACTATAGCAAAGTACGTGTTGTGTAACTGTCTCCTTAAAATAGTGTTACCAAAGTTTTTAATATTGTGATTATTTTTATATATATATATATATATATAAGCTATATCAAATATTTAAATGTTTTTATATTATATATACTAGCGTTCAAAGATTTGTAATATTCAGTAAAAAAATTTTTTAATAAATTAATACTTTTATTCAGCAAGGGGCTCATTAAATTGATCAAACATGACAGTTAAGACTTTTAGAATGTTACAAAAAAATATATAAAAAAAAAAAAAAAAAACGCTGTTCTTTCTGTTCAATTTAGCATTCTGAAAAAAGTATTAATGTTTCCACAAAAATTAAGCAGCAATGTTGTTTGCGTTGATAAGCAATATTTTTTTTGAGCCTCAAATCAGCATATTAGAATGATTTCTGAAGGATCATGTGACACTGAAGACTGGAGTAATGATGCTGAAAATTCAGCTTTGACATCACAGGAATAAATTACATTTTAAAATATATGATTAAAATACAAAACAGTTATTTTAAATAATTGTAATATTATTTCACAATATTGCTGTTTTTTACTGTATTTTTGATTAAATAAATGAGCATAAGAAAGTTCTTACAAAAACTTACAAACTTAATTCAATTATTTAGTGAATATAAAATGGTAGTCCATATAGCAGGAGCTGGATCTGGTTTAAATCCTAAAGCAAACTAATTCATATCATTCACATCATTAATGCTCAGTCATTTTTAATCTCGCTCAGAGTACTAATGTCAATACCGCAGGTTTATAAGAGAACACCTGGCGCTAATCATCAACGATTAAGAAAAAGTAATGTAATTAAAGTATTCTTGTTCTCTTTTCAGTTCAAGGCCCACGTGTCCCGATACTACCCTCTGCTTTGTGAGATCATGCAGTTTGACCTGATCCCGGAGCTGAGGGCCGTCCTGCGCAAGTTCTTCCTGCGCATCGGATTGGTGTTCCAGATCACCCAGAGTTTGGAAACAGATCAGCCTCCCAACGACGCCTAGAAGCAGCAGCAGCAGCAGCAGCAGTGCCTGTCCCTGAACGCCACAGACGTCTGAAACACTGCAGGACACGATCATCTGATCTCCTCTAACCAATGAAAAGATGGACTATGTCAGATACGATGGTACTAAAATCAACCCCCCGCCTACCCTTTCAGGATCTGCTCTGGACAAACAGCCAATAGCAGAACAGGAACAGTCTCCCACCCACCGGACAAATGACCAGGCCTTGTACAATAGGATCAAATTATGTAGAACATCATGAAGATGCTGAATATCACTACTACTATATAAATTGCTTGACCTTTGAGATCCTCAGAAGGTCCAGATATATTTCAAAACAGTGTCTTGGCATTATATTAAAAGCTGTTCGAAGAATGACGGAAGGGTTGCATATCAAGCAATGTGATGTGATGTTTCTCAAGTAATTCAGATTTTTTTTTCCCTTTTGTTTTGTTGCATTTGCACCGCTAATGGCTAACATTAGCATAAATAACTCCGAAGAAACTAGTTGTACAGAATTCCAGCTTTGTAATATAATCTCACAACACTAGATTTTGTTTTCTGTACCTTTTGTTTGTTCGTTGGTTTGTTTCTCGGAAATTTTGCTGCACTTGTTTTCTTGATCAAAATGCACTGGAGATTTTTACTTTTGTGATAAATTATTGAACTATGCCATCTTTCCCTCCATAACTGTCCAGCTAGAGATTTCTAATACGATACAAAATGATTAGTTCGATTTACTCCATTTTATATACGCTGACACTTTTTTAATTAAACACAGAGGGCAACTGAGATCCTTTAAAAGGAAAAAAACTGGAACTTGAAAATTGAGGGTGACTTACGTGTGAGCTGCATCTGAATCACTGGTTTGTATCCCTATTTGAAGTTTGGCTTCACTCTACGTGTACAAATTTTTAAAAAAAGTTAATATATTTAAAATCTTCTCTTCGGTTTTGGGGGTGGGATGTATTGTATAGAAATTAATGATAGCTGCGCTTTAAACCTGTTGATGGAATAAGGATCTGAAGCATTCCTGACTAGTGGGGGTAAACTGTAATGGTACAGCCCTGTAAAGTTTTCTATATGGAATAAAATGATCTGTACAACTCTATACGACACTGGTCTTCATCACGCATTCTAATCAGGTCATAGGTCAAGAAAGAGTTGGAACTTTGTGCATTTGCCTTGATGAATTTGGGATAATTTTAGGGCAGGTTTTTATTTTTTTACAACCTTTACAGGCCCACAAGGAACTACCAATATAAAAACCCAGAGCTTTTCATACAATTTAAATTGAGTTCTATGCACTGATTGAAATCTCCGTAAAAAAAAAAAAAAAAAAGAAAAAAAAAAAAGTAAACATATACACTATCATTCAAAATATGGTCACAGTAAGATTAAAAAAAATTGCTACTTCTATTCAGGATCAAAACGCATTGTTGAAAACAATCTTTTTCTACATTGATGATTTTTCTTGAGTAATGATGCTGAAAATGTTTTACCATCACCGTTGTAAATTACATTTTAAAATATATTAAAATAGAAAATAGTTGTGTAATAGAATATTGATCGAATAAATGCAGCATTGGTGAGAATAAGACTTAAAAAAAAAAATCGTACAACTTTTTAACGGTATTGTGTTAAAGTAAATATTTAAACGATTTAACGATGTGCTGTCCTAGAGAAATCCACGGACATTGAATGACTTTCCTAAAGTAACGTCAGGGCAAGTGTTGTTCACTAACTCTTATTGACGTCTTTCTGCGGTTGAAACGCTTAACTGAGCGAATATAAGAGATATATTTAATGTTGGCAAGTTGTACAGTTTCTCTCACCATTCCATTTCGAGCTAAAATTAGTGATGAAAAGAAAGACGATCGGTTCGCGCTCGCTTTACTTGCAGTTTGAACTAAAGCGGTTAGAGATGTCACATTAAAGAGCGATACGTTTACATTTGCCATTTTGAAAGCGAGGTGTACTATCACAAATAACAAATTAAATTGTGACCTTTTTTTGCTATAGTCTAATTTCTCCACAAACGACGCATTTTGAGCCGTTTGAAAATGACGGAATGATTCCAGCATGTATTTCACAATAGTCAAGAAATACAGGCTGGAAAACGCTACACTATTTTTAAAGTCACCATGAAATCAAAATAGACAGTTCCTTTTTGTAATGGAATATTCCAGCATTTGTGCTTTTTGTAATCAAAATAATTTCCACTCCCTCTTGCAGTCTACAGACATCTCTTCTCTGATGACGTGTTTACTGGTATGAGGGCGGGGCAACCTGTCACTCACATGATGTCATAGCAATAGCAAACCACAACCATCCAATGAAATAACAGAAAAAATCAAATCTCAGCCTACATTTTTTCTTGTTCAGAAGCCATTTCACGTGTCATGTGTCATGAGAAAAGAAAAGACAATCGCAACATCCGTTTCATGACGACTAAGACAATTTTGTTTGCGGACATCTGATTGAAAACCCTAGTTTAACCCTAGCCACAGATGTCACTTGAAATAATTACATTACAGAACGAAGGGTTTAAAAATTCTTAAAATATTTTATTTATTAATAGTCAATAGACTCAATTACATTACCTTCAGTTTTCAGGTATACTGTTTGCATATGCTTGCATAACCTCATATCATTAAAAATGAAAAACAAATCACAAATTGCAACATTGGAAGAACAGATCTCTTACCTGACAAACAAACAGAATTCATGCCGTTTACATTCATACACTGTCACAGTTAAAGTTAATTTCTCCCAGACTGCACTCTCTGGCTGGAGGGAACAGACTTGAATAATGCTCCAAAAACAGACTCTTAATGCTACAGGAAGTGTTCCAAAACTTCCTAAGTGTAATATTTCATTTCACAACAATTAACAATCTTAAAGAAACTTGACTGATAAATTGTAAACATTCATCTTTAGCATCATGTGCACACGTTTGAATAAACATATAAAATAGCTATACAAAGTTACAAAACTGGTTAAGAATTCAGAATGAGATTTAACCATGATAAGTGGACGGCCCTTCCCAATCCTGGCCAGCGTGGTTTCGGCTGGATGGCCTGCGACCGCCCGTGAATCTCTTCAGCGTATCTGAGGAACTAGGACGTAACCAGGGCTCTGTGGCAATGGTGTCAATGGAAACAGGCCGATTGGTTGAAGGAGTCTGTGGCCATAGCTCCTCCCCTTCCTCAGCTGACACTTCCCCTAGACAGCACAAAAGATACACATCTCAGTGCTTCTGACGTACTAGTTTGTGTTTAGCAAGCTAACGGTTTAGCATTTTTTTTATCATATTCACTGAAACCGACATTATGCTCCGACAGAACAACATAAATCAGCCGGTTTTAGAAAAAAACCCGCACTTCTATCTCTACCTAGAGCAGGGATGGGCAACTTCGGTCCTGGAGGGCCACTGTCCTACAGAGTTTAGCTTCAACCCTAATCAAACACACCTGAACAAGCTAATCAAGGTCCTCAGGATTACTAGAAAATTACAGGCAGGTGATTTTTACAGGGTTGGAGCTAAACTCTGTAGGACAGTGGCCCTCCAGGACCAAAGTTGCCCATCCCTGACCTAGAGCGTGTTATTTGTTTAGCAAAAATCCACCGCTCCCGGTTCTTCTGGTCCAATCAGCGCAGGGCTGTGTGAGATCTGACTGTCAATCACAGTTCGTGCACACGCCACAGATCCCCCCCCTCCCCTCTCGCACACTTTACAATATCACATGCACACGCCTGAAGTTCGCAGGTGTGTTGGATTGTACGAAGCGTGATGGCGGAGAGAAAATCTACTAACAAGCTTCCAATTCCTCTGTTAACAACCAGAGCTAGGAGGTCCAAAACAACCAAGGAAAAGAAAATGATGCTTCGATGCTGAAGAGACAGGTGCGTTCACAGAAAATCTGGTGCACACACACTGACGAGCACAAACTCGATGGGAGGGTGCTCGGTGGTAGTGGGGGAGGGGCATGAGAGTTGTAAACATTAAAACATTTGGCTAAGTCCCCTCAATCTGCCAGACTTGCCGACTGCAGCTTTAACACTTAAAAAAAAAAAAGCAACATTTCTAACAGAAAGCTGAGAAAATCATGTCCTCCCCCCTCCCCAGACTACAATGTGCACAGAGCCCGTCTACGGAGAGCCTGCCCACTCCCTATTAAGTCCTATTGTACCGAATTTTGGTTGTAGTTCCACCAGAGTTCCACTGGGGGCGATCGCCCATGAGTGCAGAATGAATGGGGGTCTATGGGGCTAGACGGCTAAATTTGTCTCGTTCACCCTATTGCCGTTGAGAAATCTCAGATTCGATAGTAGGTTTTGCAAGTTCAACATGAGTTATAGGTCGAAAGTTGAATGAACGAGTACTTATGTCCTTTCGATTTCTTACAGGTTGAGTTGTTGTTGTCCATAACACGCTAGCATTCTGCTAATGAACGCTCATTGGTCAGTGAAGGACTGATTACGACCAGAGATACCGCTTGATGGCATCGTGGCATCTGAAGCGGGACCAGAAACAAACAAAACAAAAACTCTTCTAGCACGTGTGTTTACCTGTGTTAGCTGTGTTGTCGATGCCTCGAGAGAAAAGAAAGTGCAGAGCGCGAAAGCACCAGAGTGACTGAAGGATTGCCGTAAAGCAGTATCTCTGGTCGTACGATGTGTATGACGTCATTGACACTTTAAAAGACTTTTTAAAGCAAATAAGTGACTCTAAAAAATCTAACACCCAGCAATGTGTAATTTCTTTGCATCTCCTTTCGAATACAATATTCAAATTACTAGACAAAAAATTATATCCTGAGAAAAGTGGATTTTGAGGGGTATACTGCCATAGACCTCCATTCATTCTGCACTCGTCCTGTGAGTGCCCTCATATGGAATCAAAGTGGAACTGCAACCATTTCAGAAGCCGGAAGTGTACTGAGAGTGAAACTTCTCGCCTTATTAGACATTCTCTGATATGCATACGCAATGCTTTTATCGCTGCACCGTTTTGGCTTGAAATTCAGTACTCTTTCAGAAGATGCGTAATAGCGCCACCTATTGTATAACAGTGAAAACATGGAAAGCTGGAAAATTCAGTCAATGGCAGGGAAGCGTTGTCTCATAAATGATGGAATATTCAGTCAATGTCATGGAAAGAGTTACGAAAAGAGTAGCTAGATCAAGATATCACGATAACATGCTACGTTTTTGATGTTTGTTTAGTTAGGATATCTAGATTACCCACCCTTAAATGTCAGGTAAAACAGCAAACTTGGTCGCATTAAGCCCAAAATACCACTGCTCAGGTTTTTTTTATCTTTTTTTTTAACCCAATCAAAGAATGGAAAAGAACTTTGTCTTGAGCGCCAGATTATGCGACAAAGTTGACCAGACTTCATGCTAGTAGTCAAAAGTAGTCTGGCTGGGCGAGTTCCTGACCTGATCTCCAGTCGTGTTCTCTCATGTTGTTCAGCGATGTCATCTTGTTCTTTGTGCGCTCCCTCAGCCGTTCTATTTCTGCGCTGGTTAGCGAGTGCAGGGACTGGCTGTCGGGACCGCTGTCAGGACCACTGTCAGGTCGAGTGTACCTGTTTCCCACATCCTATCGACAAAACGAGTACAGTAATTCAGCGCAGAGTCTTTGTGGATGCATTCAATAAAAAAATACTAGCTCCGTTCCAAAACCTGATGGAAGGCTTCTAAAGAGTAGGCAGGCTTCAAAGATACCTTGTTTTAACCAAATTCTAAGGCAGACTGCACATTTTCTTTAGCAGAGAAGACAATCGCTAGTAGTAGAGATTAACAAACAAAAAAACTAGCTTGTGTAAACCGTATTTAAACAAATTAATATTAAATTATTAAAGTATCAATATACTATTTTACACAATATTTGTGTGCCATGTTTTTTTATTTTTTATTAGAGGATTACTCCAATGGAATCAACGTTTTGGAACAACGCTAATGACTTTGCCTCGGTCAAGTGAGGATGTAGTTGTGCACAACAAGGGTCTCTTACACCAGACACGTCCGCCTTCCTAACTGCCGGTCTCGCTCTCTGGTCACGCCTGGATTGGAGATGGAATGAATCGCCACTGGGGTCTGTGTACAAACAACTGATTGGTTATTTACAGCCGACAAACGTTCGGCAACAGCAGGCTCTGCAGTCCTTCCTCTCTCTCGAGATTCTCTCTAGCTCAAACATGCACGATTCAAGCAATCAAAGCTTGGTAATTGAAACCGAGCAAATGAAAAGGCATTTAATGAATGAGACCGAGACTGTTTTGGGAACTCATTTACAAGGTGTTACGGTCTTGGACCTGTTAGCTCCTCCTCCTCTGCGGTTTGCCTGTTCGTTATGTCTCCCCTAATAGGTGAGCAGAGCACAGGTGTGGCGTGTTGCGGGTGATTGTTCCAGGACCGCGTGTGCTTGTTTCCAGTATCCTGGGTGTTAAAAGCTCTCCAGACCGGGTTGAAAGGGGCCGCCGCTTCTCCTTCTCTCCTGCACCGTTTTGTTGATTTTGTTTCCTTTTGCATGACACTTCACATACCCTGATGGCATACGTTTTCGTTTCTTAAGTTTAACAATTACACTGACTTTATTTATTTTACGTTGCTCATTCTTTATCTTTAATAAATATATTTTTGAAATCAAATAATCCGCGTGGTCTCCCCTCTCTGTTGCATAGCCCGGTAGGCTGTATGTAACAGATTGGTGGCTCGTCAAGGGATTTGAACGTTCGGGATCTGAAACGATAAACAGACTGAGGGGGTTCGTCAAAATAAGGATTTGGAATAACATCGGTAAATATATATTTGTTGATGCTTATAACTAGGTTTTGAATAGCCTAGTCGTTAGAGGTTTAATATATTTTAGGACCGTTTTCATTCGTTTGATTTGGAAAGCGCTTTTTGTTAGTTCATTGAGTTGAACGTTTTTGTTTTGAATCATTGGGAAGACGCATGTGGATTAGTTTGAAAATTAATTGCGTATTAAGTTATTTAATTATTTTTCGTTATTGGTGCGGAGAGGAGGAGAATATTTTGTTAAATTTGTGCCTGAGCTGTTTCAAAGTGGCGTATGTAAGCCAGGTTGAAGAATTTGCGGTGAGCTATTGTTTGGTAAGTGTGGGTCTGCACTGCGCGTTCAATATTGAGTCTATTGATAAAGTATTCGATAAAATTATCGGAGTGTTGCGAGTGCCCGTCAAGTTTTTTTTATTTTTGTTTGTTATTTTAGTTTGTTATTTTTGTGCTATCCTGGGCAGAGGGCACCGTCGTGGATGCCTGCTTTAACGACAATTTGTCGGGGGAGTTAAGGCACCGCTGATATTGTGTATTAAAGATCTCTGTCCTTGGGAGATGCATGAAGAGGATCGCTGGTTTTTTTTCCTTTCTTCCTTTTTATAGGGCAGCTCCGTTTTGTCTCGTCTTGATGCGCAGTGTTGTGGCCACGCTTACATTTGAAAAGGTGAGCTTGTTTTTCTTTAGAATCTGTAAGAATTGTATGCTGTAGGATTAGTTAAATTTTTATGGCTAGTTTGGAGGATTTTTTTTTAGCTCCATCTGTGGAGGTTCTGAATAATTTGACAAAGGATCAGTTGCGTCAAGTTTGTGAACATTATAACTTTGACCTGGGTTTACCCAGAACAGCGAAATTAACTCAGATCAGAGTGTCAGTTCAGGCGGAATTGGTCGTTAGGAATATTCTTTCGTCACCTGCATCTCTAATTATGGAGGAGTTAGAGTTCGGAGAAGCAACGTCGACACCTCTTTCGACAGAGTTTTCTAAAATGTCACTTACGTTTGAGCAACAAAAGGCGTTGATAGAAATGCAACAGAGAGAAAGAGAAGCTCAACGTGAGGCAGAGCAGAAAGAAAGAGAAGCT
Source organism: Rutilus rutilus (assembly GCF_951802725.1). Taxonomy (NCBI): domain Eukaryota; kingdom Metazoa; phylum Chordata; class Actinopteri; order Cypriniformes; family Leuciscidae; genus Rutilus; species Rutilus rutilus. The sequence continues at coordinate 14,899,585 of NC_140228.1, forward strand.
CAACGTGAGGCAGAGCAGAAAGAGAGAGAGGCAGAACGTCAAGAGAGAGCAGCTCAACGTGAGGCAGAGCGTCAATTAGAGATGGAAAGAATAAAAAGTGAACGTGAGGTGGCTTTAGAACGGCTGAGACTGAGCGCTGAAGGTAGGCTTCCAGTTGATGGGGATGAGGGTACTTCTCCTAGGGGGTCTGTGCGGTCCCCTGATATATCTAACATGGTTAGGTTGCTGCCGAAATTCAATAAAAGAGATCCAGATATATTCTTTTCTTTATTTGAGAGTGTGGCTGATGACCGTGGCTGGTCTGACTCGGAAAGAACGTTGTTACTCCAAAGTGTTCTTGTAGGTAGAGCACAAGAAGCGTTTATTGCGTTGCCTGTGCCAGATAGAAAAAAATATGTCAAAGTAAAAGAGGCAGTGCTTAAAATTTATGAATTAGTTCCTGAAGCTTATCGTTTGCGGTTTCGCAGCTGGAGAAAGGGAGATAAACAGACGTATACAGAGGTAGCGAGGGAATTGTACAGCCACTTTAATCGTTGGTGCTCTGCGGTGGGAGTCACTACTTTTGAAGATTTGTCTAATCTGATTGTTTTAGAACAGTTCAGAAATATTCTTCCTGAGCGTGTTGCTACCTATGTATTTGAGCATAAGATGAAAACCGCCGCAGAAGCCGCAGTCATGGCTGATGATTTTGCTTTGACACATAAGTATAGTTTTAAAGAAAACAATACAGGTAAGGGTTATCAGGAACAACGTTTTGGACGTTTCAATAGAGTTTTGGGGTCTTCGTTGGGTTCATTTGAGTCACCTACTCAGAGTAGAATAGATTCACACTCTAGTCAGTCACACAGAGGTGCTGTGAGTTTTCGCAGAGATTCTAGGTTTTCTGCGTTTACACCTGCTAGTCAGGCTAAGAATGATGCTGATGTGTGTCGATACTGCTTGGAAAAGGGGCATTGGAAGAAAGACTGTCCTGTTTTAAAGGGGAAAAGTCAGAGAAGGGGTACTGAGGTTGTTAGGGGGGTCACACTTGCTGTATCTGAGTCAATACCTGCTAAAGTTTTGGTGGGTGAGACTGAGGTTAAAACTGAAGGCGTTGTGATTTCACCTCAGCCATTGGGCCTGAGTTCTGTTGAAGTTAGTGAGAGAAATGGTAGGGCTGATTCAGTTATAGCGGGTGGAAGTGGTTACTTTCCTTTCGTTACTGATGGTCTTGTTTCACTGGTGGGTAGTTCCATCCAGGTGCCAGTTAAAATACTTAGGGATACAGGGGCATCGGAATCTTTTATCCTGGAGTCTGTTTTGCCTTTTTCTGCTGACTCGAGTACTGGGAACAATGTTTTAGTCCGGGGGATTGGGTTGCAGGTTGTTTCTGTTCCTTTGCACAGAGTTAATCTGCGGTCTGATTTAGTACAGGGGGAAGTAAAGATAGCAGTCCGCCCTTCCTTACCAATAGAGGGCGTCCATCTTCTTTTGGGTAACAATCTGGCTGGAGAGCGTGTCTGGCGTGATATACCGCCCCCTGTAATTGTTAAGAATGTTCCCTCTATTGCAGATGACAGTGACGTTCGTGGTCAGAATTTGTCTGTCTTTACAGCTTGTGCTGTGACACGGGCTATGAGCCGTGCCTCTAATGAAGATGTTTCTCAGACTAGAGAGTTTAAGTCTGTTATTGTGCCTAATTTACCTTCTTCTCTCTCTCATAGTGATTTTGTTGCAGCTCAAAAGGAGGATGTGACATTAAAAGATCTGTTCGTTGGGGTGTTACCACCTGAGGAGTTGCGCAATGCAGTGAGGGGATATTTTGTTCAGGATGGGTTGTTGATTCGGAAGTGGTCTTCTCACACTGACGAAGGGGTTGAGGATCCAGTGTTTCAGGTGATAGTACCAGTTAAGTTTAGAGATTTGGTTCTACAGACAGCTCATGGGGAGGTAGCTGGGCACTTGGGGGTAAGAAAAACCTATGACCGTCTTATGCAGTACTTCTATTGGCCTCGCCTAAAGAAGGATGTGGCATCCTTCATTAAGACGTGTCATGTATGCCAGTTAACAGGGAAGCCTAATCAGGTGTTAAAGCCAGCTCCACTCTACCCTATTCCAGCTGTAGGAAAACCATTTGAACATCTGTTAATTGATTGTGTGGGACCATTGCCTCCATCTAAGTCAGGGTGTGTTTACCTGCTGACGGTGATGTGTCAGTCTACCCGATATCCTGCTGCCTATGCTTTGCGTACAATAACAACTAGATCTGTGGTGAAAGCCCTTTCACAGTTTATCTCTATTTTCGGTATCCCTCATATTATACAGAGTGACAGAGGCTCTAACTTTACGTCACGCATGTTCAAAGAAGTGCTCGAGCAGTTGCGGGTGAAACATCAACGTAGTAGTGCTTATCACGCCCAGAGCCAAGGGGTTCTGGAGCGTTTTCATCAGACACTGAAATCACTTCTCAGAGGTTATTGTGTTGAGCTTAACAGAGACTGGGAAGAAGGGCTCCCATGGTTAATGTTGGCAGCACGAGAGGTTACCCAGGAGAGTACGGGTTTCTCGCCTAATGATTTGGTATTTGGCCATAGAGTTCGTGGGCCTTTAGCAGTCTTACAGGGGGAGCTGAAGAGTCTTGAGTCTCCTGTCAATTTGTTGGACTACGTAAATGGTTTTCGGCGTAGGCTGCTTTTAGCCTGTGAGATGGCGACGGACAACCTGACTAAAGCCCAACAGAGAATGAAGAGTTGGTATGACCGTCGAGCTGAGCCAAGGGTCTTCAGTCCTGGTGATCAGGTTTTGGCCTTGTTGCCAATAGCAAACTCTCCTTTCCTTGCAAAATATACAGGTCCTTATAGGGTTGTTCGACAGGTGTCAGACTTGAATTATTTACTCTCCACACCAAATCGTAGGCGTTCCACTCAGCTCTGTCACATAAATCTGTTGAAGTCCTATTATAGCAGGTCTTCGGTCTCTGGGACAGCAGAGTCTAGTGACCTGGTTATGCCCGTTTCTTTAGCCGCAGCGGTTGAGGCTAATAGGGCCTTTGAGACTCCCTACATGGTGGCAGCACGTAGTGGTGAGGATATGGTAGGTCCTGATGATGGTGTGTTGAAACCTCGTCTGAGGAATTCTGAAAAATTGGCGGAGTTGAATACACTTTTTGGACATTTGCCAGAGGAACGTGCATCAGAACTGTCATCTTTGTTGTCTGATTTTCCTTCTTTATTTTCAGATACACCGTCATGTACTCATTTAATTGAGCATGATATTGATGTTGGTGACGCAGAACCAATAAGACAGCGGTTCTATCGGGTGTCACAAGACAAACAGCGACATCTAGAGGCAGAGGTGAAGTACCTGTTGGATAATGGGTTGGCAAAGCCTTCCTATTCGAGTTGGGCTTCACCCTGTATATTGGTTAGTAAACCTGATGGTACACATAGATTCTGTACCGACTATCGTAAATTGAATAACATCACGAAATCGGATTCTTTTCCACTTCCAAGAGTTGAAGATTGTGTTGATCGTGTAGGATCCGCAAGGTTTGTGAGTAAGTTTGATTTGCTGAAAGGTTATTACCAAGTCCCTTTGTCATCTCGAGCTCAGGAAGTTTCAGCTTTTATAACACCATCTGGACTATATTCTTACTCTGTTATGAGTTTCGGTTTACGAAATGCTCCAGCCACATTTCAACGACTTATGAACCGTGTCGTTTCTGGTTTGCACGGATGTGCTGTGTACCTTGATGATGTGGTTGTGTATAGTGAGGAGTGGTCTGAACATCTGGACCGTATTCGGGCTCTCTTTACTAGGCTTGTTGACGCTCGTCTCACTGTAAATTTGGCCAAGTGCGAGTTTGCCCAGGCTACAGTTGCATATTTGGGGAAGATCGTAGGGCAGGGGCAAGTGAAGCCGGTCCATGCTAAAGTGGTGGCTATTGATAAGTTTCCTGTTCCTACCACCAAAACCGAGTTGCGGCGCTTTTTGGGGATGGTAGGGTATTACCGTAGTTTTTGTTCCAACTTTTCTACGGTGGTAGCCCCTTTGACTAACCTGTTAAAAGCTAAAGTGAAATTCGAATGGACGGTGACCTCTCAGACTGCTTTTGATAATGTCAAGTTGTTGTTGACTTCGGCTCCAGTTTTGATGGCACCCCGTTTAGATCAGCCTTTCCAGATGCAGGTTGATGCAAGCCATGTGGGGGCTGGTGCGGTGCTCCTGCAGAGTGATGAGCAGGGGGTGGACAGGCCAACATGTTACTTCTCAAGAAAGTTTAATTGTCATCAGTTGAATTATTCAACTATTGAGAAGGAAACATTGGCGTTAGTTTGGGGTCTACAGCAGTTTGATGTATATTTAGCTGGGGGTGCTGTTCCTATCACTGTTTACTCAGATCATAATCCATTGACATTTCTCCACTCTTTAAAGAGTCCTAGTCAGCGCCTTATGCGCTGGGCTTTATTTTTACAGCCATACAATTTAGAGATACGGCACATTCGGGGCGTGGACAATGTTATGGCTGACGCTTTGTCCCGTGCTCCGGGTGGGCTGGAGTGAATGTTTTGTCTTGTCCCATCTTTCTCTCTCTTCCTGTTTCTGCACTCTCTTCTTTTGCCTAGTCTCCTTAAATGTAGCTTTCCAGGTACCGGGATTTGCTGGAGTTCTGGTAATGGGGAGGGGCGATTGGAGCTGGTGGAGGGGTTGGGGGGGGGCCTGTGGACCAAAGAGTTTTTCTGTCCAGTCCATGTATGCAGTTTATCTACATCTCGGAATCAAAGTTAAGTGCTCACTTTTAGATATAGAAATGATTTTTAAAATTAAAAATTGTTTATTTTGCTGTGTGGGGGTTTTTGCAGAGGCCTTTTTAGGGGCCTCTGTCTTAAGGGAGGGGGTGTTACGGTCTTGGACCTGTTAGCTCCTCCTCCTCTGCGGTTTGCCTGTTCGTTATGTCTCCCCTAATAGGTGAGCAGAGCACAGGTGTGGCGTGTTGCGGGTGATTGTTCCAGGACCGCGTGTGCTTGTTTCCAGTATCCTGGGTGTTAAAAGCTCTCCAGACCGGGTTGAAAGGGGCCGCCGCTTCTCCTTCTCTCCTGCACCGTTTTGTTGATTTTGTTTCCTTTTGCATGACACTTCACATACCCTGATGGCATACGTTTTCGTTTCTTAAGTTTAACAATTACACTGACTTTATTTATTTTACGTTGCTCATTCTTTATCTTTAATAAATATATTTTTGAAATCAAATAATCCGCGTGGTCTCCCCTCTCTGTTGCATAGCCCGGTAGGCTGTATGTAACAAAGGTGACTGCTGATCTCTCTGGGGCGCTGCTGTGAAGACAGGCATTAGTCAGTCTCTCTTCTGTCTGGTGTTCATAGCTGTCACACTAGCTGTCATCCGTCTCTGGTGGCAGTGACAGCAGCTGCTCATACTGACACACACACACACACCCCTATACTTCCCACAGACGCCTATTGTTTCTAAATTATGTTAATCGATACGCCTCAACTCTAATGTACCCCTTAAGTGTTTTTTAAATTACATATCACATTATATTACTACAGCTAAATGGTCAAATTAAAAATGATCTAAAGAACTAAATATCACAATAATGTGATTTTTGACAGGCATTGAGGTAGGATACAATTTGCATGGGGAATAGGATCTTGCATATCATTGAGACTGTGTTGCAGACAACCAATGTAACTCAACTTATGTGTTGAAGCCCTGGCGAGATTTCATATCAGTTTCTGAAGACCTTTTTGGAAGTATGGGCTTTACAAATATATCAAAATAATTAATGGCAGAATGTTAGTATACTTATGTATGACGTCCTTTCTTCACACAAAAGAGATTTTGAAGAATGTTGTTAACCAAACATTTTTGGTTACCATTGACTTGCATTCTCTCAAAACTATTTCTTTTATATTGAAAAAGGAAAAAGTCATGCAGGTTTGGAACCACACGAGGGTCAGTATTTTTTGAGTAATCTTACCCTTTATGTATATATGCTGGCGGGTGTGATTTAAATGTAATCTAGAAGTCTAAACATCAGGTGAAAAAGCATTTGTGTCACGCTGGTGAATAAAACGCTTCTCTCCGTTTTTTCATTTTAGAGGAACTTACCAATAAAGGCGCTCTCTGAGTCTAACGGCAAGCGTCTGCCTGGATCCTCTGCAGAATTCAGCCTCTGGGGTGATAAACACATCAATAAAGACGTCAAGTCAATAGCCAGAACCGTCAGACAGTGCTAACGGAGAGCAGATACCCTTTAAGGGCTCAGAAAAACCTTTTCGTAGACATACCTGCTTATGATGCTGCTGTCCTGAAGACACCACATCAAAGTAATCTGCCCAGGGGAATACAGATATGAGTTCACAATTTCTTTTAGATTTAATTAAAAAAATGTATATTAATATATTCAGTAAATGCTAAAAACATATATGTAATGTCACTTTTGATCAATTTAAAGCTGCAGTCCGTAGCTTTTTTGGGTTTAAAATTATCCAAAATAAATTTGTGAGCAAGTACATAACCAGCCAGTGTTCAAAACTATATGCTTGCCTTAGCTCGATTCAAAATGGTAAGCTTGTAATAACGTTTTTAATTCCACTGGTACTGGTGGATTTCCGCGGGAAATTCGAGCATGTCTTTGCGTCATTACGTCACATCTGTACACGTAAAGTAGGTGTTTCGGCTAGTAAGCTATATTGCGTGTGAGGATGTTGATGGTGGATATTTATTGCCTTTTCTCGCAGCACTTGATACAATTAAACTTGTCAATTTGATGGCGGATTCAGAAAGGTTCAAACGACAATCACCAGTGACAACTGGAGATTCACCCGTTGTAAAACGCGAAAGACTTCGGACTTCGGAGAAAAAAGAGACTGCAACCGGGCCCATGCGAAAACAAGGACAAATATCGGAAGGGCATTAAATGTAGTCACGCAATGCTGATGTTGTTAACATTAACAATTTGAGAACAAAGTATAATTTGCACGGTTTGACATGATATGATAAGCGAGCGTTAGATTTAATCAGCGCGATTTACTGCAATGCTTTTTTCCCCTTAGTTGGTCAGAACAAAAGTGGATGTTACTTACTTGTTCAGACGACATTTTCCGGTGAAAATTCTTATGTTGGTCATACTTCCAAAAAGTAGAATCTGTGATTGCGAATGACAGTATCCACACCACCAGCGCGGTGATTGACAGCCGCACATTCTCCTCAAAACATTGGATTCATCCGTGCTGTGCCATGCCGAGGCACAACGCACGTAAAGTTGATAATTCCGCGAATAACTGCAATTGCAGATTTCGAACAGAGATGGCGACAAAGAGGAAAACTGCAGACTGCAGCTTTAATGCATCCTTGCTGAATAAAAGTATTAATTCCTGACCCAAAGATTTGGACAGTAGTATATATATATATATATATATTATACGTTTCTGAATGAATCTGCGCTTTGAACGAATTAATCAGGTGAACCAATGATTCAATGGTGCATTCATAAAGAGAGCAACTGACTCAAATGTACTCTTAATTCTTGAATGAATCAGCTGTTTGAATGAATCGAATTAATTAATGACTCAATGACTTAGTCATTAAAACATTTACCGCCACCTACCGGCAGTTTTAGTTTCTTATTTAGAGTATCACTTCATTTAAACGTACAGTATGTTATTTTTTTCGCCGCTAGGGGTCGCTAACCTCTTACAATAACAAAGGCGTAGCTTGATGACGCAACATTTGCTAAGAATTATGGATCTTGTCGTCAACGTCAAGCCGACCGATCTAATAATGTTTATGGATGAGTGAATACATTGATGTTTTTATCACGACTGTGATATGAAGCACGTCGGGATTGCTTAGAGACAGCTATCAGCTCCACACGCGACGCGAGTCCCGTGGATATAAAAAGAATATGGACATTTCATTCTACCGAACTACACGCGAGTGCAGAATTACTACTCAGGTCATACATTCTACAGGTCAGTTTATTAGACAAATTAAACTTGTGAGGTAACGCAGCGCTGTTTCACTTGAGCCCCTTTCACACAGAGATTCCGGAAAATACACGGATAAAGTGACCCGGGATTTGACCCGGGTTCATTTGATTTTGGTTGATTCACACTGCCAGTGATTTTCCGGAATCAGAGAGCGCGTTCACACACAACCCGTGTATGTCCCGGAAAGACACGTGACATCGATGTGACTTGTAATGTCTCAGCAGCGTCTTCAGTTTGCTTATGAGCTGCGATTTCTCTCTCGAGAAACCACGCTTGTGCATTTATTTCTCTGATTCGATCATAAAATTGCGCATTTCGTACCGTTTCACAGCTGGCGAACGATCCCGGCTTCAGCGTCATCACTACGACACGGCATTATTACGGCTTTTGTTCACACAGCGCGCGTTCCGGGACTGAACACGGCAATGTTACTAGGTCCCCAACCCGGCATCGATCCCGGCATTAAACCCGGGTCGTGTTTGCATTCACACAGAAGGCGTTCCGGCAATTTGCCGGCAATTTCCCGGGTTCAATGCGCTGTGTGAAAGGGGCTTTGGTCTAACATTACACTATCACACTAAACTGCATTTAAATGTGTTGAAATTTGTGTTAGTTTGTCTGTATGAGACTAGCAGTAAGCTAGATCAACATTAGAATAACATACAGATCATATTCAAACATTTTATCATTGCTGAACTATATAACATTTATTAGTTTTATGTAAATGTGCTCACCTGTTTAATAAAGTACATGTAGGAGCGGTCGAAGTCTCGGACGTGGAGCTCTCGTTTATACACTGTCTATGGGAGCTCTAGGCATCTCGAAAACTGATATTGATTCTCGGTTTAGTTCTCCTTTTTTATCCAAAGTCTGCTTGCCATGGTCCATAATGTTTGAACGAAACAACAACAGCGTGCAAACAGACATTGCGAACTAACAGTCGTCCACGTCTGTCACCTTGGTTACTGTCAGAGGGCTCTGGTTACTATGGCAGTACGAGCGGAAACCAGGGACAACGCGGATATGACGACATTGACGGCGACAAAACGGAAATAAAGAAGTGGGACGTGTCTTCGAATTAAATTACAAATTTCTCCTGGTTTGAAAGTTGTTGGAAACAGTCAGGATAATGTAAGTACACAACTAAAAAATATATATAACTTAGATATAGTGATTTTTGCTATTTTTAAAGCAAAAAAGTTACATATTGTGCCTTTAAACAAATATTTTCATATTTCCATACAAATAAAAAAAAACACATTAAAAGTATAGTTCTCTCAAAAATGAAAATTCTGTAATTTACTCACCCTCATGGCCATTAAAGCCTTAAAGTTTGTGTAATAAATTCTATGTTGAATCAACAACAACAAAAACCTAATGAATACTTGATGCTTTTCTCATTTAACACTATTAATTATTATTTTAGCATTTTTAAGCATAATTTAAATTATTCCAGCATATTCAAAATATTCTCTTATTTTGTAAACATTATTCACATTTTCACAGATTCTGCAAATGGTACAGATACTTTTTCTTGCAACTGTATGTATGCATGTATGTATGTATGTGTATATACTATAAATATGCATGTGCCTTGTGTTTATCAGTATCCTTATGTTTGTTGGGTAAAAAAGAAAAACTATATAAACAAAGTAAAAATTTATTTGACTGAAAACTGACTAGCAGCTTTGCCCCTCCTCAGGCTGTTGATGGTTCGTTGCTGTTGTCGTAACAGAGCCTGTTGCTGGATATCTAGACTGTGATCATCACTGGGGGGGTCTGGATATGCCTCCCGCACCTCCTCACGGGATGCACCTTCTGATAACACAAACACACACAGATAAGAGTCAACCTCTCCTCCAGGACTACAGCATCACTGACAGATAATGCAGGGATGTTGAATACAGATATGGACACACATAATCCAATCACAGAAAACACAGACTCATATTGCAAATCAGTGTTGTCCATCAATACATGACAGGAGAAGAACAGCAGCTCTGCCATGGCCAAACCAGCTGACACAGAAATGTAGAGAGGGAATCAGAGCTGGATATAGAGCATGACAAAGCAAGGGCATGGAGCCAGACTCTGAGTCACGGCTCACGGAGATGCTACTCATTTCTCTCCTGCTGGGGGGTTTGATGACTGATATGACTATTCGACCCATGGGGTGAGAAGATGAGAGGGAGAGTTGATGAATATATCTTCTGAGGAGAAGGTTAAAAGACTTCCAAAGGGACATGAAACACAGACATTCCTCTAGGAAAACACATTAGCATCAGGACATTGGATTTAAAATAATGCAGCTTTCACTCAACCACATCCAGGTTTTTGCTCTTTGGATCCAAGTGTAATTAATTTTAAGCCTCAAATTTAAATTCCAATGATAATTCATACTAGCTACAATGATATTCTCCTGTTTAATCTTTAACTTCTCTATTCACGTCTACGCCAATAACCCAGACAAAATGTCTATTGCCTATATCTAAAAGTGGTATTTTATTTATATACTATTATAGTATTTATTCATATTTTGAATTGGCTTTTATGTTAAACTTTTTGTTATTTAACTTTCTTTATTTCAAGGTTTAGTCATTTTGTTATGTTTGTCGTTTTTATTAGTATTTTTTATATACAGTAGTCAACATTTGAAGTGGATCAAAAAAGTTCATCAAAGTTGTCCTAAGACAAGAACGGGTATTGCTCAAAATTCATGTATAACTTTGATGAAAGGTTTTGATCCACTTCAAATGTTGACTACTGTATATGTTTCTATTTCTTTCATTTATAACCATTTCAATTTTAGTTAAGTAATTTTGGTACTTAAAAGCATCATTTAAGTTAGCTTCCAATGCTACATTTCTAATTTTCTTTTAAGTTTTTTCATTTTCAGCTTTATTTCAATTAACAAAAACAATTATTAGTAGTTTTAGTTATACTTTTTATTAACTTCATCCATACATTCATAAGATCCATCCATCCATAAGATCCATCATTCTGAATCTAAGTTTAACTTAAAAGGCTAAAACCTAAAATCCATTTAAGGCAAGTCAGTCAACATAGCGGCCATCTTGGCAAGTAGTATCTCGCTGAACTAATTTAGCCAGTGTGTTAAAGTGTGACTTTACAAGCTATTTGGAGAGCAGATGGCAGTTTTTTGCTGTTACACTGAAGCTAACAAAGGATCAGACTGTGGGCAACAGGAAATGAGTGCGGCGGTTGGTGGATATGTGAAGGTAATAAAGGCTGGTGAATGGGATTTGGGGAGCCATCACGGCTGTGATGAGTCTTTTTGAGTGAAATAACAGGCCCATTGAAGAGTTCTGCAGACATTTTCCAAGCAAAAGACAGGAAACTCGGTGAGACATTTACCTCTGTACTTCAGATGATTAAAATCTTGTAGGTTGTGCATGTTGGTTGCTGCAGTGGTGTGGGAAGCCGGCCTCCTGCTGGGTATTTGTCTGCGAAGTCTTGCCACTTCAAAAACATCCTCCTGGAGGTGTTCTCTTGGCCTGTAAGGCATAATGCACGGTAAGAGGGTCATGATGACAAGACAAACCATGACAGGATGATCAGGTACATCATTCTGAAGGGGTTTATTTTGAAATACTGACTGTACATTATCCCATTGTGGCGAGCAGGACGAGGCCGAGGGCCGTGAGAGAGCGGCACGAGGCCGGTGGCGTGATTACTCTGATGAGCGACACCTGCGAGACGCACCGGTCTCGCATCTCTCACGGAGGAGCGGAAGCATAAAGGAGGAGCGACGACAGTGAAGAACGAGAGAGGAACAGGCCTGAGTTTTATTTGATGTTTTGTTTCTGTTTTGTGTGGCCAGCAGTTGTCCGCGAGGGGCTGCTGGGTTATACTTTCATTTTTGTATTGGTTTATTTATTTATTAAAATATTTGAATGTTTGCCGGTTCCCGCCTCCTTCTTCCCGTAACATCTGAACTTCGTTACACCCATTTACTACATGGCTACTTACCAAATAAATAGGAATACCAGTGAAATATACATAAATAGGTTTGTGGAGCGAAATGAACTTCATTAAAGGGTCTAATTGACACACGTGTTCTGAATGTGTCTGTGCAGGATGCTTGTTTATTACCGTACCTGCCATGAACGGGAGGGAGGTGGTAATTTTCGTTGGACTGCATTAACTGTCCCTCCAGACGTCTCTGTTCGCTCCGCAGCTGCCTACGCAAGGCTGATAACTCCCTGATCACTGTCTGCTTTTCTTCTGAAATAAAAAGACAGTTTACAGTTCAGGGATTTTGTCCTTCATAGCTCCGACGGCTAGAGTACAAGCGGTGATGAGAGTTACCTGTGGCCCTGATCTCGTTCCTGCGGGCAGGCACCGGGGGAGAATGTGGCGCTGACATCGAGCGCATCTAATTGAAAACAGACAGAAAAAAAAAACTCTGTGATTAGTCACTTTAAATGTCATTCACTTAGACGTTCAACCGGTGGTTGATTTTAGTTATCAAAACTAATTTTGATTTATTTTTGTTTTGTGAAATCACAGTAAAATTGTCTTGTTTAAAATGTCATTTCCACCACAGAAGGCAGCTAAACACGATATTGTCATTTGAGATGTAGCGGAAATGACAATGAGGTGGACATTTTCAAGACTTTCAGAGAGAGAAAAAGAGACAATACTCTTGTGTTGCATGTACATATATATGGTTGAACATATATATGGTTTCACACTCTCACTAGAGGACTAGTGAGAGTGTGAAAAGTGTTTATTTTCTAGTGTGCCCATAATTGAAGAAAACACCCAAGCATTGCCGTCTAAACGGCATGTGAAGCATGATGTAACTGTGTGCATGCGTGTCACTCACAGACACAGTTGCAGAGGAGCGGTGGCTCTCCGCCGATGGAGGTCTAGGAATCTGCTTACGTAGTCTCTTCTGCAAGGCTGGTAGGGGTGGTGACGGTGCCCTGTGGACCTTTTGGTATTTGAGAATGATATGTCAGCACAGAAAAGGATGTTTGGCTTGAGGTAAAAGCCTTATAAACAAATGTAACAGACATGATAATGTGCACCCTTCACCTCCTTCAGATGCATTTCCCTCAGGACTTCGTTCTCTTTCTCCTCCTCTTCTTTCTTCAGTTTTTCAGCCTCTTTACGGCGCTCTTCGGCTTGCCTGATCAACTCCCCATTTTTGGCTATATGCTGTAAAATAGATGACAGGAAGGAAGCACATCCTGTGACTCTGCGAAATTTTGCATGTGAAATCCAGTCATTCCAATAGGAATATTCACGATTTGGAGTTTCACATAAAAGTTCCCCACGCAGATTTCTCTTACTTTCAAGTTGGCCACATGAATTTGTCGAGCTGACCAACTGCTTGCTTTGTGTGAGCTGTGCTTTATATATCGCTACACTATTGACAATAGAAGTTTGTTTTGTTTTTTTTAGGTCAAGGGCTAAGAGTTAGCAAGCATGCTCCAGTTAGACCCTGCTGGTAGATGCTGTAACACCTCCATAATGGGGTCAAAAATCATCTTTTTCCATTGACGGCCTCAAAAGTAGCTGTTTGTTAGGGATTATAAGGGTGTGTTAAAGCCTTTAGAGTATTGACTATTTCATTACATACTCATATGTTCAATCTGGGTGAAGACCAGCACTTCAAAGTGAATACATCTTCCTTTCAGCAAGCCCTTTTTGGGATTCATGTAATATAACATCAAAGAACCTCTTTCTCTTTCTGACGCTTCCTCTCCTGCTCTTCCTCATACTCTCTTTCGATCCGAGCTCGCTGTTCGGCAAGCCGCCTCTCTTCTTTCTCGTCCTCGAGCCGGATCCGCTCCCTCTCTTCTGCCTCCTTTCTCCTCTTTTCCTCGATCTGTTCATCCCAAAGATGATGACAAAGTGAAATGGCAGGCCAAAAGCACAGACAACATTATATACAAAGGTGACTGAATGAGGCAAGTGAGTCCGTACCTGTTGCTTCAAACACTCCTTGTACAATTCCTGGTCACGGAGCTGCTGTGGAGTGGGCAGTTCGTTGAAAAGTTTACCCCGTGCTTGTACAGGTGGCTGAGAAGAAGGAAGACTTGCAGGCTCTACAGGGGTAGAAAGGATTTGGATGGAGTGTTCGCAATTTTATTCAAAGTCAGAAGCTTTAAGATTTTTTATACATTTTAATTAAATATAAACAAATTGTACAATTTAAAATTAGATATATTTTACTAAATTTCTATATATATTAATTTAGAAGTGCACAGACCCTATGCAGTACCTTCATTGACCACTGGCTGAAAACCAACTCTAAGTGCATGTTATTACAGATATTTAAAAGTTCTATTCCACTTATAAGTTCTGATTGTGAGACAAATTGTAATTCTGTGGCCACAGTTACTTGATGCATAAGGTGAAGTAGCCGCTGGAATCTGGGCTACTCTGCCTCCGGAATCACAAGAGTCCACATTTGATTTATGCATTCGTTTCAAATCACCTGAAACACAGAAACATGAATATGATTTAATTACTGTGATGATAAATAAAAATCACTATGATTGATACCACAACATTTCTGACTGTAAAAACATAGCATAGACTGAAAAACAATAGAAATGTAGTAATTGTTTTCCGTGAAGATTGCCAGCTCTCAATTCCAGACCAAAATTTCTGAATCAACTGACACTAAACTATAAGTGGGATGACTGGGATTTACACTAGTTAAAAATGTTGGGGTCGGTAAGGTTTTTATAATGTTTTTGAAAGAAGTCTCGTATGCTTACCAAGACTGCATTTATTTGATCAAAATACAATAAAACAGTAAAATTGTAAAATATTATTACAACTTAAAATAATGGTTTTCTATTTTACTATGTTTTAAAATGTAATTTATTCCTGTGATGGCAAAGCTGTATTTTCAGCATCATTACTCCAGTCTTCACTGTCACATGATCCTTCAGAAATCATTGTAATATACTGATTTGTTGCTCAAGAAACATTTGTTATTATTATGAACAGCTGTGCTGCTCAATAGTTATTAGTGTGTGTATATATAATTACAGGATGTGGTGATTCATTAGTCAAAAACATTTTTAGATACATTTTTTTAAGTTCAGGATTCTTTGATGAATAGAAAAAGTTTAAAACAGCATTTATTTAAAATAGAAATCTGTTGTAATCAGTGCTGTCAAATCAATTAACTGCAATTAATCACATCTAACATAACAGTTTTTGTTTACATAATATGTGTGTGTATATATAATATTATATATATATGTGTGTGTGTGTGTATACACATATATATAATGTATATATGTCTATATGTGAGTGTACATACAGTATATGTACACACAAACATTTCTATAATATATATATATATGTATACTGTATACACACCTATATGATGTAAACTTTACATCATATACAGTATATGTGTGTGTGTATATATATATATATATATATATTTATATATATATATATTTATTAACAAAGACTTGACTGCACTAGTTGTTTTATTATAAATGTCTTTACTGTCACTTCTTATCAATTGAATGTGTCCTGGTTGAATACAATTCTGTCCAAAAATGTTATTGACACCAAACTTTTGAATGGTAGTGAATTTAAGTTACATAACTACACTATATAGTTGTGTTCATAATTTGATATACCCCCCTTGTTGCATTTACATGAATATAAATTAGCATCTAAAAAAAGATTATATTCACTATTGCCCTGAAGAAACTGAATAACAAATATTTAAGTATATTGAACCCTAATAAGCATCAATGACTGTTTGTAGACTTCTGTGTTTTTGTGTAAGTGCCTCACTTGACTTGTTGAATATATCAGGGTTCTCACATCTTTTGACCAATGAAATTCCTTATCTGTGTTTGTTTTTACAGTCATTCATGATTACTGGGTGAGGTTTTCACTCACAAAGAACATTTCTAGCTGATGAGATATTTCTGAGTGGAGCAAAGCCAGAAAAAGAAAATCATATTCACTATAGCAATACTCATGATTATTCCTTGATTTTCTAGATTTCCATGACCATAGGACCACTGATACATATAATATCTGTGTCAAATGTCAAATAACTTTAGAGCTAAATAAAAAATGCATTAGTATTTGATTAATACCTTGCAAATTCACAAAGGGTATGCAAACAATAAAAAAAGGTTTTTGTAATACTCCCACTAATGGTCCACCATTTGTGGATTGCACTAATTAAAGCCTTATTAAACTGCAGTGACTGGACTGAGTGAAGTGTGAACTCTGCATGCGTACTGATGAGATTTCCATGATCGTCTCTAAGAGGGGCTCCTCCTCCTGCTCGTCCCCAGGGCTCGTGGGCCTTCATCTCAGCCTCTATTTTTGCGTCATACAGCTCTTTTTCCACCTTCTCGTGATACCGTCTCTGCTGTCGTTCTTGAATCTGTGCTCCATAAAATTCAGACAATTAGGCTTTGTTCAAACAGTGCATCATCTGGTTTGATTTTCAGACCAGAGAAAAAAGTTAAAACCTTATCTGCCGTATTTTGACAAATGAATGTGTTTGTTTTGCTCTTCAAACTACAAATAAACTAAATGGAAGAGCTGGGTACGGGGAAAATTGCTGCCTAACTGAATGAAGCCTTAATGTCAAATATTGTAATTGTAACATCAAAATCTAAGTAGTATTACTCAACATATAATCAGACTTTAAAAGTAACCTCTGAGAAGAAAAGTTCAAACTTTCAGTTAACCACTTCTGATCGTAACCCTGATCTGCCTCTAGATTCCCTTTACCTTTGGAAATAGTATAATAGACTGCTGAAGTTCTTGGGGAACTCAGTAGCATTCAAGGCCATCCGTCTTCAAACCCCTTCACTGCACTATTTCAGACTCAATGATCTTGCAACCAGGCAGTTAAACAAACATCTTTCCAGCTATCTGATATATCTTTCAGTATTAAGTTCCCCTGAGGAACTTAATAACCACCTCAGATTTTATTAAAAATATATTCATTTGTGTTCCGAAGATGAAGACTAAAATTTCATCTTTTAAATTTATTATTTAATTATTTAATATTATGTATCCGTATTATTATTCTTTATTCGTATTCATAATCAGTTCTATTATCTTATGAGGTTCAAAATACATGAGTTAGACTACAGATTGCATGGACACATGTGTTTAAGGATCATATTAGTTAGACTTAATCATATTAGGAGAGTTATATATTTTGCTTAGAGGTATGTGTGCAATGCAACATTCACTGAGCAGAGATGTTCCACTAATGATGATACTTCAGTTGGCATGTTCTTTGGAAAAAGGAAAGGAATGTTTCAACTGATGCAAATGTATACACAGAGGGAAAGTGGATTGTACCATGTGTAAGCATGAGGTATGCTTTCCATTTTTAAACATAAGCAACATGTTTTTCTATCTTACAAGGAAGTTGAAAGTCACTCAGTGGTGTATATAAGCTCAATCTTACTGTACTACGGCAGAGAAACATTCGGAACACATAGACCTGACACGAATACAACATCTTCTCAAGTTTCTCTCCTAAGCTGACGAATAAAGATTTTTCTTGGCAAGATAACTGGTGTCCGGTTCCGTGAATCAAATAATAACGGGGGAAAAGGCTTAATTCTAAGTCTACAATGAACAAAAGTCTTACAGGTTTTGAAAGACATGAGGGTGAGTAATTATTGACAGAAATTTCATTTTTTGGTGAACTAACCCTTTAAATGACTTAATGCTTTTGGCTTGTCCCATGTTGTAGTTTTTGATTTTCTAAACTGTATAACAATTAAAATCCTACAATGTACAACATACAGGTCATGTAGTAATTTAATTTATTAAATCATTAAAATGTAAAGCTATGTAACCCTGTTACTGATAGGGTCATTTAAATAATTAATTTGGACCCTTTCTATGGCATGACAATTAAAAAACCTCATACCATAAAATATTGTGAAAGTACCTGCTGCTTAAGGGCTTCCTGATAGCTAACCGCACTTTCCTTGGGCTGCTGCAGCCTTTTGGAAGAAAAGAACGCTGGTTCTGAGGGAACAACTCCAGCACGGCTGATCGGTCTATGGAGAGACAGAGATGAGCATTATGTTATTCGATTATATTCTGGTATATCTGAATAAATGTTTCCCCAACTGATACCTCAACTTAACTTGCCATTAAAAAAGCAACTCAAACATTATAAATCTATTTAGAAATTCACATTTCCACAGTATTTATTTTGTTTAGTCATTTCAATATGGAAGTTAAGTATGAAAACATGTGTCTACTGTGTAAGGCCTCCAGAGGGAGGCTGCAGAACGGGCCAATGTGCTTCTGGAGGGATGTGTGACTGTTGACCCCCTGCTGGTCCATCTAACACACACACACAAAAACATCATATTAAACAGGGATTCAACAGCTATATTTATCACGAAATAGTGAGGGAATCCAAGCTAGAACGCTAAAGCAAATATAGGCCACTCACAGTAGGCCAGATTGGGGTCTAGAGGATTTCTGGCTCCATAATAGTAATATGCATCATCATAAGGCGTTTGATAGGAGTCAGGGATGGAGGGACCCAAAGGAGGATGCACACCTGTAATTCTGACATCAGAGAACAGAAATATTTCATTAAATATGCAACAAAATAGTGCCTATAGTATTATTGAGGCATATTATAAAATACTTTCACTTTTGTTATTTCTTTTATCTTTGTTTTGTTGTTTCAGTGCAAAATCTAAGAACATAACAAGATCTAACACAAACCTTGGGCCTACTATCTCCCCCAGGGTTCTTGAGAGGCTTCTGTGTTTGTCCTCAGTAACAGTGGTTGCACCATTGGCCCCAAACCCTGCTCGAGCTTCCAGACCAAGGCCTGATGTGTTAGCCAATCGGCTTAAGACAGTGCTGTGGTCCAGAGTCGGGGACTGGAAAGCAACACGAGGTCTCTCGGGAGGTGCGCTCTCTCTTGATGCTTGTGGAAGTTTCTCTTCTTTGAGCCGCCTGGCAGAATCATCCCTGAAGACCCCAAAACCCAGCGATGGTTGGTAAGGCACATCCCTTCTCCTGTCCTCGTATTCCTGGGTCATGGCACCAAATTGTTTGATTCGGTCTGCCTGTGGGAAACAAGGTGATATGACTGTAAATAGGAGCACAGCAGTTGTTGCATAGCTATGGTTGCAGTGAAAATGTGTGTCAAAGCCCAGAACACTGGGTCAATCTCAAATTCTGTCAAGTTCCGAAGTGAAAGAAGTTATTTTTTTTACTTGGAACGCTATATTATAAGTCTTCTAAAGCCATACAATAGCTCTGTGTGAGGAATAGGACTAAATTATTCATTGATAATCTTAACCAATTAAGATTATGTAAAACAAATGCTGCAGAAAGCTTCTGTAAATATTTTAATTTAATAATTTATTTTTTTCTATTTCATTATGGAAGCACATTTTTAAACAATTACTTTTTATGACAATTTAAAGGATTTAAAGACAAAATTAAAAATATACTATATAATAAATATTTAGCATAAAATGGGCTTAATTTTCTTTTTTCGCAGAATATTTATGCGAAATATATTCGTACTCTTTAATGTCATGAAAATGTCATTATATAAAATAGTCATTAAAACATTTCTAGATGTTTCTAATATTTACATCCTAAATTTCACATATTTAAAAAAATATATATAAAGTATAAAACCATGTTTATAAAAATGTAAAACAATGACTTATCAAAGATTAAAAATCTGACGACCTTCACCTTTTTTTCTGGATCAACAGCGCCTGTTGCAGTCACTCTCAACTCAAGCTCCTTTTCCCTGTATAATTTGAGTTTAGATGGTCAAGTGAATATTTGAGCCCTGAAAGATTTTAATTCAAATACCCACAATCATCAAATCATTTCTCACTTTCTCTTGTTCTTCTCTTTTTCGGCTATTTGCTGTAGCAGCTCAAGTTTGTAACGTTGCTTCCTCCTCTTAGAGGCCTCGTCCCCTTCAGCAGCACCTATATGACCCAGTCACAGGTTACAAATTACAGACACATTTTTATATATACTGTAAATAAAGTTTGATTTGACCTTACCAATCATGAGTCCTGTAGCAAACTCTGTCATCTTCTGCTCGCTTGCAGATCTGGTTTGCACTCGAGTCGGTGCTTGTAGACTACATTAAAATCACACAAAGCAAAAAACCCTATAAAACTCCATCCAGTGTCTTACACTAAAAACACACCCTGATCACTGCAGCTCCAAACCATTACGTCACACACACACACACACACACAGTGGATTAAAGAGCCTGGCTGCAGATCCATCAGATGCTTTGAGCCTCCCCATCAACACCAATCAATACAATCCCACTGATAGAATGGACAATAAATCCAGTCGATACAACTTTCCAACACAGCAAACTCAGCGTTTCCTGTCTCTGCATTGTTAGAAACCCTCAGACTTAATAGTTAAATTCTCATTGACTCAATTGTTAAATCTACAAAATGAAGGCTGAAAACCATCACAACTTTCGATTTTTTTTTTTTCACCACAGGCAGACTCAAAAGCCAGAAAATTGAAAGGAGGGTTTATATAATACAGACTCCTGCTAGAGTAATTACCACTTTAGCTACTTGATTCACTGCAGCTTTATTTTCACCGAAAGTAAGGTGAAATAAGTTACTTTCACTGAAAGTAAAGTTGGCTTTACACCCCAATTACTCTAATTGCAGATCAGTATAACTGAGTTGATGTGCTGTCAGGGTCTGTCTATTCTTCTGGTGACAGCTGTCTGCATTATCTGTATTATCTGTGTCTAGAAGGTAAGATGTCAAATTTAACATATCTAAAACTGTGTGCAACCCTTCTACTTTCTACACTGGTTTATATTTGGCTCTTCATCTGTTTAAGCTATTTTTATTCGAATGTTGCTATGGTGATGATAGATATTTTTCACAGATATAGTCAGACTGTTAATTTCATGTCTTCTACAAGAAGTTGTGAAAAACACCATCTGCAAGTGTTTTTTTATTTATTTATTTTTATTGCAAAAACAACTGTAAGCTTTTTTCCTGCTTAAACCATCTTCTTTCCATTTATGCATTATATTGCGTAAAAAATGTGGTTCAGTAAGATTTATTTATTTTTCAAAAGAAAAAAAACCCAATTCAGCAAAAGCATTAAATTGATGAAAAGTGACAGTAAAAAAAATATTTCTGAAGGACCATGTGACATGGAGACTGGAGTGATGGCTTCTGGAAATTTAGGTTTTCATAATCACTGGAATAAGTTACATTTTAAAATATATCAAAATAAAATGAGTTACTTTAAATTATAATAATATTTAACAATATAGCTGTTTGTAATGTATTTTTGATCAAATAAATGCAACCTTGTAACATAAGACACTTCTTTCAAAAACAATTTTTTGTTTCAAAATCATACCAAGCCCAAACTTTTGAACAGTTTATGTTAAAGACAATGGTGAGGAAGAATGGACATTAAATATTGATTTGAATTTTTTTGTTAATTATTCATATGAACTAATTATTTAGTCTATATAATTAATTTATTAACTAAATCAAAAATCTTTTACTTTTTATGTAAGCAACATTGGAAAATTATTAAATTAATGCATGGGGGGAGGGGGGGGGGGTTGCGCTGAATTACATGGTACATTTTGTTAATGACAAGCACTAATATTGTGTGTAGGGCTGGGCGGTAAATGTAAACGATGTCATATCGAGATTGCGATAAAATTTACATCGATAACGATAATACGCTCTGGACATTTTTATTTGATATGGATTAACACAGCCTATCACAAAGCAGAAATAAACGTGACAACAGCCGGTCAGTGCATTTCTGCGTGTCTTTGTGTGAATAAATGGCGTGGTTTCGTCTGATACACAAACTCACACACTGTGTTTTCAGTGTCTGCCGTCTCAATATACGAGGACATGAACACATGCTTTGAGAGTCACTTCACAAGCTTTTCACCTTTTCATTTGAGGAAAAACAACCGTCAAGAACACCGAAACTGAAACTAAACCTGAAAAATCTTCACGACAAACTGTCAAAATAAAAGTCTGGTTTAACTTCAAGAAATGATGACAGAAATATATCACTACTGTATACTCAAATGTACTTCTCAAAGTAATAATAATAATAATATTATTATTATTATTTCTAAAGAATATCATACAACCAAGATATTTCTTCATCCATGTTTTAAATGTATACAGTTCTGTTGTGCAGCCTCTTATTTGACAAAAATTAAAAATGCAATGTTTTGATGTAAATTGTTATATTTTCATTTGATTACATTTGAAAGGCTTGATTAAAATGTTAAAGTTTGTGTTAAATCATAAAAAACAGAGTCCCCCAAAAAATAAAATGGATTTCAAGTAAAAGGTATGAAGTATAAAAGGTATGTAAAAGGCTCTATGGAGTTTAATTGTGAACAAACAAGTTTACATGTTTACATTTATTCTCAAGGTCTATTTGTGGAAAGCATTTCCTTCTCCATTAATAGTAAATTGATATCATGATAAATATCTATATTGTGAAAAAAATATATTGTGATAATATTTTTGACCATATCATCCAGTCCTAATTATGTGCCAATCCATGGAGCTTTCGTCAGAGTTCCACATGGGCCTAATTATAACCTATGTTAACTTGAGATGGAAGTCCCTCAAGAATATTATTCTTATTCTGCTTCCTAAAATATAAACAGATCAACTTCTGAGTGCCACCAGAATAAACAGAAAGTGGAAGAGAGAACTTGTAAGATGCACCTGTGTGAGCTGTGTTTTCCTCCTCTCCTGTTTGCACCAGCGTCTTCCTGTATGTTTCTAAGCCTTTCCTTCTCAAAGAGTTCTATCTCCTCATCAGAACTGGTGTGATCTCGATGAGGGCCGTCCCAGCGATCTGGCGTCTTTACCCACTGTCTCCGTGGCCTTGATACCTTAGGCACTCCGGAAGTGGGCTCAGTTAGAGTGGCAACATCCCTCCTTGAGAACACAATGTTCTCTGTGGCCTGAATGCCCCTTTGCACTTGTACCTCTGGAGAACCAGCTGGGTACTTTGGAGAAATAGAGCCAAAACCATCTCTCTCCAGGGCCTGACAGAAACAATCAACCATTATGCTGAGAATCAGAGGATTCAAGGCAAGTTTCAAGTCTACAGAGTTTTAAAAAAGCTTAAATTGTGGTTCAATAAGACATTTTGTGAAGTTTATTTATTCCTAGTGTTGCTGTATAGAACATTTAACAACAATATAGAGTTTTATTTCATTCAAACCTGTGGAGTACTTGAAGTTTTCCCTATTTTCTGTGCTCCCTCTTGCCCTCGGAGAAACAGATTATACTCCCTGTTTCTCTCATCTTGCAGCTTTTCCTGGGTAGATTCACAAAAGACAAAACCGTTACATTAAAGAAGACCTATTATGCTTTTTAATCTGTGGTGTATTCACAATCTGTAGTTGCTGTTCGAGCGTGACATTTCCAAAACACGCTCAAAGTGATTGACGAATTACAACACGCTGGTCCAGCCGACCAATTAGAGCACATTGCGCTTTCCGGATGGAGGGGCTTATTAGAGACAGGAACTAAACAGAGGCTGCATCCGAAATCAGATACTTCCCTACTATATAGTAGGCGAAAAACAGTATGTGACAAAAGTAGTATGTCCGAAATGACCTGCTTCTCCTGGCGAGATTCTTAAGTGTGCATACGATGGACACTTCACTATCCCATGAGACCACGGGAGAGGATTTGTGAATGGCAGTGAAGCGACATTTATAACGGATGCTGGTAGGTCACATTATAATGACAGCATAGCGAATGTAGTACGTCCGTATTACATTCATACTACACACACTCGTACTATATAGAACGTACTTTTTTTAGTGGTTGTGACTTAATTACTTATTCAAAAATAAGTACCTACTCAAGAGAGTATGTGATTTCAAACACAGCCAGAGTGTTACTGACAGACTGGGAAGAGAGGTGCTGCAATAATGTAAAATATGTAAAGACTTTATAAAAGGGCATAATGGGTCCCCTTTAATAGAACAACACATTTCTATGGTAATAATAAACAAGTATTAAATAAGACTTTTATGTTTGTACAAATTTCAGATGTTTACACAAAACAAATCTGCAGTCCCGCAATATACTGGTTTCCACAAGATACCTTATCCACTAAGCGTAAGCAAATCATTCTTCATGTCACTGAGGGCTTGCCAAACAGAAAGGGTGGGTCTTTGTGCAACGGACTGAACTGGGTCATGCCAAGGAATGCAGAATTTGCTTTAGTGATCCATACGTAAACAGATGGACAACAAACACAGGTTTACCTTCGCTGATTTCCGTTCTTTTATGGGGAGAGACAGCATGTGGGACTGTGGAAGTGGATCAGCAATCATTTGATTTTTTTTCTAAAAAAGAAATGACTTTATTAATCAGGTGTGTAAGTTTTTTTTTTTTTTTTATATTTATTGTATGATTTATTCGCTATATATATATATATATATATATATATATAGAAGAGTTCAGATGCAAAAGCCTCTAAGTGCCATCTGAAATTTTCTTCTAGGATGATCATTTTTATCAAGCTCGTATATTTAAGTTCAGTAATTTCACTTAGCCTAAATGACAAATAATAGGTTATTTTCATTGCCATTTAAGTGAAATTGCTGAACTTAAATATAAAAATTATCAATAAATAAATTATCATTCTAGAAGAAAATTTCAGATGGCACTTAGAAGCTTTTGCTCTTCATATATATATATATATATATAATAAAAGAGGAGCATACTGAACCTCAGACACAAAGCGCCGGTAATCAAGTCGTAGCTCTTGCTTTAACTTCTGCTTTTTTCGTTCATATTCCTCTCCCAGAGGTAAACTGAGTCCAAAACTCTCTTCTGGAAATAAAAAGACAAAATTAAATTTCCAATGGCATTTATCAAATATTAAAGAAAATCAAATGTATTCTTTTTTACAATATCTAATATCAAACACTTAACATATGCATTTGTCCTTAAATTATAAATGTATTGAAATATAGCCTGCCTTTGGTCTGTTTGGGTTGTGTTTTGGTAGCAGGTTTGATGTTCTCCTTGTTACCAAAACGTGTCTATGAAAGATGGACAATAAAACAATAACTTTTCTTAAAATATACATATATAGACATAAAAATGTACGTGTTTCATTTTAAAACACCCAAGCAGCAGCATTGTTATTAGAAATGAAGCTCACCTTCATCTCCATGTACGGTGCTTCCTCTTCTGTGTTCGCCCTTCTCTCGTCCATAAAGTTGCTGATGTTGACATTCATATTTTCCCGAACCAGAATCAGCAGTTGATGAACAGCTCTTGGCAGGAAAGAAGCAGTTATCAGATGAAGCTTTCATCAATAACAAAAGACTGAATATTCTGCTGTCTGGACATGGAAATGGAGAAAGACTTTGTTTAGAGGAGAAGATGTGGAGAGCAGGCGCTGCAAACGCAGGGGTTGTTAGGCAACATCTCAACACAACACACGCGCCTCTTCAATCTCCCTCCCACACTTCAGACAATGGCTGTGTCTCAAAAAAAAAAACTAGTGATTAGCCCATTGAGTGGTATTCCGAATCGTGAATAGTCAAGCAAAATAAACGGGTGCGAACGGTACCAACCATTTGCCTGTAACGTTACTTGTTAAAACTCTTGCTTGCCGATGGTTTGATCCGTTTATCTGAAACTTTTACAAGACCGTCTTAATAGAGAGCAAAATGTCAAACATACGAGATGGCTATTAATAGTATCTTGCGACTTATGTGGAACTGCAGCTACTATCTAACATTCACCATTCAAAAGTTATTCTCACAGCTGACTATGATATGTATTTCAAAATAAAAGTCCCACTTTTACTGAGTGCCCTTACACAAATAACCATGGTAACTATAGCTTCCGCTACTGTTTTACATAAAATGTTCCAAAATAAGGGGGAAAAAACAGACCGGTGAATAAATGGACGAATATTAGGTTACAACACCCATTAATAACTAGATTGATCCTTTCTAAATAATAAATAATTAAAATTAATTAAAATAATTAAGCAAACCTTAAATAAACCTTAAAAACGAGGTCCATGCATGAGAACTGTTTATACACCTGGCAGAGAGCCACTAAGAAACACAAAAATATATATTTTGGTGTTTTTTTTATTAAAAAATAATCACTGTGTAGTAATGTACATGCAAATTAGAAATGATTGTATGGTCAGAGAGCCTGAACTGAAAACATGCAATGCTTGGTTCAGTCCAGCAGATGGCACAAACAAATGCCTGATTGTTTACAAATACCACGTGAACTTCTATTGATGGCCAAGCAGACGCAATGCAAACATTCTGCATTTATATCAGCTCTTTTACAGTTGAGATGAGTCGGTCATGAGATGATATTCATCTTGAAGTGTTGTTACTCTTACATAACCGGCAGAACAGATGAAGACAAGAAAAGCTCTCTGAAACAGGTGTAGGTTCTTCAAAATAGACAGACAGATGATACAGACAGACAGATAGATAGATAGATGGATAGATGGATGGATGGATGGACGGATGGATGGACGGACGGACGGACGGACAGAGATAGATAGATACAGATGGTGGACAACCAGAGTGCCTATTATTACCGCCGCGCCAGCTGCCGCGGCGAAATCACCGCGGCGAAAATAAACCAGCCGCATTTCAAAGTCGTTCCCGAAATGACCGCCAGGTGGCGCAAAGGGACATTGTGCAAAACAGCAGCAATTGCCGTATTTTAAAATGTAAGTGGGTTAAATATAAAACCCTAAACCTAATAGGCATATTTTTCATATATATAAATAGGCCTATTAGGCTACAACAGAATAAAACCAAAGATAGAATCAATTTTAGAACTGAAAAAATAGAATCAAAAGTTAAAAATAGAGACGATATTAGGAGCAATGACGCGGAATATTTTTACTATTCTATTGAGGAATTAGATAAATGAAGAGCTCTCGTGAGCGATACAATTGCATAGTAATTTATAGTGATTTCAAAAGCAGTCCTTAAAAAAAAATACATGGAGTAGTGTGGCATAATTTTTGAGAGATTACTCGGAACGCATTTTAGTTAAGATCCTGGTTTCAATGCCCTTAATGTATATAGGCTAGGCTACTGCTTTAAAAAAATGTCACAACGCGTTTTGAGATAGTTTTGAATTAAACATTGAAGTTTAAAATGTAGTGTTTTGGCACACCAGGCCGAGTGGCGTTACGCATTGTTCAAAAATCAGGTTTTATTCTGGCATGTTGAATTGACGTTAATTTTTTTTATTTTTTTTATTTATTAGATTTAGATTTTAGATTTCGTTAGATTTATTTTTCTCATAACAGCTAAAATAACTAATATATGCCTTGTCTTAATATGACCTACTTAATATAGGCAATAGGCATATAATTTTGTAATTATTTTATTTTATTAAATTGAACAAGCGCAACAATCAGCATTTAATCAAATATTCTAAAAGATGTATTATTAATAATAATGTTATTTCAACATAATATTTAGTTTTTTCGACATAATGTGTGCGTGCAACAAGCAAGATGTGTATTTGTAAATCCGGTGATGCGTGCATTGATTTTTATCAATAAACTAGTGTTTTCTGACAGTGTCGACTGCAAAGATGAAGTTGATGATCGCCATATTTGTAGTGAACGCACCTAGAGAGAAATGCACATAAAGACATCAGAGAGTAGCCTTTTTCTTTTCGTTTTGAATTATTTCGTTTGAAGACATTTGAAGCTTTGTGTATTTGATGTATTTATCATGTCTGTGTGAGGCATACGCTGAGTTTCGTTAAGTTAGGATGAGATGCGCTCCAGCTGACGTGCAATGCAAGTGACCGCGCGGGCGCCTCCATGATTAGTGTCTGTTATATTTGCTTCTCTTACTTATTTAAATCCAGGCAATTGGTTGATGAAAAATTGATTAAAATTAAGATACAATTTATAGAAAACGAAATTCACTTTAAAGAAAGGTTTTCTACTAAACAAAACTTAATGAAGTGGTCAAAATCATGTCTGACCCACTCCATATCCATCTCTCGATATAATGCATCCTATCTTACTCATGCTGTTCACTTTTCATATTCAACATAGATGGAAAAAAATAACATTATAATATTTTAACAAATATGATACTAAATGAGATTATTTAATGGCTACAACAGTATAGTAGGCCTATAGACTTTTTTTTTAGAATAGAATTTTGCTGTGCACTTGCATATTAGTGTCAGCTGGGAAGGAAATATAGAGACCAGACCTCTTGGAACTTTAATTGAATACATAGCGTTGGTAAAGCATACTGAAATTACATCCCTACAAATTTATTAGGCCCTCCTGAAAATAAATGTATCGAATTTAAGCAAAGTAGCCTAAATGTTAAGACTGTAAGCCCTTTGCTTTTTTACGTAGCCTATAAAGGACTCTTATAGCCGACTTTGTGTTAATTTAATTTGTAGAGGATTTTTTTTAACTCAAACATTAACACTGAAATAGTGTTCGACAAACGCGGCGGCGCGTTCATTTGAATGAAGAGCGTTTGAGCGAACACACACTCGAACGTTAGGCCATGAAGCAACGAGTGATTCGTGGCCGAGTGGTTGAACTTACGTTACGATCATTTAGATGACACGGGTTCGAATCCCGAACTAACTTGGACTATTGATATTTTTATATTAGCCTATTAATGCATTTTATAGTCTATTGTTGATGCAGAGAGATTTGTCTAGTTCTAAAACATAGTTTTTTGCTTATAGCCTATTTACAAAATAAAATCACCATGCATTTCCATTTTACACTAAGGAACAAATATTATACAATGACTTTACTTATAGCCTATAATAATTCCAATCGTAATTTCAAAAGCAGTTCTGTTAAAAAAAAAATATATATATATAGCCTATATATATATATATATATATATATATATATATATATATATATATATATGACGTTTAAACGACAAACAATAAAATCAGAACCAGTATTTGCGTTCATGGTTCCAGTGGCAGTAATGCATCCACGGCTTTTCAGAATGTCACAAAGTCACAAAGCGTTTTGAGATTGTTTTGAATGAAATATTGAAGTTTATAATTAAGTGTTTTGGCACACCATGACGAGTGGCAAACTCTTTGTTTTGTTTTGCAAACTCAGCTAGCCTGTGGGGGGTTTGGAGAAGGCAATAGTTGCTTTATCGTGGGGGTGCAGGACAGAGGTGTTAATGTTCCGTCTTTCATATGGAGAGTGTCGGAGCCAGCCTGATGAGCAGGCAAAGGCAAAATTCTTCTAAGGATTAATCTCAAAATCTCCAAAAGTCCATAGCCTATGTAGGCCCTATATCTTATTAAATTATATATTGTAGTTTTATTGATTGTATTTAAAGGTTTTCCACACACAATTTCAATTTAGCAGATACAGAGCTCTTTAATTCGCGACCCACCTCGTTTTATTGTAAGGTGAATTCAGCAAGGCATGTTGTATCTTTGAAGGAACAAAAGTTATTTGTTACAGTTTTTTTCTTTCGTGATTTGTGTGGATGACACACAGCG